>NC_055663.1:17813144-19013144 GCF_017976325.1 Chelmon rostratus | reverse complement strand
CTGAGCTCAAGGTCTATCATAAGGAAACGACAAAGTCTTCTGTTTCTAACTATGTTGCTTCACTATGTGCTAAATTTTCTGAAATTCTAAATTATCTAAAAAAAGTTCTACTATATGTTTAGGAAGATTTAAAGAGCATATGGTCCTATAGTCCTTAAATCATCCCTCGCCCGCTCAGAATCAGGTTGAAACCCAGTTGAGAGGATCGCCGTACCTTTGTGGCAATTCGACACTCCACCACACGGATGTTGAAGTGTGAAGAAGCAGCTTTGTTCATCTCCACGCAGCAGTTAGAGATCACAAACACGGCCCCGTCGGGGAGCTTGACATCAGTGGCACGCAGCGGCTGGAACTCAATCAGCTTTGCCTGACAGGCAAAAAATAAAACTCATAAAACATGCGGTAACTAATGTCAACAACAAACTATATGAAAAAAAAACATTATTCAAGTCACGGCTTATTTGGGAGGGACTTTACACCTATTAAACATACATTTACCTTTGCATTCTCCAAGACATTTGTGAATTTTTAATTATTCTGTTTATTTATATTCTATTATTCTTGTTTTATTGTACTGTATCATTTTGTGAAGCACTTTGTAATGTTAAGAAAGGCGCTACAGAAATGAAGTTTATTATTATATGATTATTTACTTAGTATATTAATGGTTTGAATGAAGAAAATGCAAAGTTGTACCACTTCTTTGCCCTAATGTACTTAACAGAAAAACTACATACAGTTCCTCTCTCTGCCAGGAAGGAAATGGACTGGTCCATGCCCCCTCCCTCTGTGCCAATGTAGCGCTCACATTTCACACATATCTCAGCCAGCGCCACCTGGAGAATTATAACCAGAAAAGGACTCAACCGATTTTTTCCATTCAGATTGCACTTTTTCCTGTATTAATATTAGTGTTTTGATATGAAACACTTGTAAAGCGTTTTACCTTGGAGAGGGACTTTTGATTTGCCTCCATTGTTACCAGCCCGGCACAACAAACTAAGGCGCTGGAGCTGGACAGGCCGGAGCTCGGAGGAATGGTCCCATCTACAACACATGACATCCCTGCTAAACGAGCAATCCCGAACTTCTCCTGTAAAAATACACATCAGGAAGGCTAATTTCATAAATCTAACTAAAATGGAGAATATCACTTTACTACAGTATTGCAAGCTAAATTGTACCCCTTCTCATTACTGGAGACTAGGTAGAACAAAATACATATCTTACCTGAATACCTTTTACTCCACAGAGAAAATAATAATACCACTTTGGATTCTCTCTGTCTATGGTGATGTCCTCTGAACACGACACAGTGAAATCCCTGCACAGTGAAAACGGAGGATACTGTAGATGCGCTTAAGCTCCTGAATTAGTTACACAGCAACACAAGCATTAAATTTCAACATTGATCATGGGTGTTGAAGCCTTACTTGTATTGAGGATTTGTGTTGGCCAGTGTGATTGTCCCTGAATTGTTCACCGAGACGGCTGTGAGAATGTTCTGTTCAATAGCCATTGGAAGAACAGAATAGCCACAGTAATCGATATGCTCTCCTGTTAAATATGGAAATCATATATATGTGATACTGTAGATCAGCCTAGTTGACATGGGTTTAGCACTAGAGCCAATACTGGTGGACTAAATAGCTAATATTCAACATCTTTACCCAAGATTATATTCCTTCTATTAAATTACACTTATTTCAGTATTATTTTTCCTTTGAGGTGAAGCAGTACAGAGGACCCTGCACAACAATTAATACAAACATTTTACAGCAATGAGCAAAAAATAAAAGTGACTGAGAAAAAAATATTTTTCTTTGCTAAATTGAAGAACCTAAGATTTGTTTTCATAATGTAACTTTGTTCTTGAAGGTCCAGTTAAAGTAACATATAGTCCAAACATGCTAGAACTGACAGTCCACTGCCTAAATCAACTGAAACCTACCATAGAAATTTAAATTACCTATTAGATTGACTCTTCCAGGTGCATATGCATAGAAGAGAGGCGATTCTCCAAACCTTGTCTCAAAAGTATTCTTCAAGTTTTGCAGCCTGGAAAGAATTACAAATGAAGAACTCAGTATCAGACAGAGAAGGCAACATATTTGTTCTCTCATCCCTGAGTCTCTCTGAGTATCAGCATATCTTACTGCTACTCACCGTTCATTAGCATTCATCGCAGTCTTTAACTTGGGTGGGTCTGTGGCCATTTCTGCTCTTTTAAAATAACTATGAATGCACTTCTTGTTGTCAGACAGGAGAACTCAAAGCTTCTGCAATATCCTGTCCGCGATCAGCTGACTGATATAAAAGGATCCGGGATATCGAACCGCTGAACTGAGGTCAGTTTTAAAGCATGATTTCAGCTCAGTTTAGTGGTAATAAGTTCCTGTTCGCAACAAAAGTGCTGACTCTGAACCAGTTGACGCTGCAGCGGCAAAAACCCGGAAGTATCTGGAGGACGGTGCGGAACGTAGGCGACGTGATGACATCAGAATATGGCTTCAGTCGATCTTTCTGAGAATAAACCAACACCGGTTTCATAAATATTCCTTAGAGGGTAAAAAAATATGATTTTGGGGGATATAAAACAAAAAACGGAGGTATCTGTTTTTGCAAATCAACCTTTCAAATGTAAATGAACTGACTCCAGACCCTAATTCAGCTGCCAGGTTCACATGGACTGTCACCATTAAATATTTCAGACCATTAAAGGTTTAAAGAACAAAAAGGGCAAGAGATTTAAATAGACATTAATAGCTACGTGGACCTCACTAGGCTCTAGATGTTGGGAGGTGTGGAGTTCACACATTTGTTCTATTCTTATGACATATAGATTAAAATTAAAAAAAAAAAAAAAAATTAAATTAAAAACACAGTAAAACGTACATTTTTTAAAAGACTTTCTGTTAGAAATTAACTTAACCTTTCATATTTAATATCTCACAAATTAAATATTAAAATATACACATTATGTATATACATAATTTACAGCAGGACACGGCTGTCATGTCCTTATTTTACCACAAGATGGGAACATAATATATATATATTTTTTAAAGTTTTCTCTTCCAGAAACGTCAGGATTTCATATTACTTACAAAAATTAAATCAGATGGTGGTTTCCAAGACAAGAGCAGTGTACAACAGCATAAAAATCACTTACTTTGAGAATGAAACCAAAGCTACGTAGAGAACACATTCTGTACGGTCTTTTAAGGTTTGGGTAAAAAAAAAAAACAGACTGGTAACAAACATGATAGACCATGCATAGCCTTTTTTATCAGCTATTGGCAAGGGAACACACAAAATGCTCTTTCTTTTAACCTGCAATAGTCAAACTTTGTGATTTCAGTCACATGTGTATATCTGCAAACTGCATTGTGAAAAATACAAATTATATCTTCAACAAGGCCTATGAGCAAGATCATTGCAGCAAATCTTAGACCCATGATGTTTACAGCATTTTTAACAACAGATTTTTTAGTCATAACCGATTCCGTCCACGGGAATAATCAATTAAGAGCATGCGCGATCTGCTTTAAATGCAACGTCCTACTTTATATCAGTGTATAAAGATGTAGTTCTTTGAGGCTTGACCGCCTCAGCCTCGTTTCCAAGGAAACACAGCGACTACATATCCCATAATTCTAGAAAATCTGTTACCATGGAGGAATTATTAGCTTCTCAGTTCCGGGTTGGCAGCAAGGACAATAATGGTTATGAAAAAGCTTCTACCTAGCATGTTTTGCCACAGAGAATGGATTTTAAACTAGTTCATGTGTCCGTTAGTGGATTGGTATTAGTTATGGTGATATAAGATTCACGTATAATCAGTGTGTATGTTTTCTGCCCCGCAGTGCTTTGGCGCTGCTAATGCGCGCGAGTTTTCAAAGTGGGCGAGTCTGCGGGTCTTAAAGAGGACGTCCAGCCGGCTAGCTGGAGTTAGCTTTGTGCCGCACAAAGTTTGCCACTTGGCCGAATTACTCGCAAACTGGCATTAAACTCGTTATTGGCTAACAAATCTACATCCTTGATCAAACGCATATGTCGGAAGTATTTCAAAGCATCGCCATGTAATTTGTTTGCATTTTAATGTTGGCGTCGTTGCTATTAATTCAAGCTAACATGACCAGTTTACCTCTAACATTAGTTAGCTAGCATCATTCCTTTGTAATGTAAACAGCGGTGTGGCTACCAACTAATAACGTCACTTAACATAAAGGAATACGCTGTTCACCAAAGAAAACGTCTGTCACATTTATGCAAACAGGTAAGCTAATGGTATGTCTGTATTTTTTGGTTCATATAAGTACGACTGAACTGTTAACGTTAGCCAACCTGTACTGCGTTAACTCAGCAACGTTAACGTTGTAAGCCATTCTATAGTTAACGCCAACATCTCAGGTAACAAATATTTTTCGTGGTTGTTTGTGATTTCTCCTCTCCGCAGAGTACCCTACATCAGCAGGCTCTGCATCATGTCTATTGATTTTGACAGTGCTGCTCTTCAAACCGTTCATGATGAAGACGAATACGACCAGGAGGACTATGCAAGAGAGCAAGAGGTACACTTCACTGTAGTTAGCTATAGCGCATAACAGCTGCAGCATCGCAAGGTTGTTGGGCTGAAGTTTTTGTTATAGTAACGTTTGTGTATTATTGTATTATTGACTTGTGTCACTTGCTTGTGTGATTTTCGTTAACAATACTCTGCTTGAGCTGCTTTGGTTTCTTGATTGTACATATTTTCAAACATTCGTTGTCCAACACATCGGATGACAGAAGACATCCAGGGCATGCTAGCATTATGAAACAATAATCGGTGGTATGCTCCAAGCAACACTTGTCTTACACTTTTTGTATCACACTTTTCAGTTCCTTGTTTATTTTATTTTTTTTTTTTTTTTGAGGTAGTATTGTTGTTGCTTGAGGAATTAAAGGTTAGCACTGTTTAAATTTCACTAGAACCGCCTGTTTCAAAGCTAGAGAGGCATGCTGTGTTATTACTCACGCCTACAATCTGTTCCCATTAACCTGAGCTATTATTGGCTCCAGGAACAGGTCTCCTTCCAGGTGTGTCACACTGAAACTAGCTCTGCCCTGTGGTTTCATGACTTTCCCTCCAGGTTACCTTGTTTCTGTTTTTGACCCCACAACTTGTGCTTAATAGAGTGAGCATGAAGAAATTATCACTGAGTTTTTTTTACAGTGGACTGTGAATTTGCAAGAATATTTATCCTGAGAATGGATTTTTTTTCCTTTGGAATAGCCTAGATATTATACACAAGTTGGTCAAGAGGAAAATGTTTGCCACCGGTAATTGGAATGTTTCTGCTCCAGTTACCCTTGCTATATGTTTTGCCTAAACAATGGAGTTCTTTGGGAGCAAAACACAGCAATACCGCAGGGAGCCGACAACATGCCAGGCACGCTTTGGATGTTTCACACAGAAGGTCTTCTCTGCAAAAAGATTAGGCTAGAGGGTTATCATGTGGCTTCACAGCTGAAGCAGAAGTACCTCTTCAATCTTTTCTTAAATCTGTAAGTGGGATAGTATGGGTCCTTTGGTTGTGGACACAGTGGAGGATTTGAGGAATATTCAACGGTCCTTGTGGGAAGTAAGTCCAGCTGGCTCTGCTTGTTTTATCACACATGGCTGGTTGTAAAGCAAGTCTGGTCAATCTGTTACTGACACAGAGGAGCACTGGTGTTTTTGTGTCATTAAGAACTGAGATGTTTTGACAAGAGAAGTTGTTTGTGTTTGATTATCTTGACCAAAAGAATAATGACCATATTTTATACAAATGGAGCTTCATTTCAAATCGGGCTGCAACTAATGAGGACCATCAATACTGATTAATCTAAAAACATTAAAAACATAAAAGTGGTAAATCTTCGCATTTAAAAAGCTTACACCAGAGAATGTTTAGAGTACTTGCTTGATAAATAAATTGCATGATTAATCAATATGCTGTCTAGTACATTAACACATGCTTAAAAAAGACATACAACAAACAAAATGATCATTAACTCTAAAACCTGTGTAAAAAGTCTATGTCAGCTACATTGAGCTTTATTCCTCTCAAGACTGTAGAATTTTGGTTGAAGCCATTATCAAAACTCTGAAAACCATTGAACCTCCTGGCAAGTCGTCTCTCAGTCTGTTAGTGATTGCTTCTCTTTGCTGTTTTTTTTTGCCTTTTTTTTCAATCCGTGTTACTTTACAACTTGGTTGCGGGGCAACCTTGGTGACTCATTTCCATGTGCTATTTTTTCCGCAGCTGCAGAAACTGCTCACAGACCTGCCTGATGACATGCTGGAGGACAGCAGAGACTGCTCCTCCCCAGAACTGGAGTATTCTGCCTGCAGCAATAAAAACACTGGCAATAGGTAACACACATCTTGCTGTTGACACATTAGCAATCTCAGATTTGGAGACCTCTGAGTGTGCTTCAGTATAGTCAGAAATACCTGATTGCATAATACTATACAGTAATAATGCCTTTTTGCCCTCTCTACTCAGCCCACAGTCCACATGGACTCAGCAATGGTCAGTTCATCCAAGGCCAACCTCTCATGAACAGGTAGGTATGGTGTTTATTTTTAGGTTTGTTTATGTTCACCGATAGATTTTTGTCATCTAAACGGAAAAAATCATTCACTATTTACTGTCAATGTCTCTCTGCAGAACTATGAAGTTGACTATGATGAACACTCTCATAATGACTTCACTTATGAGGATGGAGCTACTCAGATCAACGGACATCATCAGAGTCACCCTCAAGGTCAACCTCTGCCTCACACCTGGAACCAGCAGTCACAGGGTCATCAGTTCACCCAGGAAGAATATACATATAACAGCATGGGCACAGAAAAACTTACAGAAACCAGTGATTTCTCCACAGATGAGTATGAGTCTAAACCATACCCTCAAGGCACTAATAACGCTGTAGTGTACCATGGAGAAGGAGGACGCAGAGACAACCAAAACTACGGGGACCACGACAGTGCCAGAAACCATTTTCAAGTGAGTAGAGTTTTATTTTTGGTCTATTTTGTCATTGCAGACTACCAAAATATTGGCACACTTATGGATGGTTTATTGCAGTGATGGTTGCTCTTGTTTCTTAAAGGATCTTAGAGTTTATTAAACAGGCTTACTGTCTATTGTTAATTATTTTTTATTTAATTCTTCAAATTAGTATATATTTCATTTTATGTCAAATGTGCTTCCTTATGTATTAAATATATACATTTGTCTGGCCGTTTTCCTTCATGATTTGAAATGAACATCCTATCTGGCAGTCAACAACATATTGTACAATTGTATTATGTGTTTGAGATAGAGAGAGCTTAATTGTGCAGCTCTGTCTTGGTTTATTCTTGAGCTGCTGAATGCACTAATATTTTTATTTCAAACAAACTATGTTTCTTTAATTTTGATCTTTAGAATTTAAAGTCTGGACCTGAGGACAGAGTTGTGGATCAATACAAGGCCAGCTACAATCCTCACCGTCCTGCCCATCAGCCAAAGATGTTGAATTCACAGGCCGCTCAGCATGAAGGTCATCTTGAGCATCTGCAAAGAGAATTCCTTGACTCGACACAACGTGAGTCTTACAGTCTCAGCATAGAACTGCAGTTACATGGAAATCACAAATTACTGTCAAAGTTGAAAAATGATTTTATCAGGAATTACCAGAACTGAGTGAACAAATGTATCCAAGGGGATAATCTGAATCTGAAGTATTGTTTTGTTGTCTATAACAGCAGCAGTCAGAGAGTGCCACTTAACAATACATTTACCTCTCCGCTGCTCTGTTTTATCTGTTTTGTGGACAGTAGTACAAACATTAGGTTTGTTTGTTGCTGGTCCATTTACCAGACATATAAACGACAGACATTGTGAACTTTTTCCCAGGGTGTGCTAATGCAGTGCTATTGCAAATCAGTGAAGTTTCCTTTCACCACTGAGATTCATCAGCTTCCAGACAAAACAAACGTACCTGAGCTCCTGCACAGTAATCTGTTTGGAAACACTGGGCTCAGTATTTTCTTTCAAAAGTAACTTTAGAAAATAAAAATCAAATCTTTGAATAGAAATAACAACAATTTGTTCATCTTTTAGCTATTACTACTTCTGTGTCTTGAAGAGATGTATTTAGCCAGACTGCAAGAAAAGTGTAATTTTAATTTCCATTGTAAAGTAGCTTTAACAGCCTTAATGCTTGACCTTTTTTGGATTTTATTATCTATCAAGATGTAAAGATGGGTAGCCATTTGGTTGACTGCACCTATTTTCCAAACTAGAAGAAGCCTAAGTGTTGTTATATCACGTTCCCCCACTCAATTGACCTTGCTTAAAATTGAATTATCTTCACATTAAATAAGGGGCAAGGGATTGGTGTGTTGAATATACATTTTGTGCTGTTTCAGAAACTGCTGATAGGGAGCAGCTTGCCCAGCTGCAGATTTTAAACAAGGCTCAGCAGAGACAAATAGAAGACTTGGAGCGAAAACTGGAAGATTCAAGGCGTAATATGAGATACATCGAGCATCAGTTTGCTATTGCCAGAGGTACGTTTCACACAGTTTTTGCTTTCAAAGGAGGGTGTATTGCAGTATATAGCCCATGTAAAGTAATGTAATTATACTGATTGTGATACCTTAAGGATTCCTCTTAAGGATCTTTTAAAGAATAGTTTTTCCCCTCTTACGATCAGTGTGTTCAGCACTTAAACTTTCCAAATATGTTTTGTTTTGCAGATGCACCATTAAAAGCCAAAGGGCTGGTTATCTATGAATCTACAGCATTCACTGAGATTATATTATTTGTTAGAAGTGCGTGTATGTGCATGTGTGTTCCCCCTTGTGGCTTTTAGGAGAGCTGCACTTTCAACAGAAACAGAAACAGTGTGTCCTGCACTGGTCTTGCGTGTCCTTGTTCTCTTGCTGGATGTGCTTCTCTTGGGAACATAAATGTCTTTTTTTGTCATCAATAGATGAGAAGGATGGCCTAGCAGTGAGTCTAAAGGAATCGAGTCGATTGGTTGAGGAGGCCAAGGAGAGAGAGGTTCAAATGCAAAACAAATTTAGGGCAATGGAGCAGCAAGTAAAGGTCCTCACAGAGAGAGACCAGGAGGTAAGTTCTGTGCTGCGACACAACTGCTTTCCTCCTCCTAATATTAATTGTTTAAAGCAAATTCGAAGACAGCCTGCAATGCATCAGGTTGTTAAGGAAGAAACTCTGTCATATTATACAGGATTCAAAAGTAGTGTCAGCTTTACAGAATTAAAAAAATCTGTTATGAAACAAAGTAAATGTTATGTATTGTGCTCTCAAACAGACCAGCAGATCTTCACTGAAACCTTTGTTATTAGATGGATGTTCTTTTTTGTTTATACAGTAGTTTTACTTTGTTTACAGAGCGTGAAGACGCAGAGGGTGGCAGAGGCTGCAGTGGACAGCATGAAGCAGCAGATGTTGGAGCTTTGTCGCTCTGATACCTTGTCCAGAGCGCGGGAGCAGCATGACAGAGACCTCGCCGTCATAAAGGAGCAGCATGACGCTGCACTGCTGACCCTACAGCAGAAACTGGACTCTGTCTCTCAGGCTCTGAACGAACAGGTCTGTACTTTTACTGTCACAGGGTGCAGCTATGGGAAATCAATTACAAATCAATCAATTGATCAATATTTTAACAAGTTTTTTACAACACATACCTTTGAATTGTATTGTCACCTGTAGAAATACAGTAATAAACTGCTGAGTTGTTATTTTGTTGCTGCCAGATTGATGTTGGTCAGAGGTCACGAGAGCAGGTGAAGCAGCTGGAGCGCCAGAGAGAGGAAGAGCAACTAGAGAGAGCCAGAGTTGTCAATGCCCTCACTCAGCGTCTCGAGGAGAGTCAACAACAATGTGCAAAGCTGCTGCAGACAAGTGAGTGAAGGGTTGAATGTGCACTGCAGCCACATTCTTGTCTTTTATGTACTTGCTAAAAACGTAGTTGAGAGGAAATCGCACAACATTAATGAGCAACTTTTATGTGCATGTGTTTTATTGGCACATTTCCAAATATTTTCTTCTTTTTTTTTTCAGGTGCAGTGCAGGAGATGACTCAGATGCAAATCAAACTACAACAGGCTCAGTCAGCCAAGGCCTTGAGTGAAAACATGAGCAAAGTCTTACAGGTTTGCTCTCGGATATTCCTGCCCCAGAATTCAATCATTCTCAAAACATTATTAACAAAAAGATGTGCTGATTTCATGATTTCAACTTTTCAACTTTCATATTTATCCTGAAGGAGGATTTGGCTGATTTGAAGGAGCAGATCACTCTGTATGAATCTGCGGTGAAACATGGTGTTATTGCGTTAGACCTGAGCAGTGACTGGGAGAACCAGTTGTCTGAGTCCTGTATGGATTTAGGACTAAAGAAAACCAACAGGAAAAATGGCCTGCTTCAAAGGTATACCACGATTCCAGAGCAGAGTCGCTGGTAACATGATGATGATTCTGAATCTCTGCACTGTCTGTCCTTTTTGTCTTTGTTTGGTCAGCGCTGCTCTGACTCACCTGTTGGACACCAAGCTACCCAAAGATGAAGCCTTGCGGCTGCTGCGAGTAGAGATGCAGCGCTGCCTGGGTAGTCTGAAGGGGAAGCGGCAGAGGATCAGTCAGCTGCAGGAGGAGCTTCAGCTCTGTCAGGGTCAAGTGCATGAGCTGCAGACCCAGTTAGATGAAGCCAAGCTCACCTCTTCGGTGAGGACTTGACCAGACACAAGCTTTAATGCTGAGCAAGCATTCAACACCATACCGGTATAAACTGTCTGATAGTTTTTATTCAGATTTAGGTAGATTAACCAATTTGATTTGTAAAAACCTAAAAAGGAAAAACATGCAAATGGTTCAGGTCAGATAACAAACCTTTCAAAACTGAAAAACTAAAAAGGACTGAATTATTATATTCTTGCTTGTTTCTTGCCAACTGTATTTAGTTGTGTTGTTAAAAAGAAACAAATGACATCAAAGCTCTCATAAATGGTATGACACAAGCATAAGACCCTGCAGAAATACGTGTATAAATAAAAGGTAGCTTAAGTAGGTCTGGTAGCTTTTATTCAGAAATGGTTAGATGAGTCAATTTGATTTGTAAAAACTGGAACAGAAAAAACATGCAAATTGTTCAGGTAAGATAGCCAACCTTTCAAAACGTGTGAACCAAAAGGAATGAATTACTATATTCTTGCATGTTTCTTGCCAACAGTATTCAGTTAAGTTGAAAAAGAAATTACATCAAAGTTCTCATAAATGCTATGGCACAAGATAGACGATGCATAAATAAAAGGTTAAAGATTAAACAGCTCTAATGCGTGACTATGAAAACAATTGCATCTTTTTTCACAGGTCAGAGTGACCAGCCAGATGAAACATCTAGACATAACAGGAGAGTCTCAGAAAGAGTTCATGAGACTACAAGAGGACAAACGACACTTGCAGGAACAAGTTGAGGTTGGTTGTGGTTTATTATCAAGTTATAAGTCAAGTCATGTACTTTGTTTTTAGACTGGGAGGAAGCACTGATGAAAGATTGACATTCTATTCAACTTCAGGTTTTAGAAATGAAAAATAAGGAGCTGAAACAGAGTGAGGAGAAAGTGAGGTCTGCCAACTTGGAGCTTTGCACCAAGATGAGGGAGATGATCCAGGAACTGGACCAAGAGAAGCAGGAGGCATCTCAGAGGTAAACCGTAGAGAAGGGAAATAAGATTATATTTAATGTTTTCTGCACCTTAAATTAGTACTGTGTATTAATTCATATGTTTCTGTCTCCTCATGGAGATCTGAGCGGATACATCAGCAGTATAGGGACGATGTTGTGAACCAGATCAAAACAGAGCTCATGCTGGAACATGACGCTCAGGTTAAACAGCTGACAGCACAGCACCAGCAGCAGGTCCAACAGTTGCAGTAAGTCCTCTCCACCTGTCACTGAACACTTAATTTGGACCTTCACAGCTCATTTACAGTACTTATTACCTGTTCACAGGACCCAGCTGTCTGAGGCCAGTGATAAGATGTTGGCTGTGCAAGAGTGTTACATATCTGTCTGTAAGGAGAAGGACATGCTTGAAGAATGCATACGCAACAGGGAGAAGGAGGAGACTTTGATCAGACAAAATGAGGTATTCAAGATCCAGTTATACATGGTTCTTACACTCGTTAACCATGAATATAATCTAAAAGATCAAAAAACACTATTGAAGGGAATCAGTAGCTTTTACTATTTCTGACAGTTTGTCGAAGGTATTGCTACACACTATATTTCACAAACTGTACTCAACATGGATCTTCTGTGGATTGAGTGATTTATGATTACTGGTTGAAATTCCCAGCAAAACATGGAAGAGGAGAGTGTTACAGTTGTGGAAAAGCTAAAGGCTGAGCTCGAGACTCAGCATCAGGCCTCAATAAACCAGCTCAAAGCTCTCTGGTCCCAAGAAAAGGAGACTGAGATCCAGCTGCAGGTGAACTCTGAGGTAGCCTCGGCCAAGGCTGCTTGGAGGATGGACCTACAAAAGGTATGGCTTCCTGCAATCACGAGCCCGTTCTCTAATCTCCCTAATGATGATTTTCTTTTTTTTTTTGTCAGACCTGAAAGTTTGTACTGCTTCTGTGCAGATGGAAAAGACCTGGGTCCAGAGGCTGGAGGAGGCTAGGAGAGAGAAACACAGAGAGACTGTTGAGGCAACCTGCCAGTCAGATGAGATTGACACCAGCAGTGGGACAATTACTGTTGAGGAGCTGGACTCCAGGCTCAGTGCCCAGAAACAGCAACTGCAACTGGACGCAGACAAAGTCAAACGCAAAGCTGTGGAAGAAGCCAGGAAACAAACCCAGAAAGAGCTACACGAGAAACACCTTGAGGACATGGCCAAACAGGTCAGTGGGTTGTTATACTTGTGCTAGCTAGCCAAAGTGCTTTACTGTATTTTTTTTATTAGTGGCACCAATTGGAATCAATCCAGTGACGCTTTACTTGCCTGCGTAACTCTCACATTTTTCACGTTTTTCTCCTCACAATTTACACAACGTTACACAAGTCTTCTCTAAAATGCACTATTTCCCAAAAATGTTCAGCTATCTTTTGTTCATTTAGTAGTGGACACAAATGTGTTGGTGTTTTAGGTCGAAGGTGCAGTAACGAGGGCCTACAGTCGCTGGATTGAGGATTTGACTTCATTACCAGAATACCAAGCCTGTCTCCAAACAGAAAGGGAGAAATGGGAACAACTACAAGAAAAACGCACTAAACAGCAGGTATGGCAGGATTTTTTCTTTTTGAGTTAAAAAGTGTTGCTGCTGTCAACTGGCTTTTGTTTTCTGAAATTGTGTATTTTAACCCAAATATATCAGGTATCCCAGGCCCTGAAGGAGGCAGAGGAGCAGTGGCACAAAAATCAAAAGAACCAGTTGGAGGAACAGAGCTCTGGGACCCAGCAGGTGGAGGAGCTCCAAGAGGAGGTGGCAGCTCTCCAGACTCGGCTTGAGCAAGTGAGGAGAGAGCAAGCTGCCCTGCTGAAGGCGGAGCTGGCTGGAGCTAGAGCAGCCTGGAACAGAGACAAGCAGCAGGAGATCTCTGTCATCCAGGTCCGCAGTGAGCAGGTGTACAAAACCAAGTTGCAAGAGCAGGGCAAAATGCTGGAGCAGGCTTTGCAGCAGGCCAGGGAGGATGTGGACCTCCAGAAGAAGGAGCTGGTCCTGCAGATGGAGGCCAAGCTACAACAGACTGTGAGGGCTCGAGAGGAGGAGTGGAGATGTCAGTATGCAGAGAAAGAGCAGGCCCAGAGACATCAGATGAGAGATGAATTACAAGCAGAGCTTCAGACTGGTCTGGCAGAGGTCCAGGCACAACTTCTCAAGGACCCCAAACCAGATCTGCAGGGCACAGAAGACATCAGGAGGACCAGTGGGGCCACATCTGAGAGCACAATAACAAGTATCATCCAAACGTCCTGCAGAGACATAGTCAGCAAAGCAGTATCTCAAGCCAAGAAGGAATGGAAGAGAGTGAGTCTTGTCTTTCTTTGTTTTATCTGTTAATCCTTTAGTGGGCCTGGCTGCTCAATGTTATTTTATCTGAATCTGCAGAAGGCAGATGTTTGTGTTGTTACAACACATGAAAAAACAAAGTAACTGCGCACTAAAATTTCCAAGCTCCCAACTTTTTACTTTCATGAGTGAATGTATTTGTTGCTTTTCCCTTTATGGTTTCATGTACATCCCCTCAGATAAGTGAGGAGAGACTGTGCCATGTGTTAAAAGAAACACAGCAACAGCATGAGAGAGAAATGGACAAAATGCAAAGTAAGTAATGTGCTCCCATCATCTCTTCAATAAGCACGGCACTGTGAAAACTTTTCATTTAAATCCATATAGCAAACATTCATTATTTTGATTAGACTATGGAGGAGTGGCCTCAACAAGTTGACTATTGTCCACTTTTTCCAGGCTCTTTGTGCCAGAGGAAGGATCAGGCTCGTTGCAGGAAGGAGTGCACTGAGACTGTAAGTAAACTGCAGAAGAAGAACCAGGAGCTCCAGAGACACTTGGAGAAAGCCTGTCGTCAACTTCAGCACAGCGTTCGAGAGCACAAAACTGCCATGCAGCACCTGAAAGGTATGTAATGCACTTAAAATGTTTCTTTAAGTGTCATTTATATTGATTTACTACTGTTACCATATCTATTGATGCTCTACAACACTGTGTATTGTAGAAGAGCATGAAAGCGGCTTACAAAAGGCAAAGGATGAGCATCTGCAGCAGCTAGAAGAAGTGAAGAGAGCCAAAGAAGAAGGGTCAATTAATATGAAATATTGTTTCCCTGGCTGTATTGTTACTCTTGTCCATTGTTACAACAATAAAAACTATGCAGACAAATGAATTGTTCTTGTTTACAGGACTTCTGATCACCAACAAAGTCTTCAGCAAGGACTTGAGGAGATGAAGCAGCAATACCTGATGACTGTAGAAAAGATCAGAGGTTGGTCATGATGCTGAGTTTTGATATACCTGTGTGAATTTCAAATATTCAGTATTCAGTGTTACTGACTCAGGAGGGACTGAAGAAGGAGTCCATGCAGACAAAAGTAGTTACTGTTTCTGCACTGTATGTGATGTCCTGTACCGTAGAATATACATATATTACTTCCTCACTAATGAATGAGATGGAGGTTTGCAGGTTTATATGCATGTGCATGAAACATCACCAAGTGAAAAACACAGATCTCAATTGTGTTTTTATGGCAGGAGACATGCTGCGTTACCTCCAGGAGAGTCGGGAGCGAGCAGCAGAGATGATCCGCATGGAGGTGCAGAGGGAGAGGCAGGACACTGCCAGAAAGATGCGGCGCTATTATCTGACCTGTCTGCAGGAGTTACTGGAGGATGGAGGAAAGATTGCAGGGCAAGGGGCCATAATTGTCCTAAACTTGTTTGTTGTTTCATCATGGCTCCTTTGGCTAATTGTATTGATCTTCCTGTTCTGCAGGGCTGAAACGAAAATAATGAATGCCGCAAGCAAGCTGGCAGCCATGGCTAAAGTGCTGGAGACGCCTCTTAAAAGTAAATCAGGAAAGAACTACAGTTTACAAAGTGAGTCCTATTGTGCAGAACTGCTTTACTGCAGATTTTTTATTGGTTTCAAAGTGTGGTGTGAATTGGTGGTTTGTATTGACAGATTGTTTGGTGGCTTTGTCCACAGCTGGCTGCCCTCCAAGTAGGCACACAGGTCTCAGTGACAGCCCGTCAACACTAACTGAGCTTCCTGACATCAGGCCAGAGGAGAGATCCCACAGGGAGAAGACTTCTGCTGATTCAGAGCAGAAACAAACCTGTGCAACAAGGACTAAACCTTTGAGTCACCAGGACATTTGTGCCTCTGGAAAGGTGGAGGCGTCTGTAGCTGCAGGGCTGAACCCCCAAACTGCTGCTCACACACACCTCCACTCTTACAAACCTTCTCAACAAATGGCTTCTTCACCCCATGGGGACTTTGTCAGTGCGTCTGGGAGGAGTAAAAGCAGGGAGCTGTACCTGAAGGGAGTTGACCCCAGCAAAGCAGACACCCACCCCAACTCAGAGCGACAAAACAAACCCTTCCTCGTCCTGGAGGCTCCTGTCAGGGATGAGAAACGGACCGACTGGAGCATGACCAGTAGTGACTCGGACACGGGCTTCCAGTTTTCCAGATTCTCCTCCTCAGGAAGGAAAGTAGAACCGGTGAAGCCGTTTTCTATCTCTGCTGCTTCAGCCAGTGACTTAGGAGAGTTTGGTGGCCTCAGCCCGAATGTATCTGACATAACTGTTTATAATGAAATCGACAAGAAGAGTCCTCACACCCAGACCTTGCACCATGCAAAGATGAGCACACACAGAGAGCCCACCCCTGGCTCTGAGGCCGAGAAGCAGCATGGAGTTTGTTCCAGGCCTCTGTTCTCTGAGTTGAGACAGCGCCAGCAGGACAGTGGTTTTGATAGTCCATTCTACCAACAGAAATGACAAAGTGAAGGCAGGTGTGAATACCAGCTTTACACTGGCTGGACAGTTTCCGTTAGCTTACCAAACAGTGCCTTTAATACAGCGTATAATGTTTACATGATGTAGAACCTTTGCCTTTATAGTCACTTGCAGTGTATTTGTGTGTTGCATTAACATTGTTAAAGGAATAGTTTGAGCTACATGAGAAGCTTGACACCACTCTCATGTCCGTACGCTTTAATTATGAAGCTACAGCCAGCAGCTGGTTATCTTAGCTTAGCATAAAGACTGGAAACAGGGTGAAACAGCTAGCCTGGTTCTGTCCAAAGGGAATAAAAAATCACCTACCAGCGCTTGTAGAATTCACTAATGCACAAATTATATCTTGTTTGTTTAATCCTCACAGAGACCGAAGAGTAAAAATGGTAAATTGTGGGTTTATGGGGGTTATGTGCTGGACTGTTTCCAGGAATACTGCTGTCATTGTCACAGCAACTTTTCTCTACTATTTCTTGGCCAGAAGATTAAAGGAGATTTAAGCAAATGAATATAACATGTAAATTAGCTTTAGAGGTGCTGGTGGGTGGAACAGAGCCAGGCTAGCTGTATCCAGTCTTTTTGGTAGGCTAAGCTAACTAGCTGCTGGCTGTAGCTTCATATCAACTATACAGATGCGAGATTGGCATTGTTCTTTCATTGAACTCTCAACAGAACAGTGAGTGTCGTTCCCAAAAATATCGAACTACTGCAAACAAACACCAGTTGCATTTTGTTCCTCTGTGTCCTGTTCTAGATAATCTCTCGCCCCGGGTGTAGCAGACAGAACAGAACAAATAGCAGAACATTTCGAGTTCTGCAAATATTTGTTTGTTTCTTTTGGCCCCCTCATACTCTTTTTTTACCTACTTTTTTCACGTTTCAGTCTAGTTTTAAAAATCCAGCTGCAGGTCTTGTTTGTAAATCTCAGTGAGGCACACGGCAGTATGATCCAAGATGAAATAAGTTTCCCTCAGAATACTCGCAGTACAGTCTAGATTTCACAATAACAGCCTTGATAAATACAACCCTACCATAATTAAATGTATTTTTTGTAGGGATGGTGTTAATGAGTTTATAGTGATATTTAACCCTGAACAAACGTCTTTTGCCTCTCAATGTCGACTCACGAAAGCTAATGTCCAGGAGTGTTCAGGTGTTTGCGCTACGTCTACGTGCTCACTTAGAAGTGAGAAATGCACTTTGAAGAAAAGTTTTCAGGTCAAAAGTTGTAGCTCTGCCAACACTGTAATTTTTAACTTGTGATACCCCGACTGAAAGATACTGAGCACCAGATAAGCTGCAGGTTCATACAAAGTTTCACTCCGTGTTCTGCTTTCTCTCTCTGGGATCAGTAGGAGATAGAGTCCAGCGTGTCTGTGTTTTATATTTTATATTGCATTTCCGAGATGTGCTGTGCATATATTATACATGTTTTTTATATGTTGCCTTAGTTCATTTTAATAAATTGTATTGAAAACTACAAAGGAATAATTCATTTGCTGTTTGAGAGCTGAGCCTCTTCATTATATCCTGTTGTCCTAAACGTGGTGGAGCAAAATCTAAAAGTAGTTCTATGTCAGAGATAACTTTTAGAAATGTCTAATGGCATAAACATAAATCCCGCTCAGGAGGAAAATGAGGAAAACTGGGGGACATCAGTTGAAAACAGCCATCAGAAGTAAAACGATAGTTGATAGTTGATTAATCATTTGTCATTTTTTTTAATGCTGGAGATGTCCTGAAGTCTGGTTTCCAGCATCTTAAATATGTATTTTTGCTGGGGTTTTTTTTGTTTTTTGTTTTTTTTGTGGTTGGCATCTTTTTACACCAGTAAACTAAATACAGTTGAGTTTTGGACTGTTGGTCAAAGAGAACAAACGAAGGAGCGCCTGAACACAGCGGTTTATATTCTGTAAATCACTAATTCTTTACTGGGTTGGTAAACATTTTATAACTCCTGGTGTGCTGTCTGCGCTCCTCCGCCTCCTCTAATCTTTAAGCCCCGCCCTATTTTACAGCACAGGTATAAAAGGTTCACCTGTCAGTCTCCTGCATGCTGGTGACTTTCAGATCAACATGCTTGTCTGGATCGTGTTTGCAGCTGTGCTTCTTCTCGCCCTTTTATTCCGACATCCTCACTTTTTACAGGATGTCCGCTACGTGCTCTACAGACTCCAAACAAGGCGCCTTGTGCTCGGATACTATCAGACGAATTACTCCATCCTGGACCGGTTCTTAGACACTGTGAAGGCGCAGCCGCACAAGCCGATCCTTCTCTATGAAGATGAGACTTTTACCTACCAGGACGCCGATGAGCTCAGCAACAAAGCTGCAAGAGTGTTCCTGCTGAGCGGACTTAAGGAGGGCGACACGGTAGCGCTGCTCCTCGGAAACGAGCCCATGTTTGTGTGGCTGTGGTTGGGTTTGGCCAAGATCGGATGCTCAGCTGCTCCTCTGAACTACAACATCAGATCCAGGTCCCTGCTGCACTGTTTCAGCTGCAGCGGAGCCACAACTCTGGTCGCAGCTGAAGGTAAGAGGTTTGCACACACGTCTGTAGAAGAACTGAACTGCAGATTGTGAGAGCTTTATTCTTTGTAAGACTCTTTTTATGACTCTTAGTACCAGAGCTGTTAAAATTGTGAGAGGAGGGTCACTAAAGGCCAACTGACAGATAACATTTATAGCAAAAAGTAGATTTGGTTCGATCAACACTGAGCAATGGTTGGCTGAGGAAGTCTTCCAGGAACTGGTCAGTCTTGTCATTTGCATTCTATGGGTCTAGCAACTAGTCATGTGCAAGCTAAAACAAAAGATATGATGCATAGATATTGATGACACTACCAAACAGTATATAAAGTTGCTGAAATTGTTTTATAATATTAATGACTTTAAGTATCAGAAGCTTCCTGCACATTTTGTCACTAATCTTGCTGTAATTTTAGTGAATTTGTGAATGCAAGAACATTTTTTTAAACACTTAACAGATCTGAAAACCTCAATTTCATATATCATTATGCAGGAATACACTGCCTTAGCTGCAGAGGGGCAAAAACTGTTGTAATACAGTAATTTGACAATGCAGGTCAAGATGTGTAATGCTGCCACCTAGTGGTACTCTGTAAAAACCGCAGTTCAGTTAATAAAAACCACTTGAAACTTCAACAGGTTATGGGCCCAGTTAGGTCCAGTCAGTTCTTGTAATTTAGCTTAAAACAGCGGTTTCACACGGACTTCGTGAGGAGTACTCGGTATTGTGGGATTCACAATGGAGGACAGACTGTTTATCGAGAAGCTAAGTGGAGCAGACAACTGGGCTACGTGGAAATTCCAAATGGAGCATCTACTGAAAGCTCGAAGTTTGTGGGGCATGGTAATGGAGACGGAGGTATTAGCAGGAGATGCTAACGCGGCAGCACGAGCCGAATTCGTTAGGAAGAAAGAAAAAGCATTTTCGATGTTGGTGCTTAATGTAAGTACATCTCAACTGTACCTGATTACAAGTTGCCAGTCACCTAAAGAGGCGTGGGATACGCTGAAGGGACATTTTGAGAGAGATACCCTAGCAAACAAATTGTTTCTAAAGAAGAAGTACTTCAGATGTGAAATGAAGGAAGGTGAAACGATAACCGAGCATTTGAAACGCATGAAAGAGTTAACTGATCAGCTTGGTGCAATCGGTGCTGTAATTGAGGAAGAGGATCAGATTGTGACATTGCTGGGTAGTCTTCCCTCCAGCTATGCAACGATTGTCACTGCCCTAGAGACAAAGATGGAAAGTTTGACTCTTCAATTCGTGCAGCAGTCACTGATTAATGAAGAACAAAAACGATTGCAGGCAAATGACAGTACCAGTGTTACAACTGCAGGTGGCGCTTCTGCAATGGCAGCACAAGTGCGTGGGGATCCACAGTCTGAAATAGACAGGTCAAAATGGAAGTGTTTTAAATGTGGGAAAGAGGGACATCTAAAAAGAAATTGTCCAGAATTGAAAAAGAAAAATCAAACCCACAAGGCTAAGCGCATGACATGTGAGGATAATGAGAATTCTGAGAGTGCAACTGACAGTGCATTTGTTGCCAGAGAAACAAATCAGAATGAGAAAGCCAAGCAAGTTGAATGGCTGATTGACTCAGGTGCATCAAAACACATGACATGTTCAAAAGAAATACTGCAGGACTACCAGGAATTTGCTAAGTCACAAGCAGTGAAACTGGGCGATGGCAGAGTAGTCGATGCCCAAGGACTCGGAAATGTAAAAATGAAAATGACTTTCAAAATGAGTGATGTCAAAGATGTCACAATGTATGATGTGCTGTATGTTCCCAAGCTGTCCGGAAATCTTTTCTCAGTGGGAGCTGCCACGAAAAAAAGGAAACACAGTGCAGTTCAAGAGGAACCGATGCTACATACGTGGAAAAGATGGAGATCTTCGAGGAATGGGAACACAAAGATCCGATGGATTATATCAGCTGGATGTGATGGGGAGTGTCTCACCCTCTCATACAGCAGGAAGTGCATCAGTTGCAGCCAGTCTATGGCATCAACGACTAGGCCACACCACCATGCTGAAGGAGGTGAAACCTCTGGTGAGTGGAATGGACTTTCCTGCTGAAAAAGAGAGCCCCTTCTGTGAAGCGTGTGTGGAGGGCAAGCTGTCTAGAAAGCCATTCAAGTCAGTGGGAGAAATCCGATCAAAGCGCAAGATGCAACTGGTTCACAGTGACGTCTGTGGTCCCATGCAGACTGAATCCATAGGTGGAGCAAAGTATTTCGTGACATTCATTGATGACTACTCAAGATGCTGCAAGGTATACTTCATGAGGCAGAAAAGTGAAGTACTAAGCAAGTTCAAAGAGTTTGAGAGAACTTTCTCTAATGAGTGTGGACAAAAAGTGACAAGACTGAGAACAGACAACGGTGGGGAATACACATCGAAAGAATTTCAAGAATACCTGAAAGCTCAAGGCATCCACCACGAAATGTCTGTACCCCATACACCACAGCAAAATGGTGTAGCTGAAAGAAAAAATCGGACATTAGTTGAAGCAGCAAGGAGTATGCTGTCTCATGCAAAGCTGCCAAAAATGTTTTGGGCAGAGGCTGTAGCAACAGCAGCCTACTTGCACAACAGGCTGCCCACATCAGTTCTGAAGCAAGAGACCCCCTACCAGAGATGGAGTGGCAGAAAACCGAACATCAGTCACTTGAGAGTGTTTGGCTGTGTGGCATATGCACATGTTCCAGAGGTAGAGAGGCGAAAGCTGGACAAGAAAGCGGTGAAACTTCGCTTCGTGGGATATGCCAACAATGCCAAGGGTTACCGTCTGTTTGATGAGGAGAAAAGGAGGATTCTGATTCGCCGTGATGTAATCTTCAACGAAACTGACTTTGACTGGAAACAGGAAGTGGAAGTGTCTTGTTCAGACAGTGATGCTGACAGTGGTCCTGATGAGAGAGGAGCAACAGCTGATGAGACACCAGTCACTGAAGCCCCGAGAGAATGTGGGAGAATCAGAAAAGCCCCAAAAAGGTATGGCTATGAGGAATTTGCAGACATAGTGACTGTTGAACATTATGCAAATGTCTGTAGTGTAAAAGAACCAAGTACAATGAAGGAAGCAATGATGAGCTCTAATGCAAAAGAGTGGAAGGAAGCAGCTGATTTAGAGTATGAGTCCCTGCTTGAGAATGAGACTTGGGACTTGGTGGAATTGCCAAAAGACCGAAAGCCAATAGGTTCGAGATGGGTGTTCAAAGTCAAGCACCATAGTGATGGAGAAGTGGAGAGATACAAGTGTAGACTTGTTGCCAAGGGCTACTCACAGAATTATGGCGTTGACTATGATGAAACCTTCTCACCTGTTGTACGATTCAGCTCAATTCGTACCTTGCTGTCCTTTGCTGTTCAGAACAACCTGCATGTTCATCAGATGGATGTCGTAACTGCATTTCTGAATGGACATCTGGAGGAGGAAATCTACATGGAGCAACCAGATGGGTACATCAAACCAGGCCAAGAGCACTTGGTGTGCAAGCTCAAGAAGTCAATCTATGGCCTTAAACAGTCCCCTCGCTGCTGGAGTAAGACTTTCACAGAGTTCATGAAAGACATTGGATTCAACCAGAGCACATCAGACCCCTGTGTGTTTGTGAGAGCTAGACAAGAGCTAGAGATATTAGCTGTCTATGTCGATGATCTGATTTTGATCACAGAGTCACTGGAGAGCATGACTGAGTTGAAAGCTGCTCTGAAGAAGAGATACAAGATGAAAGACATGGGTGAGCTGTCTTACATACTGGGCATCTCAGTCATTCAAGACAAGACAAACAACAGTGTGTACCTTCACCAGAAGCATTACATTGAAGCTGTTCTTCAAAAGTATGGGATGGATAAAGCAAATCCAGTCACGACCCCAGCTGATGCAAATGTGAAGTTACAAAAGGATGATGGTGTCAGTAACCCAGTGAACCCAGGTACCTATCAGTCAATAGTAGGGAGCCTGCTATATGCAGCAATGGCAACCAGGCCAGACATAGCACAAGCAGTGAGTGCTGTGTCAAAGTTCAACGCCAAACCAAACACTGCACACATGACAGCTGTGAAGAGGATACTTCGCTACTTGAAAGGTACCATCGACCTCGCTCTCAAGTACCAGCGGTCAGAGTCTGAAACTTTAGTTGGTTTCTCAGACGCTGACTGGGCAGGAGATCAGGATGATCGTCGTTCCACAACCGGGAATGTTTTCCTACTCGGTGGAGGAGCAATAAGCTGGCTCAGCAAGAAACAGAGCACTGTTGCACTATCAACAGCTGAAGCAGAATATGTTGCTCTCAGCCAGACAGCGCAAGAATGTACCTGGCTTACACGACTCCTGAGTGATCTCGGAATGGATGCTACGCCAACTGTGATTCTGGAAGACAACCAAGGAGCTATTGCTATAGCTAAGAATCCAGTTGATCATTCAAGAACAAAGCACATAGACATTCGTTATCATTACATTCGTGAATGTGTGCAGAATGGACAGATTCAACTGCAATACTGTCCAACAGAGGATACGAAGGCAGATATCTTGACCAAGCCATTAGCAAAGCAGAAGTTTGAATATCTTAGAGAGATTGGACTTTGCGCTGTGTAATTCTGTTAAGTGTAGGCTAATGTTTAGTATTGTTTGATAGAGTCTAAAGTGAGACTATTGGTAAGCAAGATAGAAAAAGAAAAAGGAATTTAATGTAAATTAAATGTCTTGCTATTTTTTGTTTAAAATGAAGTCTTATGGTCTAAGAAGAGTCTAAGTTTAATACATCTCCTAAGTGATTTATGTTAGTAAAAGGACATACTGGTAAGTTAATTGTAAAATTAAGTGGGAGTGTTGTAATACATTAATTTGACAATGCAGGTCAAGATGTGTAATGCTGCCACCTAGTGGTACTCTGTAAAAACCGCAGTTCAGTTAATAAAAACCACAGTTACAGCTGAAGATCAGGATTACTTTTATTATTAGTCTTTTTTTTACTATGTCAATCTTCGTCCTTTTAAGTCTTTCAGTTGCACAGACGATGTTTACTTGGTTTTATTCCCAGAGTTACAGGATGCTGTGGAGGAGGTCCTGCCCAGTCTGTTGGAGCAGCAGATCACTGTTTTCATCCTGGCCGACAGATGCAGGACTGCAGATGTGAAGAGCTTCAAAGACAAAATGAGCCAGGCCTCCTCTGAGCCAATATCCAAGGATTTAAGGTCACATTTAACCTTGCAGAGTCCTGCAGTCTACATATACACATCAGGGACAACAGGTAAGCTACTTCAGGTGTTAAAAAATTCAAGATTCAACAAAAAAAAAGAAAGAATACCTGCACAACATTTACCTCTGACTTCTCTTTAACAGGTTTGCCTAAAGCAGCAGTGGTCAGTCATGCCAAACTGTGGGGCCACTCTTTGCTTCTGTCTATAATAGGAGTGAAGGCCAAGGATGTGATTTATATTAGCCTCCCTCTCTATCACACTGCTGGCTTCATTGGTATCACCGCCACCATTGAGAGGGGTATGCACAGCTGCTGGTGTTATTCTTCTTATTATTTTTTTTATTTTTTTTTTACTGTCAGCAAATGCAAGCAAGCTAGAAATGCCACCTCGTCTGTCCAGACTCATATAATGAGATATAATAAGATAAGGTAGACTTTATTAATCCCCCAGCCGGGGAAATTCAGGTATTACAGGCAGCAGCTAATGGCAGTTGGAAAAAAATGGCAAAAGAAATAGAGAGATACAAAATAAAAACTGACTATATATATATATATATATGTATGTATGTATGAGTATATATATGTATATATATGACTGTGTGTGTGTGTGTGTGTATATATATATATATACATACATGTACATTTTATGCAAAGGACTATGTAAGAGAAAAAATATATATATTGCAGCAAAGAACTATAAGAAAAATTACCAGAACAATATACTTGCTGCAACAAGTTGCCACTCATGCGGCACTATCTTGAATATGTGTAATATACTGTATATAATGGATACTTTGAAGGAATTTAGTATAATCAAAACTAACGAGCTTGTGCCGGACCACAGCCACTAAATTGTGTAGTCACAGTGACCTTTGACTTTTGACCACCAAAATCTAATCAGTTCATCCTTGAGTCCAAGTGAACATGGTGCCAAATTTGAAGAAAGGCGTTCCTGAGATGATGCATTCATACGAATGGGATGGATGGACAGAGAATCTAACATCTACCTATCTAAATATACACACACACACACACACACACACAGCCTCACATTTGTGTAGGAGGAAAATAGAACAGAACAGAAAATATTTGTCAGTAGGATCAATTCATTGCTGATTTTGTTCTTTTAATAGAATTGTTGATCAAAAGAAGATTGAATATCGCCATCTTTTAAAACTGTTACTTGCTGTCTTGTTGCTGTGTGTAGGTATGACGGCGGTTTTAAGGAATAAATTTTCTGCATCTCAGTTCTGGGATGACTGCAGAAAGTATAACGTCACTATCATACAGTACATAGGTGAAATTATGCGTTACCTCTGCAACACACCAAAGGTATGTCCTGCACAGCAATAACATTAATGGTAGTTTCACATTGAGGGCAACATAAATAAATAGATAAATACATTTCTTCCTCAACAGAAACTCAGTGATCGAAACCACAAAGTACAAATTGCGATAGGAAACGGGATCAGGCCGGATGTTTGGAGGGACTTCACGAGCAGGTTTGGAAACGTTCAAATCAGGGAGTTTTACGGAGCGACAGAAGGGAATTTTTCTCTGGTGAACTACAGCGGCAAGGCTGGAGCTGTTGGGCGAGACACCTTCCTCCACAGGGTAGAAGTCTATGTTTCGTTACACATTGTAAAATCAAAGCCGTCAGTCAGTAAGCAATAATTTTGCTTTGCTTGTTTTATCCTGCAGATGTTATTTCCATACAGCCTGATCAAATATGATGTGGATAATGAGCGGCCTGTGAGGGATTCTGCGGGGCTCTGCGTAGAGGCTGACAAAGGTGTGTTGAAACCAGGGCTCTGGGTACTGTTGAGGACACAGAGGTCATGTCCTAATTGGTGGCGACTTTGCTGCTTGCATGGCTGTTATCTAGGACAGTGACATTAGAGTTTGTAAAATCTTCTCAGGGGTGCCAGAGTGAGCACAGGATGACCGTAAACCTGTGCTGTGTTTACCGTCCGCAGGCGAGCCTGGACTCCTGGTGTGTAAAATATCAGCCCGTACACCGTTCGCTGGCTACGCGAGAGACCTGCAGCAAACTGAGAAGAAGAAGCTGCGTGACGTCCACAAGAAAGGAGACGTGTACTTCAACACAGGCGACCTGCTGAGAGTCGACAAAGACAATTTCATCTACTTTCAGGATCGAGTTGGAGACACTTTCAGGTGAGTTCAGCTTCTGTTTAATTTCAAGCTTCACAACCTGAGTGCGTGGATGACTGCACTTTTTTTTTCCCCCATTGTAAACAGATGGAAAGGAGAGAACGTGGCCACAACCGAGGTGGCTGAGATCCTCACGCTGGTCGGCTGCATTAAAGAAGCCAACGTGTATGGAGTTGAAGTGCCAGGTAGTTTTCACCGCACACCTTCTTTCTGTCCTGTCAGTCTCACAGCTGCAGCAGCGAAGTGTGTGAGCAGAAACAGTGAGGCAGCAGCTAATCCATCCGTTCTATCAATCATTTGTTCTATGGTGTGTCAGCATGTAGTGAAGAATGTCAATATGCCGACTTCAAATGCTGACTTTTTTTTTTTTTTTTTTTTGTCCAAGCATTTTGAAAACAGTCTACCATCCAAATATATTCACTGAATCGGGGAAAATGGAGAAAAGCAGCATATTGTCACATTCGTGAGGCTTGAACTAACTGATGAATCAATTTAATTGTTTCAGCTCCAACATAAACTTCTTGCTTCTTGGTTAGAAATAACTGAAATGTTGACGTTTATTTTTTCCTCTCTCGTCATATTTTTCATAGCCTCAAAATGATTTTTAGCAGAATATCATTTCATTTCCTCTCTGACGTCCAGAGCGAGTAAACAAGCCCAAACTGGACACCATGCTAACGTGCTCTGATCATTTTAGACCTGAAATGAATGTGTAGATTCACTTTGAGGAACTGGCTGATCAGACCAGCGAGGCCTGTCCAGTTTCTTAGACAAAGGCAGCGCAGCCAGACACAACCTGCGCGTCCTTATGACCACATCAGATTTGCCCGGTTTCCCCGTAGATGGTTAGCTCATGTTTGCAGTGTGCACATGAGGCAAATCAAAGCGCATTAGACAAACAAAAGTTCGGACACACTCAGGTATCATGGAACTTGTCCGAGTCTCCCGGTGGTATTTACGTTTCATCAGTCAGTTGAGATCAGTGTCCTGGTCATCAACTTTGGTCCATATATTCGACTTTCCAAGTAGATAAGGGCCACCTGAATGCAGCTGTAGTCCCTGTGAGAACAGACTGGGGAGGAGTTCCGATTTTTTTTAGCACTGGGGCCGCAACATACAATTATGCACAAACGCCAGATGCACTGTGTTTAGTGTTTGTAGTGAATTCACAGGAGACTTATTTCCTAAGAGTTAAAATAGAGAGAAGAAAAGAAAAAAAGACAACAAAGGGAAAATAAAAATACAGACAGACAGATTTAAGACCGTTTAAAAAGTTCTGCTCCTTGTCCAAATTAGGTTTTTTGTGCGTTGCCATACACCAGTTAGCGTTTATTTAGGCCCGTGTGCTGTGCCAGCATCGGAATAGACTCTGGCGTCTCTGGTGTGGGGACTGCTGGTCTGGCCGCCTCTCATCCTGGGAGCTCACGTTTTGACTTTGTGTCTTTTGTCAGCCTTGATTTAGTGTCTTGGTTGTTAGCCTTTATGTAAATAAATCCTGTGGATTAGGTGGTTTTAAAGGTGTGTGTTTGCATTGAGTTGGATCAGAGGTGGAGTGTCGGGTGTCCCGCCTAAGGGTGGAACAAAACAACCAAACTAAAACATCGTAAGCTAAGGCTGAACTGTGTGGCAGGTCTGTCTGAACAGCATCTGACAACATGATGAAGATACTGCGTGCGGTAAGAGAACAGGTGCATGCCACCGCTCTGGAAACAGGGTCGCTGTCGTCAGTGATGGATTACAAAGTGGAGTTTAGGTTCTTTTCAGGGTCAGTGGTCAGAGAGGGATGACAAACTGGTGTTTATGTTCTGTTTCACTCGCTCTGCTGCGGTAAGGATGAACTAAAACAACTTGGGGACTTTGGACGGAGTCGTGACTTTACATCAAGTTTCCATTCCTCAGCAGGATGCGACAGATGACTGATCTCTCTCCCTGCCTCTTTAAGATGATTAACCGTTAAGCTTCAGCTTTCATTTACAGTCATTTATATCTTTTGTTGATTTTTATTTTCAATGCATTGATTATTATTAACTGAAATCTGATCAGGCTGTTTGCTTGCTCTTGCCTCTTGCTCTTGATATATATAAACAGAACTGCAAATAAATGATTTAACTGAAGTTAAAGTATAACTGTTGGACATTCCTTGAACAGTTCTTTGCCCAGTATGTGTTGCACTCCAAAAACACTGGGTTTCCCATAATGCACTGATGCTGCTGGCATCACATCCAGCCGGTTCCCACAGCTTGTGATGCAGACCTTCTGCTCTGTTCTGCAGGTCAGGAGGGGAGAGCAGGAATGGCTGCCGTCACTTTGAGTGAAGGACAGAGATTTGACTCCGCAGGTGTTTTTGAACACGTGGAAAAATTCCTGCCGTCCTACGCAAGGCCACGTTTCCTGAGGGTTCAGGTAGGCAGCGTTTTGACAGTTGCAGCCTTTGCCTCGGCCTCCCCTGTAATAATTCACCCTCCTGTGGTTGGTTGCAGAGCTCCATAGACGTTACAGGCACGTTCAAGCATTTGAAGGTGAAGCTGGTGGAGGAGGGCTTCGACCCAAATCAAATAGCGGACCCACTCTTCTTTCGGGATGAGAAAGACAAGAATTACGTCCCGCTGACGCTGGACATATTCGATTCAGTGAGATCAGGGAAGATCAAAATCTAAAGTGGCTTTGAAGGGAAACGTCCACCTGTTTGCACTTGAACACATCTCCCACCTGCACGCTCATTTGAGCTTCGCTTCTTTTGTGATTTGTCTTTTTCTCTGCACCTTTGTGACCTCAGCAGCAATTTCCTACATGAAATGACTTTAATCCTCCCGCAGAGAACATGTTTGAGATCGTTACACTGAGCTGTGAGACTGACATTAACACACGTACACACACGTTTCTCTGCCGATCATTCTGCTCTGTTCAGGCTACCAGAGTCAGCATCTCTGCCTTGTGTGCCTTCAGCATGTAAACCTACAGCTTGTTAAGACCGTTATAGATATGCAAACAAAAGTTGCTGTGAAAAGGACCACTATTGCTCTCTTTCAAATGTTCATTTCAATATAAAAACAATAAATTGTTCAGCTATATTGTTGTCTAAACTGGTCTTCTTTACTATAGAGAACTTTGCTGTAGAAGTTGGCCTTTAGACTTAAATTACAAACAGCTGCGTGCACAGATCTTAGAACCAGACATCAACCAAGAATTACTTTATGTTATTTGGCTAAAACACAGAAGAAACAGTGAAGATGAAATAAAAAAAAGTGTAGTCTTAATGTAGCTTCAGTAAATCTTCATCCGTGTTTAAAGCACAGCAAAGAGCTTGTGATCAATGTGACCTTTCACCCTGTGCTTGGATGCAGGGTGGCCCAGGCGGTGTTGCCCCTGGAGCTGATTGGAGGTCAGCTGCAAGACCCACATCGGAGAGGAAGGGAGGAAGATCGATAGATAGACACAGAGGCAAGTTTTGTGATGCGACAAACAGAGAAACACCAACACACACAAGAACACTGTAATAGAGCATGTCCTAATGGAGGCAGTGCAAGTATAAGTGTAGGACAGTGAAGGTATCGGTACCAGAGTCAACCTCATCCACCACTGGCTCACTTATGTTAATGTGACGATCAGAGAGACTAAATTTCACTCAAATGTTATTATTGCAAATGTGCAGCCTAATGGAATATGAAGCATCCACCATCATCACGCCCCCCCTCAGGTGGACTGCAAATCATTTCTGTACAGACATTAATAAAGATACGACTTTATTAATCCCCAGCCGGGGAAATTTGGATGTTACATATTAAATACATTATATAAAAGAAAAAATATGTACAAAATATATATTGCCACAAAGAACTATGACTAAAATATACTGACAAAAATTCTATATATTTAAACAGTTTTTGCACAAATTGTACATGGGGGGTGCGGATAAAGTAAGTAAACGTATAAACTCGGTGACGCTTCAATATTCATGGAGCACCACCAGCAGGTTAAGATGTACCCTTGTGGGTTTTTAAAAAAAAGATCCTTCAGGACAGGAGACACAGTGGAGCTCAAACTTACTGAGAGAGATCTTCAGAGTTAGTGACAACACCCCCACCACTGTCCCACAGTGTTTATCTCCATGAACTTAATACAATGCGCTTAACGAGCACATTAAGACATTAAGAACTGTTCACTAAAGTAATAAGTGGTCATGCAGTTTGCATGTATTCAGCCTTCCCCTGTTGATTTGTTTTAAAATGAACAAACACTCAGAGTCATATACCATCAAGATTCAACCAAATCTTTACAGTCAGTCATTACCAAATGGGAATTGTCACTGCTCATGTGTTTCGCACCAAGAGGAACAATCACACAGTGATTCTGGAGCTGTTTCCGTCATGCTCTCCTTCAGAAGCCGAACACATGACCCCAGCGCGCGGCTCTCATCAGTCTTTATCAATGATTTGGGAAGCGACTGATGAGAAAGGATCAAAGTTGAATTTTAGTGAAATAAAGGTCGGCATGATAGCGTCAGCAAACTTGTGTTTATTTTCCCTTACATTATTCTTATTCATTCAGCTTTGTTTCACTCCATATTTACTCCTGGTCGTCCTCGCCCCCCTCTGTCAGCGGCTCTGTGCCCTCCAGGGGGGACCGCCCCTCAGTTTGAGAACCACTGATGTAACAACGCCGCAGATCAGAGTGCAGCTCAGACTCAGTGTCAAATGATCAGCAGAAGTAATGATTCTACGTGGTTTGGTGTTTTGCTGCTCCTGCTCCTGCTGCTGCTGTACATTCACTGGATTTTACTTATCTATTTCAGTTCTATCATGTTTGTTTTCTTTAATTTTAATTAAGTAGCTTTTAACTCATTAGAGAAAAAAACTTTAGTGTCAAACATGTTTCTTGCACAGTCAAGTGAACGGTATCATACTTTTAAATGGCCACGTTCACCATGTCTCCAAACAGTAACAGCGGGAGCTCCAGCTAACGGTTATTTTCATCGTCGATTAATCTGTCGATTAATCAGTTAGTCGTTTGATCTATAAAATGTCAGAGAATGGTGAAAAATATCCATCAGTGTTTCCCAAAGCCCAAGATGACGTCCTCAAATCTCTGTTTGCACGCTTAAGAAGCTGGAATTAGAGAATTTTGACTTATTTCTTTCTCAAAAAAACAATTACTCAAGCCGATTAATCGATTGAATTTTGATTAATCAAAATTGTTGCAAATTAATTTATCAGCTAATCAATCAGTTAATCGCTGCAGCTCTACTGGACTGTTGCGCCTGCTCTCCTGAAATTTCGAGGCAAGCTGCGACTCCCCTGAAACAAGCCTCAGTGTATGTGCGTGTGTGCGCCCCTCCTCACAAAGCAGCGGACAAATACCGCTCAGTGGAAGCCGTGCACGCCCACCACGCGCTCAGATTGCAGACCCAGGACGAGGGGTTGCCATGTGCATGAGTTTCTGCAGCGCTTCACGACTTTTCTCATTAGCGTTCACGCGCGGGTTCCAGTCTGCTTGTTCCTGCCGACACCTCACGCCCCTTCAAAACAAGAATTAGCCGGAAATAAACTGCAGTCAACCGTCCCGACCTGCAGGTGTCGCAGCTTTGCATGCCGCGCTTCTTCCTTTTGGGTTGCCACTTTATTCCATCACGTTTCCCACCTTTTGATGTTGCACAGCAGAACCACAGCTTGTAGCGTTACACAGCAGGAGAATGACACCGACATGTGCGGAAATTGATGTGAAATCGGTGCAGAGTGGACGCGGAGACACCGGATCTGGCAACCGGGAAACATTCCGGAATGAAGGAGGCGTCGACGGGTCAGAGCTGAGCGCCGCCCCGAGCTGAGGGGGTGAACTTTGTCACAAATATCCTCGAGTTGCCTCTTTTCTCCCTCGGACCTCCACTTACAGATGCATCCAGTGTTGTGCGCTCTGCAAAATGTACATCTGGTTCACCGTCTTAGCCGGACTGGCCCTTCTGTCCCTGCCGTTCCTCAAGACCCTCTTCCCTTACTTAGGCGAGGACTGCGTTTACATCCTGCGGAGTATTAAACTCGGCATCAGGCTCGTCAAGTACAAGAAACGCAAACCTTTCTACAGCATCGTGGACTGCTTCTTGGATGCGGCGGAGGCGCATCCCAGCAAGACTTTTCTGCACTTTGAGGGTCGAGAATATTCTTATGGCGAAGTTGATAAGCAGAGCAACAAGGTGGCCCGAGCCCTGCAGGCTGAAGCCCGGCTGAAGGAGGGGGACCCGGTGGCCCTGTTCCTGGCCAACGAGCCCAGTTTCGTGTGGACTTGGCTCGGTTTGGCCAAGCTGGGCTGCTCGGCCGCCCTGCTCAACTACAACATCCGATCCAGGTCTCTGCTGCACTGCTTCTCCTGCTGCTCGGCCAAGGTGATCATCGCCTCTGCAGGTAAGACAGAGGAGGAAGGGTCCTCTTCAGCTCTCTGCCCCCTCACTGTCCCCCACCGTTACTGCACCAGCTTCTTGCTCACAAAAGTGCAAAGGTCAAAGTATAATTTTTTTGTCTAACTTGCAGTGGTGGAAAGCAGAAATTAAAGGTGCTTAAATGAATATCTCTGATTTCTGCTCTCTTTCTGATTTCTGATTTTTTTTTGACAGATGTGCTAACTTTCAAATAAAGATTTTAGAGAAACACTTAACACACAGGTTTATCTTTTTGAGGGGACCCGACCCTCAGGGTGGATTTTGCTGATAACACTTCTGTGCTTTTACTTGTGTAGGTTTTTCAATAAATAACTTTCAAATAAAGTTGTTTCATTGGTTCTTCTAATCCAATGTGAATACTTCCTCCACTACTGGATGGGTATTTGTTACTAAAACACGGTCACCTGACAGCTGCGTTTACCTTGCAGGTGATTGTTTCGAAATTCAGTTTACACACAAAGCATCTGATAAGCTGAGAACATGAGGCCATCAGGGCTGGGGTGACCTGCAGGCGAGCTCTCGATCCAGATGTCACTCTGTGCATCTCTTTATGTACCAAGTCCCCTTTGAGTTGCCGTCAGGTACAGACTGCACACGGTAGTTTCATTATATTTCAACTTGTGCACCAGAAACTAACCAGTCCTACAACTCGGTGTCGCTATACTGGGCTGTAATGTGATTACACACATCAGGACTATGCAGCATGTTAACATGGAATAAGGTGAAATAACAAAGTGCATGTTAATAATGTGCAGTTATTCAAATGAGCACAGACTTGTTGCCACACGGTGGATGCCGCGCAGTTGTCCACTTTAATTAGTTGTTGATTTAACTACCCAAACGACTGATGAACATTAAAATGCTGCTTACAGTTTAACGCACCAATAATTACACACAAGACTGTTCTTCATAAGGACTCCTGATGCTCGCGTAGCACTATATGGTAATGCTACTATAATTAATCAGCAGATCTAAGTTTTCAGTTCTCAGGTCACATGTTGTGGGTATTTAAAGGTTTGTGGAAGTAAAAATAATTAACAGGTGTTCGTTTGTTTTAGTTTGCAGGATGTGTTAGGTGTGGTCAGAATGAAGTTAACCGCATCGTTGAGTAAGGTACTTAGCGTTGTAGGAAATTTATTAATTCATTTAGTTTGTTTCTCAAGGACATCATCACAAATCTAAATATGTGATCTATAAATATCCCCTGTTCTGTTGGTTCCTGCCAAACTTCAATTTAAAAGCACCACAGTGTGATTTTAAATCAGTGAACATCTATAAGACTGTAGACCAGAGAAGAAATGTTTGCCGGGACAATTTGGGAGTCGTATGACGTCGGTATCTCACAGCCAGTGTTATCAGGAACAAAGGTTTAATCCCTTGTTTTCTCTCGTGGTTTCAGTGAGTGTGCTCTACGTTCAGTCCTGATGAGTTCATCGGAGGTAACAAAAGGAACATTGCACTCAGAAAACCTTTTTCTCCGTTCTGTGATTATGGTGCTAGTCTGCTGCTCTGTTTGGTCTGAAGTGCCTGCACCATGTGCTCACGTCCCGGTGGGACCTGAGGTAACATGGCACAGGCCTACATGTGCTGCGTTGCGCAACACAGGCCTCTGACATATTGTGTGGGGCCTGAATGCCTCTCTGTGTCTGCAGAGCTGCAGGACGCCGTGGAGGAAGTCTTACCGACGCTGAGAGAGCGGGGGATCAGCGTGTACCTCCTGTCAGAGGCCTGCAGCATCCAGGGCATCAACACTCTGTCTGACAAGATCTCGCAGGCCTCAGATCAGCCGCTGCCCCAGGACCTGAGAGCCAACGTCAGCATCAGGAGCGTTGCTCTGTACATCTACACGTCAGGCACCACAGGTACACCAGGAACCTCCTCTGAAAACGAAAATCTACACTGACAGCCGTGGAAGACGGGCTGTGTTCACCAGCTAGTCGCTAACTTCGTCTACAGTTTGGTGCAGGCAGTGTGCAGCCGGTTTAGCCACAAAAAAACAACTGTCTGCTGTATTGGACTACAGTGCTGATGGCAGAGGAGAGAGTGAGCCAAAAGAGTGAAGCTGCAGGGCCTAAAAACCAGAACAATGAGCTGAATGGTAGCAACAGACGGGTGGTAATTCTCTGTGGGACGTCCTAAAAGTGACCCTTTTCATATTAGACATATGAAAAATATGCCTGTCAGAACATACCATGAATGGACAGCTGAAATGTCTCTGTGGATGTTCAGACCAGACTGTCACACAGTATGCAACAGTCTGAAAGTTGTAGGAAGTAGTAGTCACTCTCAGCTTTTTAAGTCCAATAAATAAACTAAATAAATGCACAAAATATCCAGAAAGGAACTATTCTTACAGCTGTTTTCCTTATTAAACAGAATAATACAACCGTTCACCCTCGACAGGTGGCCACTTCTTACACCTTTACACCTTTGAAACTGTGTGTACTTCATACTAACCGCACCCGTTGTTTTCAAGAATCTGGCGCGATTCATTTTTCTTTGACTCCGGAAGGTTTGCCTAAAGCAGCCGTCATCACCCACGAGAGGCTTTGGGCCGCCTCCTTCATCCAGGCGGTATGTGGAGTCACGTCAGAGGACGTCCTCTACATCAACCTGCCTCTCTACCACAGTGCAGGCTTCCTCATCGGGTTGGTTGGAGCCATCGAGAGAGGTGAGAATCCGCTGAATCCTCTCGTGAGTGAAAGAACAAAAGGATTTACGCACCTGGCTCGTGCATTTTAGAGGCTGATGCATGAGTTTGCTCATAGATAAAGGCTGTGTAACATGATGTTAATTGCAGGTATGACCATTTTTCTGAGGAGGAAGTTCTCCGCCTCTCAGTTCTGGGACGACTGCAGGAAGTACAACGTGACGGTGATGCAGTACATTGGTGAAACAATGCGCTACCTCTGCAACACTCCCCAGGTAAGCAGATGAGGGTCAACCTCAGGATGAACCGGTGAAGTCTTGTTCTGATAGGAGGTATGAAACTCTGCTCATTGTGTCCTGAACGTGAGTCGGCGTCACCCTTTGCAGAAAGACGGCGAGAGGAACCACAGAGTGAGGATCGCCATCGGCAACGGGGTCCGAACAGACATTTGGTCGCAGTTTCTGAATCGCTTCGGGGACATTAAAATCCGAGAGCTGTATGCTGCCACGGAGGGAAACATCGGCTTCATCAATTACACGTCCAAGATCGGCGCAGTGGGGCGGGTCAACTTTGTCCACAGGGTGAGTCGAGGATCGGGTCGGGGTTTTCAGCCACTCTGCTTCAGCTCGCTGCTCTAGAGCTCTGATAGATAGAGTCTGCCTGTCCAACGCGTTGGGCTAGACCTGGAATGTGCAGACGTTCTTGGTTTCCAGAGGATGAACCCAAACGACTTTGGAGATCCTCTGGCGCCACCATGAGGTTGAAATTCTTGTTTTTCGGTGCAACTATTAGACAGATTACCAGGAAATTTGTGACAGACATTCAAGCTCCCATCAAGATGAATTGTTATAAAGTTCATGATTCTTTAACTTTTCCTCTGGCGCCACCATCAGGTCAAAATTTCAATTTGCCCAAAACCTTGCTTGATCACCAAATACCCTAAAACTAATGACTCTCCCATCAGCTGCAGCTACCAAGCAAATGCTAGCGTGCTAGCACGCTAAACTAAGCTGTTGAACATGGTAAACTTACTTGCGATAAACCAGCATGTTAGCTGTGATTGCGTCCACGTTAGCACGCCGATGTTAGCATTTAGCTCAGTGCCTAAGTACAGCCTCACAGAGCTGCTGGCGTGGCTTTAAACTCTTGTTTAAAGCAAACTTTATCAGCTGCAGGCTGTTAAAGTAAACAAGCAAGACACCGTGTAATGGTGGACGTTTCTTCTCCCCTCTTTAGCTCTTCTTCCCCTACACTTTGATCAAGTTTGACATTGAGAAGGAGGAGCCTGTCAGGAACTCTGAGGGTCTGTGCATCGAGGCGGCCAAAGGTGAGTCAGCTGTACAGGTGGAAACGTACCTGTGGAGCACCTTATTTCTCTTTCTTTGACATTTTTTCATGTATCCCTTTGTCAGGCGAGACGGGGCTCCTGGTGGGACGGGTTACTCAGAGGTCTCCCTTCATTGGGTACGCTGGCAACCAGCAACAGACTGAGAAGAAGAGGCTTCGTGACGTGCTGAAAAAAGGCGACCTGTACTTCAACACTGGCGACTTGCTTCGGTTTGATCACCAAAACTTTGTGTACTTTCAGGATCGAGTTGGCGACACTTTCAGGCGAGTTGTGACTCATTCTGTGTTGATCTGTCACTTTGTTGTTTTCGTTTTTTTTTTTTTAACTAAATCCGAATTTTTTTAATGCAGCTGTTGGACTACAGAAACAGAAAAATACGAAAATGAGAAGTAGAGATGGGATTTATGGCTCTTTGAGGGGAGCTGGATCTTGGTGAGCCATTCCTTTCAAAGAGCCGTTCAAAAAAACTGGCTCATTTGGCTCATTTTTATATTTTATTATTTTATATTAAGTTTTAAGAAGGCAGTCTGGCCTTAACTTGTTTTATCTTGGAAATAACCACTGGGAGGAATGAATTTAGATATCCCATCAATATGAGTTTAAATTATTCTGAAATATTGATTATAACGTTATTGTGTGGATTAGATTTTAAAGTCTGATCTGGATTAATTGTAAATATTCCACAGGGTGGCGCCATATCACACTGCTTTGACAGTGCTTCGCTTTTTTTTGTTACTGGCGCACTCACGTGAAGGCAGCGTGCACAAGGTGGTGTGATGCTATTTGGATATCTAATAAGCACCGCGCAGCTGGGCAGCGCTCCTCCCCATGTAAAAAAGAACGGTTCCCAGCTGCGACTCGGTTCCCATCGTTCATGTTAACGAGCTGTTCAAAAGAACCAGTTCGTTCGTGAACGTCACAACACTAATGAGAAGGACTAGTTTTACGATAGTTTGGCTTCATTAAGACAACACAGAGCTGAGGTTACCTTCGGTTTTCACATGCGTACATGCACAAGATTTTTGTTTGACTTGTTTCTCGTTTGCTTGTTGATACAGGTGGAAAGGAGAGAACGTGGCCACGTCGGAGGTCGCAGACATTCTCACAATGGCTCATTGCATCTTGGAGGCAAATGTCTATGGCGTCAAAGTTGAAGGTAAAAACACAGGTGATAGATCTTACAGTGATGAGTCTGCTTTCATGTTTCCTGCGTGCATTTAACCAAATGGTCTGATTAGGCCATGAGGGGCGGATCGGCATGGCAGCTGTCATTTTGAGAGAGGGGGAAGATTTTGACTGTTCCGACACCTACAAGAAGGTCGCCAGCTACCTCCCGGCCTACGCGAGACCTCGATTCATCAGGATTCAGGTAAAGGAAGAAGTTACTTCATGCACCTGCGGCCCTGGGGCTCTTGTGGCAGGTGGAACACGAGACCTATTGCTGCACTTATTCTCATTTGTGCATTGATTAACCCCTTTGCGTAGATCAGGAGGCCTCTGAAAACCAGACCAGCTGGATGAGTAAGATTATACTGTCATTGTTAATTGTTGCGCAACTGAAAACAGTACACAGATACATTGAGTTTTTTGCCCTGGATTCTGCCTCTCAGGCTGCCCCACCCTTCTTGGTGAAGGCTGCTGGGGCTCTGGGCCCGTCTGAAACATACTGTTGAGTAAAGCAAAATAGTGTGTGAGATTTTTCAGTATGTCTGAAACCGTAGTGTGTACTACATGAAGTGCATACCATTTCTTGTAAGTATTTCTGTATGCAATCACTGGACACTACGCCGGCACAAATATCCCACAATGCAGTGCAGCATTGACGACAGCAACAATGGTGAGACACTACATGATGTTGGAGTAACGTTCGTTCCTTACCTCTTCCAGTAATTTAAGGCTTATTTGGCAACGAAGACGCCTATATCTTATATATTATTATTATTATTATTATTATCATTGCTGCTTGATGAGAAGAAGACATTATTGCAAATCTCAGGAGAGATGAGGCTGGTTGGCACGGGTTACCACGGTGACTCGTATCCAAGGAGGTTCTCGAAATGCAGCATTGCTTTATAATTGAACAACTTATGTGGATTGTTGTACACCAACATTATAGAGGGCATAATAAACATTTGATAACTGATAGATGATCTTAACTCAGGATCTCTGCTGATACAGATCACCGATGTGATATCAGTGCTCTCTTTTTTCAAATTTACAATCTTTAACACCACGGGTGTTGGTGAACATGAGGCCATGACTCATTGCTTTGGCGTTACCAATTGAGTCCTCTGCTTGTGACTCAGTGAGCGTCGCAGAAACACAGAATTTCTAAGGACCGTGATGAAACTAATGTGGATCTGTGACGTGTGGTCCGATCCGCTCGTTGCGATCGGTATCTGCGGCGCCTCCTCGTGTGTCGTTCTTCTGTCTGTCACTGTTTTTAAAACTCACCATCTGTGATTTGCAGCCCTGCCTGGAGATGACGGGGACGTTCAAGATGAAGAAAGTGAGGCTGGTGGAGGAGGGATTCAACCCAGATCACGTCAAAGATCCTTTATACTTTTTAGATCCCGAGAAAAAGATGTACGTTCCCCTGACCGAGGAGATCCACCGAGCCATCGCCTCCAGGGAAATCAAACTCTAACAGAGGAAGCAGTCAGGCAACACGCCCGTCGGCAAAGTAGCAGCTCATTCGTGGACTTTTTAACATTCAACTAAACTCAGGACCAGACTGACGTCACATCATGTTTGAAGAGACCTTTTTTTTTTTAATTAACTCAACTACTGTGCATCTCTACAGTTTTTGTAATCCAGTGTGTGACATACAGGTATGTCTTACTGCCACCGCTGTGCTTTTCATAATTAAACTGTAATTATTACTTTAATTATCTTTTCCCCCTGACTCATAATTTGCGATTGGACAGATGAATTGTTGCAGTTTAAAGTTGGTTTTAAACCAAAGTTGCAGCCAGTCTCTGCTTTATCAGCTTGTGTGTACTCATAGCTCAGACTGTGTCATGTAACGGAAGTGAGGGAGTGTTTGGGTCTTCAGGTTAACCTGCCCCCTGAGTGCTCTGTTGTTTAACTAGAAGCCTGCATAATGTGCTTTTTATGGCCAGTGCAACTTCCTGACCAACACAACCTTACATGGCAACAAATCTGCTCTCCCATCCACCCAAATGTGTTTTTTCTTATTGTTCCTTCCCGTGAGTGTCTGACTTTCACCGTGCAGGATGTCGTGTGTGCAGAGTTTGACTCTAGAAGACTGTTTGAACTTTCATTTGCTGATACATTTTTCCGTGCTTATCCTAAATCTCAGTTTAACGCGTGCAGCATGTTTTCATGGCATTGCAGCGAGGCAGGAAGAGAACATACTTTTCAGTGAAGTGGGAGACATCTTGTATCTAGTTAAATCTTTTAAAATTAAAAATATTTTCATATTCATAGGGCTCAGATGTTTGGATTTGGAGGGAGACGGCAAAGATGTGACATTAAACCAGATAACTGAACGTTTTTTGTTGTAGTTGCAAACTGCAACCTCACCACTAGATGTCACTAAATCCTACACACTGGTCCTTTAAAGTATCTTTGAGTTGCCAGTTTATAATAAAAAAGTCTGGAAGTGTGACAACCAATTAAATCGTTGACAGATTACATAGAATTAAATAAGTGAAGAAAATAAAATTAATATTTTTTGTATATTTTTAAGGTGTTCACTTTTTGTTTTAACTATTTTAGATCATCACTTTGAAGGTAGTTTGTGGTGCTGATTATACTGACAGGTGTTTCTGTTACTTTGGGGTCGGCTAACCACAAACTGCTGCATCCAAAATGACCGTAACCTTAAATCGACACCTCGTTAAAACTGTTAAGACACAAACTGAACATCATGATGTTCAGGATGGTGGAGTATACTGCAGGACCGTTGTGTTTGACAGTATTAGTTTTAGCTCGGTGTAGCTAAAAACTGGCAACTTAAAAACTGCCTGGAGGGGATATTTTTAGAAAGAAGGAACTTCTGTCTGACTTCACCCAGCCAGCAAATCAGAAAAGGTCAGATTGACAAAAACAACATCAGGAAATTCATTTTTAAGGAACATAAGGTTAGAAAGAGACAAACTGTTGTTTATCTGTTAATGACGGCTGTTTGCACTGGATTTTCCCTGCACGCATGCAGAATAATCCAGCTGACTGCTCAGTTTACTGAGTTTACATGAGGAACGCAGCAGCGAGTGGCAGAAAACTGGAATCAAGCATTTCATACTGACAATACAAACGCTAACTTCACAACCCACAGAGGAATCCTCGCAGCCGTTTGGCAGAAAACAGTCTGGGTGTGTCGATATGTCAAACATCTGGAAGTTTAGATCCACACAACGCATGAATCCAAGGAGCACTTACTTTAAAAATGAATTTATTTATTAATACAGTGGTATACTTAGAAATGTGTCGCAAAGGAAAAAAAATTGAACCAAAGGAAAAAAATAAATAAAAAGAATGTCAGCCACACGGGAAAATAAACTAGTGTTGGGTTGAAGCAGTGTTATCATATCAAAAGAAAACAGTACTGATGTGCCATAATAAATTGTCTATTAGTACAAAAATACATTTCAGGGCACACAATACAGCATCCAGTATCACAAATAAAGGAAGGGACCACTCTTCACAGCAGACCCCCTCAAGTACATCTTTTAAAATCATTTAAACCAAGCACTTCTCTATTTTGTAAATAAGAATAAAAAGTTTTCTGACTGTTAAAAATGCCTTAAGTAGTGTGTGTATATGTTGGTAGAAAAGTCGGACTTATTACTGCTTATGTCAGTTCCAAGGCTCAGGGGTATAACCAGAATACAAACATAACCAATGTAACCGCTTCCTCTTTTTTAACAAACGTTTTCTCTTTTATACAAAATAACAAAGATGTACAAAAGTTCATTTACAGAGAACCAAGGCCATATACTAGCAATATGTACAGCCACAATTTAAACATCTTCTAGCTTTTTTGTATTTCCTCAGACTTCATATGCATAGCAGTAAAAGAAAGCATACCTTTTCATCAGCCTCAATTATTCTCGTGTGCTAAATCCAAGTTCACTGTTTATGAGAAAATGCAGAGACAACTTTTTCTTCCGTAGTGATCGCTATAACTGAAGGATCCGATGTTTTAAGGTTTCACTGAAAAGTTAATATGCAGATAAGGCATCACTGCTTGCAGTGTACGATGGGATTTTCATGTGTTGAACTTAGTAGTAGCAGGCTTCTGGACCTGAGTCATAGCACATGCATAGATCTCTAGACAGCAGGAGTTTGTAAAATCAAGTCAGTATATTTATCTACGGTAAAACGTTGCTACAAAACATCAGTTTTAAAGAGAGAGAGCCCCGTCAGAACAACCGGGTGTCTCATATTAATACTTAACCGTCGCTCTTCTTATTTTTTCAGCTTTATGGTTCCTACATGTTCCGTCATGAGTCAGGCTCAGCATTTCTCAAGTCCTCAGCGATCCTTCATGAGTGAAACGCATGACCAAAGAACTCACAAACAAAAGTTTTGCATATACCAACTTTGCTGTTTGTGAGTGTTATTTTTTAGGTTTTTTTTTTTATTAATTTTTTTTTTTTTTTTTTTTACAGTACGCAAAACTCCCATTGCGATATTAAACGAGTTTCCAAAATTCTCCTTTCTCTTGCACTGCTCTGACCTTTTACAAAATTAGCTAAAAATGTCAAAATGAGATTATTCAGTCTGTGGCACTGGTCATGCATTCCAACTTCAGTTCCTTTGTTTAAATAACTTGTTTTACTCTTTATTTTTTGCAAGCCTTGAAAGCACCGAAAAAAAAAAATGAAAGAAAAAAACGGGAGTACAGCCTTGGAGATGCTGGACTCCTCAGACTCTCCTTGTGTGTGTGTGTGTGTGTGTATGTGTGTTTTTTCTTTTTCTTTTTTTTTTCTTTTGGGCACAGTAAACAACGTGAGAGTAACAAGTTCATACTTCATCGAGCATCGTGCACCCCGCCGCGGCGGGGGGAGCACGGCAGGGGCGAGCGAGGTCCCCTGTTTATCACATTCAGTAACAGGCCAGCTGTTGCCCTCTTCAGAAGTGGTCAATGAGCACGGACACACAGTTTGCACCCACCAGGTAGTTTGGGTCTCCGGGGAGAGATTTGTTCTGCCAGGTTTTGGGATCACCTGCAGGAAACAGAGACATGATGTCAGCCGCCTGAGCTCCTCCCTTCGTCTTATAAATACAGGAAAAAAAGCAGATTGTTCTGGCACGTGATTCACAAATAAAATAATCTCAATAAGGAAATGTTCAACTGATAGTGATGATTTAATGCATAAATTAATGCAGGGAGTGAACTCATGTTGCTCACCATGAATTCATGTGATGAGTTAGTGCTTAATGGTTCATTAATTTAATCAATGTTGACTCACAGGTACTTCATCCATTAATATATTTGCCACCGAATTCATTACATTTACATAGAAACAGGCATTTCAGACAGAAGACAAATGCATCTCATCGGCCTTTCTGAAAGCACAACGGCACCGGTTCTCAATGAAAGATAAAACTGCTGCGTGACCCAGCCTCTCATGTTTATTAGCTACACTGTTACTCAAGAATCTCTGCCTGCGTTCAGGTGGTGTCGGGAAAATTTGTGGTAAAAGACTTGACGACAAGGCGGATGAAGAAAAATGTTTGGCTGACGGTAAGAAACGTTTTATTAATTCATGTATATCATATCAATTTTTTTGTTTACATATAATTTGTACGATGGTGTGGTGAAGTAAAAATGACCTAGACCTAGTTAGAAAAGTTATTTACAACACATCTATGCAGCGTCCGTGTTGTTTCTAAAATTGCTTCACACGAGATCACCTTTACAGTACGAGTCACCTGGTTGGCATCCCTCAAATAAAGTCAGGTCATGATACTGATTTGTAAACAATTACTTAAGGTGCGTTCACTAAAAGTACGTATAAATATGTGCTGGCAGGTCAGAAGCATGAGTCTGAAATGCCCTTTTCTATAGAACTGGATTGCAGCTAATTTGGTGGCGTATAGATTAACATATGAAGTCAGTTAACGTCATGAATCATTGGTTCAGTAAGCATTAACTCTTCACATACAAACCAAACATGACCTGATCGTCATACATCATGCATTAATTAAGCATGTGTTTTGTACCCGTACTATAAAATGCTTCCTGATCTTTTTGACTTATTAAATAAAAATTATGATGCAGATGGCATAATAAAAAAAAACAAGTAATACTTGATTGTTCTGTCCAAAGTAAGAATGAATGTAAAAGGAATTCATGGCAGCAGCTAATAAGTGTTTTCATCACTAATTAATCTGCTTATTATTGTCTCAGTCGTCTATAAGGACTGAAAACACTGAATAACGTCCATCCTGACTAAAAATTGCTTGTTTTTGTCTGAACAGTCAAAAACCAAAAGATATTCAGTTTACTGTCACATGACACAAAGAAAAGTTGCAACATTGAGGAAGTGGGTCTAGCTGATTGCCATTTCTACTCGAAAAAGAACTGTCGCCAATTACTTGAATGAATTATTATTATTTTTCAAATCAATTAATAGCCTAAATGTTTCACCTGCAGTGGCATTGTCATGTTTTCTCACTATAACTGAGGAGAAACTGAATAAAAAAATCGTCTGCTGTTCATATCAAGCATGAAAATAAGAAAACAACTGGAACAGCACATGCGTGGAGAAGAGGTGAGGGGAATGTGGAAAACAATGAGATGGCTCAAACGATTCAGACACAAAGAAACTCTCCTCTCTAAATCACCAAAGCCAGCCCACAGACCCCAAAGGACAGAGAGAGGACAGCGTACCCGACGAGGAGTCGGAGGATTTTAGAGCAAAAGACCAACCATCAGGGGTCATAGACGCACAGTGAGGTAAGCGCAGCTCCACCGGCTTCAGGAACTTGAGTCCATGAGGGCCACACATCACCAGCGGACTTAGCAGCGTTTCTCCTGCACGGACACACAGCAAGATTTAAATTCCACAAATTACACATGCAGGAGTAAATCAGCACAAACCATTAACCAATCAGGAGACAGAGTCTGTTGCCAGGCCTTGGTAGTGACTGAGATTTAACTGTTAACTGACTTGACAGGTTAATTACATTACCACACTCCCCTGGTGCTAGATGTTAATTAAAAAAAAAACCCTATAGGGCTTCTATATGCCCTACACTTCTTATCATAAAGATGAGTAATGTACGGTATAAAATGTTAAATAATGTAGGCATCTGAAACGAGATGCTGTCCTGATGTAGTTATTCTTTAAGAAATACACATATACAGTTAAATCCTGCATTAGCTCTAAAACAAAAAAAGTCACAAACTTTGTGTACTGCGGTTACTTTTTCAGCTCTTCCAGGTTTGCAGACTGCTCGTTCCTTGACACATTTAAGATGTAAAAAAACTCGGGGACCGACCTTTCTCCTTGTCGAGGGGGGGCAGGATGCTGTTGTCCCGGCACACCTTGAAGTAAATCTCCTGCTCCACGCTCTCGGGGATGGCGCCCTGGGGGATGATGATGCTGACACCCGTCTCGATGGAGCTCAGGACCCCTCCGTTACAGTTGAAGATCCCCCGGGCGGTGGCCACCACCGTGTGCCCTTCGTCTTCGTCGTCGTCGTCTAGCGTGCTGGGGCTGAGGGACGGAGGCACAGAAGTCAGCATCATCAGTCAAAACATTGAAGGCAGAGAATAATGCACAGCAGAGGACACCAGAACAAAGTCTCCTCTGGTCCTTCTGCAGCTCAGTAATTACCATCAGAGAACTTGCTGCTGCTGCCAGATGTGAACATTGATGAGTTTCGTACCTGACTGGGATGGCCTTGGGGATGGCATTGATGTTATTGTGCTGGTATTTGGGCCTGTTGTCCATAGTGCGTGTGAAGGTGTCCAGGCCACTGTCGTGATCCAGGGGCTGCGGCGACAGCTGAGGCTTCCCACCGCTGTTGCTCACCACGCTGGGCATACTGAGGAGGTCCGTCTTCACCTGTGTGTCGTTGGGCAGCAGGTTGTGGTTGAACTTGGGGCTCTCGAACTTGCGCTCGAAGGGCCGGGCGGAGCTGGTGTACGGCTTGGGGACGTAGCGGTTGTAGCTAGTTGGAGCGGGAGCGGCCAGCGTCTTTGGGGGTGCCGCATCTGTGCCGTTGACGGGGGATTTGTCCGGGAGGCCTCGCGGGGGCAGGTAGCCGCCTGGGGTGGGTTCGTCCCTGCTGGCCGGTCTGAGAGCTGCCAGCTCAGGCTTAGGATTGGGTGAGCTCAACGGCTCGGGTATGGCGTTAGCTGGAGACGGGGGAGGAGGATAAAATCACTTAAATACAGTTTTTGTCAAAATATTACATTGTTAAAGTTTAGAAGTTTGGACATGACATTCATCTTATTAACAGTAAAATAAAAGATAGCTGGCAGCTTGATCAATAATAAAAACACTCCTTTATTACAGCCCTGAACAAGATAAGTGACACATCATATCATCTTTATATTATTTTAGTTTATGATGAAGTTTGAGAGTCAGGCAGGAAAAGCTAGCGAGCTCACCGTCATTGGGGATGAGTTTGGGCAGTGTGTTGGGTGGGATGGCGGACGCAGGGGGCCCATACTGGGAGGATGGGCTGATTTGGGGCAGGGGTTCGTATCTTTTCTCCACTGGACTCACCTTCTCTACAGACTCAACTCTGCAGTAGGCAGACACAAACAACAATTAGTACAATTATAAAGACAGTACTGATTCTGATGCGGCTTGGTGTGAGGGACCACTGCTGGCGTGTGGCTGTACCGGCTGTATGGGTAGGACAGCTGAGCTGGTTTGGGCAGATCATGGAAGCGGTTGATGCCAGGACTCGGCTGGCCCATGGCCTTGCTGTCAAAGCTACGGCGGTCAAAGTAGGACAACTGTTTCCTGTAGTACTCCTCATCCTCATCTGGGTCATAGTGGTTGGACCGCACTACATCATCCAGGGGTTTAGAATGAGGCTTCTGTGGCTCAGGAGCCCTGCAACAAAAAGAAACAAGTAAAGCAGCTGCACAGATTCAAGCAGCCAGGACAGACTGTGGGATTGTCCAAAAGCCTGCATAAAAACATCTGAAGTCAAGTCAGCGAAATTAAATGATGAAGTATGTTTGAAAACAATCTGGATATCTTGGACAGTGAGGTTCTGAACAATCTTCCAAGCATGTAAAACTGATTGTCTTGGTTGACACTTTGCATGCACTTTCTGTCTTTGCACACCACACCACCCTGGCTTTCTGCATGGTGAAGTGTGTCCACTAGGTGGAGCTCAAACAACAACAAATTTATTCCAAGACGCCTTTGCGAGGATCTCAGAGTTGTCCTTCACCCGTCTTTCTGCAGCCTGCGGCGCTGTAATGAGGACTACATACCTATAGGTGGACTTCTCCTGCTCCAGGTTGCTGAGGGAATTGGCTTTGAGGACTGGGCCAGGTGCACTCACAGGTTTAGGAACATCTGCAGGCTGAAAAGCAAAGAGAGCTAGTCTTGCATCTGATCCAGATTTTTGTTCACATGAATGGGCCGCATGCACATAAATATCTAGTCTTGTGTCAGACATTTTACAGAGCAGATAATAACAAAACAGACAATCATTTCACAAGAACAAGCTTGCAGTTTTAAGTCTAGCACTTCTGCAGTCTTTTTTTGACTGATGCATCTGAAGTTAGGGAAAAAATTATTTGGCCTCCTTGGACCCTTGTTAGTTATCTCATGTTGCTTTAAATACTTGCATATCTGAGTTCTAAAATTCTGTTAAACTTCTTCTATAGCTTTATTTTGCCTAACAAAACTCAGAGTATGGTCCTAGATACTTTTAGTTAATTTACATCTGTGGCATAAAATGTTTGACCCAATGAGGCGACAGCTGCACACCTCTGTGAAGACCTTACCCTGAGTGCCGCCGTCTCTCCCTCTTTAGCCCTGTCCATAGAAACAGACCGTTTATTCTCAAACATCTTGACTCTGTTTAGCACTGACTGCGGTTTCATGGCCGGGTCCTCATCCAGGTCTTCCCGGGGTGGTGGAGGGAGGGGTTTGGAGCCTGGAGTGATGGCCGGCTCACCTGGCGAGGACAGGGTCTCTGATTTAGGAGGGGGAATTGTGGGTTCAGAGTTCATCATAGGCTCATGCATCCCTGGCTTATAGCCCCGGTTTGGAGGCCCAGGAATGTAGGTGGGCCTCAGACCAGAGTCACCGTAATACTGCTTTGGAGGCTCTGGAGATCGTGGTGAATTTATGGGGAAGCCGTGAGGTTCGGCCTCATAAGGAGAGCGAGCATCATAGCCAGCTGGGGGCGGGGGCGGGGGTTCATCATAACGAATGGGCCCAGGTTTACTGTGGCGTGGTCTGCCATCGTAGCCCACTGGCGGGGCCTCATCATAGCGCGGCTGAGGGGGGCTGTAGTCCCTCCCTGGTCCGTCCTCGTAGGGGGACCGGGGGTTGTAGCCCATGGGTTGCTGGTGGCCCGGCTGGTACCCTGCGGGCTGAGAGGACGAGGTCTGCTGGTCATAGGGGGGCCACTGTTCGTTGTAATGAGGCACACGGTTGTCGTAGTGCAGGTGAGAGTCAGTGTGAGGCTTTGGTTCTGTGTAGCCGCCTCCATCGTAACCGTAAGGCGGGTGGTCGTATTCGCGGTATGGCTGTTTGTCCTGGTACGACGGCTGGTGACTGTAGCTCATAGACTGCTTCAGGCCATGGTTGATTCGCACAGGGTCCTCCATATTGTACAGATCTTTCTTGTACATCTGTGAAGAAACAATGCTAAATGAATACATCCATCACATCTCCATCTTCATTTTGACATTTTTAACAACCACCATGTTGCAGGACAGAAAGCGATCAGGGAAAAATGCTTTCCCAACTCCATATTCAGAATAATTCCAAGATTAAATTCAATACTGGCAAATAAACTGAAACCTTGAGAATCTGAACATATATAACATGAACCAAATCATTAGAAAATAAATCCTTCTACCATTTAATTAAACAAACATCAATTAAAAAGTGCAATTACACGAGCAAACCTTGGACCATTATTCAAAAACAGTTCTGAATGCCTGTTTGACAAGATGCCTTTCAAGAATGATAAGAATCCATGAGCACAACTGAGTTTTTTTTTTTACATATTAAAACATTTTAAATAAATAGGGAACGAACAAGCAATTTGCACATTTCTGAAAGGCCTCATTTCAAACATATGATGTGTAGCCTGTAGACAGCAAGTCTAGTTACAGTAATTCCTATGGAAGAAGGTTGATTTGTTGGCATCTACACAGGACAAAACTGCTAAACAGAAGACACAATGCAGTGTGCTTATGTAAGTTTGTTTTTCCATAGGGAGAATTGCTTGATGGAAATACCAAGAGTACTGTCTGCAGGTTAGCTTTCATCATGCAACCAACATTCAGTTTGCATCTAATGCAACGTCAAACTACTGGCACTACAACAGACAACACATCTACCACTATGATGCCACTGTAAGTGCTACTATTGTTCATCTACAGAAGAGAGTTAAAGCTGAAAGGAACCCAAAAAACATTAGGAGCCATGCAAAGGAAGTAAGAGGCAACAGTTAGGGCTGGTTGTGGATGTCTTCACCCTGGTCAAAGACTCAGATGTACCAGTCCTTCTGGTCTCCCAGCCCACTGTGGTGCATGTGGACTAGTCTGTCACACATTTCTCTGGGAGCCAGAGGCACACAGTGGGCTCAGTGAGTCACACAGTGTGGGCATGTCATGCAGAGAGCGAGTGGAAAGCATGTGCGAGAAGACAGGCAGTTAAAACAGCAGGCTGGGGCCCAGGGCCGGTCCGAGTGGCTGGTGAAACAGCGGGTACCTTTGGTTCTGGACCAGGCGGTCCAGACGGGTGGGGTTCGTGTGGTGGTGGTGGGGGCTGAATAAGCTCAGGGGCAGGGCTGGGGCTGCTAAGTGAGTCAGCCTGAGGAGCTGCGGCTGCAGCAGGCGGCTCCTCTAGGTGCATACCCTCTAGCTGTACAGGCTGCTCAACAGCAGGGGGCGCTACCACCGTCGGAGGCAACGAGGGCATGGGCAGAGCAGCCTCATCTTGCTGTGAAGTATTGTTAAGAGACATTTATAACACAGCCTGCCAAGGGCACACAAAGTACAGCTCACCCCAACACCATGATCTTCTTCCTTACACTGTTTTACACCAGCCAGAGAATGCACTTGCAAAAATGTGGTCAGAATAGATAACATACCAGTAGCTTCTAAAACATGTTTATTACTTAGTAAAGGACATTTAATCTTAACAAAGGTCAGGACACAACACTGAACACAAAGGAGCTATTCCTCTGCTCTGCAGTCAAATACTGTTATCCAAATATCCATCTCTGACAGGCGCAGCCTGCAGTGGCCTGCCTGCAAAGCCAGATATGAACTTTACCTGTTGCGGAGCGGCCATCTTGAACCCAGCAGGGTCTATGCGACTGGCTGGTTCGGGCTGCACGGGGTGCTGGTATCCAGGGTAACCAGGAGTGTCCTGAATTACGGGTGGGTCTTCTCGAACGGGCTCGGAAGAGCGGGTGATGGCGGGCTCCGTGGGGAGACCCACCTCGTCGTTCAAAGTCTCGTCCAGTTCCTGGTCTGTGTACGCTCCGCCTTCCGTGTCGGTGTCCTCGTAATCAGAAGTGTGGCGGCTGTCCGTGCTGTACATGGAGTACTCACTACCTGGTGCCGACAGGTAGGACAGACGGTCATCATGGATATCCAAGTCATCCTCTGTGGTGCCATCCGCCTGAGAAGAGCAGAGAAATAATCATGTCATGTGTCGCTCAGTCAGACTAACATGTCTCACAAAATCATGTTCAGTGAAATGGGATGAACACATGCAGCAGGACTGTCTCTGACCTTGCCCTCTGACACCCACACCAGCTGGTTCTGCTGCTGCTGGATTGTTTCTTTCAGAGCGCCGTACCAGCCGTCATTCATGTTGTTCAGGTTGATGGTGGCTAAGAGAGAATATTTCTGAGTCACAATCACTTCATCAAGAATAAAACCTGTAAAACGACATACATTTAAAATGCACTGTGTTTTAACACTCCCTGCCCACTCACTGGTGAACAGGTGGTGATTATTCTTCCTCAGTTTGATGGCTCTCTCATAGAGCTTCCTGGCGCTCTTCCTGGACTCTGGACACAGTCTGGTCCTCATGTTCTTCACACCCTGCTTATTATCGGGATTTAGGAAGACTACAATCGGGTACCACTGAGCATAGTTCAGCCTGTCCACTGCGTTCGGGGTGATGTCCAGCACAGCATGTTTGTCCTACACGAGATAAAGACAGCAAAGAGGAGGGATATAAAATATATCTGTGACGAAAATAATCTAAATCCTTTGTACATGATGAAAGGAGGCAAACTCACTCTGTCGATGATCTGCTTGATGGTGTGAAGACGAATGATTCCTGAACTACGCTGGTCTGTTCCCGCATCTCTCGGTTCACTCTCTGGAAACAAGTTAGAGGGATTTATGTAGAAAGCAGGTTTACTGCGAGTTGCCGTTTTCTTCGCTATCTGTCCAACACAATGCATACAAACGTACTTGCGAGCTCAAAAAGATCTGGCTCTTCTCTGGAGAGTTTTTCTCGAGCAACATCAGCGATGGGCCCAAATATCACCACAGGTCTCAGGAAACCAGCTGCACAAGAAAATGTAAATATTAACAGACTAAGAATGCAGATTTAGTCTCACACTGATATATGGGCTCAGTCACACAGGTGCTCCTCACCCTCTCTCAGTACAACTCTTTCATAAGCTGGGAACTTCGTTTGGACTGGCTGGGAAGAGAGGTCCTCTCTGCTCTTCCTCAAGTTCCTCTTGGAGCTGCGAAGACCACGAAACCTCCAGAAGTCAGCCCTGTCGCCCCCTGCTGTTTTGGGGAGAGTGTATTGCACGCTGGAGAGCTGCTCCGCTCTGTTGACAAATGGCAGCAAGACAGAGACAGTTCTTATTGTAACACGAGCTAATGCATGTTTCATAAACTTGGCGCAGCTAACCTCAACACTGCCAGTACCTAAGGACACTACATGGCAATGATAATCATAATGAATGACTGACTGTCTCCTGTTCAACATTTATCCAGCATGTCACTCTTGGAGACAGTTGACATATGTCCGTCTGGATGCTGTCACCTGTTTTTGTTGGGGATGATGCCCCTCTCCACCTCTTGGTGGTTCTTGCCGATGCGAATAGCCAACCAGGAGCCCAGCTTGCCATTGTAGAGGGTGTCCACCACACGGAAGACCTCACCCTTGTTAAAGCTTAACCCATACGGAGATTCCTTCTCATACTCAAAGTGTGTCCGGATGTAGAAGGAGTCGCCAACATCCGACTCCACGATCCGCCGATACACTGAACAGGAAAAAGCAGCGAGTCAGAGACGCCGGGTCAACGTGAGCAACAGGAATGAAGCTCTTGTCTCCTCTCCTTACTCACTTCACTTACCATCTTTCTTCTTCTGGGCCAGAATAGTGACCTCTTCACCTTTAGGAAGGTCCAGGAGGAACAGCACCGCCTCCTCTCGGATTATGTTTGCAAAATCTACATTATTTACCTGGAATGTGGGAACACAGAGGTTACTGCTTTATGCTTTCCACAGAATAACTAGGAATCTTAAAGGAGTCTGGTTTATTGTTCATAGAGTGCGTGAGAGAAAGTGCAAATCTCTATTTAGATTAAGGTTTACATTGCCCTTCCTGTTGTCAGTATTGCCTGGGTAACTGCAGGTTTTACTGCACTGCAAGAACCCAGGCCATTCCTCATTATACTCAGAGAAAGGAGGAGGAGGTGCAAATGGTGAGATATATGGCTTTGAGGAAATGGGACAAACACAGACAGAGGAAACACAGCTTTTTGTGTGTGCTCCCTCGGGGCCATTGCTAAGAGACCGGCCTGGAGGTACAGGAATTTTGGATCAGCCAGTGTGTAAAATCATGAATTAAAAAAAAAAAAAGAAAGAAAAGGGAAACGTTTGAGGATGCACACTCCATAAAACATGGCTGTTTACAGACACTATCAGGTACCCATTGTTAAAACAAGGAGAAGAAAAAAACAATCATTTGTAACATAGAATAACATCTTGAAGTTTTGGACATACGTTTTTTTGCAATCTCGTTTTTACAACAACTCTTCAACTGAAAAACAAGCACCGGATTTCAGCTGTCAGGTACTAACACTCTCTGTGTTAAAAATAAAGTACCTCACCCTGAGAATTTGGTCGCCCTCCTCCAGGCCCTCCTTAGCAGCTGGGCTATCCTCCAGCACTCCGGCCACGAAGATGCCCACGTCGTTCCCCCCAGCCAGCCGCAGCCCCACGCTCTCCCCCTTCCTGAACTTCACCAGCTTCATGCTTGGCCTGAGGAGGGGGGATAAGACAGTAGTCAGGCTGATTTTCTTTGACGTGACACCATTTGATCACATTTCTCTCTTTCCATTGCAAACTTCACTTTATGAATAGCTGAGTGACTCTTGGATGGCAGCCAGGTTCCTCTTTTGTTGAGACTGTTTACTCTTTTAGTGAGCTTGCAAAAGCAAAGCTGTAAAATTGTCAGAAAAGCAAAGTCCTAAAGAACATTTGAACAGATTTTAATATTTTAGATGTAGATAAAAACAACAACAACCACAGTCAACTGTTGGTCTCATGCACAAACACCGATAGTTGTACATTCTGTTATATTCAAAGTTGCTTTTCTTTTCAAAACTTGCCAGCAAACCAGTATGTGCCATGAAATAAATATTTCTTATTAAATCTATGACTTGTGGCAGCCAAAATGCCCTCTCTCCCATAGATAACTGAGGGCAGGATGTGCACTGGAGCATTCTGAAATCTGTCAACAGCTGTTTCAAGACTGGCTTCTGTTATGTGAACTGCAGGTTAAAATTCCACATAGTAGTTGTTTTGTTTTGTATATTTTAAGAGGACTTTAATATGTGACATATTACACTGCTATATTACCGTAGGATGCTATCATCGTGGGCAGCGCTTGGCACAGGAGCATCAGAGGGACTGACAGGCAGGTCTACATCTGGCTGCCCAGGCTGAGCATACACAGGCTTGGGCTCTGAAAAATAAAAAAAACCCAAAAAACACAGACAAACGCACGTTATTAATTACTGCACTGAATATCTTTAAAAACAAAGGAAGCACACATAGGCAGCGCATTATCACACAGATGCTTGCGCACACACTGAAGGCACACAGCGTCCCGAGCAGGGAGGTCAAACAGAAAGGCAGCAGAGTGCTGCAGGCTGGGGAGGAACGTCAGACTAGATCAACTCATACGGTTTATTTTCACTTGGCTCCAGGCAAACTCTGCCAGGCTCAGCAGGCGTCTGGATCCAACTTTTTTTGGTAGTACTTTTAAAAAGGGCAAAAATGACTGGTTCGAACACGATTTCATTTTGCTATCATGAAGTCATTTTACTGCTTATGATGGACAAGGAAACATATGCGAACATGTTGGATTCGCTCACAGATATGAGCACAAGACTCAATTGATTTACAAAGATTTGTTTTACACGCCCACATAATGATCTGGTTTTATGGCTGACTGTTCTGTCGCTGACCTGGGAGCGGTGGGAGCTGTTTCTCCTCTCTAGCAATAGCCGACTCCTTCGGTTTGGGCAGAGGAACCTCCTCTGCGAGCTTCGCTGGTGTTGAAGCCGGCTTTGAGATCCGTTCGTCATCACGACTTCTGTGACTGCAGATGAAAAATACACACTTTTGTATCTTCAGAAAAGGAATACATGAGATTATAAATAGCGTATTCTGGAGATGTAGCGCTCGGAGGCAATCGGAGCGCTTTAAGGCTACAACATCTTGACTACATGCAACAATAACAAGTCCATACAGCACTCAATGACTGTAGAGGACACGCACCAGCTGAGAAAAGAAAAACAGGTGAAAAGAACCACTCGAGTCTGAGGCTGCATCTTCGTCTTGAAGGTCACCACTTTGTCTTTCCTGCTCTATTTTTAGAGCAGCTTATCTAAGGTGTCAGGATGGATTCTGTCCTCCAGGTGAATTTAACTGTGTGGCTCTGGCTTTAGACCAGCAAAGGTTTGACTTCTATGCCAGCTTTAAAACAGCGAGTTTGTGTAAAGTGACACACGGTGACCCTGACCAATTACGAGTCAGATAATTATAAATGATGAGAGAATTTCCCTGTGTTTTGATAAATGCCGACATTTATCAGAAGAAATCAGAGGGGAACTAAGCAGGCCGTCCAGTGGTACAGCTTCAGGGCTCTGATCCAACCTCCTGGTCACATGCCTGCTTGCTGGCACAACTTTACTGGCAAAATAGTGCTTTATTCACAGGCTGAGTGCCCAAGCAACCATGAAGGACCCTGGTTGAACTGGCTACAGACGAACAAACTTCTTGTTCAATCCATCCAGGACCAGGGCCCACTTTCAACTGCCAACTTCCTGAACTGAGAGAAAGGTCACATGTCACAGACCAGGCTCAGATAAACAATAACATCCTGTCCCAGCATCTCCTTCCTGTTAATTAAAATACTTTCAGAAATGAATTACTTAAGTGCTCCACTAGCCTAGATGTGTCAGACATAAATGATTACAACACATTTTAGCTTCTGGCAACTCAACACATACAGAAGAGATCCACAGATACAAAGAGAAAAAGATCTTACAAAAGCTGAGCCACATGTAAAAGGGGAGACAGTTGACACTGATAGTTGGTGACGGCCTTTTGTTCCGTCATCGTTGAAGCCATATTGTCCTTGTGCCAAACATGCGGTTTGCTCACTAAAACATTCAAGAGACTCCAGGATCCTGTGATACTTCCACAGGACTCTGTCATCTCGAGTCAAAACACGACGTGTCACTGAAAAACTGATGCGGTGCAACGTCACTTCAGCAATATTCCATTAGGTGGTAATTTGCTGTTAGGAAAAACACTGGTTTCCCTGACACAAATGCTTAATGTCTCTATTGTAAAGATGACTGATTTTAGAGTTGTTTGTAAAAACTAATACCTAAAACTAAACATACTTGTCTGTTGATCTACATTAACTCTATTCAGGATTTACTACCACTACTATTAGTAACTATTCACTCTGTAATGGCGCCAAACTTACGGTATTCTCCAGCTGGTGAAGTATAAAGGGAACAAAAAGGCAGAGTTCATTAAAAGTGAAACTGCAGCTTTCCTGTGTCTGGCATATAGCATCATCATATGGCTTTTACACTTTTTGAAACTGTTGCAGCTTTGATTAAAATGGCAGAGGTCGCGCAGTAAAATAGGCTGAACTGACTTTTTACGCTACACCAACCTCTGAACGCTAATTTTGACCAGGATTGACTCTTTTGCGGATTAACAGCTGACTTTTATTTTTCTTGGGCCAATAAGCAGGGTGAAAGGGGAACAACCCCCGACGCTCTACTGATCTTAAATGGAGACTTAATGAGGTACTTTTCGAACAAGATTACAGTCAAAGAAGTGCTGAATGGGCTGATGGCATTTATGAACCCAAACAAAGAATCGAAAGTCCTTCAAAGACACATGCAAAAAAACAAGCCTGTCTTAATGAACTTTGACAGATAGCTGCATAGACATTATGACAAGATCGCCTACATAACAGCCAATTTAATAGAAATAAAGAGCTGAAGCTAACAACGAAACTAACCTCTAAATGGTCCACATCACAATTTCTAAAAGCCTACAGTGCTTGTTTTCCAAACATTACATACTTACATACATACTACTAATCTGTAATAATCTAGTATTGTTGATATTTGGTTGAAATCTGAATTACTATTGGGACTGCACCACCAATTTTAATATTAAAATGACAGATGATAATTTTGCAGCTATCCCTCAGTTGAATTTCTCTCATGACGGCTAAAAGTCAAAGACATAAACATGTGGACTGATGGTCTTTACCTGCCATTGCTGATTTGCGGAGGCGAGTGCCTGGAGTGGTCTGAGGGTTCAGATCTTCTGTCTGGAGAGCGAGAGCGGCTGCTACGATGTCTGTCATGCGATCGATTGGAATGATCGGAGGCCAGAGAATGGATATCTGAAATGTCTGATCAAACGAGAGCCGCTGTTCAACGAATGAGTCTGACATAAAACACTGACAAGTCTGTTTTTTGAGCTGCGCCCCAGTTCAGTCCAACACTTGACATCACGCTCACCGTCTCTGTCAGAGGCGTTAGCTGAAGGAATGCTGTCATCGAGGTCAGGGATGTTCAGCAGGGTCGCCCTGTCGTCCCTCTGAACAACCATTTTTAGCTTGCCCTTTGACCTTTCTATCAGCTTCTTTGCGTCTATCAAGGAGAGGTTCTCTGTCACTGTGCCATTGATCTGAGAGAATCAGAAAGAGCAGCTGTTAGCCATGACATGACAGAGAACAGCCACAGAATTTCAATTATAAGCAAGAGAAATCAAATAAAAATGTCTTTATTTCAGTTTTTAAAGCAATAAAAAGGACAAGTTGTCTTAAAGGTCAGATGTAACTCAACCATAACACTGATTATGTTTGTCAGGGTGAAATCAAGGAATCATTACATACAGCATACTTGCACATCATTCTTTCCTATAATTATCTGATTAACCTTAATTATGTGCTGACATTCAGAGAAAGTAACATGACATGTGTGAGACGGCTGGATGATTGAGGATAGTTACCGCTCAAAAAGCGCCTGTTATGCACACAGAGCTACACAGAACTCGACTACATCAACAGATCAAGCTGCAACTGAGTTAAGTGCTGTTATGCAACATTAGACAGTAGAAAATGCAGATCTGTAAATCTCCATCAATACACATGTCGGAAAAAGGAAAATAATGGAACATTTTCAATAGTTTTGTTCATGTTGAATATTTAATGATATACACATATCACATGTTCACCAGGCTTCTTGTCTCCCTCTCCCTCACCTTCAGTACAACATCCCCTTCCTGGATGTTGCCGTCCCTGGCTGCCAGGCTCTCAGGGGAAATGTCCTTGACAAAGATGTGGCTGGCCAGGCGCAGGCCATATTCTGCTTACAAAGTGAACGACAGCAACAAAAACGATGTTAGCACAGAGTTCACGTGACCACATCACGCTGATCACACTTTGCTGTCAGGCTCCCACTGGGATTAACAGTACTGATTAAAGAAGATTAATTGCTCTTTTACTTGGATTTACTTGGGCTAACTTGGATTTTGCTGAGGCTGGCAAGTTTAGTTTTCTCTGGCTGTTGACCAGTGCTGATTTGGAGGTCTTACTCTCTTCCAAAAACGTCTGGCTGTCTGCTAATAGCTGGGAAAATAAAAATGGCAGGTGATTTCCTGGATTACCACAGAAGGCGTTCTTTCGCTGCCCTCTTTTTTTTTTTTTTTTTATCCCCGACTTTGTGAGCCTCACCTTCATTTTTACGGGATTTGACAAGTGTGACCTTGGCAGGACGTGGGGGCAGGTTGTGTGAGCGGCGGTCTGAGCGTGGGGAGAGACTCCTCTCCCGCGAGCCGCTGCGTTCACGCTCCCTGTCCCTTCGCCCGCTGCTCCGGCCACTGCGCCTGCCCATGGCCCCGCCCACGCCGCTGTAAGCGCCGCTGCGTCCGCTCCGCGTCTCGTATATCTCTTCATCGTAGCTGTCCTCCTCCTCGTCATGCTCCGACATAGTTTCCCTCTCGCCCAGGCGGCCCATGGGGACATGCACCTTCCTCTTCCGCCTGATTGTCTGGACAAAGGAAATAAGATACGAGATCAGGCGGACAACCTATCAGTCACAGTAAGACGAATCAATTCCTCTCTGGACTGTGAAATATGTAGGAAATGTCTAAATGCCGTACATGTTAATACGCATACAACAACACGTTGTAGTTCCTGATTTTAGTCTTACTTTTAACAACTGACCACAAAATACTTGAAGAATTCATAATGGGATGTTGGCACTCACAATTTTGGCAATTTTTCCACTTTTACGAAGCTGCTGGACTGCGTACGCGTGCTCCACATTGTCCATGGAGACGGCATTGACCATGACGACTCTGTCATTTTCCCTAAGGAGGGGGGGGCACAGACATGACAGACATGCTGGAGTCTTTCTGTAGCAGGCAGGGTAATCTAATACTAATAACGAAAATCTGACCAGGCTGTCGATAATGGAACAAAATCTTACTGCAGCAGGCCCTCAGCTGGGCCTCCTTTCAGCACATCCGAGATGACAATGGAGGTCTCGCCGCTCTGAAAATGAGGGTTATCCCGACCTCCTGATATGGCTATCCCGAAGCCAAACCCTGGTGCCTGCACGCAGAGAAACAGAGATTTGGATGTTGATTTAAACGTCTGTGTGGACCAAAACACTGAATGCTAAATAAAAGGTGTGGCTACAGATAGACAGAGCTGACTGCTTGCCACTGAACCATAAACATGTAGTAGTCATGCACTGTATCTGCTCTCAACTGACAACGCAATTAATTACTTTTTTTCTCTGCCAGCAGCCACATAGACTAATAGCTGCAGCGAGTTAGCTTCTTTGTCATTTATATGCAAAAACATGCACAAAATACAGTTCTTGGTGGAGGTTATTTACGCTCCACAGCCAAAAACGTGGGAGAGAATCATGCAGAAGAAAATCTCTGCGATATCTCCTGTGTTTTGTCTCTCTGTGATCCTGAAAACGGGAGGGAAGAAAAATGCGGGGAGGGAAGCAAAGATAGCAAAACAGGCAGGGTAGAGAGAGATACTGGAACAGGCTTCAACACAGACAGACGTAAAGAGCATCTGACGGAGGATAACAGCTACCTACCCTGTGTAGTGTTACTGTGTGCTGTTCCCAAATGACAGTCTCCTCCATTGCTGCGCTCTGGAAGGCAGAGATACAGTAGAGTGTGATTAACACAAGAGATTCAACAGAGTTCAGATCCAAAGAGGCAGAATAAGGCAACAGGACATAATGTTGGCCTGATTGTCTTGTGACAGAAAGGGACACACACACACAGATTCAGCCAACAGAAAAGTCATGTGTCTCACCAAAGCTTCCTTGGGTAAAACACCAAACGCCCTTGTTCAAAGTCATTTTACATCTTCGCTACAGCAGGCAAACAGATCAATTTAACACATTCTAGGCCCAACAACCATGCTGTCACGACAGTAAGAAAACAAGACAACTACGCAAAAATCTTTATTGAAATTGATACACAAGGTGAAATCAGTGTTTATTTGATTTAAAAGTTTCAGCGTGCAACCCAGTTTGCTCCGGAAAATGATGACACGTCCGCATTCAACCACAACTTTTAATTTAACCTTCATCCAAGTCTGCAGGATGGTCCATCATCATCTTTTTGAAGTGAATAATGTGGATGTTATCAGTACAGTCTAATTATTTTTGTAATGTGCATGCATGTGCTTCAAGGCACTTATGCACATTTAATGCTTCTGCTGCATTTAATGCTTATCCTCAGCATTATGTCAAGCTGGGAAAACGGAACAAAAACTAAACTGTAAGGGCACCCACAGAGCGCAGACCTCTGCCAAGGCCAATACACCGCTCATCTATGATATGCAAATCTGCAAGTGCAACCACTATATATGTCTGATGTTACAATTGTACTGGTTCCCCCATGAAACCACCATTTTGCGACGTATGGTATTTATTCCAAATGTTCGTTTGTGTTTCCGCTCCGAAATTCAAATCCACTCCCAAATTCAATGGGCTCATCCACCCAGTTTCATAAAAATCGGGACAGTAGACTGAAAACCAAACTGAAAACATACCCTCCTTGGCAAAGGTAACAACAGCCACCTCAGAGAAAAACAACAAAACTTGTAAGAACAAAAGCGCACACTGACATACAGTACAAATGATAAATGATCAAAATGTTTGAAAACCAATAACAGTATTTGACCGAGGCCCATTCCCACTTCATTCCCTCTACCAAGTTAAGAGTTCATTAAAAGCGGAAAGCAGTTCTATTGTTGCCGCACTCTTCACAAGGATGCAAACTGTCACAGCCACTGTGCTCACAGAAGGCTGCACCCAGCGGGTTATTAGGTTTGTTTCAAGTTCTACACTGTTGCCTATTCACAGTGATAGAGATAGCACTGTGTTGTGTTCGCTTTTATTCGCAGTGCGCTCACAAATTGCCAAACAGACCACACGCTACCAACATGCTCGCCTTTATACTACGTCCAAACAGCACAAGGTCCCAGGTTTACAGTGCACGGAACACAATGATAAAAACCCTGCAAGATACAATGAGGCCACACTGACTGTAAGTCTTTGACATTTAAGCACACCCTCCGTCACATTAACAACCAGAGAGGATAAGATGAAGGTTGACTCCTTCAGCTGTTAGGTCAGCACTGTCCTCTGCACCCCACCACTCACATCTTATCTTATCTCCTCTTCTATATCATTTCACCTCCACCACAATCTCACGACACATTAGACATTCAATGACTGCGTATAAAATACTATCAGGTCCATTCCTTTGGGGCATATTACAACCCACATCACAGCACCTAATGCAATAATCCCCCACTTGTCATGTAAATTGATCCAAGGTCTGTGACCTTAATAGGTGAGACTATCACACATTTCCTTCCTGCTTTGCTGGTAATTTCTTTGACACCTCAAACACTTAAGAGTGCGGCGGCCTGTTCAGAGAACTCATTGGGAACGAGTGATCTCATGTTGCGGCACATTAAAGCGTGATGACAGATGAGGGAAGGGAGATGAATCTCGCATTAAAAGACGCATCGGTTTCATTGCTTCGACCCTCGGCTGAGATCACTGCCACCTTGTTGGCAGCTTCAAACACAAAACACCTCGCGAGTGTCGGTCCAGCTTCATGCCGAAGATTAATATGCACCACATCAGCATGACAACGTGCTAATTGTAAGGCTATCGAGTTCCCAAAAGTGATAATGATGCTTAAATCTCGGCACCTGCAGATATTACAGTTTGAAAAATCATCTGTTATGGACACAATGTGCTTATTTTATTTGTTTTTTGTATGATAGACAAGCCCAGTCTGAGGTCTAAATTCAGCCGACCGTCTCTGCTGCCGTCCTGTTTATTGTTTTACCACCCAGGCTTCCTTCAACACATTGTCTTTAGGTCTGTCGCGACCTGTCGGCCAAGTGCCAAACGTTAGCTAGTGTCTGGGAATACAGGCAGCTGAATAAATCGCCACAAGTGGCCCCAGACGTTCTCAGCTTGGCAGCAACAGTCACAAACTCCTCAAGCAGCTTATGGTGGGACTCACACAAGGAGGGTGCACAAAAGTTTGTGCAGGGGAACACCCCCTTGGCCTTTCACGTCGAACACACTGCACTTGAGAGCGGGAAAAAAAAAGACATCTGAATATTAAGAAGACTGCTGAAAACAGAGGCATGAATTCTCACTTGACGGTTTACTCTTTGGGGAGGAGGATTTACGCCTGTGTCTTCTTCATCAGCACTGTGGAAAAGCTGATGCAAAGAACTCTTCACATTTCGTCAAAATTTATGGACGGCTTACCGCTGAACTGCTTAGTTATAGGAGGTGTTTCCAGTTGACATTCCTACTCTGAGAGATTCTTTATGGGCATTTATGCAGCGTAACACAAACATGCACACACACAAGCGTATAACGTTTAGGGCCTGTGTTGCAGCGGAGCTGTGAGAGATGTGATTTTGTTGTCTGGAAAATACGATTAGAGAATGCTTACTGTGTCTGATCCAATACAAATAAATCACCATACAATTAATGGGATGTAAAATCCCAAATGGAGCAAAGCAGGAGGAATCTAAAATGGAGTAAAAACTAAACAGAGTTTAGGAGGGAAAATAATGATTTAGCAGGGTCCTGCAGTGTGCATCTCTCCCACCCTCCCTCTTTCCCTCACACACACAAACACACACATATACACACACACCTTTCACTTTGAAGGGATGTAATTTTGCTTTCTCCTCCTGCAGAGCTTGTTGCTCTGGTAACAGAGGGGGAACAGTGTGGTGTTGTTCAAGTGGCCTGACATTTTCAGGCTGTGTCTGAAGGTTCCTCTCAACTGTGGGAGGTTTAAAAAAGACACGGCTGAATTAATTTAGAAACAAAAGCCGTTTTTTCATTTTAGATGAGCGCGATGCATTTGTTGCTGCATCTGCATCGGAACACAATCTGCAACGACGGCCTGACATTTGTCAAAAACAAACATGGTAACCTTTCTTTAGAACACCTCCAAAGTGCCATTCTTTGCAGGGAACACTTTACAGAACAATCAGACAACAAAGTGCTGCATGCACATAGCATTTTGGATTAAGCCTTACAACCAAATATCTCTATTCAGAAACTAATCTCACAAGTCAGGTAAACATAAAAGAAAGGAAACAGTTCCCCCACTTCAGAGCTGACTCTGTGCTGCTCTTGTGTACAGTGCTTTAGTACAGTGCTTAAGTCGCATCAGCAACCAGTGACTGATGAGTTTGTGGCACCGTTGTGTACGCCCTTTATGGCCACAAACAACTGGTGCCAACAGAAGCTTCATGCCACAAGCCAGAGCCAGGACTGGCAGCCGCTCTACAGCAGAGACGCACCATGTCGGTTGGGTCATGCTTGGGGGATTACAACCAGGCAACTTGGGAGCCAGCACTACAACACAGATGGACAACAACACAGATGGATGTCACAGCTGAGTGGAGAAAGGACAGGAAAGCTGTGGTCAAAGTGGACTGCGTGGAGTCAATATACAAATGGTAAACAACACAATTATTCAGTGAACTCACTGTAGTTTTACTCTTCAGTAGCTTAAAAGGCTGAGTATTCCTTTGACAGACATGCTTAAACAGTTTGTCCCGCTAATTTCCACAAGTAAATCAATACAGGGCCGTGACTAATGATTGTTTTCCATTATTGTACAGCAATCAATTAGTCAATCGACAGAAATTTCTGTCAGTCTACATTTACTGTCAATGTTTTGAGCAAAAATGCAAAAAAATAGTAAACTGAATATCTTTTGGACAGTTGGTTAAACAAAACTCTGCATTTTAAGTCGGCCAGCATTTTTTTCATTATCATATTTTCATGATTAATCAATCATTTGTCTGTAAAACAGGAGACAACAGTGAACTATTCCCATTACACTTTCCCATGGTCCTTGTTAATGTCGTCCAATGTATTGTTTTGTCCAACCAATGGTCCAAAACCCCAAAATGTTGATTTTACAGTTATATGAAACAAAGATTAATTATCTGTTAAACGACCACAGGAAACATAACACACCTCTATGTGCCCTGACAACTGAAAACCAAACAAAAATTGTGTTTTTGCTATTTGCTTACATTCTGTTGACCTAACAATTAATCTCAAAAATAAGCAGTAGAATAATCAATGATGAAAATAAAACATTGGGTGCAGCTGCATATCATTTTGCTGGTCCATAGATAATACTATTAAATATCCATCACAATTTTCCAGAGACTAAGTTGACATACTTAAATGTCTTGTCCAAGCAACAGTCTCTAATGACTAAAAATATTGCAAACATATGCACTTGAGAAGCTGGAATTAAAAAAGAAACAAAAGACAAATTATTAATCTGTTAGTTGACTAATCGACTGATCTTTTCAGCTATAAATACATTTTTTGCAAGTCAATATTGCTAGTATTCGTGTTAGACATTTGTAGCCAAAACTAAAAAGTCATCTATGAGCCAGTGAAATAAAATGGAGCATCGACAAAAACAAGTACTTGTGTGACCTGGCAGCACCGTCCGAATCAAGTAAAATGGAATATTAGCAAATTTGGGCGACTGTTGGCAAGTCTAGCAGCCTCTTTGGCAGGGTACCCATCTTTGACAGTTCTTTTCAATTCCAAGTATCAGTTTGGCTGGTAACAAAGTAAACAGAGCTGATCTTTGGGGTTGCATTGCAAGCTATGCCACACATCTCTGCCCTCTTTCTTCTTTCTCCAGACTCTGTACTGTAGCTACCACAAAAACAGTGAGCCCCCTGAAATGTGAATTGCGTAACTGGTGAAGCCAACAGCTTTGCTCCATGAGAAGCAGTGATACAGGTTCTATTAATCCATACACTGTGCAATGTAAAAACCTGAAACACAATAGTAGAAGAATATCTCTGTCTGTACTTGGAGACAAAAAATCCTAAATATACAATGAGCCATCACAATACTAACCTCACATGACCCATGAAGAGGAAAGCTAAGATGGTGTTTCATTTTGTATTCGTTTTGGAGTATCATTAAAATTAAACAGCCCTGGCTCCCCAACTCTATTCAGCAGAAAAACAAAATCATATTTCTTCCGAGAGGGAACTGAGGCAATATGGTGGGGTGTTCAATTCTCTGACTAAAGATTTTGTGCTGTAGTATGGTATAGGGGTGAGGCAGAACCTTATTCAATTCTGACCGTTCTGGGACCAGAGCAGCTAAAAATAGCTCTCATTAATTCTGCCGTTGTGATGCTGCAACAGAGTGATTTAAGGGAAACTTGCAGCATGAACACTGGAGAACATTTAATAACCTCTTGTTACATTACATGCAGTGGCTTGACTGAAACAAATCACGCAGCACAGCATAGAAAATACTTTCTTGCTCGTGCATATTTGTTGGATTCGTCTGTAATGCCTCAGGAAAAAAAAAGAGGGAGCTCATTTTCACAAATCCTTTATAGTGCCAGGGCGGTGAAAATGTGGCTATTTGAGCAAGTATTACAATAGAAGATGCTTAATGTTGATGCCGGGATTCTCATATGTTACTGAGTGATACTAAATGACATTTTAAGGACTGCATTTAGCTGAACATTTAGCTGATTGGCTGAAATACAACCAAGTTAGGAAAATTACTTTTGAATTATTTAACATGATAATGGTATAATGCATTTATTCCATTAAAAGGCTCTGAATCCCACCAAAACTGTCATTTCTATAAATTCTATTTCTAGTGCAGTTTGAGATAAGACATGAGGTTTTTTTCCTGGAGTCTCCTTATTTGGGACTTAAAATGAGCATCCACAGTCCAACTACAGATGGGTCCCCACATGATACAGTAAGAGCAGCAGTAAAGCTTAATGAGGCTCAGTCTCCAGCTGGGAAAGAAACATCTCTCATTTGCCTTGCAACCATTAAATCAAACCAGGAAAGACGCTGGCACAAAGACTAGCGTGCCAGCAGTGAACAAACTGCAAAGTCCAAAGGAGGATACTTTCAGAACACTGTGCAAGTTGCACTGCGGTGAAAGGCAGAAAAACAACAGGATCACACTCCACCGTGGCTGCTGGCAGTGAAGCAAACAAGTAGAATAAGATGATTGATCACTTAAGAGATTGAAAACGATGTGCTGGGGGAGTGCTGACAACTGCTAAAACTCCCCTGCCTTGGAGAACATATTCAAATGCTAATGAGGGCCCATGCCTTAGCACCAGTCTGCCGGTCCCCCGAGAGAGAAGTGACACTCTGCACATACAACATGGATCGACACTGTACCGTGAATCTCTAATGGAGGGGAGATGGCGGGGGGGATGCAGCAATGCACGAGCGATAAGGTCAAGAGATTAAAACTATACATAAAACTTAATTACAGCCATGAAAAACACACACTCGCATTATCTAAAGGATACAGTAAAACAGACTTTCACCTTAAGTATTAAGATAGAACTGGATCCAGAGGAGACGAGAGGTACTTACATCAGTTCATCCTGGTCACTACAGAGGACACAGACAAAAGCGTCTCCAAACTCCAGCTGCTCTTCAGTAAATCCAGCAGGAGATTCCTGCAGACGCACTTCAGCAGCCTCAGTGCATAACCGCACCATTCAGTGCTGGGAGGGACTGACCCCCACCTTCCTTTCTCTTTTCTTAGCTCTGTAACAACTGAAATTATGACTACAGGTGAGGGGTTATGAAACACACCCCGCAACTACGCCCTAATGCTTCCTCTGCCCATCACAGGTCTGTGTCCTCTCCCAACATCTTTCTTCAAAATCTGTCCCTCCAACTCTCTCCTTACACGCTCATGGGATCGAAGCAAATCCCCTCTAGCTTGGCAGCAATCTGTGTGGGATCTGCAGTTCCGCTACAGCATGGGACTCCTCTGTACTAGCGAACATCCATCCGCAGTGTAAACTGCTGTATCGGACTTAACCCCTGAGGTGCCGTGTTGAACCAGAGCAGAATTCATCAATTCTCTTTGCATGTAGGACATTATGACGCCCCTCCTACCCAGGTGTGCTGCACTGCGTGCATAAATTACGCTCATCGTGTCCGTGACATCACACAGAGGATTGCTGACCATCGAGCTGACTATATTAGAAACAATGCATGAGGACATCATGCTCTGTATTTTTATACTGCAGCGGAAGACAGCACAAACACCAATAAATATCACCTCCAACACAAACTTTAGCTTGCAAATAATGCAGATACAAATAAAACCAAACTTAACAGCCACAGGAAGGGAAATCTGAGAGGCTGAGAAGCAAAGAGGCATGTGTGACTTGTGAAACATGTGGAAGATCGCTCAGGAAATTCTGACATTTGAACAGATGCATAAGAGGACAACATGATACCTTTAAACAGCCATTTATATCACTGATTCCAAAAAAGGTGGAACACTGTAAAAAACATAAATAAAACAGAACGTGATCATGTACTAATCCTTTTTGACAAAAATACTCAATTGAAAACAGTACAATATATTTAATGTCTGACCTCACTGACTTTTGTAAATATCTGCTTATTCTGAATTTGATGCAGCAGCACGTTTCAAACAAGTTTAGCAACAAAAGACTGGGAAAGTTGTGGAACGCTCCAAAATCACCTGTTTGGATCATTCCACAGGTAAACAGGTTGATTGGTAAAAGGTGATAGTATCATGTTGGGTATGAAAGGAGCATCCTGGAAAGGCTCAGTGGTTCACAAGCGAGGTTCACCACTTTGTGAACACATGACTGAATAAAGGATGCTACTACATGGGCTCAGGAACACTTTGTGAAACTGTTGTCAGTAGACACAGTTCATTTGGAAATGACTGCATTCGGCTTTTATTTACCTTTTATGCAGCATCCCAACGTTTTTGTAATCAGGGTTGAATTTCAATAAGATCAACTATTTCCTGCAAGCCTGCACTTATTTATATCCCAAGCTACAATGGTGTTTTCAATGTTTGAACATGTGGGTCCATTACATCATTGATGACAAGTCGCAACCAATAAAATGAGATTGTTCAGAAAACCCACTACAGTACAGTTTGCAACAAAAAGGGAAACAAAACCAAGGACACTGTCCCATCCTGTTGAAAGCATCTTAGTAGTTTGCATCCAATGAAGCAGCATTTAGAGAACAAAGTAAGAGAGCTGGTCATAAGTATTTATATTTGTTTTAGTAGCTGAAACATTTTATCTCATTACTGTTAAGACTTATGTGTTTTCTATTGAGTAGCATACTGCATGGTTGCACAAACATTAATTCATCCTAAGGCAATTTCTGGCATCTGCAGTATGTGCCAACCACAAACACTGAGCCATTCCTTGTTGTCTGTGAAGGACTGAATTTTCCCTCACCACCAACAGGAAATACATGCAAGACATTTGTTATTAAAGGCGGGAGCTACTCTTCTCTTAACAATGCAACTTTTGTTCCAGGTCATGTTGAGAGAACCGGCGAGAACATGGCAACAGAGACTATTGAACTCTACTGTACATCTAAATCAGACAAATGTAGCAACATTTCACTGTGCACATCCTCCGATTGCCTGACAGTTTGCGAGGGTTACCTGTACAAGCTCAGAGTTTCTTAGTTTAACATTTAACTATAAACCATCCACTAAAATTTCTACTTATGCACTGAAACCCTCCTCACTGCCTGTAACAGACAGATTGTTCCTGATCTGATTCCTGACATATATGAGACTGTTAGTAATGCGGATATTGCTTTATGCAAGAGCCACATTTGCATTTTGGATACAGTAAATGCTCAACTGTGAATCTACCCTTGATGCAGATTTGTTTGTAAGTGTGAAAGAAGAAATGCATTACGCACAAAAAAAAAACACAACAAAATGAAATGACAGGAAGGAAGCGATAGTGAAATCACAATCTGACAAAGAGGTACAAAAGAATTCAATCCACAGCATTACACCATTCATTATCAGAGCAGAAAGTGGATCTAAGTCCAAACCAAGGCCACGTGGGTCATGACAGCCCACGAATCAGTCAGGATAATGATCGAGTTGGACAAGCCTGAAAGACACCCAGTCGCTGCTGGCAAAGGGGACGAGTTAAATTTACATCGCTCCGAGCAGAACCTGAGAGAGGCGACAGATTCCACACGTAGTTTGCTCTCTCCACTACCTTCTGCCTACCAGCCTGCAAATTAATTATTTCTACATCAACCTTAAGAGGCATGTAGAGAACCTAAGCTACTCATCACTACAAGTCAGTAGTTGAGTCACTACTTTATCTTCTTTTATAAGACTTACACTTATGTCTATTATGTAAAGGCTTAATGTTTGGCAATGCGTAAGTGAGAATTGGCACTGCAGAAACACTAATTTACTCACACAAATAAACCAAAGGTGTGTGTCAAATAAGTGAAATCTGAGGAAAATGCTTAATTACTTTAGCATGTTTCTTGTTAAAGCATCCTGTTAGATTTTGTGTTCCAGTTAAGGATACTTGAGCTGTGTTCTGTGTCAGCATTTTAAATAGAAGGGATGCACGATAATGTCGGCACGTCATCGGGATCGGCTGATAAAGGCTTCAAAATTAAATCCTGGTAAAGGCCTGAATTGAACATTTCTGCTGATATGGCAAGCTGATAAAATCATGGTTTCATCATGGTTTAATCATGTCCGCGCAATGCACGTATTTCTGTGGTGTGGAGGTTCAGACTGCTTGTTTGCTTTTTTCTACATCACAATTCATGTTTGCGCCTGACATTATATCTATACCTTTGACTTGTATCTGCATTTTTTACATTCCTGTTTCTTTATTTCAAATAAGATTTTATGTATAAAACATTTAGAAGCCATTATATAACTTAAATAAAGCAGTTCTGTGTGCAGAAAGACTAGAGATAAAGTTACTAGAGTGGTAAAACGTTCTGTGCAAGAGGAGTAGAGGAGTCTCTTAGGCAGACCATGTAACAAATGGTCATAAAAAATTGAAGAAAATGTCTCTGACGGCTTGAACACACAGATACCTCATGACATCTGTCAAAGCTGCTTTGCATAGACACGGAGGTTAAGATTTCGAGTGCCGCAGTGCTTTAAACCACCAATGATTAGACTTAAGTTTCCAAAATGGAGGAAGCCAGCAGGCCTTATTTGATGTGCTAAACATTGAGGCTAACTGTCAACACTGTAATGAACACGTGTTCAGATTAGACCTGCATTTGATACATTGGTATAATAAAAAATATTGATTATGGCCCCTTTTAAGTAAAATATGTAATAGCAATTAATTGTTTTTTCATGAAAAAAGAATCTGATTTGAGATTAGGATTTCTACAGACCAATTAGGACAAAACAACAACAAAAAAAATTAAACCTTTGATACTCACTCTAGACTCTATCACTGGGATAGTGGCTCAAGAGTGACCAGAATCTATTTCCAGGCTCAACAGCTGGAGTCAGTGATCATAACCAGAGCCGCAGAGTGTTCTGAACACATGGGACAGGAAATCAGCTCCTGAACTCCATCAGCCCAGTGGAAGTTATCAGTGCCCCACACAGAGCACAGAAGAGGGCAGGAATGTGCTGATAAGCTGAGCCACTGACCTGCCCCCCGCCTCCTCTCCGTCACAGTGATTGAAATGAGGACAACGGAGCCAATGAAAAACAGTCATGATAAGGGATGTTTCTGCACTATAAGAAACAGGAGGTTCACGCTGAAATGTGATTGATGAGAGATTTTGCAAGCCTCCTCATCCTGATAATTCCACAGCCCTTTCAAATAGTGATTTACGATGGACTTGATTTATATAAGCAAGCCTCTGCATAACTGGAGCTAGACCCATAATGTAAACATGCCATTTGATAACACTGAGACTTAGTGCACAAGGGGAACATGGACTTTAATGACTTATTTTTAAGAGGTGTTTGCTAGGAAGTCTTTGCTATGAGTATCAGAGCAAAGACCTTTCAATGTCCACATCACACAATCAATCAACTTGCCAATAACTCACTTTATTTCCAAAATGTAGCCTAAAATTGAAGTAGTATAAAACATATACAGAGCTAAAGAAGATATTTTCCCAAACTTTTTAAAGCCTAACCCAAAAAATGTCTTTGATGAGGCCTATCAGCATGTGCAGTACAGTCTACTTGTGAAGGCTGACAAAAACAGACAACACAAAAAAACATAATCACAGTATATAATGCCTTCATGCTGAGATGTGTGAGAAAAAAAAAACTGTCCTCTGGCACCCGTTGCATTATAATTCTTCTTCTGCCAATGACAGCCATACTTAAGAACATGCAGAGTCTTGCAGAGTAACATTTGCAATGCAGAACAGAAAACCCTCCTAAATTGAAAAAAGGATTAGATCTATGAGCTCAAGAAGAGTGAAACAAGGAGTCCATCTCACACCTCCCAGAGGATGAAAACATCATAGTGATACTAATTACGCAAAATAATCCATGGTGTAAGCAAATATATAATATATTAGGAGAGTGCAGGTTAACTCATTAAATCATTCTCCTTTTTATTCTAGTGGCACCTCCAGGCTATCACCAGCACTGAAACACATTCTACGTTCACAATCTCACACCATTTTCTTCAGCATTGTTTTCCAGCAACCTCTCTCTACACAGATAGACCAGTCATCTCTTCAAAGAGGTACCTGTGGCCATGCACTTTGATCTTTTTTCCCTTAATAAAATATGGCATTTGGTTGGGCATTGCCATATACAGAAAACTAAATTTTAGTCTCTCCATGTGTTAAGTAATGCAGTAATGCAGTCGTTCGTATTACTGTTGTCATTTTGGTTATAGCTTGTAACTGGATGGGTCCATTATTCCAGACAGTTTCCACAAATACACAGGACTACAAAACTGCCGTCAAATTTAACTTAAGTAGGCAAAATGTCAGATATGCTTGTCCTTCCAAAACTACAATGACTCAGATGACTGCTGCTTCCATGACAGCTTAGGGCAACATGATTTACAGACCAACATGTATGGCTGCCCTTGAGCAGAGAGATATTCTCTTCATCTCACAACCACTGCACAACACTACAAAAACCAAAGAACAACCCAGCTTAATCTTGCAATGACAACATCCAATGGCTGCCACAAATATCATCTGTATTGTGCCTCCCCCACTTCATCTGACAAATGTGCTGCCCTGCCCGACTGCCATTTCATATAACATTACCATCATGAGGCCAGTTATGACATATTTCAGTCACAGACCAAAGCTCTAAGGCTGCACAAGACCGGGACGTGAAGCAATGCACCATGTGCTTCCACGGACAGATTGTACATGTCCAACCAATTACAGATCAATTACACACATTATAGTTAAGACATGTAATATTCCTGTATGCTTTAAATTGTCTTACGGGAGCTAGCTTTAAATGCAAAGTGTATTATCCACTACAGAAACAAGACAAATCAGGGACCAATCAGAGTCAACTAAATCCTATGACCACACCTATCATTCCCACAGTAAGTGAATACGATAATAACATTAAAACCATATTTAAAACCTGATATGGTGGCAATTATTAGCAACGCTTACATACAATATGTAATGTAAACCAAGGTTGCGACATGTGTTGGCTAACCAGGTAGAGTGTTTATTTCCCACAGGAGGCAAATTAGTTCAGTAAACTGTATCACTTATCTCATAAGAAACATTTCAAAGGAAAAGGTAAAGAAACAGTAGCCTAATCACAATATTTTGATCAGCAAAATTCCAGATAATCCCCATATTTATATATACATATATAGAGAGAGATAGAGAGATATAGAGATGGATAGATAAATATAGATAGCACACCAGATAAAGGGGAATAGGTAGTGCACCATGTCCCAACAAGATAACGTCATCTGTCCACATACTGTGTGTATTTGTGAGTAACTTATACCATACGTAAACTGACAAAACAAACGAGAACTATTTCCAAAACGATAGTGTCCAGCGTTATCAATGTTCAACAGGTGATGACTGGTGCGTTTAGTTCATGTTAGCAGCAGTCCATCCATTGATATGGAAATGAAAACAGTGACATGGCTAGCTTGGGTGAGCTACGCCAAACAGCGACTGCAGACCACAGCAAAGCCCCCCCACACACAGCTGACACGACATTATTATGACAGCTGGTTAAAATGTACACACACCGGGACAGGCGAGGTGTTCCAGCGTCACCAAACTAACGCCAGCTAACAAGCTAACGTTAGCCAACTGCTACCTGGCTTCACCAAAGACCCACTTTGGTTTTGCAAGCGGACCATCAAAACAAGGTAAGTCAACGCATGACCTTCCCTTTAATTTAGAAAACGAGGTCATATTTCTAGCGGCTGATCTCACGACACCACTCCCTCACTGCCTCTTGCAGTGTGACACACAATGAATCTTGTGCCCCCTTCATACCCTCTTGGTCAGATCAACCCCTAGCTGGCCGACATTTTGTTCCAGCGGCTAGGCTAGCTCATCCTAGCTAACCTTACCTGGACGCTCCGCGCACTTGACGTGGGAACAACGCGTCCGCCTGATGACAGCTCGACTGCAAGGCATTTTGTGACTCAGTATGATCGCTTATGCAAGCTCCACAAAAATTAGGACGAGGGACATCATCAGTCGTGCTTTCAATTAGAAGATAACATTAGCCTGTTGGGCAACTTGCTAACTACTTAGCATATCGCGTAGATGCAGTTTGCTAGCAGTGAGGTAGCTAAGTTACCTCGGCTTGTACCGTTATCGCTCGCTTGTATCCGCAGGGGGACACACATCCAGTCAGCTCCTGCGGCTAGAGCGAAATATACTCCCACCAACAACGTACTCACGGATAAATCGAGAAACCCATTCACCTTCGCAAACGCAATGGTCCTCCTTGCGTGCTTGTGAAAATCTTACAGAAAAGGAATGGAGAGGTCTTCCTGATGTGGCTCCAGAGCAGCAGCCGCCGCACTGCAATGGCAGGCAGTGGATGAAGCCTTCCTTCTCCCCCCCTCTGCTCTCACACTTCGGCTGCCGTCACCGCCGCGGTGACAGTGACAGGTTCGCCTGGAAGAAACCATTCCGGTTTGTCCGCGGGGGAGGGGGAGAGCATGGATGCAGAGGCTGTCCACAGCCGCAGCAGCAGCAGCAGCAGCTATCCAGCAGCATCAAGCGCCATTCCAGCGTGAGAACAAACGGTCGTCGATGAGGGTGAAAATACACCGATGAAGCTTTATCAGCTCCCGGTGAACATAGCAGTGCCCACTAAATACGGAAGAATGGATGCGACTGTTTTCAACCTGTCATCTTTTCCACAACAATTTAGGAAAACACCACGACTAAAAAAATACAAATCCAAAAAAAAAGAAAGAAAAAAGAAAAAGCGATCTACTGTCTGCTGCATTGCTGTCAGTTATGCCATTTTAACTGCGGAATATTATATCACAATTTTCAATATTATTACACGAATATTACAGTGTACAGTTATTACCTACAGGGGTATAATAACTTTTGACAAAATAATTCGACCAACCTATTTTAAGAAATATATGTCCGTGGTGTATTTGGCTGCTGAGAGGGGTCTTTTTCATTGTCCCATATTTAGTGTCTACACAAACACACTGAAACACTGATTTTGTTTTGGAGTTAACTGGTTTATAAGAAACTGAACAATTTTACAGAGATAAGCATGTATGAGATAAGTCTATATGCTGGTACCCCCACAAGGCAATTATGTGGAAGAACTCAAATACAGTAAAACTAATTAATATCTTTGAACTTTGTGTGAGCTACCAAAATAATTTCTTCCTTTTTTAGGTCATGTGATTTCCCTAAATTGCACCGCTTCTACAAGTAGACTGCAGTCGGACCAACAGCCCTACGAAGCACTGTAAGCTTTGCCTTTGCTGCATGTGACGTAAGGTTGCATTTTATCTTTAAGGAGCTTTTAACAAGCATCCTGATCAAACAGAGAGCTCATAAATCTCTGTGAGGATGCAGAAGCTACTCAGAGCTACATTGAAGTGAAGCTGCATTGCCCTCATGAACCTAAAGAGAGAGGTTCTTAAAATGGTTCATAACTTATGATTTTCTCTTCATTTGTTTATGTAAATAGAAAAATAGAAGACTTTCCAAGATGCGTTTAGGTCACTTTTACAAAGCATGCAACAGTACTTTTTTTTACGCCTGTTCTGTAAACATTCAGCAGCAACATACAATAAATATCCTGCTGTTATTGCCTATACACACATAACTTTTATCTAGATGCATATTATCTATGTACCAGTGCAAAAGAACAAATATGAGACAAGAACATTCTCATGAAGTCAGCCTCAGTATTGATTTTACAAATTGAATTTTAAAAAATGAGTTGTCTGATTAATTAGGTGTCCTTTGAAACAAAGGACTGGACAAGGACAAGATGGCTTATCCCTCATGCCTTTCTCTCTCTCTCTCTCTCTGTCCCTCTCTCTCTCTCTCTCTCTCTCTTTCTCTTTCTCTCTCTCTCTCTCTCTCTCTGTGTGTGTATAATCAGGAAAAACAGCTATTTATTTAATAAAATATAGCTTTCTGCACAATATGCTTTGGAGGATGAATGTTAGAGGCCCATAATGTGGAGGATGTTTTACGTTGATGTCATATTGTTTTGAATGCAAGAGACGTTACGAAAAAATCCATGTGGACACCACTTTTAACCACGGCAAACATGAACTTTACAGGGAAAGCTGAGGTTGGCTACTTAAGTAGTAATGACATACTGCATAAAGCCATTTAAAATGCAGAGGATAGAACTAAAATCCACCCTACAGTCACGATGCTCAATACTCCTTCCCATGGGGTATACAGATTTAATCAATATACAGTAGAATGTAAATTGTGCACTGCACCAAACCTCGCTCTTAAGACTCCATCGCATGCTCTCTAGTTTTTGTGCTGGCTTTTCCAGGGCTACCCACCTCTCTGCAGCCCCTTCTGTTGTGCATTTTATCACTTTGAAATTGTGTGACCGTTCTTGTCACCTCTACCTCTGGCACTAATGAGTGCAGGAGAAGATAGGGGCTGAATATAATGCTGGAGGAGCACAGAGGTCCTGCAATGTTGCTGACGTAAGGAGACTTGCCGCAGATTCCATTGGAGGATCTGAAGGAGAAGGGGGGGGGCAGGGGCATCTTGAATGGAAGAATGCAAGTTGACCAAGGTCAAGAGAATTAGATAAACAAGGGCAGTCATATATATCCTGTGGAAAAACAAAATATGATGAATAGCATTTGTAAACATGGGAATAAGGAAACAGTCAGTGTATCTGTGACCTGCAGCTCTGCATTTTTGTTGAGTCTCCATTGATGGTGATAACAGGCAGACCTTTAGCAATATGTCCAGATTGTATATCACTCAGGATAAATGATGGTTACATGATGGTAACTGTCATCATTAGTTATCATCATGCATTTCAGTCTTAGCTAAAGTACTGGAGCGGAAAACTGCAATAAAGCTTTTAAAACCGCTCTGGAAATGCACAAAGGTAAACTTTTTTTTTTCTTTACAGTCTGCATCCGATTAAATTGGCTTTGATGTCAGCTTAATGTATCTCTGCTGAAGCCCTTGAAACACCCTCTGTTAATGCCACGGTAGTGTTTGCATCACTGGCTCTAACAGCACAGAGGGACTTTCACATGCCGTGCAACAGAATTATGCAGGCCCTCCCCTCCCATCAGCACATTCAGACACTCACAGACAGGATCCAAACCAGAGTATGACTGCGGGACCAAATCACACGAGTGGAAAAGCAAATTAGAAATTCACAGCATGTTGGCTTTTAGAGTGCACTGCCCCTGACAGAGAGTGAGTCACCTCTCTGCCGTACAGGTCAGGAAAACAGCCTACTAAGCAAAGGTCGACGTGGCTATCTGTGTGCTTTAATGACTGCAGCTATCAAATGACATGACAGACGTTAAACATAGCACTGCAGCAGAGGCAAATAAATGCATTTGTCCAACAGCAGCATGAGAGAAATGATATTACGTGACACCATGTTGCCAAAGCTGCGAGATGATACTCAAAACTTTGTGCTTTTTATCTTGTTATCCGTTCTTTGGTTTTACAAATTGGAGTACATCAATGTAATCTCATAATGGAGTGAGCTGGCTACCGTACAGAGGCTTGTATTTCTGCGATTTCTGTGTTGTCCTCTGTCAGTATCACTGACCTCTAGCATGAGAACGCTGCACACTGACTTGACAGCCAGCCCATTAGTTCAGGACAGAAATTCCTTACGCGAGGTTTCATAAAGCCTTAGCACGTTCACAGCTGAGGAAAGAGTCTGGGCTCTGTGATCTAGCGAGGATGAGGTATCTTGTAAAATCAGCAGTTAAAAAAAACACTTATCAAAAGGTGCTTTATGGAAGAGTGAGGTGTGACCTCTGTGAAGCTGAGTTGAGGATGTACAGCAGTAAAATGCAGCTGAAACATGCAGGAGACGGAGTTTAGCTGCAGCCTCCTGATCGCTGTCCAGCTTCTTAGCAGCTGACTGTAAAGCATGTGAACACCTGTCCCACAGAGGAAGAAATATCTCATCTTGAGTCTAGAGAGTAACATTTACATTCTGCTGTAGAAAACAGATATCAGTTTTGATGATAATCATGCAGCTGGCTTTGCTCTTTGAACTTTTGTGTACTCAGCTTTTATGCCAACTGCAGCAGTTAAACAGCTGATTTTGCTGAGGCGCATTTTGTTCTTTGTGGTTTGCCTCTTTGTAGTACAAATGCAACTAACAGTTTATATGTTTCAATAAAAACTGTATTGTAAACTGGCTGCCTGGGGATGCATACAGTATAAATGATTAAAAACATTATACCAAAAGGTGTTCACAACATCCAAATCATTTCATCATCAATATATGTGCTTGTATTCATGTATAATATTATATTGTCAAACACTTCGACTTTAAATGTAGGCGCTTCATGACCTGGTAAGAAAAGTGATGCAGCGGTGTTGAGCTACAGGAAGCAAAAAAAAAAAAAAAGGAGACAGACACCATCTGACACCATGAACGTCCAGGATGTGACAGACAAAGCAAAGATCTGGATTTACTGATTCATAAATTTCAAAGCTAAAATCAGAACCCATGTACACGGAGGAAATACACATTTTTCAGGATTCCCCAAATGAACCTATAATCTCCATCTCATTTTTCCCACCAACAGCTGAGAGCTCAGACATATCAGGTGACACGGAACGACCTCACATCCCCGGCCCTGCCGATCATGTGACGACGGACATCCAAATCCTCTCTGGATCAAACTACAGCATCATGTACAGTTGCAAAGAAGCAATCACCTAAGTATGTTTATCCCAGGAGGGGAGCACTAATGCTAATAAAGATGAACAATTCCAATCAGTTAATGTGTATGCGTGTGTGGTGGAGAGGTGAAATAACACCAAAATGGGGAGTTGAATTATTTTGCTTTTGAACACCAGATCATAGATTGCGTTGCTAACCATGAACTCCTGGGGGGTAAATAAAAGCTTTTGAAGCAGCAGGGTCCTGATCAATCTAATTATGGTTCCGCAGACAGATTCATTATCTGTGTTAATTAATCAGAAATACGCTGCTCATGTAAACCCAGGGAGATTCATACATCTACAACCTATAATGTTGTTCAAATCATTTAAAACACAATTGCAATCACAGCAGGACTCCTGATGTGAACTACCAGTTAAATTATTAATGAAGTGCCTTTTTTTTTTTTTTTTACTAGTTTCTATCAAGCAGACCTTTAAATGAGTTTGGATTCATAAGAGGTTGTCTATTCAGGGCTTTTTCCCAAGAGGGAAACTTTGCTCAGGATGAGAGTAAAGCAATTAGAGGTCTGGGTGGTGTGGGATCAGGCGCTCCCTTCGGACCAGACCGAAGAGGTATTGTGGAGGGCAGGTGATGGGGGTAATAGAGACAGGAAAGAAAAAGGGAGAAAAATCACCCAGGGGTAATTTACCGCACTGCGGAAAGAAGCCAGAAACTCCACCGCTTCCTCAGTTCAACTGGAAATTAATTTTTATCATAACTACAGGTTGACTAGTTGATACATCCAACGAGGAAAAAACATCAAATCTAAATTATTCTCTTTTAATAGAGGAAACAGTGCAACACATCAGATGAGTGGGGGCTTAAACTGCTTGACTTCACACATGAGCTTCTAGAGACCTCGCACCAACATCTCTTCCTAGTCTAGTGGCCCACTGTCTTAGCTACTGCCACATTTTCTTGATCTATCACCACATATGAAAAGCTGAACATTCATCTAAAACCAACATCCCAACTGCACATCCAGCGCCTCCTTCCTCCTCTGTGTCAGCTGAGCAAACATGGATGTTTCACTGTGTTCCTGCACGCTTAGGTAGTAAAATTCTGCCCTCTGCAGGACTTCAGCCGAACACTGTCGATCTGCGACAAGCGTGACTGTCTCAGGCCTTGCGAGAGGAAATCTATGTTAAGATTATCATTCATGGTGGCGTGAAAATACGCCCGAGGGGAGTGCGTCTGCGTGATTTCAGCCCCTGCTGGCTGGCGATGCACGCGTGAGCTGATGGAGGGAGACACAAGAAGGAGTTGGGGTTGTTCACCCACGGCTCTGCCGTGATGGGATGCTCCTGAGTCTAAACAGCATATGGTGCCTCCCTGGGCATCAACACACATCCTACATGTCCAGCAACACAGCAGGCTGCGTGACACACACACACACACACACACACACACACACACACACACACTTCTAAATACACACAACTTCCTTCCATTCATTAAAAAAAAAAAAAAACAGCAGACATTTGTGGTGCTCTGTTGTGTTGTGACAACTATCAGTAAATGACGGATTGTTTCCAAATCATTGCTGATAACAATAAGAGAACTGAAACAAAAAATCAATCAGCACATTAATCAGTCAACAGAGAATTAATCAGCAATTATCTTGATATCGATTATCATTTGCATACACCATGCTTCTTAAATGTGAGCACTGCCTGCTGTTCTCAGTTTTACGTCAATGTAAATTGAATATCTTTATGTTTTGAACTACAAAGGGCATTTTCTTTAGCAGTTTTCTAACATGTTATAGATTAAACGATGAATCGATGAATGCAGAAAGTAATCAACAGATGAATAGATGATGAAAGCAATCATCAGTCGCAGCCCTAATGCATCATTCATATTCGCTGAACACAGTCGTTCAGCAATTCTCAGAGCATTAACAAAGATGTGTCCATTACTGGATATAATGTTTGATTAGAATTTAGATCTGCAGCCTATTTGCTGCCTGTAAAATCTCACTGATAAATACAAAATGTCGCCTCCGGAAAAACAGTATGTGTTCATCTCATGAAGATCAATCAACAGACAATGTAATCTACAGAGCGAGTGAGCATCAAACCGTGTGATTGATTAAGTTGTCTTAGGACAACCTTCCCAGTGTTTCATTCTTGATGCTTGACTTCCCCTCCACGGCCACCATCTTGATTCCTACCAACATTACGTCATTCTGCTGGTTGTCCTTCACTTGACCCCACCCTCAAGTGCTCAAATGGGGTGGGGGGGGTGGGGGGGATAACATGAACATCAAGCCCTCCTTGAAAATAAGCCAAAATTACAATGAAGGCTTGTTATTGTGGTATTAATAGATCCAGATGGTATTTTTGGAGCGGAAAATATTTTATGTGATTTTGGTTTAGCGCTACATTTTCGCTCATCGTCAGCTGCTGATGGTGCCACTCGGCGTCTCTCCTCGTGACATAAATCACGTGGGAAAGTCAATAGAGTTGTTTGGATTTATGTGGGCTTGAGTCTTCTCTCTTGAAATGATTTGTTGTAGATGAGGGACACGAGCCCGACCATAAAAACAATTCAGGAGCACGAGTCATTTTCCTCAAATCTTCCACTGACAACCGAGGTCTCTGCTGTTTATAATCTTCAGCCGGCATCCTTCAAGAAACGAACAAGAGGGTATTTTGATCCAATCGTGTTGCTGAGAACTACCGGAAATCCTTTTTAGGGCATCTTGGTGTATGGATGTTATATGAAACTGAACAATTACCATAAAACACACTTCCTGATTGCACATTACGTAGGAGTAAATGAATAATTAACACAGTAATTATCCAGTTTACTTTTTTTTCTCTGTGAAATGCGGTGCAAATGTTGCAAATTGCCGCTGCAGAGGCTGTAAAATCAACATATTGCTACAAGATGTGTGACATGATGGTATTAAACACACACACAGTGCAGAGTGCCCACAGTGACCTGCCATATGTCCCATCGGAGGACACAGAGGCAGGCCTTGCTCCTGAGTGGCAGCCTCCAGAAACACACCAAACATCTGCCGTCGCCACGCAGCCTGTGGGATCACACACGCAACCTTCACACGCATTTGCACATGGCCAGCTCCTCTTCAGTGTCACACACAAACCCCCTCCATCACCTCCAACCATCCCCCAGTGCTTATCACCTATAGGACCAAAAACAGTCATCCATTTGACTGTATTCTTACATAACAGACCTGTCTCACCTCAAGAAAATCAGCTGCCCCCCCCCCCCCCCCCCCCCCCCCCCCCTTCTCCTCCTACCAGTAAGGCCTCCAACAGTTTTGTCATGATAAATCTCCTGCGCCCCCCAACCCCCCACCCCACCACGCTTTGCTCCTCCCTCCCTCCGTCTTTCCACAGCCCTTGTGGTGTGTCTCACTCAGGTCCGGCCCTCTGCCTCCATCCCTGTGCGCCTCCAAGCCTTCATCACACGGGAACAATCTCCCTCCAACAGGCCCTGAATATGCAGATTGGTTAATTCAGCTGCAGTTGCTCTCTCTGTAAATGCATCTGCAGCACTTTCCGAAGACTGAGCAGCGTATAAATGCTTACGCTGGGGCTTTTTTTGGTGGTGGTTAGGGGGGGAGTGCCTCTGTCCACGGCAGACTGCAGCCAAGGATGGGATTTTAGAAGTGGGATGGAGCAAGCAGAACTAATAAGAGATTAAGACTTTGACCGAGGCAGAGCTCAAGGCCCAGTTGGTGACTGATCCTGATCTGTTAAGGAGTAATTAATTTAATTGCGGCTTTCATCTCGGCTTTGTTGCATCTGCTCCTGCTGATACACTCGTAATTGTTTCTCTGCAACTCACCTGGTTATAGCCTCTGCAGCAAACATTCCTTTAACATTTTCCAAAACAGCTGAGAGGGCAGGAAAAATACTGCATTAAAAACAGATCTTTGCCACAATCAAGGCACGTGAAACGGAAACGGCGACCTCAGGTTAGCATCCACACTGCAGCAGGGATACAGGTTTTGTGTGAGTGAAAGATGTTTTTTTTCCATCGTCATGACAAAATGCAATGCACATAAGCTGCATATCACCTCAACATCAATGCATATGAAACCACAAACACTGCATAAGGCAGCGTATCCCCTGGAAAAGGTGACACCTTACTATTTCTTATTATTAATCCCTGAGGTACTCTTCTTTAGAGCAACAAATACATATCACAAAGCGGCTGGATACGAGAGATTAGCGGCGTAAGTAATAGAAAGAATAAGATTTTGTTTAACGCTAGAACAGATGGACTCATGCATCTCCCTAAAGCATTCAGAAATAATGTAAACGCTGCTGCTTTGAAATGGGACAAGGTGTTGTTGATGAACGCAGAAAAATAACTCCTGCTATACACAAAGGCATCGGGTGCATAAAAGACTGTAGTTCACCCCCCCCCCCCCCCCTTTCCATCTCTGTTGTGCTTTCTGCAGCCTTAGCACTAAAATCTGATTCAAGCTTTCTGTGAACAAGTGCGCTGCTTGCCAACACAAATGACAGTGGGAGTGGGCCGGGGGCCAAAGTCCTCCCCTGACTATCAAGAGAGAAAAGCAATCAAAAGAAGCAATCGATATAAACAAAGTCTTAACTACTATTGATTATTTAGCTCTACGCTGATGGGCAATGATAGTTATGGACCTAAATTCATACACTCAGTTGATTAATACTTCGGTTTTCTGTTGAAAGAGCCAATCAGGCGAGATATTTTTGTTCGAAAGCGCCTGCAGATGATCCAACAGCTCCGGGGCATTGTTGTGTCTGTTGTGACATTTTAGTAGGATGCAATGGAAACGGCTCCTCAGCTCAGCATCCTGCAGTCTCATCACTCACTGTAAGGCGGACCGTTACTTCCATCAGCTGCATTTGAGTTTGGGCAAAGTCAGCAAGTTTTCCTCTAGTGCACACACAGCCCGTACAAAAGAAATATACAGTGGAAAGGCCAGGAGCCCTTCGCTGAGCTCTCAGTCTCTGGTGAGATAGTGGGCTCTTGAGCCGTTTGAAGCGTCCTCCGAGTGGCAGGCCGTAAAGACAAATGACAGCGATGTGGTAAGTCACTCTCTGTGACTTACAGAGCAGGGGAGGATATGAGAATACTGTACAGTGACACCACGCTGCCGTTTTCTATTCAGATGAGGGCTTATGATTGCCGTGCATGGCTCAAAATCAAGGCCACCGCTAATCTGTCGATCACAGCCTAAAAGCATCCACCTCCAGAATTTCGCTGTCAGGTCTACGAGACAGGAACTGAACGGTGATTTTGTAATTACTTTTGAAATGTAGGTCTTTTGTTCACTGAATTATGACAATTCATTTTTTGGCGGAGACAGTGACTGATAAGTGTGTAACATTTTCACTGTTTTTAGCCAGAAAGAAACATTTCAGCAACTATAGGATGGTTTGCCATGACTTTTTGTGCAGACTGAATGGTCTCCAGAGGATGCATCCTGCAGTAATCACTGTGGCGACCCCCTAAATTTGTCACCTCAACAACTGGTTTATGCATTAAATTTCAGGCAGGCGTCAATGTTGCCCACAATAAAAATTTTAATGACTTTAATCGTTTCCTAACTTTTCTTTTGACCCTACCTGCAGGGTTTCACGTGTATCGTGAAATATCTAAAGAGCTACTGAATGGATTGGCACACAAATTCATAAATCCACAGTGCCCAGAGGGTCTATCAAGTTTATTTTATGGTGATTCTCTGATTTTTCCTCTAGTGCTTCCATAAGCTTCACATACATGGTTTTAAGTGAAATGTCTTAACACTTATTGAATGGGACCATATCCAGACATTCAGGATGACTTGTTATTTTGGTAATGAACTTTTCATGATCAAGCAAGAAACGTGTGTGTCCAATGCTGTGGTTCAGGACCGGATACCTGCAGAACTAACGACACTCGCATCAGCCTCAGCTGCACTTTGCGTTTACTGCTGAGTAGCAAATACAAGCATGCTAACAGGCTAAACTAGGATGCGTAACATGTTATACATCACAATTGCTTGACATCAGCATGTTAGCATTGTCACCTGTGTGCATGTTAGCACGTCTGTAGAGTCTCATTAATTAATCAGCATGTCAGAGATCATCTAAAAGCTCGGTGGCTGTGACACACAGCACAGCTGAGCTGACTTACACAGCTAGTTAGAGATTTAAGCTAAAGACGAATGTATCTCAGAGGCATTCTCAACTCTAATGTTCTCAAAAGCCTGTGTGTTACACAATTGCTGACCAATACTTGTATCAATAATTCAACCAGTTGAGTGGCTTTGTGGTATCCTTTAATGAGATGGAGCGTTTAAGCTGAATTCACAGACAGGTCACAGCAGAGCTGTCAACGCGATATGATTCCCTCGAGGCTGAGGCACTCCAGCAGTCGACTGCTCTGTCTGGAAACAACAAACTCCCTTTGTGCATTACAACTGCGTGTGCTTTGATTTATGCACATCAGAGCTTTGAATTTAAAACACTGCTTTCTGCATTAATAAGCCCTTTGTATCTAAAAACAATGAGCAAAGGATATTTCATAATAATTTAGTGTGACTATGAATACAAGGTAGAGCTTCACCTTGAGCATTTGAGAACATTTTGAGGCACTGAAGGATTGAGACACCTGTTGTGTGAATGTGAATATGAATGAAAGGTGTGTGTGTGTGTGTGTGTGTGTGTGTGTGAATAAAATAGTAACCTTGGCGCTCAAATTGCATCTTAGAAACCAATTTAGTGACTCTCAATGAATCAATCTGAAACAGTTATCATTTAATACATTTGACAGATCAAGTGTGGAAATGGGAGTTGTTATTCATGGCGGCTGATGAGTGCAAAACTTCATCAGCCTGTTTTTTCATCTCAGGACAGATTATAAAGGGCTGAGTTGTCAGATTTGAAAGAGATGAAATAGCAAACTGATAGTGGTGAAATTCAGCATTTCCTTCTTCAGTTAAATGCAGAATTGTGTCAGACATTAAAAGAATGGTTTCACATTCTGGGAAATTCACTTTTTCAATTTGTTGCCAAGAGTTTTTTTTAAAAAGGTCAGTACCACTCTCATGTCTGTGTGGTCAGTATGAAGCTACAACCAGCAGCTGGTTAGCTCGCTTAATTTAGCTTAGCACAAAGACTGGAAACAGAGGGAAACAGCTAGCCTAGCTCTGTCCAAATACTACCACTACTACTACTGCTACTACTACTACTACTACTACTACTACTAATAATAATAATAATAACAATGATAATAAAAATAACAATAAACATAATTTATATAGCACTTTTCTTAACAATGTTACAAAGTGCTTTACAAAATAAAGAATACATCCAGATAAGGCAGACAAAATGAAAAAAGGCTAAGGACAAGGCCACAGGGGAAATAGCAACAATAAAATGAAGTGAATATGATCAAATAAATAGAATAAAAAAGTACAAATAAAACATATATCAAACATTTCCAAAAGCTCCCACACACACAAAAAAAAGAAGATTTACGATGAGATTTAAAAGAAGTCACAAAATATCACAAATTCCACCTTCTAGCGCCTCTAAAGCTCATCAGCTAATGTACTATATCAACCACAACATGTTGCTTTTCCACTGATTGAACAGGGCCAGGATAGCTGTTTTCCCCTGTTTCCAGTCTTCTTGCTAAATTGGACTGGACCAGCTAATTCCTTTAACTGAGGAAAAGTACTGACATGACACAGGGACAACCAGCAGTGCAGATACCAAGTTCCCACCATCTAAATGTAGCTCATATTTTTTCAGTGTGATGCGACAAAACTGCTTCAAGAAGTTTAATCCTTCATTTGCAGCATGTGTGCTGCAGTGTGCAGCGTTATTTTCCTGTTCCCTTAATTTTGACACGTTTCACTAAACAAAGCAAGTTCCATACATGCAGCTCATGCATGAGAACGTATGACTCTGCCACCACTTGTTGTTATCTGTATGGAAGCAGCACTTGCAAATCACTTTTGTGCAACAGGCCTCTGGTGCCAAATCCTGCATATGTTGCATCTGTTCTTTAAGATTTCTTTACTGATTTTTTAAAAATTGTCTTTTGTTTATCTCATTGCTTTATTAAGTGAAACAGATCCTAACTTGCTTCGTGCAACCCTTTTGGCGTTAGATTTAGCGTGTGGTTGAATGAATTTTTAGACATGTAAGTAATATAATGTCTGTGCTTTATTTCAGTCACACACCACTCAAATACATAGACAGTAAAAAAAATAGGATAATCTGTCAGTACTATGGCTAATGTTGGGTGGCTGATGTGTTTTTTCTCTTCATTATACGTGTCTGTGATTGGCTGATACAACTCATTAATGCACTGTGTGTGCCTTTGAGTCAGTTTACTTACATTGGAGTCAAGGAGATCAATGCTGTCCAGACTCTTGCTCCTGTGAATGCGGCCCTTGATGCGGCGGAGTGATGGTTTGCCCTGAATGGTGCTCACTGAGGAGGCTGCTGTGATGGAGCCAGCGGTCGGGCTGGGGTGTATCCTGGGGTCGGCATGGGAGGGGGGCGGGTGGAGGAGGAGGAGGAGGAGGAGGACAAAGAAAAACAACAGTGCTGCATCAGGTCAAGTAAGTACACATCCGGCATTGTTGTATCACAGCAGGACAAAGTGCCACAGGCAAGACCGAAGAAGAGGAGGAAGAACACAGCGGTCACGTTTCTTGCTTTTCAAAAGGCCACAGGCCCCTACTGGATGAAATGGCATTTAAAGAAATCTATAATTGGATTTAATGCCACAGCAGCCCTGCAGGGGAGCTGGTTCAAGCTCAGGAAGCACTGCAGCCTCACACACAGAGGGGCTGTGCAGCTCTGTGGGCCACACCAGCCAAACTGTAGCTGGGTCATGGTGAGATGCAGGGAGGAGGCACACTTGGCTGACCTATCACCAACACTCTCAGGAAATGTTTTACCCTTCACAAATGACATACTTAAGCAGCACTGCTGGAACCCTGCTGTCCACATTAAAACTCTCCGCCTCTCATTTCCTTTGTGTTTCCCATGATCGTGGCTTAATTGCTTTGTAATGTGCTGTGTTTGCCACAAAATTAATTGTCCCCGCAGGGATGAATAAAGCTGAACTGAAATGAGAATTTAGTTTATCAATCCAATCTATCTACAGAGGGGTTGAAACCAGCCACATTAAGCGTATATATTATTTTGGTACCATTTTTCTAATAAGGCACCCTTTATGAAGGGTTTATACAAGGTTATAGAAGCCGTTATAAGGGTGTTGATTGGTCTATAAGGAAATGCTTATGGATTTCCCACTTTCTAATGGCTAAAGTCTGGAGTTCTAAATGTCAGTTAGTAGCTAATAAATCCTCTTTGGTTCAAATATTTGCTTTTTTTTCCAGAAGCTAAGTCATCGATTAGCAGAACAATTTAAAAAGACAAAATAAGTGTCCAGCTGGAGGAGGAGAAACACCAGCTGGCAACCCAAGAAGTTGCTCTTTTTAATGGCTTTTAATTGATGTACAAAGAATTAATAAATCTAGCCATGAATAAACCCATTAGTTACAACTTTTAAACCTTATCACTGAGGGTGCCCTGTTAGAAGGTGGTGCTACTACATTTCTAGCTCGTAAAGCTGAAATAATTGTTAAATCAATTACAGGCAATTGGTAGAAAAGCAAAAATCAAATATTTTGATAGCTGATTAATCGTTTGGCTCCTTTTTTCTGGCAAAAATGCCAAAAGTACATCAGTTCAGGGTTTTATATTGTTAAGGATTATGCGTGTTTTTTAATTTCATATCATTGTAATGTGAATATCTTTGGACAAAACAAGCAATATGAGGACGACATGTTGGGCTTCAGGGAATTGTAACAAGCATTTTTGACTATTTTCTGACAATTTGTAGACTGTCAGTGCTACAGAATTTTGCTTTGCCTTGTTGTTGCTTGATTTAGTACAGAAAACACTGCTTCCCATAAATGCACCGTGCTCATACTGCACAGTGTAGCTCAAATTGGATACAGCCTACCTCTCCTCTCTCCAGTCCTTTCTCTCAGTGTCATGGAGGACAGTCACTCTTAATGAGGATTCACCTAACACAATATTCAATGAGGCAAAATCCTGTCCACACAGTGCGGCTCAGGGACAGTAGATATCCATTAGCGTGCTCAGCAGCAGGCCCAGAGGAGCTCCCGAGGTTTGGAGAGTCAGCAAGGGAAATTATGACAGAAAGGAATGGACAGAGATGGGAGGTAAGAGAACATCACCTCCCACTTTCTCTCTGCATTAATTCAATAGTAGCCTGGAGCGGTGTAAGGTGCCTGTTGGCTGGAAATGCGAGGTAAAAGCATTCAGCAGTATGTGCGGTCAATTACAAGCGACCCCAGATTGTTCTCATAAACAATACAGCAAACATGACTAATGAGAAAAGCTGCCCGGACCGTGGCACAGGCCCGGTGCAGTCCTGCGCATTCAGAAGCTCATTTCTTGGATGTTGATTCTGAAATGGATTTCAGCCAAAACACTTCAGGCCACAAAGGCAGAAAGTAACATGGTGCCAGCAACTGTGCCGACTCAGATATAGCGTGCAGTGAACGACTTCACATCGCCTGCGCGATGAATCCTTCTCCATCAAATATGCAGGTATAATGTGTTTCACTCGAGGTTTGAGAGAATGTATAAAACCGTGAGCCTGAATGTTAATGTCGTCTTTTCGCTTTATCAGGGTTAGCGGTGCATTTTAAACTACACAAGGATGAACGGTATTTGGCATATGACCCCAAAATGTATTGCCAAAGTTATGAAGTCAGAAGACCTTTTGCCTTTGTACTTTTTATGACACAATCTCATGAAATAGGACATAATTTCAAAGAAATACTTCGACATTTTGGGTAATATTCTCATTAGCGTTCTATCTAAAAGTTAGATGTTTAGATACCATTTTCATGTCTGTGTACTAAATATGAAGCTGTGGCAACGAGATAACAGACTCATGTTAAGCATAAAGACATGAAAGGTACAAATAGATAGATGCGATTAGGACTGTTTTTTGGCCTGGTGTGTGACTTCTGAGACTCCTGTCATCACTGCTGTTGCTGCTCCTGGCCAAGAAATATTTCCAGCATTAAGATCCTGTAAAACCACAACTTGTCAGTTTTACACTTTGGGTTCTGCATGGATTAAACAAAGATATAATGTGGTGATTGGTGAGCTTTAAGGGTGCTGGTAGGCAGATTTTGTGACCTTTGGATGGAGCAGGGCTGTTTTCTGACAGTCCTGAGGCAAGAAAGTAAAGAAAAGCATTTTCCAAAACAGCATGACGCAGAGAACAAAAGCTAAAAGACAAAAGACCTCTATGTTTTAATTGATTTCTTTAGGACTTAATTAGTTTGCATGATTTTTATTTTTTATTCTCTTCTCTGTTGATTTCAGACAGCAGTGTGAAGACTGAGAACACACGATCTTCATCAGTAACAGGCGAAGCAGAAGCCTCAATTATTTGCTGTTTTGCTTTAGAGCACAGGTCACGTGTGGCACGTTCACATCACTGTCTGCTTGAGCCTGATAGGGTGACTGTATTGGACCTTTTGCAGCCTCTGTGAACAAAGAAAAATCCACTTCAAAAGAAAATGGAATAGGATCAATACAAAGACCCTTCAATGGCCCATGCCGTCCACGACAGAGTGTGATACTGCATAGTTCATAGATAAGCTACGGTCAAACAGATGCCTGATGCAGTTACAAAGAAAGGATGAGGGACACACACACACACACAGACACAAACACATTAATCAGTTGCAGGACTTTATGCCGTCCCTCTGCTCCGTCTCTCTCAGGCTACCCGGAGGAGCCATCAGGTACGATTAGTTCAGGCAATAACGGCTACTGCTTTATCAGCAGGTCAATAGGCAATGTTACGCTCCATTCCTCCCGTCTTGGCCACTGCTAATACAACACTTAACAAGGAGAGCAGTCCTGACCAGTGTCTGGTACACACAGACACAATAAAACACATGAAGACACACAACGTAATAGACACACGATCTAATTCAACATCTGTCGTAGCCTGCATGAGTTATCTCTCCACTGTAACCACAGTATCTGCCTGCTTTCGTTTTCTGTTTTTGAAGAAAAAGTGCCGGTTAAAAATAAGGGGAAACATTACATAAACAATAGACTTGTTGTATTATCCCTGCAGGCCTGCAACAGAGTGTAAAGTTCATTAAGCCAGGTTAATGCTAATCTTTGGCTGTGTGCAGGGGGTAAAGGGTTTTTAAGACTGCAGGCAAAAGGAACATCTGTTTGCAAAGACTAATCCTAATTTAGAGAGCTGCTGCTGCCGCTATACAGTCTTTATCAAAGGCATGCGGAGCTGGGCCTACTCTAATTTTGGGAGAATGTGATGCACATGGCACAGGCAGTCTCTGCTCGGTGGATGGTGTTAAGTGTTCAGGCAGAGCGGTGTGTAATCTCACCGCCACACGCTGAGAGATCAGCAGAACAGGAAGCAGCTTTGACCATTTGACCAGAAACGGGACAGAATTAACGCTGTAATTATACAAAGAGCAGCCTTAAAAACACTACGTTTATTTTCTGCATTCAAATGCAACAAAGCCTGTTCTTGTGTTTGTCTTTTAGCGATGTCACATCCTGTCACACATCTGCATGCTGAATTTGTGGCTGACAGAAATATGCAGATACATACAGTATAGTGCCTTTCCAAACCCTGAATATTGATCTTAAAGAGCTGACAAATGCACTATAACCCTTTTATATATGGAGGTAACTAATTCTGTTCTTTTTCTACAGTTTATCTATTGATTCTTGTGTTGATTGTGGTATTACTAATTGATTGTTTGTTCTAGGAAGTAAAATATAATGAGACTAATAATCTCAAACAAAGTTCAAAGAGATTTCATCAAATTAAGCAGAATTGAAAATTAAGACAAAATCAGTTAATTCTCACATTCCAGAAAAAAACATTTCTAGTTGAGGATGATTTAATCAGCCATATATTCATTTTCACATAGCTTCAGCTCCAGTGGCGTACATCAGGAGCATTTTTTATTTTTGAATATTGGCGCACAGTGTTGATGAGTACAGACCAGTATTGACTCAAAAGGTCACTTTAATCAAACTATCAATATCATCTGTGGAAAAAGGTTAAACCAGCAGAGTGTCTCTCTCCAAAATCCTCGTGGAGAGAAGCTGAGGGACATTTTCTTCTCATAACGATGAAGAACAACACAACGGCTCACAGCTACTCCACACATTTATCACTCTAAAAATCTTTTTTCGTGCTTTCTTGCGTCTATGATTCATGAGGTGTCAAAACGTCCTGCTGTACTTGACCCGAGACTCACCTGTGTCGGTGACGGAGTTAAGCTATTTCTCTGACACTACGCTGCATTTCAGTCGGACGGATGCGAGCATATCAAATGAGGAGGCTGCAATAAAACAAGACATCTGCAGCACGTGCAAGAGGCGGACGCTTTCATCCAAAGTGGCTTAGAGTACAAAAAGATCTGTGCACACTTCTTGTGTGTTTTGTCACATTTTTTTGTACAATTAACAGTCGAGAAGGATGACAAAGAAGTGGAATAACTCATAACTCAACACAGTTTGTAAATGGTGTATGGTAGCTTGATAGTACTGCTGTTACTATCACTGTTACTTAAAACTAAAACTATAGTTTTTACTACTACTATTACCTTTACTCATGATATTAAAACCAATATTGAAGATGAGGGTGACAATGATGCACGCTTACCATGAAAAACAATACAATAACAATACTCTGATAATTTAGTGTATTTCAGATTCATTATGTTATGTATTTGGCAACGTCAAGTTAAACTGTAGCTGTTGGTGTCTCTTTGTTGCCGACATTGGTCAGTTAGTTCTTAGGCCAAAGTATTCCAAGCTTTTCCTGTTCTGCCAACGTTTATAGAAGGGATGCACTAACTATCACACTCAAAGGACCACCAATGATGTACTTCATTGGCGATGAGTTTCAAATAGCCTGTATGATGTAGAGTTTCAGGACACATGTCTACATTACAGCTAAGCACTCTGCAAATCAAAGGTGATAATATTTTTTTTGAGTATATTTAAACCTTTATTTAACCAGGATAGGTGCCATTGAGACTAAGAATCTCTTTTTAAAAGGAGTCCTGGACAAGATAGGCAGTGGCACAAAATAAAGCCAGTGATTGGAAACAGGTACAAAACAAAACACACAATATTACAATATATCCCATCCCAAAAAACAGTTGAGTATGGGCCATGCATCCAAAAAGCACAGACATCCCGACCATTCTGTTTTCAAGTCTTTGAAAATAGATTGAAAAGCATTCAAAGAAATCAAATGGTGTTTTTTTTAAACATTCTGCAACATATTCCAGTCTGAAGGTGTAGAATATTAAAAAGGCCCTTTTCCCACTCTCTGTATGAACATTAAACGCAACAAATAAAATTCCTGTGGCTACTCATCACTCCTCTGTGAAATATAAATACACAGACAGCATGGGCATAGCCCAGCATGACCATTTCTGCATGATATTAAAGAGTTGGTGATTTAGTAAATTAGCACAAATACACACATTTAAAGTTAAAGGTAATCTATCAAAGGCAGCAATATTTTATTGTCAAGGATCAATTATTCAGGTGGAATGAACTTTAAATGCAGATTATGTTAAAAAGTCTAACACCACATTGTCTCATAATAAAGTGACTTCGAATGCTGGCAGGATATTCAGTGCGATGAAGGACACAACTAGCGCAAATTTCAAGTGTAGTTACTGTGTAGAAGATACACTGAAATACCCAAACCACAGTCACATGATTTGCAGAATGGTTCGTTTTAATGGGAAGAACATGCCATGCAGAAAAATTCTAAATCATGGCATGGTCCATCAAAAGTCCAGACAAAAATACCCATCAGGAATTGATGGTCCTCCTGGGGGGCAATTAGGCAAACAAGAGGATGACTAAGGAATGTGACTAAAGCCAAAGAGACCAGGAGATAAAAAAAAAAAGATGCTTTTGATAAAGTCTGACCCCGGTTGAGGTTACAGCCACTCATCTGACAAGAGACGGTGGTGGTTTGAAGAAGATTTGAGAACACCTTATTACAATAATAACTACGAACTGTAAAAACATCCAGATGTGCACCCGCTATTTGCGTTTTACCTTGGAGGTAACTTATAAAATTCAGCTCAAGGCTGCTTGAATGTCCCTAAATCTCCTTTGGTGATGCTAATCTTTCTCAAGACAATATGACAGCCAGATTTCCAGCACCAGTGTTTTGTCCATGCTTCAGCCACACACAATGGTTGAGGAAATGGTTTAAGTTGGCTTCAAAGAGGTGATGATAATAGTTAAGCCCCTCACACACTGGAGCCACGCCAATGTAACTGCATTATGTGGTGAAATGATCCACACAACGCGATACATTTTCAGTGCGTGCGAGACACTTCCTATCAGAGTGCCATTGAGCCTATTGACTCCTAATTAACCGTCTTTGCTTTCAAACAAGATGGTAATCCGGCTGTAATTAGGGATACTGTGTCACACACGTTGCAGCCTCGGCAGCAGTCTGCTCACAGCGAGGAAAAGGGGTGAAAGGAGGGCTGTCTTAAAGTAAACAAACGAACACATGAGGAGAAAGAGAGTGAGATGTGGTCACCGCCATATGTACTGTAGCATACAGGCACGAGGAGTAATGAGGACACTGGAGAGGTGGATGGACCAGACACAAACACATGCTGAGAGCAGAGTATGGGTAGGAAATGTTTAATAGACAATGGCAGCGAGGGGTGCACAGAGGCCTGGCTGCAGCACAGGAAATAAAAACAGGAGAGGATCATGTTTCATGCTTTACATTTTATTAATCAGTCACAAAACACAGCAGTGGGGACAGGAGAGGGGGGGTTTGTGGAGGAAGGGTGATGGTGTACCACATGGTTGGCTTGATGATGACATTTCCACTGACAACAGCAGCAGCAGCAGCGGAGGCCGAGTAGTATTAAAGCACATGAAGTTGGAGTCAAAGAGACAGTAATGAGGCTATGACATCATCCCTACGCATTCAACTTTACAAACTGATGGCGAGGAAGGACATGGCTCGAGCCACTGGACCCCTGCGCGCGCGCGCACGCACGCACGCAGGCACGCACGCACGCATGCAAACTCCCAGCATGCGGAGTTGTTGCCGTGCCTGCTGTGTATCGACCACAGTGGGTTTGTGATGATCGGAACATGGTGCAGACAGGCTGCAGTGGCCGAAAGGAATATTATGTCATTTTGGAGAGTGAGCGGGCGCACCGTGGCTCCGTGACCCGCTCATCATTTGACGAGATGAGGGAGGCGACAGCTCAGCTCATCGCAGCCCCCCGACCCCCCCCCCCCTCCTTTTTTCCTTTTTTTTTCTAATTTTTTTTTTTTTTTTTTTTTTGCTCCCAACTTGCATCATCATCATCATCATCATCACCACCATCCGCACCAAGATTCATATACTCACCACATACGCTTCCTGGGCGGAAGACAATGTTCTTTGTTGGAGGCGGTCACCCCCAGAGCCAGCTGCATTACAGTAATGTATTTCTGGTAATTCACCATGGTACTGTCCACCGCTACTAAAAATCCAACCCAAAGAAAAGCACAGGTGATCATATATTTCTTTATTCCCTGGCATCCGCCTCCGCTGCGTCTTCCATGCTCAGCATCACAACGCCATTTCCAGCGCTGAAGGACTGACAGTGAAAACACTCCCCAAGGAGCTGAGCGAAAGGTGCCGTACCGCTGCGACCCATGTCTGCAATGACACTCTGACCGTGTTTTAGCGCTCGCGAGCGGATCGCCGATCCATTCGATCTCTCTCTCTCTCTCTCTGTCTCTCTCTTGATTTTTTTTCTCAAGACGGTCAGGATTCGGACATATCTCCTTCCTTCCTCCTGCCTCCTCCCTCCTATCCGGGGCTGGAAACACTCTCCTAAAAAACACTGCAGCGTCCAGGCGTCCGTGTGTGTGAGGTAGGGGAGAGAGTGTGTGTACAGTGTAGTCAGAGGGGAGCGACTGCGAGGGAGGGGAGGAGGGAGAGGAGAGAGGGCGAGGAGGAGGAGGAGGAGGAGGGAGGGAGGGAGGCGAGGGAGCGATGGAGGAGCTCAGTTGTAGCATCTGTTTAGGAAGTCTACAGTTTGTCTTTAATTGCTTGTTAGCTGATGCTCATTGAGAGAGTGGAGTGTACTTCCTGGCAGCAGGGGCGTATCTGGAAACCTACTCCCTTATTTTTTTGGGGGGGCTTCCTGTTCTACACATGCAGTGTCAATAGTAAAATGAATGATGGCTGCCTTCCATTCAGTTTCACTCCGTAGCGCAAATTTCCAGAAAAATTGCAAAAGAAATGCAAATTATTAGGAGCTGTACCATCGTGATACACAGGTGGTGGCACCCATTCCTCCAGCCAGGTGCCATTAAACCATCACAGAAGAAGAGGGGGTGAAAAAAAATGACTATTTAAAGAGATCTATTGATTTATTAAACTTATTCATCAACGTTATTATTATTATTATATATTTGCTCATTTGTTTATTTCTCGCTCCTCCTCCTCACACAAGCCTGTGCATTCCTGCGTTTACAGTCAGGCAAATTATATGAACATACACAAGTTTCACACATGCACGCAAACGTGCACAATACTCCCAAAAACAGCCAAAAAGCCGCATCATATTCAGCATGTCGCATGTTTTGTTACACCTGCGTGGGCCTAATGTTCCCAATTTGTCATCGAGAATAAAAAAAAAAGCCTCAAATGAAAGAAGGCAATGTAGAGGAACATGGTGGAGTAATGGTGTTTATCTGTGGTTGAAGGAGCTTGCAGTTTCTGTCTTTTCGCGTCTTCATTGGAGGATTTATGCTTCAGGTATCTGATGGTTTTTTATCGTCAAGCCTGTTTTAATTGACACACCAGCTTTTTCACCTTAGTTCAGTGTGAAAATGCATTATGCCACATTTCAAGTTATTTTTTTTACTCTTTTGAGTATTTGTACTCAGGTTTTGTAATTGCAAATTAAAAATGCGCATAAAAACAGGTGGATGGAATCACACCTGGTGTCATGCCTTTCTGGGTAACTTGAATGGAACAGAGACATCATAATGTTTAGAAGTTCTGACGACACAATTAAGATGGTCACTGTGTCAGATCAGGTGATAAATTCTTGCCGTGACTTGGCTGGGATGTTCGTCCCCCACCGATCATAGCTCGCCGTCTTTCACAGCCTAAGTGATGTTATCAAGAAGGAGGCGCCAGAGACAGACTTCCAACAGTGGCGTACAAAGCGGTTTGTGTGATGCTGGCTGGCTTGTGTTCGTAAGACAGCTGTAAACTTCCCATAGACTTTACACAACATGGACGGAGTCTCTGTGACGTCACCCGCAGGTTTCTGAAGAGCCACCGTGAAGCTCAGTGACGGTACACTGACTCCGACTCTAATCCAAAAATCTGCAAAGAGGTGGAGCGTGGGTGGAGCTGAGACAGGCTGAATGAAATCTGGTAACTGACACCTAGCAGCCAGCTGTCACTCCAAGCAGCCATGCTCATAATTATGCTTAACTTTAAGCCTTAACATAATTTAAATGAGGTTGGTTGGTTGGTTGTTATGCACTGTGATTTGCAGCCCAGGATGAAATGATCAGCCTCTGCCCGGTCGGGCTGTTGTCTGCAGTAATGTTATTGGTGACGTGTGCTTTTCCTGCTATGTCTGCTGCGAGCATTTGTTTTAACACCGTATGCAGTTTGACACGACACAAGAGCCACATCTCGTGTCCTTCATCAGCAAACGGAGTAAACCCATAACATCAGTCCCACATATTTCAAGTGTCTTTGCAGTAAGTGACTGCTGTTCTAAGGTTTATTTTTTCAAACTTGACATTTCCAATCTCAGTAATGAACCTTCAGGCTCGTGCCTTATAGAGCCTCTCTACTCTGTCACCCCCAGAACAATGTGAACGGAAAGTGAGAGTATGTAGCAGCTAATTGAGGTTATTATTATAATCCTTTGTGATTAATGTTAACCTTTAAAGTCTGACTCTCTTGTAAATGAGCAAGAAAACTTAATATGGATTTCTGCTGCTCATGTTACTGTATGTCTGACTGGTATAAATCAAAGTAGTCAGGACGTTTTTCGTTATGTGTGACACAAAATGGTATCGAAACGCAGTTGGGATAATTAGACTTAAATGTCATGCACAGCTGTGGAACGGAATATAGAAAGTAGTCAGGGACTGTCTTTCAGTTAATCTTGTGGTTCAGGCAACGTGTGTCACATTTCCCTTTAACCTTCCAGTGTTACTCATATTGAACAAGAGGTACACTCTACACCCGACACAAACACACACAGTCACTAACACTCACTATCACACCTGCGACCAATTTTCAGTTGCTAATTCACTTCACCTGCGTGTGTCTTTGGCTGTGGCATTGAACTGGAGCGCCACACAGAAAGGAAGCTTTTTCAAAAATAGAACTATTTGCAACGTCTTGGAAACCCCTGGTGCATTTTGAGCAAACTAGACCTCATTGTTACATAGAAATCTGTTCCGCTCAGTGCAACCCTGATTCCAAAAAAGTTGGGACACTGTGTAAAAACAGAATGCAATTATTTTGCAAACAAACTGCATTTACGTTATCATATGAATTACAATAAAGTGTGTGATGGTGATGAGCAGGCCAAATGTTGCTGTACAGTCATCTTTTACACTGCATAAATGAAAGAAATGAGATGCAGTAAGAGGAAATTGATGGCATTTCTCTTTAAGTTAGATGGAAATTGTGCTAAAATCACCAGTTTCATGTCTGACCAATTCTGCTGAGCTTATTTTATTAGACATTTTTACTGGAAACACCTCTTGTATGGGTTCTATTGAACTTATTTTAAAGGATTTCTTACATTTATATTGGACTTTATATTTTTTGTAACTAGTTTTTTCCCACATTTTGTCAAGCTCGGGTTGTATTGAGAAAAGGTTGATTTTGTTGGCCTAAAATATGAATTAAGATTTGTTTATGAAGCGGTGGTGATGCACACATATCAGAAAGGAGTTTATCTTGAGACATTTTTTATCTGTCATACCTCATTAAGCAGCATTTATGACTTCAGTCTATAAATAATTTAAAGCTTAAGTGACATATTAGGAGTTTGACACAGAAAATATCTTTCTCATTCCTGCTGCAGCTTATGCAGCGATTTGGACTTATTCAAAGCGGTGCAGTCCACAGCAGCTCTGTCTCAGTGAACTGTGCCCACACCACCTGTCATTAGCAGCAAACAGAGGCTGGCGTGGGTTGTTTTTCAGTCAATAGACTGACACACTGGTGCCGTTCTAAGCTTCAGAGTAAGTCGATTAGTCTAGACTTTTAAGTCTTAGAGGAGAGAGCAGCCTTCTCACCTGAGCAGAGAAGTGCACTCGTCAATCTCACTCAACCAGACAGACTTATACAAAGATGGCGCAGCACAAGAGGTCTGAGCGGGACAAATAAATGGAAACCGAGGATTGTATATTTATCTGCCATGTGCAGCACTACTGTACAGATAATAGCTGTTGTTAGCATTAATTGATAAAGGGATTAACTGGTTTGTTCATTAAAAATCGGACTGAAACACACCCTTTAAAGGAAGTTTAGGAGCTGGTGTATCCTACAGAAGATTTCCACCAAACAGCTAAACAGACAGAACATGGCACTGACACAGCCAGCGTCAGGGGAGCAAATCCCTCTGTGGCTGATGCTGCTAAAAATGTACGCACCCGTGATGACACTGTAGTGCTCTGTGGATGAAAGTATCCTCCACATGATGTGCGTTATGCTAACCTACAGTACCGACAGTGTAATCCTCTCTTTGGTATTTGGAGGGTGCATGCTTAAATACACCACAGTGTGTGGTTATGTAACATGAAACATCTTCATAGATTAGCTGGGAAGAGTTAAATCAATGATAAATATTCCTGTTTTTTAAAATGAACATCAGGTTTTATAAAGCTTAAGGTATTTCATACATTACAACATTAACAACAGAGAATAATATGATACGCAGTGAGTGCACATCAGGCCTTTTCTGAAATTTAAAACAGCTCTTTTTGTGGTTGCCAGTTACTTCTGGGTGACTGGAAGCAGAAAATCCTTCAGGGCATTAAATGGACCTAAATTCATCTACTGCTCATATGTTCAAAAATCCTTCCATGCAGTACCTGCTGCTGGGAAGGCTTCTTACCTCATCTGTGTGCTGAAATAAACATACATAATTCATTTTGAAGCAAAATAAAGGAATAAAAGATTCAGTGTTACACCAGAATTTTATTATTATTTTTTAGTTGGGAATTCAAATTGTAATGCTTTATTTTACAGGTCCATAATTTCCTAATAAATAACTGGAAGTAATAGTGTGATTTGGTGCTAATTAAAAGGGGAAAAACAGGCAATGCTTGGTTTGTTTTGTTTAGTTAGTTTACATAGTTGAATTTATCAGTAGTTTTTGATTTCAAGAGATTTTTGAAGGCAGCTAAACAATGAGCTAGAACTCACTATAAAGCTCTATAAAGTCAAGGGGAGCTGCAGGTGCAGGTGAAAACTCTCTGTAGGTTCATCACTATGAGCGAGCGAAAATAGCATTTATAGCCTCTTTAAATGAAACTAGCAGAGAATATAATTAAACAGCTCAACTCAATATGTAAGATCTGAAAAATCTCAGGACCTGAGTAAGTCCTGACTTAGAAAGAGGTAATAACAGCAGTTACAATTTAAGAAAAATCAATGTTAGATTTGAAAACTGATTTATTTTGGAAGTATTTGTACTAAATTGTGTGGAACAAAAGAAGAGATTGCACTAGCAGACACCAGGCCAGGCAACACGATGGTACCTCACTGTGCTGGATGATTCAGTTTTCCCACACAGAGTACGTCTGCACTCGGTCTCGGCTGCACGCTGGCAGTGACGTTGCTGCTTCCAGTTTGTAGCCTCTTGAATCCAGTCAACACTCAACTCATACACCACTAATGGAGTCATCAGAGGAGAGCTGCCGTCCAACAAACCTACCAGCAGCGCACTCTGTCACCTCCTATTGACTAGAACGCCATTCAGATAACTCGGGACCCGATTAATCAGACCATACGAATCATCATTATCAGGCATGTAAGACACAGCGGTCATTAGTGGATGGATGGAGACACACACACACACATACACACACACACACACACACACACACGTCAGGCCTCCTAGCTCTCTCCCGCTCTTCCTCTTGCACACATACAGGGAGCGTGCATGGGAAGCCAGTAGTAGTGTGTCAGTGGGGAAGCGTTGAGACAGCAGTGGGTCAGTGGTTGTGCTGCAGTCTGAAGCCCACTGCACACCCATGCACACTCCACTGCAGCACTTTGATTTCACATTGGCACCCCCCTCCTCTGCATCTCCACAGCGATGCCTCGGAGCGGCCTGCCCCATCATTACCCTTCTCACATGAGAACCCACTGCTGACATCTTTTATTGTACGGCGCTCGCGCTCACACAGCGGCGCGCGGCCACACATGTGCGCCAATAACACACTAAAGTACCCCCCCCCAGCAAGTAAATAGGACAGATGGGGCTGCCCTTCTTTCTCGTGTCCTTAGACTCTCTTGTCCACTTTATTCGGTACAGCAAAAATCAAAGCTGGTTTGTAGGACTCAGAGGCTGCTCCCACAGGAGACAAACCTGGACGAAAGCCCTAAGAACCACTACCGCTGAAGCACCATGATTTATTACTTTTGCACCAAACAAAGAGGAGAAGTTCACAGAGAAAGTCCTCTTCACATGAATGCACTGCACCAAGAAGAACAAGAGTAATGAAACACACACACACACACACACACACAGTCACACCTCAGTGCTGTCGCAGTGCTTTCTCTCTATGTGCTGTGAGGTGAGTCATCAGCACAGAGAAGCATAACCTCACAGCTCCAGCTAATCTCTCCTCCTCCACATCCTTCTCAACCTGCCAGCATCTCATTTTCTCCACTTATGGATGAAGGCACGGCGACTTACATCATCATCGCCGCAGCCTCAAACATACATGTAAGGCCACAGACCCAAACACATGCCGGTGGATCACACACACACCCCCTGGAGGAGAAAGGGTTTTTTTTCTTTTTCTTTTCTTTTTTTTTTTTTTAAAAAAAGCCATTTATTCAATCAATATTTCTGCTTTTAATGCACTTAAATCAGCACTTTAATTTGAGAGCTCAGGCTGAGATGGCGGCTCTGGAGGTTTTATATGCTGGTTTAAAAAAGTCCAACAGCCCCATGAAAACAATATGGCAGTCGAGGACCCTGAAACTGGATTCAGCCAGCTACACATTGGTTTCCATGCTGCTCTTACAGTGATACATGGGTCCTTTGTGCCCTTTAAGACAGAAGCCCAGAGATGTGATTAAATGCTGCATGTTCACTCCCAGTCAGCAGGATACTGACCAGAGGCGGACACGGAAAGCCAAACTAATAAACACAGTGTCTCTTTGAACCCACACAGCTGACAATCAATCTGCTCTTCTGCTGTGGATCAGAGGGAGTGTGCAGATCAGAGGGGTTAGGAAAAAAATGAACCCACACACACGACATTGCGCGGAAATGCAGTTCACCACAAGGAAGATATTCCCAGGTCGTTTCCACATTTATAACGAGCACGGCTGCAGACATGCTTCGTTCTGTCACACAGGGACACATGCCGGCACACAAATTCTGAAGCCAAGCATCCATGACTTGAGGCCGTTTCTGTCCTACTTCTCCTAAGAGTGAATAAACAAAAGATTATGCCGTTTTTATCTAGATATACAGCCTTGCCCGACACTTGATTCGCTCGCTGTCCCCGTATCAGCCTGTGTTAACAGAATACATCAAAAGACACAAGAACAACCTCTAGTGGTTTTGACTTTCCTAATGTCCAATGTGAGAGACGTGAGCGACACATGCAGCCGTGTTCAAGAGTCTTTGACATTCATGTAAATATAGTATCGAACTCTGAAATGTAATTTCAAGAGGACTTACATTGCCGTAGTAGCGTACTGCATCTTCTGTGAAGCTCTGTGACCATTCGGACTGTGTGTGCTGCTATGCTGTGTTGTGTGTGTTGGTGTGTTTCTGTCAGCTTGTCCCTGTGTGTGTGTGTGTGTGCTTGTGTGTGTGTGTGTGTGTGTGTCAGTGCCCAGGACCAGACCACTGGGATAGCTGTCTCCATGCTGACTTAGCTGTCATACATTAAAGAGGCCTTCTTAACGGTCTAGGGAGCATATCAGCTTGTCCATCCCGTCACTTCAGGCATCACATCCACCCACTCGTCTCTCTCTCTGTCTCTCTGTCACACACACACATGTATACACCCTGTCAACTTTTCCCTGTGTGTGTTAGCTGGGCCAAGAGGGGGCCCACACACACCCAGAAACACACCATCACGCAGTCATGATGCATTCACAGGGCCAGACACGCACAGTGACAAAAGCAGAGTTTGCAGGACTCTGCACCAGTGTACCGAACTCACTCTCTCATGTGCTAAAGAATAGCTCTGCAGATGTCATTTTATGGTCCTGTTTGTTGTAATTTCATTTCTGTATGTAGTTAAGTATCACTGTTTTAAGACACTCAGATAATGCTGCAATTGCCTTCACCTGTGTATGATCACCTCTGCCAAAGCAGTCAAATTAAGGATGGGTGACAAAAGGAAAAAACAGTGTAAGTTGGCTTCGTAAAGTGTGAGTTTCCGAGTGCTTTCTTCTAAACCATGTTCCCTCTTATGGTGTTTTGATATAAGTGCTGTCAAACATTCATCAATCAACATTTCTGTTAATGGGCCAATTAGCCAGCCAGCTAATTTTCAACTGCATAAAGAAAAAGAAATACAGTAATAAGACATCAATATGATGACAAAAGCAACAAAAATCAGCACACACAAGCCAGTGCAGAACTCATGCAGAGCAACAGGAAGCAGCAAAACGTCGATGCAATGATGCAACGACGACATCCACCATTCAGAACATGCAGCCGTGCAGATCGTCATGAAGCAACAGAGCACAGATGAGCGAGGCTGTCACAGACCACAGTTTGCACTTATCAGCAGTGCAAATTCAACATAAACAGAAAAAACAAAAACTCCTGCAGGTGCTCAAATGGGCTGATATGTGGTGCCTGCGATGGGTATCATTCACATCATATTCCTCAAAGCATTCAGTGACCCCTCATGCCACACAGGAAATCATCTGCATTTGTTTATCAGAGTTCTTCCTTCGATTTGTTGCACATCTGTATGTTTAAAACATGCGCCTTAGAGGTGCTTTTACACGACGTCAGTGATATGTAAAGTGGCTCTCACCTGGAGTCAAACACAGGGTCGGTGTACATGGGAGGCGAGCACAGAGGTGGCTCTCCCGGACTGTTCGGGGGCACGGGGGGGCCCTCTTTCCTGCCCTGTCCCGGGGCACCATCTGTAGGAACAGATTCATATATTAGCCACATTTTTACAGCTCTGTTAATTTACACTGACCGAGTAAGCAGGACGATTCACAGGCTCTTAATTGTGGGATATTAGCCACAGATACAGTAGACACTCTGAGCTGTAAATGTGAGCGTTTTTCTTGAGAGTACTCAGTTTTATGTAATGGAAGTAAAGCATATTGATTTGGAATAGCGCAGCACAGACAAGGCCCTGCAGCCACGCTGAGGCCATATGTTGTCAGAGGCTAGTTAGGAACGCTGGCGGCTCAGTAATCCCCTCAGCCATCCAGATTTAAGAGGCTATTTTTGCTGGCTCTTAGTGTGTGGCGCTGGCTTATTGCAAAGTAGTTTTCTTTCCTTTGTATTGTCTTTTTGCTTTTCAATTTCTCACAGAAAATTAAACGCAACACGAGTGAACATGCTGAACCAATAAGTGGAAAGCAGCTACAGATGGATGAGCTTTGTTGTGTGAGTGCACACTGGGATGTTTTTCTTAAGAGAACAGGGACACACAGTCCTCTGTGACCTTTGTTTTTGTGTGTGTGTGTTAGTCATTAAAGTAATTAGGGGCAAATAAATGGCTGTACCTTCTCCATCCAACAGAAAGGAGGTTAGCAGGTGGGGACACACTTCCTCCAAAACAGAGCAGAATGAGCAGAATGCAGCAGGCCCCTTCGAGGACAGATGGTCCAAGAATATCTCCGTCCGTCTCTTGCTGGACTCCTGTCCCAGTATTTCCTTGTACTCCCCCAGCGAGAAAACCTTCTCATACACCATGTAGGGAAGCACGGTGTTGATATCCAGCTCACTCAGGATCTTTTGTCGGTGCTGTTTGAGGATCTTAGCCACCCATCTCTTCCTCTTCCTGGCGCATGGCCTCCTGCCAGACCTCTGCTGCTGCCTCTTCTGCCTCTTCACGAACCACTTCTTGGTGCCGCTGCCAAACATCTTCAAGTTGAGGAGCCCCACCAAAACTTCTTCCACTGCTCTGTCAACACAGTTCCCAAAGGGGGGGAGGTGCATATTTCATGCCGGGGAAGCGACCATGCCACATATTTCCTCGAGGCTCACTTTGTTGTTGTCTGAGTCGTTTATCTGGGACAGGAAGAGGCAATCTGGACAGTAGCTGATTTCTAGCAGGGTACTTACTGACACTAAGAAGATTACCAGACTCTTAAGTACACCATTGCAAACTGCTCACCACTGCGCAGACATCCTCCACATATTTTATATTATTTTGCCTGCCTTGGTGGAGGATCAAACATTTTAGCCCCTTAAGTTGTCATTTAACCCCCATATATCCCCTTTAATTAAAAATATGTCTAACTAGTTTCTCTTTGCTGTTACTTCCTTGAAGATAATTCAGAACAAGCATGTCTCAGACTCCACAGTAATTTTGGGTAATGCTGACTTGCTTAAAAATCATCAGGGAGTTGCAAGAGAAGGCTTGTGAGGCTCCAATCCACTACCCATCTCTGAAAACCTGCATGATGAGAATGAAGCATGCTTTCAACCTGCTCCTGAGTGAGGCACTACACCTCCATCCGCTCCACTGGAGCCACTCAGCAGTCCACTGATCAGCTCTCCAAAATCTCACCTTCCTGGTTATTGCTGTGAATGTGACACCTGATTAGAGCAAGATTAAAACATTTTGTCATGGGCATTGACCCGTCACAGTGAGATGTCAGGCTCGCGCTGAGGGGAAGCATTAACATATAATAGAATGGAACAAGGGCATTTAAAGGGGAGCTTAATGCATTGTACTGAAAATCTATTCAAAAAGAGGAATGCAGCACAAACCGACATGACCTTGAATCACATTTACTCCATCTGCTGTGTGAGGGGATGGAGGATGGCCGACTCCTTACCAGAAGAGGGTGCCATGTGTTCAGAGTGTCACATACACACAGTGGCAGGAAGTATTAAGATCCTTTACTTAAGTAAAAGTACTAATAACACACTGTCAAAATACATGCAAAAATCCCGCATCTGAAATGTTGAAATTAAAAGTCAGAAAAATGTACTTTAAGTTATTCAATGAAATAGCTTTTCATTATGCCATATAATATTATTACATGTATAATATTATTTCATATCAAGTTATTATTACGCATGTTTGTATGATTACACAGTTGTGGCTAGCTAAGTTTTACCTATTGTATATAAAACCACAATAAATGATTATTTTCATTATTGATTAATCTGCTCATTATTTTCCCCATTAATTAATTAATGATTGTTTGTAAAAATTCTGGAAAAGGTGAGAAATTGCTGACACAACTACCCAGAACCCAAATTATTAAAAATAAATTACAAATATTAAAACAATTAAAAAGAAAAGCCTTAATTTTTGAGTAATTCATTAACTGACTAATCTTTTTTGCTGTACTTACAATTCCCCCCAGAAATTTAATTTACTGTGAACACGCAAGCACCTCAAATTTTTTACTTAAGCACAGAACTCGTGTAGCAGTACATGGTCACACCTCACCACTAGATGTACAGTAAATGATGTGGTGAGAGACTAATTAACGCGTCAACCAGTCAAAGTGCGTGTTTAAAAAGCACATAAAAGAAGAATATTGCAAACAGTGAAAGGAAGAAAACAAATCACACAGTAAAATGAGCTGCTACTGATCCCTTAACAGAGAGGTTCAGCTGACAGAACATCAACTGAATTTATAAAAACAACTAAAGGAAAGCAAAATTTGAACTAAATAATAGGGCGAGTTCAGAAGAGGTCACTCTTTAATCATGGAAACATCAGATAATACTTTTAAAAAGCTCATATGGACTTTACAGTGCTAAATGTAAAGACAGATAGCAAATAATCTGTCAACTATTTTAATAACATATAAAATTCATATATGTAATGTGTAAACTATGCAGATTACTTCTGAGTTTTCTTATTTCTTCTTAAACACAAAGTGAGTTTTTTTTTCACAAAGTTGACTAAATAATAAATATTTTTATTCTGGATTATTTAATATGATTAATAGTATAAATGCTAAATAATCTGAAATGCACAGTGGAAGTTTACAAGATCCACATTGCATCAGGTAAATTTCCAGAGAGCTACTGAACCACAGAAGTTGAACTTGACTCTTAAATACATTCTTGGTGTTAGCTAAAATTCATTGTTCTCCCATTTGTGGTCACCTCCTTTCTATCAGTGAGCTGTTTGACCACATACAAATACACCAAATAAAACAGGTAATGTTTGTCTTCTGTGTCAATTTTCACCAAAGCTCCTTATCACATTGCCCAATCATTCCTTATTGTAAAGCACGTCATGAAAGTGTGATCTGATCCATATAACCGCAGGATTGCATAAGAGTTTTTTGATAGAAGAGGTGAAAGGTACCAGGCTGCTGTGTGCGCCTGTCTGATTCAGAGTGTCAAAGATCACAGAGATGATGTTACATAAGCCTGAGAGCTGTTCTGCTAGAAATCTGTTAATCCTTATTGATCCAGTGTGTTCCTTCTGACATGAAGTGGTTCAACTACCAGACTGTCTACAGTGTGATGAATGCAACATCTAGAGGATTTTCAGCTTTGCATCATATTTTCTACGAGATGCCTCCCATTCTCTCTGCTGAGTGGACTAGATGTGTCAGGTTGACACGACTGAAGGTACCCGACAATTTCAGAACGTGAAAGCAGAATCTCTTATTTTCCAGATCACTGACTCCATGTTCGCAGCATCCTGTGCTGTGGGTGGTGCAACCGTATCATCTCTCAAAAGTCAGGCCTCCATGGAATGAGCTCAATAACAATAAAACTTACGTTTTTTTGGGGTGTTTACTTCTTGTTCCAGTAACTTTGTTTGCACTTTCAGCTGGGAGACAGATTCCAATGCTTTCCATAACCTGCCTGTTCAACACAAACAGTAAACTTAACTTGAACATGCAGATTCGGTTACATGCCCAATTCAATTTTGAACAGTATCTGTGCATGCCACCTGAAGTATGGTTAAAGAAAGACTGGTTCAGGTATGGTTAGAATACCACGACACAACCACTTCCACCACTCTGACCTCCTCCCTCTTCCTTTCCATCCTGTTACATAAAGGTTGCACTGCTTCCTAAGTGGCACCAAATGCTGTCGCCAAACATGAATTATGAGGTACTGAATAGCTCAATAATAATCCTGGCGATACTGGGCTGGATGATGTGGAGTTAGCAAGTGGACAAAGTTAATGTCACAATGACAGCTTGAGTTGGAGATGTTCCGTAGCCTGGGTTACACAATGATGGGCAGCTACCAGACCTGAATGCTACAAATGACACAAACATAAGCCCAAAGAGGAAAACTATAAAACAGTGTCTTTCCTGGTGCATGAACCAGGAGCTTTGGTTTGAGGCACCAGGAGAAACACTGTTTTTGGTTTTCCTCTACATCCTGGTGCAGATTTCCTCCAACAATGTCTTAACATACAATGGAATACGAGGGAGAGCGGTTCAGAGTGACAGCAGCTATCCCACATCAGTGCAAAACACAGAGCAGCCAAAGGAGCAGTTTATTTTATTTTATTTTATTTTATTTATAGAAATTATTTTGTATCAGTATCAACACTGTTACCTAATTGTTACCTAATTATCACACAAGTAGAAGTCCTGCATTCAAAACCTTACTGAAGGAAAAAGTACACAGGTTTTATCAGTCCGCCAGTGAGTCAGTATGCCTGTCAGTGTTTTATATGGTGTTTTTGGATCAATATAACTGCTGCATTAATGTGTATGTTGCATTTTACTTTTGCAAATGCAAATGTTTAAGGATTAGCTCATTTTAGCTAATTTATACTACTATAAAACTATAAAACAGGTTTTAAAAAAAGTTGTTAAGGCTAGCTGGAGAGGTTGCTTAAGCTAAAGCTAGTTTTCCCTCATCATCCTGTTTATCCCAGAATTGAAAGAAAAAAATCTTTGTATCTGTGTTTGTTTTGTCTCAGTATCTGTCTCAGCTGCAGCTGCAGCTACATGAAAAATGAAACATGTCGTACAGTTTGGATCCGTTTTAAAACAATTTATCCTCATCTGAGCCGTCACAATTCACAGCTGACACTATCTCACGACAGTCTCTGCCCTTGTCAAATGTATGAATTATGCAATCCCTTTGTTGTCTAAGATGTCGGAAAGATTTCCATGTAAAAGTTTTAACAAAAATATTTCTCCACCAATAAAATAAACAAAGGTCTTATCAAGCATCAGTAATTAGTAATATCAGTAATAAATTCCAATATTATGATCATGACCTATTTGCTCTGCTATTATGTCAGTAAAAAGCTCCTATCAGATCTCTCAGTGCTGGCACATGGACATACAGTACACAGTAGATTCAGTTTGGTTTCATTACTTGGACATTGAGTCATACAGCTATGCCAGCAACTCACTGACTTCATGACTCAGGTTCTGTTTGACTTGTTGTGAGCGCCATGCCAGGAGATTTGTATGGCAGCTGAACAAGTGTTGGCAAACAATCGAGAGTGACAAGGCAAATAACAGGGTAATGTCGGAGCCATGTCACGAAAGGAGTGTGTGCTTTTCTGTCATGTTTCTACCCTTTTCTTGTTGCTCTGTTTGTTTGAAAAGAGGGAAGAAGAGACAACGAAAGGGATCATACCGTGTGTGAGAATGGATGTCGTCAGGGTTTGAACAAATTTGCGCCACGAACCGAGCATATCTGAACAACAATATTTTTCCAGAGAACAAAAAGTGACATTAGATTAGATAAGATGGTTTAAATGAGAATGTAATGAGGCAAAATTGAGTCATTGCACAAAAGAATTGCAGACAAATGAGACAGCGAACAGAGACCAGAACATGAGGATAACACAAGAATTTATTGCCATATGCACGATAACGAAACTGCTTGTTGAGTCCTCATAACGTTGACTAATGTCCCAATTCTTAGATATTAACATATACTTTCTTTTTCTACTTATTAAGTAAGTAGAAAAGGGGAGAAAAGCACACATCTGGCCTCCTATGTTACTGTATTAATGCCACAAATTTTTCAAGGCAGATTATTATCTTAACATATTACAAACTTTTAAAAATCCCATCAAGGAAAGATATTTTTCCCTGACCTCTGATGGCAGCATGATAAGCTCTCTTCCCTCCTGCACCACAAGAATCCTGCACCAGATCTGAAGATCCTTTGATCACTGAGCTCAATCACTGACTGAGCACTTATATCCTGTCGGCATTCATCCCACGTTTTCAAGAAAAGCCTGCTTTGGTAGGAAAAGAGTGGCGAGATTTATATTTTATTCAAGCCGGGACAACAGAGAATGAAATCGACTCTACCGGCCTCAGATTGAGTCTCAGCCTCACTGGCCTGAACTGCGAAGCTGAAACTTTCAGGAAGATTTCAGGAAAATAAACAAGCAGCATGTTTTATGGTCCAAAGAAACCTGATAATGATGCATTAACAAACAGGAGAAACATAAACCATGTGATTGTGGATGCACACACAAAGTTTTCAGGCTGTGCTTTCATCAGTATTATTTCAAAGGCAGTTGTCTTAAAGAGGCAGGTTTGATGAGTCCTGCTGCATGTGTGAAAATTTTAGGTCTCTTGAGGGAGAAATCTGATAAATTGCCTCAAGTGATGTCACTTGAATCAGTGTCAGCTGTGGCTGAAGACTACAAGTGAGAAAATAAAGAAGAATTCTGGGTTTGCTAAGTTAGAAACAGGTGAGGTCCACCTGTGTAGGCCGCTCCCCATCTCTGCTTCTGGCTAGCAGCTCGAGGCTACATTACTCGCTATCAGCATGACACCAGAATCTCTGACCAAACTGTGAGCGGTCGATCTGCATTGTGGGTAAAGTAGGGGGTGGGGTTTTGACAAGGAAGAAGAATAAACAGGCAATAATTCTGGTTCATTTTTAAAATGATATTTAATGATATGTTTGTTGAGATTTTCCAGTACAAAGTCAAAAAACAGAGACATGTATCAAAAAACTAAGTGAAACAAAGGATAAAAAAGAACCAGGGCATATTTAAAGAACATAGTGAAATATACTGCTGCTTCACTACTTCAACACGCCTTAACACAAGCACTGAACGAGAGAGGCACACTATGGATTTTGCTGCTGGTCGGGTTCGGTCTCAGGTGATGCAGAGATGGATGCCAAATATCTGAGAATTAATTAAGACAGCCCATCATGCCATATCAAACTTTCTTTCCATATGTAGTACACCAGTTAGTCTGACTTCCAGAGCCATAAAATTACTTTGTATTTTGTAAAAAAACAAAACAAAAAACTGTCCACTGAGAGTCTGACGATGTCATAGGAGTGCATTTCCAAATTGGTGCAGTTCCCTATCAAGTGCTAAATTGCATTAATGTGGTTATACAGTGAGTTGTAGTGTTACAGAATGAGAAAGTATCATCTAATTAATTGTGATTTGAAAGTTGCCAGTTCAGTCTCCAAACTGGAGAAATAAACTTGGGTGCAGAAAGTAAAAAAGCAGCCTCCCTCCCTCATTGCAGCTGCTGAGGTGTCCTCAGCTGGAGCTGCCCAGTGGCCACCAGGTCAGACTGTGGTTGAACTGGGCAGCGGCCAGGTGTGTAACTGTGTGACAGGAGAAGGGCGTTTCTGAAGAACAGAGCATTGCTCCCAGTGAAACTACCCTGAGTAAATAAAGTTTAACAAAAAAATGCATCGTTTGCATCAGCTCGCAGGCTGCTTCGTGTCATTGCAACATCTCCATGTTGCAGTGAATTTCTCCATTGTGAAATCAATAAAGTCTAATCTAATCTAATTAGTCACATAAATTTCAATATGGATTGTTATTTTTTTTTTTTTTGTATATATAAGTGGGGGAACTTTGTTTTGCATCTGCAGCCACTAGTGGTTTGATGTCTTGTTGAATGCACTTCATCAGCAGAGTGGATGTGTGCCTGTACACACACACACACACACACACACACACACACACACACACACACACACACACACTCAAACTCATGGCCTTGGGCTGAAAGTGAAATCTAAACAAAATATACAAATACTAAAAGTACTTCTCTGGTTGAGTGAGCTAGTTTTTAGTAGCCGCCATGGCCACCATGGTGTTGATTCAGTTTATTAAATATGTGAATACACCCTTCATATCTTAATGTATTTGAGAAGCAAACAAGTGTGTGCAGCCAACTGTTTTGAGACTTTGCAGCAGCAGCATAGCATTTGTACAGACATCATTCGCTGTGCTGAACAAATATCAAACGCATACTGTAAATGTCAAGTTGCAGTTCGTCACAGAATAATAGCCACGATGAATGCAAACGACCGATTCATCTTCCCTGAGGAAAGTCAGCATTTTTAATTGTTCTCCTGGGTAGAGGAGCTGTCTGGCTTACCACTCAACCAACAAATCAAATTTAAGAGTTTGGGTTAATTCAAGTGTAATTTTAGTCCAAAAGCTAGAAGCAGCAGAAGGAGCCGACAGCAGAATTTAGAGAACTTTCACTGCACAAAACCCCACAGGTCCTTACGTAATGAGATGTCCTGCAACAAAGACACAACGTTTAGCGCCATGAGCCGAGCGTGGCACTTATGTTTCTGTTTTTTGGGATGCTTCCCTCTGACATGACAGCGTTACAACTCTCTCGTAAAATGTTAATTTATTTGTTCCAGATATTTCACCCCAAAGCACAAGAAATCAATCACACAAAATCAATCATACATTATGATTTCAAAAGCATGGACTACATCGGGAAACAATCACAGTTAAAAAGCTGAAAATGAAAAACGACAGGATGCATGATGATTAAAATTGACTTCACATAAAATCCCGTATTTTTATGATAGTATATAAAATATAAATGTATTATCCTCGACCGACAGAAATGAATGTAGCAATATGATTGGAGAACAAAGATGTGAAGAAGAAGACACATTGAATACAAAGGCAAAAATCACTTCCCACACATGCTCTGTGATTGTGTGTGGAAAAGTGTTTCTAACTAACTGGGACAGAAACTTGTATTCTCCTGTATCATCACTAAGTCCAGGGCTGAGGACAAGTTAGAAGTTCTCATAGTGGTGTATAAAATGGGCCTGATCCCTCTTGTTCATCTGCTGGCAAGCTTTCTCCACATTCTTGGTCAGTCCCGGTGGTCCACAGCTGAAAACACCAATTTTACCCACCTACAGAAGATAATACAAATTTAAAGGTTAGAACCATTCACTTTGTACTGGGCACCGTCTACAAACACAAGGTAGCTGAAGATGGATGAAGGACTGACCTCGGGGTGAACCTCCTGCAGTGAGCTGAAAAAGGCCACTAATGGAGGACGGCCGAAGTGGGTGACGGAGCGCAGGCCAGTGAAGAGGCTGCGGTTCCACACCTTCTGAAAGTGGCGCTCGCACACATACTGTCAACACATCACAAAGACAAGAGTGAGATCATTGACAGGCTGGCTCTGCCCAAAATCTGCCAGCACCTCTAACCTCTTAATTAACATGTTATACCTTGTTTGTTCAATCTGCAAAAAGAAAACTGCAGAAACAGGTTGTGGTTTTAAGGAGGGTTATGTACAAGACTACTTCCAGTGAATTCTTGAAATCGCGTTGTCACCATGAGTTTTCCAGATTTTACACTTATACAGATTTTATGTACAGATTAATTGAGTTACGACATTACAGCTTTAGTGCCGCTGGGTTGGCGGATTTTATTAACTTTGGACAGAGCCAGGCTAGCTGTTTCCCCCTGCTTCTAGTCTTTATGCTAAGCTAAGCTAAGCTAACTGGATGCTGGCTGTAACTTCATAGGCTATTTATTTATTTACCTACCAGCAGAAAAAGTTAATGCTGAACTACTTCTATAATAAACAATGCACATATTTAAGAGACCACATTACAATAAATGCTCGTTAAATGTTTTGTAGCATATCAGTCAACTTTCTATTTCTTCAAGCTTGGAAATGGGATCTCACCAGCATGGTGGTGCGCAGGTCGAACTTTTCGGCCACCTGAGTGATGTAGGTGTGGACTGAGACCAGCTCCTGGGTGTCCATCTCCTCCACCTCCCTGATGATGTCTGACACCCATTCAAACTGACGCTGAGTTCGTGTCACCCAGATGAAGTACACCTTCAGATAGTAATGAGTGAATGTTAGCGGGACATTGTTTATAGAGTGAGCTCCTTGCACAAATAGATAGTGCTACAGGGGTGGATTTAAGACACAATGTACTGTAGGCAGTTTGATTTTAAGCAGCACCTTTTTACACTGAATCTTGGACTTGAGGGAGGACTTGAACACCAGGTCTTTTAGGATGGAGGCAAAAGGGGTGACACCAATTCCTCCTCCCACCAGAACGGACACCTCAAAGTCAGTCCACTCCTGATGGCCCTCACCGAACGGGCCATCCAAGTACAGCTTTGTAAGAAAATAAAATAGATACATGAAATGACGAAGGATGGAGAAGCAGATGAAACTATTTAGACACACATAATAATGCTTTGGCCTGCCTTTGGATAGGATCCGAGCTCGAGCAGGCTTTCTTCAGTGTAGAGCTCTCGGAGCTGGCTGGTCCAGGGCCCCACGGCTCGGATGTGCAGGCTCAAGGTCTCTTCGTGAGGGGCTGACGTCAGTGTGAATGGATGGTACTCATCTGTGCCCAACATCAGGCACGCAATGCGAACCCACTGGCCTGAACGGTACGTGAAGCCCTGTGGTCGCTTGAACTCCAGATGTGTCACTCCTACAGGTAGGGCAGACAAGGGAAGTGTGAACTCAAATACGCAGTGCAGTGCATTATGTGATTTCAGTGATGATGGAAAAGTGCAATTTAATTAGCAAAATTCAAACATCATGGAGAGAAAGAGAAGAATTAGACATTTCAAAGACTCCATGGTGATTTTCCAGGAGATGTTAAAGTTATAACTTGAAGATTTTCATCTAAATAAATGTCTGTTAAGTCAATTAATGCCAGACTTCTTTATTAAAACGACAATAGTGTGTTTTGCTGTCCCCAGAATTATATGACCTGTCGCATTAAACTCATTTGCTGTCAGAAACGTTAAGATCGGCACTTGAAATGTCACCTGAAGGCAGCAGCTCAGCTCTGACCACCGGGATCTCCAGCTTCTTCCTGCTCAAGCTGATTAGTTTGTCGAGCAGGAAGAGCAGCGCCGGTGGGATTAAGTAGATGTAGAAACGGGGCTCTTGGAGCAGGGCGTAGCTGCCATGAATAACTGTCTGTCGAATTAAAACAAAACCAGCATTACACCATTTGTAAAACTGCCTCCCATCATGAAAGCCACCTGACCGCAGAGTTCATTTACAGTGTTTTTAAAGTAAGAAAAGTACTTACAAGCGTGTACACGACAATGTAGAGGTAGTGTGTGATCCAAAATCCACGAAAACTGATGTGACGGAAATAGTGCGAGGCAAAAACATACATAAATGCAAAAGTAAAAAGGAGCAAGACACCAGTCATTCCTGGAAAAATACAAAGCAGAGCAGAAAAAGAGAATTATAGCATAATATAACAAGCAGCCCCCACACCACTGAAGTCTAAAATCAGCTTCCAGTCATACCTGGAACACTTTCAAAGAACCACCACGACCACTTCATAGGAAGTTCAGACCTAAAATAAAAACAAACTGTAAATCAGCCAAAGTAATTCACCGCAAAGTGCACAAATATCTGCTCCAATGTCAAAAATTACCCATTGTTGCAAAAGACTTTGGGGAACAGACAAGACAGGATGCTGAGGTCGCTCACTGAGAAGATGTACAGGTTGACCACATGGCCCAAACTGTGAACAACTGCAGTCACAAACACACGAGTGTTAACAGGTGAACACATCGCAGCTCATTACTCTCTGCTATCATTTCTTCTCCGGTCTGCCAACCTGATAGGACGATGGCAGTCATGGCCATGAGGCGATGGAAATCGATGGCTGCATCAAAGGGGATGTATCGGTTGAGGAAAGTCTCTCGGCACAGCGTGATGAGGTTGCGACACACGGTGAGGAGCATGTAGGGAAACAGGAAGGAGATGGCGGCCGCTGTGCCGCGGGAGACGGTGATGCCCACCACCGAAGTCTCAGGGAGGCCTGTCGATTCGGCCTGCAAGGTGTAGTCTGAAAAGAGCGTTTTTAATCACTTCTAGAGGCTGACTTCAGAAAAGGTTCACACCGACAGGAAAAGTACAACGCTAAAGGTGAAGAAGGACTACAATACATAAATATGATTGCAGGAGGTAGCAGAGGAGGGATTTCCACTCACAGTAGCATCTTTCAAGGGCCACGCCAGCTGCGATGCCGTAAACGACGATGAAGCAGACGATATGACGCCGATAGTTCTCAATGAAACGCTTGAACTGCTGGATCTTCTGCTGGACTGGGTTCCTTATGTACTGCTCACGCTTAGGCTTCACATAAACATCTGGAGTTCTGACACTTAACCTGAAGATATTCACAACCATTAGACTGTATTAAGGCGATGTTCTGTGTTCTGTCTGTCAGTTAGATGTTGGGGCTTTCACCATATTAAGGCTGTGATACAGTAACTCGAGAACAGCTGCATCATATGTGCAAAATGTGCAAAAACACATGTAAAAGGAACCTCAATGTATTTTTTTTTTAACTGGGGGTAGTTTTCAGTTAAATACTGAAAGGCAACAATCAGAACTAGTGATCTGTTTAACTCCTCTGTGGTGAAAAGAAACCAATTTGCAAAAAAGAGTGGGATCAGTTCTTGTTTGTTGTCTTGTCTGTTTGTAGTTTTCCTAGTATTTCCTGCAGAAAATAATTTACAGGAAGAGAACAATTTAACAAACTTTTTCCGTCTGCGTAGCTCGTCTCCATCCGTCCTGATGCTGCAAACAAAAAATGAACAAGATTGTTAGCTGGGAAACAATAACTGGACTAAGGAATAAGTGAAAAAGCTGCAGTGGATCATCGTTTTTATCTGTAGACAGCCATAGTTGTTTCCCAGCGATTCCAGCCTGCATGTCCCGCTCTCTCACCTGTTTGCGGGACAGATGAAGGACACTCTCTGGTCTCGACTCAGCCGCTTCTTCCCCTGTTTCTCCATCCCTGCGCGCACACACACACAGCCGACGCACTGATTCATCAGAATGAGGACGATGAGAATTTAAAAAAAGGATTTTCTCAGACAAAACCTTCTCCAACCTTTGACATTGAGTTGAGCAAACTGCAGCTCCTTGTCGTGGTCCCGCAGGAGGAAATGAAAGTCCTCCCATGTGATTTTCTCCTTGTTGCCAAAGCCCGCGGCCTGCATCATGGCCTTGATGCCTTCCTCTGCCTGGCTCTTTGACAGAGCACCGTTGGAGATCTCAATGAAAGACCTGCAGCACATAAACAGGGTTGAAGACGAACCACCAGGCAGAAAAAAAAGATGCAGTGAAAAATAGAAATCAGTCAAACCTGAGCATCCTGGCAAATTCATCTTTGGACAAGAAACCAGTTCCACCGATGTCATTCATGGAGAACATCAGCCTGGATTTTTCCTCAGGAGACCCTGATTAAACACACATGTCATCAATGGCATAATGTAGGACCAGACTAATTACTGGTTTATGATATTTTTTATTAAATATCAGACATGCTATTCATGCTGATTCCAGATCTATGTAACGTTTGTCCATAAAACCTGCAATGAATAGAATTTATTGATTTACTTAAATTATTTAATGTAAATTTATTTTCATTTGCGGCTGGATGGTCATAGATCAAATCTAGAGAGCAGTAAACACACCAAAGTGAAGTTGATAAATACTAGGTTTCAGCAGAAGGTTTCACGTGATGGTCTAAAGGCTGTTTTGGATGCTTCTCCACTCTCTCATACATTTTGGAAACATAGCATAAAAATATAAAAGCATCAGTTTTGTTATTTTGTATTAACTCTGCAGCTGCTCTTTCACTGTAACATTTACTTGTTGTGTAGATGACAGCGGGCCAAGATACACAAGGCAGCTACAGTCTTTTGTTGTCGTGCATTTTACCTTTCATAAAGATCACAATCACATCAAGGAACTCTTGGAAGGAGAGGTAACCGTTTCCATCTTTGTCAGCTAGTGTGAACATGGAGTCCACAAATAAGCAGTCAGGCTTGAGGCCCAGTGCATCAGCAAACTCCGACGCTGTCAGCTCGCACTGGAGGACCTCTCTGGCTTTCTTGCGGGAAACGCCACTCATGTCCCCGGCGTCACACTTCTCTATTTCCAAGACCTGTGCACCAGAGGGACAGCGTCAATATACGTCACCATAGTGTCATCAGTAATATCTCCGACGTTAGCTGAGGTTGCTGTAAGTCCATCAGGGGTGAGCTCACCATCAAGACCAACAATTAGTTCTTTCGGCTGGAGGTCGAATCTAATTTGACCTCAAACAAGGACTGACGACAGTTTGTGGGCGAGCTTAAAGCTGCTGTCGCTGTAACTGAGTGGAGGATGAGGTAAACATCCAGAGGCTGACAGTACCTTAGAGAACGCATGGCGAATGAAAGTTTCCACAATCTGAGCCCTCTGCTCTCTGGTTAAAGCCTCCTTCAGCAGTTCCTCCTCTCTCATCTCCTTCACTCTAATCTCCTGCGCGACGTCCGTCACCCCCTGGCGCAGATGCTTGACAAATGCTGCACGTTTGCCCTCGTCATCAAAAAACAGCACCTGGACGTGCGAACAGGGAGCACGAGGAGATTAACAGGATTGGAGGGAGATAAACGTGTCGTAGATCAGGTAAATCTGCAGAATCGCGCCTGCAGCAACGGCTGGATGAGGTGAAATATGAGCGTAGAGACAACTTTGCTGCCTCAGTGAGAAAGCTGCATGTGCTTAAACTGCGAACTTAAATATGAAAACAGAATTTGGTCGTTTACATGCACGCACACGCAGCCTGAAGGTGCAAACCATCCCTTTCATTTCCAGCTACTCACCAGGTCGTACTCTTTCGACACCTTGAGCAGCAGAGCTTTATGCTGACGGTTGCTCGACAGAAGGACATCTAGGTAGTCCTGGTTGCCCAGATTGAGGAAGCGGTGAGCGGACCCAGACCGGTCGTAGACCTGCAGCCTCCTCTTCTCGTCGACCTCCAGGCTGACAGGATGCAGAGGTTTTTTATGGCCCTGCCACTCATAAGCTGAAGGGCAAAGTCACAATGAGAGGAGGTGGGACACAGGATGCTGGATGATGCTGAAGACAGGTGTAAAAAGACAGGAGCTACCAGTAGTAGAGAAAATAGCAAAGGGATTTAGGTTTCACTGCCGCCTTCGCTGATTATCAGTTGAGCTCAGCATGTTTATAAAGACTTGAGTCTTCTCCAATATAAATCACGAAGGATACAAATATACATGCATAATAGTTACCAACCCAATCAGCAGAATAAATGGTGGTACAACAGATCGTTGAAACTTTAATTTCTTTACATTCAGACTTTACAGCTCTTTACTTTTAAATCTAATGTGACAAAACTGTGGTCAACTTCTGATTAGGTTTAGGCACAAAAGCCACTTGGTTAGGGTTAGAAAAAGATCAGGTTTTGGCTGTAAATACCCACAGTTAGGGTTAGGGTTAGCCCTTTGTCACCGCAAACACAGCTGGAAAATGTCCCGCTGTCTCATTAAAAAGACCTGGTTTTGTCACAAGAAACAGGGCTTGATCTGTGGTCTGCGGCTGGGCAGTCGTCTCTCATATACATGTACGGTAAACTTAACAACACTTTGATACTTGTCATGTCATGATGTAATATATTAAGTACTTTAAGTACTAGAGGGAGTTTTTTAATCTCACAGATTTCATACCAGTGATTCCCACAGCCGGTTCCTCCGTCCTGTCCCCAGCTTTTCTTCTTCTCTGGAACTTCCTGTACCTGTACTTGCGGAGATACGCCACCATGCAGGCCACTAGAAAACTAACTGTGAAAGCAATCAGAGCTGATTATCAGTTTCACAACGTGCCTGCTGGTGAGTGCTCCTAGTATCATTGCCGTGCAAAAAAAAGGGATTTGTGAGTATGATACTGACCAACAGGAAAGAGGAACAGAACCACGATGAATATCCCAAAGCCAGCTTGGCTCCCATCAAAGTAATTAAGTTTGGTAGCATTAGTGCAGGGATGGAGCATTGACGTATTCAGCTGTGTGGGTTGAGCACAAGGGTCACCTGAGGTATCAGAGAGACCCTTTTGTTAATCCATTCTTTAAACATTACTGATTCTAAATAAATTGTTGCGTGTTCATGAAACAAATATAGGAGACACATTTTACCATCCCTCCAGAAGAACACGTTATTTTGTATATCTGAGGCTTCTGCACTCGTGACTGCAACAAGGACGTTGTGAAAGGTCACATTGCGGATCATCTGGATCTCCTCGTCTGTGAACAAACTGGAAAACGTGACTGTAGTAAGATGGCATATAACAGTGATATGAGATCAGTCACACAGCGGGATAAGAAAATATGACATCTGTTTCTATTCTTAAAGTCCTTTAGAGAGGAGCTCACCCATTCTGTTTGTTCTCGAACCAGAAGCGGTCTCCGTCTCTTATGCGTTCAAACTGGTCCAGGACTATGGCGGAAAAAACTGGACCTAGACCATCGAGAGACTCCAGCAGTCCTCCGGGGAAGAGCTCCAGTTTTGAGATGTCTCCGTTATACAGTTCTGCAACATCTTGGAACAACTGCAGAGCACAAGACACACTTAAATTCACAGGATAACCGTTTTTTATGCAGCTTTTTAAGGGTAACATTCAAGCACTTTCAAGGTACCTAAACCAAAAGTTTACAGACTCTTGAAGCCTTTATCAATACATCTAAGTTGTTACTATAAAAGCAAATGCGAAGAATAATTCCCACAGCAATGAATGTATATTTTGTGGCTTTGTTTATTTTACCAGCTATTCATATGAACTTTGACGCTCTGTTTTGATCATGATTATTTCTTGCTTGCTAATGTCCTGAGTAAGAAATTAACAGAGGACTAAAAATTATGAGTGCTAAGTGAACACAGCAGGAGACAACAAACAAATAAGACGGTGGGATAGTTTCATTTCAAGTATGAAGAGATTATTGGTTGGCGTGAGTGATCGTGTAGATGAAACACAGAATCATGCTGAAAATAAAGGATTTTTCAAGAAGTATATTTGAATTCAGGCATCCTTGAAAACATAACGGTTAAAATCAAGCGTTTCCCAAACTTTCGAGACTTTCAAGGCAAACCCTGTTCTTAGGAGACTCTAAGTTTTACCTGCGGGTTGGTGCTGTTGAGCTCAGGGTTTATGTCTTCAAACGTGTTGACCGGAGGCAGATCCAGAGCATTTCTGACCTCAGTGTAGCTACGCAGGCCGAAGTCTCTTCCTCTCTGGATGGTCTTGGCCACCAGATCTGTGCGGGTGAACCTCAGGGGTCCGTACATGAAGTCTGTCAGGGTGCAAGTCAGATCAGAGCACTGAATATTACTTTAGAACTTGAACACATGCCAATGAATGTTATGTAAAGTGATTTTATTCTAAATTGCTATATTTATAACAGCTTGACTTTTGTGGTACTTTCTCTTACTTGGGCATGTGAACACCCACTTGGCAATAAACTTGTGTCTGATTTCTGATACATCCAGTGAAGAAGAAAGATTAAACACCTCTCAGGTCCTCCACAACAATATTGTCCTCTCTCTCTGCAATCTGGGAGGCCATGCCCATGAGGAGGTCGTCTACGTCCTGGCTCGTCTTCACGTTGACACTCTGGAAAGAAAATTACAAAAGCATTAGTATATAACATACAGAGCAGGACATAATAAATCTCCTTTCTCGACACTACTGCAAGCCTCAAAGATCCTGACTCAAATCCTGCCACAGCCTCTCTGCTGATCTCCTTCTGTGCTTTTCCACTGTCTCCACAAATAAACAATTGTCCAAAATGTGGCTCTGCTGCCTGCTCTCGTTTATGAATAAATAGTAATTATACGACTACTTACAGGAAAGGACCCTGACATGAAAGTCGGCTGTATCAGTGGTAGAGTGTGGTGGAGAGATGGTTTGTGGCGATAAACGCAAACAGTATTTAAATGAAATGATAGAATCCTTCCAGAAGCAGGATCATGTTGTACCTGACGTTTCCAGAAGCTGTTACAAAGACGCATTGCTGGTGATAAGCTGCCATCGATGTTGACAACCTCCCGAAAGTGGCAGGTTCTGTTTCTGCAGGAAAAAGGAGATGCAGAGGTTTTTATGTCAAACAGTTAGTACATGATCTAACACTAAAGCCCAATAAGCAGAGTGAGCTTTGATTTTTCCCAGCGTGGGGAAAAAAAGAGATTAATACCTCATGTAAACACCAGGTGGAGCCATAGTGATGCCAAATCTAATGGCAGCAGCCTCAAACTCAGGAGAGATCCCCGGATCCACAAACTTCTGGTAACCTGTACGCAGATAAATCAGAACATAACACAAAAAACTAAAAGAAGAATTACAGACAATCGTCACACACACCTGCAAACACCTTCTATCAGCACCTAAATGGTCAAAGGGAGGCAACAAAAGCAGTACAGCTATGAAAATGAAGAGTGATTAAAGTGACAGGCTCATCTGACCATAGTTCCTTTAACTTTCTTCAGCTGCGGGTGCTTATTCAGCAGCACAAGGAGGCTCAGGGTGACGCTTTGCTGACGGAGCACATATTTGTCAAACGCCACCAGCGATACCTCACCTCACCACGGCTTGTGGGCACCGGTGCATTACCTGTTCCCCTCCACTTGTACGCACACGCACTCTGGATGATTCTTACCTGCATAAGGAGGAAGCTTTTTGCCTCCAAGATATCCAGGCAGCCACTCGTAGAGAGCAATATTCTGCGTGGACAAACGGGAGGGATAAAAGTTACTGCAACGTTTTTGAATCCACACTAAAACTGAACATGATTGTACAGGGTTTGACGATACTTCATGCTGAGATTTTTCTCTTTCTATATATATAAAACCTGATGTTATGTTTGCAGCTTGCTATTCTGGATTGGATATGACCGAAAAAAATCATTTGATTTGATTTGATTTTTGATTTGATCTTTGAACCCTGATTCCAAAGATGTTGGACGCTGTTTAAAACATAAATAACAGAATACAATCATTTGTAAACAAACAGTTAACCGTCAGTTGTTTTATGAAGTGTTCCCGAGCCCATGCAGTAATATTCTTTATACAATCATGTGTTCGCAAAGAGGTGAACCTTGCTCCATCTTTGCTTTTGAACGACTGAGCCTTGCCAGGATGCTCCTTTCATACTCAATCATGATACTATCACCTGTTAGCAATCAACCTGTTTACCTGTGGAATGTTCCAAACAGGTGTTTTCGGAGCGTTCCACAACTTTTCCAGTCTTTTGTGTCCCCTGTCCCAACTTGTTTGAAGCGTGGCATCAAATTCATAATCAGCAGACATTTACAAAAATCAATGAAATATATTGTCTTTGCACTGTTTTCAATTGAGTTTATGTCAGAAAGGATCAGTAAATGATCACATTCTGTTATATTTATGTTTTACAAAGCTTCCCAACTTTTTTGGAATTGGAGTTGTAAATAGTTTTGCTGACTACTGTTTTCACTAGAAGTAAAAAAAAAAAGTACTTACTGAGTGTGTAATGCTATTCTGGACTGTTTTTGCAGAAAACAAACGGAGTCGACTAATCAAACCAGCGAGAGATGATGCATTCGCCCTTAAACTAAAACCATCAATTTCATCCATAAAATCTCGACCACCTGGTGCTGATGCAACCTCGTTCTTCCCAGGGTGCAAATTAAACCAGCACCTGCACAGTGAGAGGATTACACGGAGACTCTTCCTTCTACCTGGAATGTGGCCACAACGATCTTCCTGGCATTTTGAAACAGCCCTTCGTCTGACCACTCTGGGTGTTCCTCATGCAGTTTGGAGGCGACATAATTGTGGTAGCGAAACCAGATAATCCCCTCTGCTGCCGTGAACATGTTCTCATTGGCCCAGGCATTTCCCAACACTGGTTAGACAGAAGATACGATTTATAAGACACAAGTTATAGGGAATTCTGCTATTCCAGCATGAGATTTAACATCACAGTAGCTGTAATTAATTTATAGAGAACAGGCTGTGCATGTAACACTTTTTATATAGAAAACTGCTCTAAAATTCACAAATATTCTGCGCCTTATCTGTACAGTGCCACGCTCCATTGCATTGATTTATGAGTAATACGATGATAATTTGGCTGTTTGTTTTTAAGGGCATGACAACAGCACTGTGACAACAGGAGAAGATCCTTCGCCTCCACCCCAGATAATAACAACACACCTTTAAAAAAACAAGCAACAAAACACTGGTTGCATGACACCTGCGTGGCATCCTCTCGGCTATAGAGAGAGGGATTTACTGCGGTGAGGGTGACAATCCATTTGCACAATAATTAAAGAGTCATAACACACGTCAGGTGGGGCCTCTCTGACTCAGATTCTTCGGCTGCAACATCAATGAAAGCAGATACAGGAGAAATGATACGTGCAAGAAATACTTGCTGTTTGTTTTTGGCCGCTTGCAGTGTGGATTGGGAGGATATTATTGCCACACGCACAATAAACAACAGATAGCAGGTCATTTTTAAGGTCAGCCAAACAAAAAGTTATGTGGAAACCTCAGCTTCCACATACTGCATAATGGCCCTCTTTCACTCAAAATGACCGTTTTAAGACAACAACATGTTCATAAAGCTGTGTATTATTGTGACAAATGTGTCATTCTAGTTGGAAAGATATAATATTGTTGGGTTTTGGGGCTTTAAAGGCCATAAAATGCGTGTTACTGAGCTCCGCTCTTTTTGGTTGAGCCTTAATCAACATTTATTCAATAAAGTAAAAGGAAATTGTGGGTGACTGTGTTTTTAAGTGAACTTGCCCTTTAACCAGAGGCATACAGTGGAAGTCAGCCACCGACATACTGTTGATATAAACCCAACTTTCTGGAGTGGACAATAAAATGAATTCTTTGTGAACGGGGTTTGGTGTGGGTCAGATCTGTATGGAGTATAAAATGTCTCACCATAGAGGCCCTGAGGTCCATGGTCTCCTGTCGAGGGGTCTGCGGCGCTCCACATGAGACTGCGCTCTGTTGCCTGATTGGGCATGTTCCACTCAGAGCCAGAAGCCAGCAGACCTCCAGAGAAGCTTCTCAGGGAGTCTGACCAGGACGCGGAGGGGCCATAGATGGAGCTGCCGTCTATCCATGCCGTCACCAAGTTCACCTGCGTTGTGTTTGAAAGGGAAATCTAAAGCGCCTCCAGAACAGACTAAAACTGTACTCAACTTACTGTTCACATGTCCTGATTGTTTCTGGAGGCTGCGGTTTGGCAGATACATTAAAAACCATCTTATGTCAAGAGTCAATAATCAGCACCTGTGTGCGAGGGTTGCTGGGACTCTGGCCGGACTCTTTGTCCCATGGTCCCCTCTGGAAGGGCAGCAGAACTTTTCCGGTAGCAGTAGGGTCAAAGATGGGGTCCCCTTTTGGGACCGGGATGTTCATGAACTCAGGTGGACACCCAGGAGTTCTTGAGTCAAAAAGCTCAAAAGCAACATGATAACCTGAGAATGAAAAAGAATTAAAAGTCATTACTATGAAAAACATTCACCTAGATCCTGAATGGGTTTGTTGGTTTGTTTTTTGGCTGGAAAAGCAAAATCGTGAATATAAGAAAGTTCACAGGAATATTCTGACAGATTATTGGTTTAGCATGAGCAAATATCAGTTTTAAAAGCATCTGGCTCAATATCTTCATAACAACATAACAAAACAATATTGGACATATGCACCTTATTTCTAGTAGTTGGTCACATAAGAAACACGTACTAATCTTCACCAACTCCTTCGCCTGTGTTGCAACAGCTTTTCTATCAGATATGGTGGTAAATATCAGCGCGCCATATTGGTGCATCCTCCCAGCCAAAGTTCAGTTTGGGTCTGTTTGCGCCTCATCTTTGCGCCCTCAGTTGTCATAGTGCGCTTCAGTGCAACAACATGCAGTAGATATTTACCAAAGAACAGAGAGAGCACGGTCTGGTTCCGTGTGGAGGGCAGCCCGGAGGGCCCCCCGGCCAGCAGGCTGCTCAGACTGCGCGGGTTTGGTAGCAGCGGCTCGTGGACAGGCTGGTAGACTCCGTCCCAGTAATGCGCGGGCACGAGGCGCACAAGGTGAGAACCTGCGCGAGCACAAACACAGTCCGGTGACCAGGTGTGCCGGCAGGCTGAGCCGCTGATGCGCGCAACGGCAACTTACCGACAGCTCCGCGTCTGGGGTATCCCAAACTGTTGTACCAGCCGTCAAAGCGAGGAACCTCCCAGGTGATCTCACCGCGCGAATCTGTTGAAGGCAGATTAAACAGCGTTTAATGTAAATGTCTTTGTTAGGCGAGTTACTCTGAATATGTAGTGCAGCCGCTGTCCACTCACGTTCACTGACACAAAGCACCAAACCAACTGCTGCACAGATACTCCAAACCCGTTTACGCAAATCCATTGAAGCGAGAGATGCTCCTCAGCTCAGTCCGCAGCCAAGAGGAGAGAAGGACCTCTGAAAAGACCAGCTCAAGGTAACTGACTTTTACTGCGATATTTCCCAGGAAATCTAATTCTGCACCTTTTGAAAACCTTCCAAAACTTTGCCGCTGTTCCTTTTTGTCATGTACATGAACTGCAGACACCCAAAGACAAACCTTTTTTCCTTTTATCACTCAATATTTAATGAGAGAAGATGAAATAGTCGAGTCTTACCCACCGCAGAGGCTGAAATGTAGTGCAGAAGTGGTGCAGGAGCACAGGTGCAGGTGAGGGATGGGGCAACACTAAAGCCAATATAGGTTGCACAGCTTATCACAGACTGCATGTGACCTGTGTTGCCTAAATGGGAATGGTTACCATCTCTGGATCACACCTCTTTTCCACAGCTCTCTGGTCAATGCATCCTCCTCCTCAGTGACACAAAGGGGACCGGTGCTATAAAAGAAGTGTATGTTCCCTCAACGTTCACACTTCCCTCTCCTCGTCGTCACACAGCGTCCTTCAGCTTTCAGGTACGAAAGGTCTATTGGATTTTGACTGTTCACTGTTTGATTGATTGTTTTTGTTGGAAACTTTTCTTTTCATTTGGGTTCATTAAAATCAGGATGGAGCCAAATCAAGGGAACATATTTTCATTGCACCGACTGACGTGGCGTATGGATGTAGACAACAGAATGGCATGCCTTTGTGTGTTATACAGATGCATTTCTTTATTTGCAGCAAAGACACACAGCAGCAGGGAGTGTGATGCTATGACGTGAGGCAGACATGGTTGTAATATTGTCCCATCCTTTATCTGCCGTAAGGAATAAAAGCTGCTATCTCTGCATCTGGAGGAACCTGAGAACCCAGCCTCTAACACTGTCTTCTCTGTTACACCGTCTAGCCTCAGCTGCGTCCGTAAGATCAGGAGCTAAGATGACTTTCTACGATGACATTTACCCATTCTACGTTCTACAAAGGACCTCCTTCATCTTCAGTGGCAGCCTGCTCACCATTATTCTGGTCTTCCTTGTGCTAGCGGTCAGTCTTCTTCTCATCCTGCCGGGGATACGAGGGAAGACGGTGAGTGCAGCCCATCCGATAAGCTATTACTCACTGCGGTGGCATCACAGAACCTCAGAACTGTCTGCTATAATTTTTGATTCTGCTCTTTTCCCCTTCCCGTCAGAGGCTGTTCTGGATGTTTCGTATTATTATCAGCTTGTTCATAGGTGTGGTGATAGTGGGTGAGTTTTGCCTTTTCGTTGCTGTTGTTGAAGAAGTGGCAGATTTTCCTTTTCCTGCCGCCGTCATTGGCCTTTGTGTGCTTTCTCTGCAGCGCTCAACTTTACTAGCGACTGGGCTGAGGCCAGAATGACCACTAATGCCACCTACAAGTCTTTCAGCAACGTAGTGGTTAACGCTGAGATCGGCTTGCATGTCGGACTGTATGGCATTAATGTCACACTAAAGGGTGAGTCACAGTTTCTGTTGTTCTGTGCAGAATTAATGTACAACTCGCTCTCATACTGGCAGCTTTAATGCTTTAAGCAACGCAGATCCTTAATTTAAATTTTGTCTCAATCCAGCTTGTGGGACAACATGAGACAAATCTTTTTTATGCATCTTGTATATGATCCATCTGTGCCCCTCTTTTCTCTCTTAGGGAATCCTGTCGTGCAGTTCAATGAGACCATTGACTACAATGAGATGTTCAGCTGGCATCACACTATTGAAGAAGAGTACGAGGAAGCTCTGGAGAAAGGTTTACCCACCCCTATCCTGTACATCGCCGAGAAATTCACCCGGAGCAGCCCATGTGGACTCATCTTTCAGTACAGATACTCTGGACGATACGCCTCTGCAACCCTCTGGTAACACATGAAGTACCTGCGTACAGTTTGAGGTTGTTTTGATATACTGCCAACAGGCCGTTGTTTAAAGGAGCAGAAATTTACGTGGCCGCACACTTTCACAGGACGGCGTTTTGCTGCTGGATGCTCGCCAATATCCTCTTCTGCATGCCGGTCATCCTGTATGCCGGCTACATGATGCTGGCCACCGCTGCCTTCATCTTCTTCTCCATGGCCTCCTTCTCCACCATCATGAACGTGCCACAGTGTGTTTTCTCCTTAGGAACAGACTCCTTTGAAACCCAGTACAGCAATTCCTTCTGGCTGGCTCTAGCCACTGGTAAAGATGAGAAGCCGCACGTTCATTTCACATGTTTTGTCGTTTAAACTGACATTCGAAGCCTGCTCATGGGTCATGATTTCCACTGCAATGACTTCCAGGCGTGCTGTGCACCGTCATTGGGATACTGGTGGTGATGCTCTACTTTCTGGTGCCAGAGAAGATAAAAGAAGCTTTCAGTGTCGGTGTCGACAGTTATGAGGATGAGGACATTTCTTACGGCGAGGGCTACCTGAATACGGTTTTCCTTGATGGAGTGACAGTTTCTACATTGACATCAAAAGACATGGCGGTAAGTTGGTGACACTGAGAGGGTAATGCTTCCTGACAATCATTAACAAAACTTATTGCTGCTTGTAAATGGATTAGTCATGCATTTACAAGCAGCAGCAGTGCATCATTCATTGTCTTTTTAGGAATTTGTTGCAAAACTTGACTTTTATATACATTTATTGTTGCAAAATACATATTCAGTTCTATTTTGGGATATTTGAAAACGTGGCCCTTGCAGTATTAATAATGGATGCAAGATTGGAGTAAAATGAATCACCGCTATTATGGCCACAACAGTGTATATGTCCTGCATCCTCAGCGCTGCACTTTTATGTTCGTCTGGCATTTAAGGGAACTGTTCCTGCCTTTGCTTCTCGTCGACTGTGATCACTTTGTTTCTGTGTTTTAGGAACATATATGAAGCTACCCGGGTATCCCTCAGGGAGCTCTCCAGCCAATACTTGAAGATATTTTTGCTGAATGTGTAACAGATGGAGTGTCTATATTCACACCTGTTTTAGTTATCTACAAGCCTGATTCCAAAAAAATTAGGACACTGTGTAAAACATAAATGTAACAGAATGTGATGACTTGCTAATCCTTTTTTGGCATACACTCAATGGAAAACAGTACACAAATGATATATTTAATGTTTGATCTCATCAACTTCATTGATTTTTGTAAATATCTGCTTATTCTGAATCTGATGCAGCAACATGTTTCAAACAAGTTGGGACAGGAGCAACAAAAGACTGGGAAAGTTGTGGAACGCTCCAAAAACACCTGTTTGGAACATTCCACAGGTAAAAAAGTCAATTGGTAACAGGTGATAGTATCATGATTGGGTATGAAAGGGGCACCCTGGAAAGGCTCAGTCATTAACAAGCAAGGACGGAGCGAGGTTCACCACTTTGTGAACACATGATATGATAACGGATGTTACTACATGGGCTCGGGGACACTTTGTAAAACTGTTGTCGTTAAACACAGTTTGTCTGCAAATGGTCGCATTCTGTTTTTACGTTTCACACAACGTCCCAATGTTTTTGGAATCAGGGTCGTATGTGAGCCTCTAAGTGTTATGTGTTATACATACTTTAACTGTAAATAGTTGTATACGCTGAGTTTATTGTCATGCTGCAGTAGTTGTAAGTTGTATGGGATCCATACAATGTGTATACAGTATACACTGATCAATAAGGACTATAGGCCTGTCTTTTTTATTAGAAATGAAAGATGAGTCAAAATAGTTGTCAGTCTGATATTGGCTACTTTGATGGTTGACGCAATGCTTAAACGTTGCTGTGGCAACAGCAGCTGGTTTAATTCGTGCACACTTTGTGGGCAGTGTCAGTGGCTGAAGCATCCTTCTTTCACAGCTTCTGAGATCCAAATGAATGTGAGGATAGGAGAGGAAGAATGAATTACAAACTTGATGTCTGTTTGCAAGTAATGTACTTTTTTGCAGTAACACCTTAATAAAACAAAAACAAAACAAACAACAAGAAGCATTCAGCCGTGAGACTGTATTCTTAGTGTGTTGTAACATTACATTCATCCGGTAATGTATATTTTGATACATTCTTCTTGTACTGTACGCTCCGGTAAAGGTAATGATCACCCATACTGTTTGTCTTTGAGAAGTAGATGTGTCTTTGGCCTTCAGCATCACCATAATACACATAGTTTAGTGCCTTTGTACAGCATATTATTATCTTCTTTTAATACTTACTGTAATAGGTTATCATGTCAGATTGAGAATTAATCCCTGGTCAGTAGTTCTTAATAACATGCATATACTGTAGGAGTAATATGGCCTTTCCACCACGTCCTTGAGTAATCCAAAGTATTTACAGTAGAAGTACATTTTTAAACTCCATACACATTATAAAAATGACTAAATAAAAAATAAATGTACTAATTTATCTCTTATAAGAAAATAATCATGACCTTAAAGCTACTTCTCTTCAACACCAGAAACTCACATACAGTACTACAGACAGAGTATTCACATTGTAAGGCCATTATGACAATGTAATTCAAGATAAAACCTGAAAATGAGAACTGGATGTTCTTTACAGCATTGCAACGAGAGGCCGAAAAAAATAAAATGATAGAAAAATAAATTCTCCTCGTCCCACGGAGCCACCTGTCCATCATCTGCCAGTCACCTGCGCACGGCCAGACATGCAGAGCTACAGTGGTCTGATCCATGCAGGGTCTCTATATGTAGATAGGCGTCTCCTGTCCTGTCAGCAGTCTGAACATCACAGCAGGCATCGTCTTCATGTTGATCTGGCGGAGAGAGAGAGAGGGGGGGGACGATTACGCCGTCAACTTAAGAGTCCATTTATAGAGGCACACTCGTAATCACATCGCTTGAGTCCAGGCCTAATTTACTCCCTTCTGCACCACCAGAGAAACTGAAGAGACCTTGGATCCATTACTGACAAATAATAAGCTTTTATGGCTTTAATGGAGATATATAATGGGGGAAACTGGGAAAACAGACAAATACAAAATCACAGCATGCTAACAGATGATAAAATCAAGTGTTATTAGTGGAGCAGCCAAGGATGGTTGATAACGAAAACTTACTTGGTCATAAATCAAGCAATTTGTTATGTTGTTTAGATTAGACTGTCAACTATGAGAAAGTGATTCTCATTTTCATAAATATAAAGCGACAGCATGCAGCTCATCTTAAACGTGGGCAAACAGCTAGCAAAGCATAGACTGAATAGACTGCATGGACATCACCCAAACATTTCTGAAGAGCCACTGTGAGGGTTAGTGACAGCGGCTTCAGCGGTCGCCGTCTCCAACTCCCCCAAACTCCCGACTAATCCAAAAATCAGCAAAGGGGGTGGAGCTTATTTAAAATGCAGAGTCAATTTTTGTATAGATAAGGACTTTAATTTGTAAATATGAGCTCACAGAAATAAATTGGTGTAGTAAAACTGAAGAGGTTTCTCAACAATCTGCTGCACTACTGAAACTGGACTTTTGTCCACTTTTTTTATGAATATTTATATATTTGATTGCATCCTTTTTACCAGGATTTTTATTGATGTTATTTGTTGATTAAAAGCGTGCAGTAGTACTGAATGTATCCAGTAATATGGGCCATCTCAAAGTGATGTAATCCATACGTGTCTTTAAAAGGTCTGTATGGTGCAATGATTCGAGTGGTGCAGTAATCAGTGAAAATTGCCATCTTGTGGCATGAGTTGTTCTTACCTCACCCACTGAGACAGACAGGGTTTGGACAATCTTCTCATGTGCCATGGCAACAACACTCTGACCGTTTATTTCAATGATTCTGTGTCCAACACGAACACCGCCTCGCTCGGCTATGCCTCCTCGCATCAGACTGCAGATCTGAGGATGTGAAGAAGACACTTTTCACTGTATGTAAATGCACAGCACATACCACAACCCGCCCCCTCTTCAGAAAAAGCAGCACTCTTCAGGAGTTGCCAACCATTCATTTTGAGCCACAACCTAAAGCTTAGTGTCATGCTTCATACGAACAAGGGCTTACTCACAATGCCATTCTGCACGCTGAAACCAAGTTGGAACTTGAGATCAGGTCTCTTGATGAGGACAGTGGTGACAGGGGGGCAGCTCACAATACTCAGTTTTACCTTTACTTGATTCTTCAGACCCTGGACCAAAGAAATGTCCAAAAAAAACCAACAAAAATACACATAAGTTTACCGTCATTTTGAAGGACAAGTCTTCTTATTGTCAAGAACAGAAAAAACTCTACAAAGCACTAATGTTTTATTCTGCATGACCATATTCTACAACTACTGGGTCATTAATTCAGAGTTTTCCCTCATAACTTTCAAATTACTGCTTATTGATAGTGATTAAAGAAGGTGTGTACATCAATTATGATCTTAATAAACAATCCCTAGCCCTTAAGCACTAATAGGTGCTTTATAATGAGTAATAAAGAGCCAATATGTCAGCAAAATACGTATGCCTTCATATAGAGTGTGACTATATTTCCTTATCTAAGTGAACACTGGATGAACTCTGTATTCTGGATGTGAACACAGTAGCTGGAGGTGCCTGATATACTCTGCACCTTGATGATGCCCTGACAGGTGGCTAGTGGCAGCCCCACCAGGCTGGTGTCGTTGATGGACATGATCTGGTCCCCAACGCTGAGTTTTCCAGAGCGGGCTGCAGGGCCGCTGTTCAGCATACTGGCCAGGATGACGGTGGGCAGAATGGAGCCCCAACCGGACTCCACGATCACCACACCGAGGCTCTCCCCTTTCTGCTTCTCCACGTACAGCTGGAACGCAGGGGAAAAAGCCTTTTTTTAATCCTCTTCGAGCACATTTTGAACTGGGTTTAGAAGATTCATGAGACTCTGGCACAACCATCTGTGCTAAGGGAAATCCATCAATCATCGTCATAATTCACCTGCAGCCAAATAAAAAAAATGTCGCACCTCTTTACAGTTGTCTGAGTTTGAGAAATGGACGAGGTCATCGTGGTACATTTCCTGGGAGTTGATGATGTCACTGTATTGTTTCTGGCTCAAGTCGGTGGGGTTGATGCCATTGGCTCGCAGGAATTCTCTGTAGGCCACGCTAAAGGCCTGACCGATGGACTGTGCAATGAGCTGCGCCTGTGGGAAGGGGAGCGTTTGGGGAAAACTACTCAGCAGAAAGGCTATCTCAGTTGACAACAACAAGGAGGTGAGAAAGACCACAACAGTTAAAGTGACCACAGAACAAACATCTAAAGCAAAGCTGAAGTATAAACTCAAAATGTATGTGCAGTTAAGCAGCAAGCACTTACATCCTCTGATTCAAAGACATAGCAGATCATCCTGTACTGACTCTTCCCTTCGCTGGCAGAGTCGGGAGATTCAGCGAAATCCTCCGATGAGGCCTGAGACATGCGCCTCCGTGCCATCAGAACCACAATACTGCCAATGTCGGCGATGTAGGAGATGGTACGCAAGGCACTGTCCATCATCGTGTCCTATGTGGTGCAAAAACAGTGACAGTCATCAGTATTTATGTCTGAAGGTAAAGTCACTGGAATGATAAAACACAGAAAGGAGGCTGAATCAACACACACAGATCCAGGAGTTACTTACCTGTGTGTCAGCATTCAGCACTTTGACAGCTTTAGTGGAGATGAACAGGTCCACCTCTGTCATCATTTGAGAGTCTTCATCTTGGCTCTGGGAAATAAACGACATATTGTTTTTAACATGACAATGACAACAGTAACATGGGGCAAAAATAGAATGCAACAGCTCCATCGTGTGGTAGGAAAATGACCCTGCTGCCTGCTTACCCTTGAATAAGTCAGCTGGTAACACAGGTACTTAAAAATGCCTTTAATGTGGTGAAATCCAAAGAAAAAGACACTTTGGGAGCACAAGCCTCTGCTGGTGCTGAACAGGAGCTTCGCTGTTTTACCCAGAGACATCAATTTTAATTCTTAAACCTGCAAACCAGTGGTGGAAGGTAATTAAGTACATTTACTGAAGCACAGTACTTAATTACAAATTTGAGGTACTTGTATTTTACTTATTCTAATCTCATGCCACTTTCTGCTTCTACCTCTACTCTTCTTTAAACTCATTTTTGTGCTTTAGTTACGACTTACTTTTAAAATCTTTGCATACAAAGCACATGAAAATGTACAGATTCTCTATGATTGACAGAAAATTAATTGACGCTATTTTGATCATCTTCATATTCATCTTCATCGTCATTTTCCCCTCAAAAACATTTCATGGTTTCAGCTTCTCAAATGCGAGGATTTACCACTTTTCAGGGAATGTGTCCCTCTGGGCTCTGAATGACTGTGAGAGCATTTGTCACTGTTTTCACAATCGATTAATCGATTAATCCATAATGAAAATAATCATTCATCTCAGGTGTATACAAAATTCACCAAACTCACCACCTCAACCAAATATCACAGTAAAATGCTGCTTTTACATTAATGCTTGGATAATAATAATAATAATAATGTAATTATATAATATATAACACATATTACAAATATACCATATATATAGTTTTACAGTCACATTTTTCATTCACTATTAATACTTAAAGCACTTTTTCCTGATTATACTTCAATATCTTTACTTAAGTTTCAGTGCAGGACTTTTGCTTGTAATAGAGGATATTTACACTGTTGTATTAGTACTTTTACTAAAGTACAGGATCTGAAAACTTCCTTCACCAGTGCTGCAAACACAACCTTTTGGAATCAAATCTGTATCTCTGTTAGTTTGATGGCTAAAGCTTAAAAGGCAACTTTTTTTATGGCAAAACTCCCAGTTCCAGATCGCCATCATATTCTAATCATTTCCTCTCAAACACAAGGCCAATCTGTTCGTCCGGTTTCTGTAGAAATCTTCTCCCTCATTTTTGAGACACAGAAACAGACGACAGCGCACAGTAACCTCTTTGGCTTTAGTTCAAATGTTTAGAAACCAAATCAATGGATGCTAACGACCATCTCCTTGAAGAGACAGATTACCTTGATGCGACTGACAGCTTCATGGGCCTGGGACATGCGGACAGACTTGGATGGATTTTTATCAGACAACACCTGAGTGCAGCCAAGGTAGTTAGCAGCAAAGATGATCCCATCAATAAGATCTTCTGGCTCACAGGGGCCTGGGACTGTGCAGAAAAAAAAGGGCACTCAATGCAAAACATCCCAATTTGCTGCAAAGAATTTGGAAAACAATGAGGCGTAAGAAAAGCATCAGATAATTACCATCCTCAAAGCTGGGGAATGCAGCAGCTTCCTGTGTTTTCTTTAAAATAAGTTAAGGTGACGACAAGTTAGGGAAAACATCTTTACAGTGATAACACTCCAGAAGACATATCATCCATAAGTCGTCACCTTGGGTGTGTCGCTCTCCTCCGCAGGGACGAGCTCTGGACACTGAGGCCTCCCTGGCTGCTCTGGCACGTCCTCTGGTGTCACAGCTGTGCTCGGCTTCTCAACCTGTTGCATACAAATATCTGCTTTAACTTAGGCAAGCCTGCTGGTAAACGATTCTTGTTGTCCTGGGTAGATGATAACTCCGTGGGGAAAAGGTGACAAAGACTATTTGTGGCTAAGGATTTAATTAAAATCTTATTTAATTCACTCTGGGACACAGCGCTGGTAGATAGAAAGAAACTTAAGCAAACACAAGCCTCACGGGATGAGACGTGACAAAGACCCGGCCTCCTCGTATTGGTTACCTGCTGGGGTTTCTCTGGCCGTCTCTGCCTCTCCTCAAGAGGCTCCCTCTGTTGTTCCGGTGTGGGATGAGGAGCCCGGGATGGTTTGATAACCCTGGGTTCGCTCTCCCGGCTGGCAGCAGAGGGAGGACTGGGTCTGGGAACGGGAGGAGTCTCTCTACGAGGCTGGGCCTTCTGGGCGTCGGCAGGCGACTGAGCATGGGACTGACGAGGCGGTGGAGGAGGAAGTTGCTTACTGGAACCAGACCTAGCTTTGGTCCGCACGGCCACTTTTTTGCAGTCCTTTGAAGCCGTCTTTGGACGCTGTTCATTGCTATTGACGCTGCATCCTTTGATCCCAGAGACAACATGCTCCATGTCCTCCGCCGGTCCCCTCCTCCCTCGTCCTTTACCCTGCCTCTCTTTCTCCTTGGACCCCATGTGAGACACCTCGCACTTCTTACCGCCTCCTGGGATATTCTGGTTTCTTGCGACTCGAGTGTCATCTTCTTTTTCCCTTTCATCACCTCCCTTTCTAATTCGTTCATTGTCATTGTCCTGATAAAGGTAAGTCTGCCTTTGAACACTGGTCTCAGTCTCCTCTAAATCCTCTATAAATTTGGCTCCATCCAGCACCTCTTCTATCTCATCTCCATCACTGAAGAAGAACCTGTTCTCCTGGCCCTTTTCCACCTTCCTCTCTGCTTCATCCCCAGCAGCCGGAGCACAATGCGACCTAAAGCGATGGCCCGTCTTGTGAGGCTTAGTGTCTGATTGTGATCCCTCACATATTTCTGTGCTGTGACGAGGCCTGGGAGCGAACTGGTCAGCAGCGCTGCTGTTCTCATTAATATTATCACCTACTGCATGCTTTATATAGCCACCCTCCTCAGGACTGTACTGCTTGTAGTACCTCGTGTCCACTACGCCCTCTCGGTTTAAGTGCAGCACCTCATCATAGTCCTGCTCCACATCAGAGCCCACGTTGTCGTACTCAGAGCAGGTGTCCTCCATGTCCTCAGGACTAGGGTCACAGCTCATGTAATAGTGGCTTGCAGGAACAGGAGGAGTCAGCTGGTCGTTGTCATCATCCTTCAAGGTACACGGTGGTTGCTCGGACGCCTCGCTCACCAAGCCTCGCTGCTCTTCCTGGCTCTGTGTAGAGAGTCCTAGACCGGGGCACGGTGGAGGGCTGGGAGCCAATATTTTGGAAATGGTTCCTGGCCTTTTTCCATGAGCCATACCTGGCCCTGTAAGCCCACCACCCTCAACCCTGTGAACCATAGATAACCACAATTAGATTTTTGAGATGCTTGCGTTATGCTCTATGTAAATTTTCACTTGACATCCTGAACAACACATTCATACTCTCTAGAAATGAGCTTTCACAGGTTTTACCTATCCATCTGCTCCATAAATACACAAATTATTTAGCCATTATGAATCTGCTCCGGCTGCAAAACAACCTCTTCCCTTGTTTACTTAGTATCAGGGATGTGCCGCATAAGATCTTTCATGATAATACTGGCACCATTTTTAACAGAATGAACGAATATGATCCATATCTGGATAATGGCAATACTCCAACTCCAACAATACATACAACAAACGTATTTCCTCACCTCAAGCAGAAGCACCCAGATGAGCATGAAGAAGAGAAGCAAAAATCCCACAAAGAGAGCTTAAGCTGTAAAACTGTAAACTAAGCAGACAAACTACACTGGCTCAGCAAAGCGTCGTCAAATCTAGTTTATCTAGTCTGCTAGTTGTGCTCTATATTTGTATATGTATGCTCTGGGATGTACACATCCCAGAGGATCTCTCAAACACTTCACACTATACCAGACTTAAATAACGTGATCAAAGATTGGTTCCCACGCTTACACAAACAGTTTGGACTGAGATCCCCTATGATATCAGAGTAAATGTCACTGTTTCACATTTTAAACGAACACAGAAATTCCTCCCTTAAGGACAACCAGTGGCCACTTATTAATCTGTTACTTCTACACCATCTGACACCCACATTCGCTATCATAGCCTTTCTGTCCACGTCGACTGCCTATGTTGTTTGTTATCTGTCATCTTGCTTCGTTGTGTCTGCTCTAATTTTGTCTTGCAGTCCTGCAGAACAGGGAAAATGCTTTAAGTGAGTGAAGCCAGTAGCATGTGATGTTTTCCTGCAGGATCATCTTTATTTTTTCTACTTAAAGTACACCCTCACTTAAAAACTCATCCCTGAAACGTTTTTACGATGCGGATAGTGTGGGTGCCAGATTTATGATCCATGACTTATGTCCTCCGAGGAACCCGTTTGCAGAACAGTACATCATTCCTCTGACATCCGAATAGCATCTCTACAACATAACATCCTATGTATCGTCAAATGAACAGATAATACAAACACAGCAGGTGGAAAATGAATTTCTTTGCATTCGCCTCTGTCTCTTTTATGATTTTTTTTTAGCCATTTGAGGAGCCAAACAACAACAAAAAGAAAATATACCAGTCACAACACTGGTAGACTAAATCAAGCTATGTCATGTAGTACTATAGAGCTGAACTAGAGCATGCATCAGTTTATGAATTAGCTGACTGACGAGAAGTTAATCTGCAACAATTTTTATAACTAGTTAATTACTTCCAGTCCAGAAGTCCGTCCAGAATCAACTGGTTCCATTCCTCAAGCATTATTTTCCAGTTTTCTAAAGCATCTATAATAGTCTTTCGAACAGCTTTGAGTTTTGGACTGTTGGTCAAAATGAAAAAGCACTTTACCTTGAGCCCTGGGAAGATATTTTCCCATAGGCCAAACGATTAATCAGCTAATCAAAATAACTGGCACACTGAGTGATGATGAAAACAGTTGCAGACAAATATAAAATAAAAACATATGGCACTAACAAAAGGATATTATAGAGAAAATTAACAGACAAAAATTATCAGCCTATCAATTTTACATACATTCATACATATTTAGGAGCAATTTCTAAGCAAGTTCATTATGAAAGAAAAGCCAAAGACCTTTGATGTGATGTTCTCTGTCTGGTATGCTCAGTGCATTAGAGCTTTATATCACATGAACACGGTGGTCTGATACCCGCCCAGACTAAACACGTCGACACCCTCATCTACACATGAACCATCTGAGCTTGTCGCTAAACTGGAAAAAAAAAAAAAAAAAACTGCGCTGTTTGGGCTCCAGCTTTCGGGTGTGATTGAGGTTTAACACCCAAGCCACAATAAATCCCAACGGCTCACAGTGTTGATCAGATGATAATGCATCTGAGATTATGGTATTATGAGGACAAAAACCTACCCCCCCCCCCCTCCAGATCACCTTAGTATACAGTATAACACGCGGACCTAATCATGACCTCTCCATGGTGCTGAAGTGCTAATTAAAAACAATGAGGTTCGTTACAGGCTCGTGTTGGCGCTTCAGGATTAAGATTGCACGCATTTTGCCCTGCCCTTGACGTATTTGTGGTGTTTTATGAACCCATTACGCCGAAGTTTTGCCGCAGCTGCAGGAGTGGTTGTTGTGGTTGCTCCGGTTTCCCCACAACTGGACGCCGCATTCCCCATCTGCTTAAATATCGATAACATAATCGGATATATGGTTTCCCTGCGCATATACCACGGCGGGGTTGGAGCTGACTCCCTCCGCATACACACACACGGACGCACACACACATTCTCACACACACACACTGTGCTGGTTTCACCATCTGGAAGCGATATCATCCTGCTGCTGCAATTCACATCGACCTTGATTTGAAGCATCGAGACTGCACCATGCTGACATCCAGCTTATGGGCTGATGTTGTACCAGAGGGGCACATCCAGCATTGTCCTCAGCCCCATCATCGGAAGCCGTAGAGGCCCTTCTGCATCTCTACAAGATGTTATTTTTTCCCCAGACATTTGTGGTGAGGTGATTCCGTGCGGCACTTACCAGCATCGGTCCTGTCGGCGGCCCTCCTTGTAAAATGCCCGTGTGCAGATCAGATCAGATTGCTCTCCGGAATGGTGATTTTTGAATAAAAGCCGCACAGCAGCCCAGGAACCTGTGTAGAAAATACACCCCCCATCATGTGCTCACTCCCCTGATCAGCCAACAAATAACACAGAGGCAAGCGGGATGAGTGCGTGATCAAACATGCGGCTAAAGAATTGACCCATATCATTTTAGTTTAAAGCACTTAAGTAATATTTATTTCTTATGTATCTAACAGTAATTGTAAAAGGGATGATTTATATGTTTTACGTTGTATTAAATTTAAACATAATCTAAAAATACATCTACATATAAATCTTTTACATCTTGAATAAGATTTTTTAATTTCAACTTTTTCTTTTTTCTTTTTTTTTATTTGCATTTAGGTAGCTGAGAAAATATCGATGTGGTTAAGATCGATTGCTACACCCTTACAAACAGAATCTGCTCTCCTCTGGTTAAGCCTGAGACGCGGGATTGTTATGATCGTGCCGCTAGTCTATTACCAAATGAGACCGCTGCCGGTATGTTAGCTTATGTTTTGAACCATTGACAGTCTTTATATTAATGTTTGGGCAGTTCTTCTAATCCATATGTGACGCACCAAAAACGGAAAATATGCTACAATTTGAAATGAAGTGTTTTAATGAGCTAAGATAGCATTCAGGTTAGCTAAACAGATCTTAGCATTATTATATGCTAACTCTCCTTAGAGTATGCTTCTTAAACTTGTTCTCATCGAGCAACGGCACGTACGCCTGTATCATGTCTGAGAGGGCCAGCAAAGACAAACCCAAGCGAAGTTTGTCATTGCCCAGGAGCAAGAAGAAAGGCAGTGTCAAAGCTGGGATTCCTGCCAGTGCTGCTGCCACCACAGCCCCAATTACTTCATTCTTCAGTAGCCAGCCTCCACCTAAGCTGGCCTGCCCGCTGTGTGGCCAGTTGGTACCGAGATTCAAGATCAATGAGCACATTGATTTGCAATGTCAGAAGTTTGAGAGAGGAGACAGCAGTGCCGCCTCAGCAAGTAATAGTGTTGTGCCAAGCATCCAGCTGTCACCCAGAAAGAATCCCCCGAAGTCCCCAGAGCTGGAGCCAAACAAGGAGGAGGAGGTCAATGAGACCAATACCAGCCCTTACTTCAAAAAGAAAAGCTTTCATCAGGCACCGCGGGAGATGAGCAGTAAGAGTGTGGTCAGGATGATTGACCTGGGAAGTCTTTCCACCAAGTTATCTCGGAAATGTCATAAGGTACCTGAGAGGACACAGAGAAAGGATATACATGTGCCAAGGTGTTGTGAAAAGGAGATATATTCTGAAACACTCAGCAGCTCACAGAAAGAAAATCATCTGATTCAGAGTTTAGGAGACAACGAAGATTGTGACCTGACAACAACCAGTGCGGACGCTCCAACAGCAATGGAAGATCTGTCATGTTCAGACACAGGACATCATCTTGAACTCAAAGCTTCTAAACCAGAGACTGTCCAAAAATTCAATAATCCAAAATCCAAACTAGCAAAGAGAAAAAAGGCAACAGCCTCCACTGGCAGAGTGTCTATTTTGAGAAAGAAAGCAAAATATGAGGGGAGCAGCAGGCAGTCAGAGGAGGTGTTGTCTCAAGAAGAAACGACTGATTCAGACCATCTTAAAACTGAGGTCCCTTCTGCTTCTACTACTAGTACTGCTTGTGAACCCCCTCTAAGTTCAGAGGAGACACATGAGAGATGTGCTACAGCCATCAACCATGATTCACTTTCCGAGTCTGGTGCAGAGAACGCCGCTAGTGACCAGGCTGTCGAGGGCTCTCATGCCCTGCGGCTTCCCTACTACCTCCGTAACTTCCGGACGGTGCTACAGGCTGTCCTGGAGAATGAGGACGACAGGGCATTGTTCGACCAGCAGGATATGTCCCTCGTACATGCGTTTGAGAAGCTCTCAGGTATGCTGAAATATCAGTCAGTACTTGTTATTTAGTAGTAAGGCCTTGTCACTCACATGTATTTTTTGCTCTCAAAGTCATGGGGCAGAAGCTGTACGTGAGACTCTTTCAGAGGAAACTGAAGTGGCTCCAAGTAAATAAACTGGATTATGAAGAGATATGCAGTGATCTGGGACCTGTTGCTCAGGAGCTGGTTCAAGCTGGTTTTCTGCAGTCAGGTAAATGATCCCTAATAAATAACGTGATTTGACATTTTAGGACATCTTTAGGAAAATTAACTAAAACCTCTTTTATTCCTGGCATATTTCTAATTATGATGACGAAGGCTATATATTCATGTTCCTCCTGTTTTTTGTCATGACTGTTAAAATTGCAGTTAATGAGGACTGTGTTGGTGACATCTTTACAGTTTTATCAGAAATGTTTGAATTAAAATCGAGCTCCATTGTAGGAAAAGGAAACTGGAGCTGATTAATGAAATTAGTCAGCCAGTGCATGCTGGGATAGTCTCCTGCCCCTGTGCTACCCTGTGCAAAATCCTGACAGATTGATGGAATTAGTATCTAACAACTATGGGTGCCAAGGGCCCCCAAACTCTTGAACAGTCTTCCTGTTTAAACTCATCTTTCTACCACAGTCACCTCCTTTAAATCTCTCTAATAAAGAATATATGATAATAGAATAGAGTATGTAACATAAAGTATGTATGTTATCCTGTTGAAACATGTATATTTTCTGGTTTTCTCCTCTTTCTCCTCTCCTGTGCTGTTGTATATCAAAGAAAGTGACCTTCAGGAGTTAGGGGAGGCTCTGGATCTCCTGCCTGCTCCTGAACTCAAAGCTCTGGCTAAGAGTTTCCATCTGGGCAATTCTGGGACTCAGAAGCAGCAGCTAGTGGATGGGCTTCTCCGTCTCAGCAGGCAAAAGTCCCTCTTCGCTATGACCTCTGCTCAAAACAACATTGGGGCTGTCATACTCAGAAGGTGAGATGATGAAATACATTGTGTTCAGTAGTTTCATAGTAAAGATCTCTCACCGCTGTGCTCTCTAACCTTAAAGAGCAAAGCAGCTCGCAGGTCCCTGTGTACGCCTGTGTCGTGGTCCTCGGGCTGTCTTTTCTCGCATCCTTTTACTCTTCTCTCTGACGGACACCATGGATGAGGAGGAGATGGCGGCTGGTGGGCAAAACCAGCTCTTCACCATCCTGCTGGTCAACTCGGGACGTCTGGCCTTCCCAGACTACACAGTACAGCGTAGAGCCAAGGTGTTCCAGGACAGAGATGATCTTATCAGGTGGGGGTGTGGAAAATAAGTGACACTGGTTTCATTTAATTTATCTATGCTGTATAGCCAGGAATAAATACTCACAATTTCGTCCATCACACCAGATATGAAGCATCCATGCGATCCCTGCAAGAGGTAGCCTCAGCTATGCAGGGAGGTCAGTGGGAAGAGGCCATGGAGCTTTACACTGCTGCCAAAAGTGCCTGGCAGGAGCTGAAGAAAAACCATGACCTCAGGTGACATGAATCTATTTATTTGCTTCTACCTAAAACAGATACAGACTCCCTGGACATTCTTTTATGTTGTTATTATTGTGTTGGATAGTCACCAGGAGGAGCTGCCTGTGTTCCTGCGCAGCTTCACTACAGGATGGGCTTACACTCGTATCTTATCCAGAGGGGTGGAGGTCTTGCAGAGGCTGCGTCGCTATGAGGTTTTCTGACATTATCCACTCACACTCTCATACAAATTCAAGCTTTGCAAATGAGGATAAAGGTATGTCACAATTAAAGATGCTATGGGTCTACTTTTGTGGTACAGGAAGCAGTAGAGGAGCTGCGGTCCTTACTTTTGCAGTCCACTTACTGTTTTGACAGCCGAGGGCGGTGGTGGGACAGACTGGCATTAAACCTTCACCAGCACCTAAAAAAACCTGAGCAAGTGAGCACCAGTGGCTTCATTCACCTCTTTAAGACATGTTTACCGTTTAGATGTGCAACATTGCCATCAGTCATAGCTGTTGTGTTTTTTTGTGTTATTCCAAGGCTATTTGTGCTATCAGAGATGGGCTGTCAGACCCTCTGGTGCGAACTGGACATAAACTCTCTCTTCATCAGAGAGCTGTTAGGATGAAAGAGTCTGCCAGCTTGAAGAAGTATCGCCTGCAACTAAAAGACCTGCCCACTATCCAAGTCCAGGATGTCAGACATGTGAGTTTAGTATAATATGTCATTTTTGGGGCTTCTAGGAAGGAGAAACAAGTGTTATATGTTTGGTGTATGTAAAATAACAGATATATGAACTGTACTTTTGTCTGCAGGTGACCATCCGGGGACAGCTGTTTCCTCATGAGGGGGGTATGGGGAAATCTATGTTTCTTATACCAGCAAATGAAGAGGGGGAAGAGACTGGCAATGCCACTGTAATAGGCTCTGTGGAAGAGCTGTCTTTAGCACATTACCGTCAACAAGGCTTTGACCAAGGCAAGCAGTTTAGCCTCACCTGTCAGAAATATTTCTGTATCCTTTTATCACCTTTACATTGATTTTCCATTGTTAATGCATTAGGGATCCATGGAGAGGGTTCAACATTCTCGACATTATTTGCTCTGCTGCTGTGGGACATCATTTTTATGGAGGGTATTCCAGATGTTTTCAGAAATCCATACCAGGTAAAGTAAGCTCTAGCAATATAGTATTTGTGGGCTATCATTGTGTTTATACCAGTTTAACTTGTCTTCCTTTCTTCTCACAGACATGTCCACTGGATCTTCACACTGACTGTTTCTACGAGAACAGGAAAGAGGCGATCGATTCTCGTGTGCAGTTGCTTGGCGTGGCATCTGTGGAGACGCTGTGCGACATGTTAGAAGAGGCTTGGACCTCCCAGGAGGGTAAAGTGTGTTCACTGGTCGGCTGGGAGCGTTTCTCCTCCCTTCAACAGGCACAGGTATTTTCTGTCGTTCATGTAAATATGCACTCAGTGGCCATTTTATTAGCTACACTGGTAAAATTGAATGCAGTTAAATACAGCAACTCAGAATTTAAAGTCTACCTTAACAGAAATTCATTTTATTTAACTACATGTTCATTATTGAGGTCATAGTTTGCAGGGGTGTTGAACTGGACTTCATCATATTGAGAGGTATTTCTAATGTTTTTCCTTCCCCATTTACAAACTAAGGTGATAAATATGAGAAATATTTAAATGTAATGCAGTCCAGTTTAAGACCAACTACAGTAAGAAATATTTAGTTACATTAATACCTTGCTACATAATTTATATTACATTATACATCATATGTCTGATTATACATGGTAAGTTAATGCAAAGTATGCCTCTATAGGCTGTGATAAAAAAAAAAAAACTAGGATTATATGTTTTGTCTACTACTCTGGGTACTAACATGGAACTAACATAACCACTTTTATACTCTATTTGCAGTCTCTTGTGTCATGCATGGGTGGAGCCTTCTTAGCAGGAGTAATAGCACGAATGTCAAAAGATTACAGACACTGCCGTGCAGGTCTGCCTGATCTAGTGGTGTGGAACACCTCAGAGAACAGCTACAAGGTGAGAACACATCACAACCTGGTTCTTTGTATTAGATATTCCCCTTTGTGTATGGATTTAGACACTCTGTGGTACCTGATTACTTTAAGTCTGGTTACATGGATTACACTGCAGCATGTGTAATGTGATATTGGATGTCTTGTTGTTGTAGCTGGTGGAGGTGAAAGGGCCCAGTGACCGTCTGTCCCAGAAGCAACAGATCTGGCTGGATGAGCTTCAGAAACTGGGGGCTGATGTGGAGGTGTGTCACGTGGTGGCTACTGGAGCCAGAGGAGCTCGTCTGGAATAAACAGACACAGAAGAACTGACTGATAAGACTGCTGCTAATTAATAAGTGTGTGGTTGTAACGGAAACATCAGCAGACAGAATCTCTGAAAAAAATGATCTGGATGCTTTTTCTGATTCTCATCTGGAACAGATATTGATGATTATCTCAAAAATTAAATTTGTCTTCCATATGTCACAAATTGAATCCTACATGAGATGAGTATAGGGAGTGAAAGTTGTGGCAAGAGGTGTGCCTTGTGACATGCGGCATTATCGCCTTCAGCAGGAAGAGGTGCATCATGAGATGGAGATCATCACTGAGAACTGCCAGGATCAGAAATAGCTTGGTTGCAGATAATCAGAGCTGATGCATGACAGGATCCAACAATCATGCCAAACTGATGGTGTTTCCTTTTCCTTGGCAATATATACACACTACATTCTCAGGATCTTGTGTTGCCAAGCAACGAAAACTCAAATTTAGTTGGCTGCTTACAAATTGAATGACAGCTCTACAAGTTTGTTATGCAAGTAATTACTGTAATAATATGCCCTTAAATATGCAGTTTTGCTACTACGCCGCCAGAAAAAAAACAAAAAAAACCCCCAAAACATCAGTCCGGTACCACAAAAGAAACAAGAGAAATCAAATAAGAGGGCTGCAAGTAATGATTATGTTCATTAACAATTAAGTTACCATTAATAAAATGCCAGAAAATAGTGAAAATGCCTATGGCAGTTTCCTAGAGCTCAGGATGTCATTATCACTTTGCTTGTTTGGTCTGACCAGCAGTCCAAACCCCAAATTATTCAGCTTATTATAACAGCCATCACATATGACAAACAGAGGCAGCAAATCCTCAGAATTGAGAAGCTGGAACTTGGAAAAAGCTATTTTGTTTAAAAATGACTCAAACGATCATCAAAGCGGTTGCCAATTAATTTTCTGTTGATTGATTGATCAACCAAACAGATCTCTGACTGAATTGTGTTGATATGTAAAATGTGAGAACTGATGTTGATGGTGTGGGACACTGAAATATTAAAAGACAATTTTGATATTATTTTCCTGTTTACGAATGTGCCTGTAATGGCGGAAGGAGATGTATACGTTGTGTGTCACAGGCATGGTTAGTGCCCATAGGCTGTGCCTGGGCGTGCTGTAATGTATGCAGGCCTGGATCATGGATGCATTTGGGGGAAGGGATGCCAGGCTGCCCTGCGTCTGACGTCACGACGTTGGAGAGAGAGGAGGCGATGAGAGGAAGGTGCAATAAACACACAGGGCGTCTGCGCCTATCTAAGTAGGACAATAAAGTGAAAACGGCATCAATGCTCTAACAATGGATTTGGCAGATATGCTTCTTTTTAAAGTTTTCCTCTTCGTGTACTTACTAAACTACACCCAAGGTGAGTGAGGCATTTTCACAGAAAACCTTACAAGTTGTGCTGAATCGGTGAAGCAGCGGCTGAGAGGAGCAGAAAGGCTGATAACCCGTTAGCTAACAGAAGGGATCAGCAGGGCCTGCTTGTTATGAAGAGGGACTGCACCCTTTTTTGCCGTATTACTTCAAGCTAACAAATGGTGCGCGGTGTAAAAGCTGATTTGGATTGGCGTAGTTGACTGAAATAAACCGACATTGCGGCGATGTTTCTGCGCGTTGTCACCGTTTTTGTTGCCAGGGTTGGATCGGTTTTGTTGTTATCGTGCGAATAGCGCCGACAGCCATTGTTATGAGAAGACGGAGATGCCGACTGGGTTAACGGACCGCTAGCTTCGTGCTAGCTAACACTTTAGCCGCTAACGTAACGACTTTTGTCAAAAAACGATAAAGTTAGCCACTGACATTAAGCTACCTGCACCGTGTCAGCGTTTATAATTTAACACAGTAACACAAGTTTTCATGTTTGCTGGCGTAAATCGGTTTTCTATGTTGGTTACTGGTCAGTGTTTCGTCTTATGCTGTTCGCTATTCTCTAATTTAACGTACTGTGAGTAACAATAACTATGGAGTCAATATATTGATCATAATTTGTATGATTAGGAACGAAATTGCCCCTCTTTAAAATGCTGTACTGACTTGTGGTATACCTATGGCATCGCACACCTGCCACTACTGTGCTTTTTAATCTTATACCAGTAAAATGAAATTAGCTATACGGGACTCAGATTTACGCCTACATAAATCTCAGTCAGTTGCACGATCCACATCTACATTAAGCAATCGGAATATTTTTAATCTCAGCATGGGCGCCCTGTCAAACCTTCAGAAGTATCAGTCACAACTTTTTCACGTAACAGGACATATGCGTTTGGCAAAATTAACGTCAAAAGATGCACGTGGTCGTGCTTCACCACGTACCTTTACGCTGCTAAGTTCGTGTGTGTGTGTGCGCGCGTGTGTGTTATCCAGTGTTTAATTCTGATGGCTCTGTGTGATCATTGAAATGTAAGAATCAGGAATCTTTGTGTTTGCTCCATTTTTATTATCATAGTTGTTGTAGGTCGTGAGAAATTAAGATATTTCAGAATAGGCATGGCCTTCACTTCTCATAGTCACCATAATGAAAAATTTAATGATGGCACCTAAATATTTCATAGTGCACATGAACGGAGAAGTAGCTGAAGACTGGTCTACTCACCCATCTTTGTTACATGGTTACACTGAATCCTGTAATTTATGGCTCGATAGTCAAGCATAATTACCAGTCAGACAGTAGTAATTACATATACTGTATTTAACTGAAAGTACTTTCTTTTGGTTTATATGTTATGGGGCAAAGATCTGAGCTCTCGGATCTGCCAGCGTTTCTGCACGCTGAAACAAAATTACTATGTTTTCTTGGAGTGCAGTTTATCAGACTGCTTTTGGGTGTGATGCAGTTAGTGAAATGAGTGGAGGTGCTGGAGAATCTTTTTCCTTCGAGCCCACCACCCACTCTTCTGGTGGCAAAATAATAATGTTGTGACGCTGGGGGCTGTTGTTGAGCACAGCTCCAAAACTGGCACCCATTTGACTTAAATGGATTTAGCTGAATTTTAAAACACAGACCATACTGCCTTGCTGTCAGTTGCCATAATTTTAATCCTGCCTGTTAAATATCTGGCTGATCATCAATTGTTTGGGCATCTAAATTTCCCTAACATGTACCATGCCTCAGTTATTTACTCTAAAATGTAGCTGTGGTACTTTAATGCCACATCAAAGACTCAATTTTGGATATCTGATGCTTGAATTATATTGTCTAACACACAAAACAAGCATTTTATATCTGCCATCTGCTAAGAATAGTCGATGTGACAGGTGTTAGTATTTTTCTCACCCAACATTTGCTAGTGTACAGTTTGTCTTTTATAGGTATGTTTTTATGTTACCTTTATATTGTATCCATACACCTGGGATGCCTGTGTTGTCATTTACTTTGATTCTCTGAGCATATGCATTTCATTAAGTTCCATAAGGCTTGTTTTTACCTTGTTTTTGCTGGTAACAGGAGTTCCTCTGTTCTTTCCACACAGGACACTACAGAAATCCCCTGAACAAGTACATACGTCACTATGAAGGCCTGTCCTACGACACAGAGCTTGTGCACAGCAAGCATCAGAGGGCCAAGAGGGCGCTCTCTCATGAAGACAAGTTCCTTCATTTAGATTTTCATGCTCATGGAAGGTTTGTCAGTTTTTCCAGATATTAACCTGAGGGGAAATTCTGTCTGGATCTCTGTCTATTTTTGTGTCTCCTCATCCATCTCTTTATTTACCTGTCTGTTTGGGTTTTTTTTTTTCATTTGCAAAGCTCATCCAATATGCCTGTATTGTTTATGATTGAAGGTGTAGATCAGCTGTAGCAGATATTTGCAGTGTGATTGATAGTTATTTACCTTTAATCCTGTTTTACGAAATCTGACCTGATCAGGGGCATCACACTGGGTCTTAGGTGAGGACAGATTTTAAATCTCAGCCTTCGTTCTTTCTGTGTAGTTTCTTTCATCTCCATTAGAGTTAAAGCGTTTAATCGTTTGGCGGATTGACAGAATATCGACTAGCGAAAATACCAGACATTCCCTTGTTCCAGCTTCTCAGTTGTGAGAATTTGCTGCTTTTCTTTGTCTGGCGTGATAGTAAACTGATAATTTTTGGGCTTGGGACCGTTGGTCGGATAAAACAAGCTATTTGAAGACAGGAATTTGAGCTTTGGATAATTGTAAAAGGCGTTTAAATTGAGGTGATTTAATTAAAAGATTAGTCTACAGATGTATCGATAATTAAAATGATTATTTGTTTTGTATTATTTGTTTGCCACAGTCTGGTTTGTTCTGACTCCCTGCCACAATCTAAATACAGGTCAGGTGGAGTAGAAACTCTGTGTGTTTGTGTGTGTGCGCGCGTGTGTTGCCGTGTGTGTGTGTGCGTGTGCCCGCGCGCCCTGTGATGGATCACAGGATCCTGGGTATTTCTGTACACTTGATACCTGGGTGGGAACCCCCTCAAGGATGGATTGATGGATATATATAGTCCTTGTCATGGCTCTTCATCCAATATTTTGAGGACTTGATGTTGTATAATAGAAAGTGTCTACACTCTTCATGACAAAGTCAAGACCATCTGGCTGGGAGCTTGGCAAAGGCTGTCTGTCTTCCTGCCTGTAGCAGGGCCTGCTGTTCCCAAACTCTGATGCTGCTTAGTAGGGAAGCGAACGATAAGAGCCGTGTCAACACACACGCGGAAGGAAGACGTCTGTTCCTTTGAAAAACAGGAATGTGTCAGCGTCTTTTTCTTTGAATTCATGACAAAGCTGGAGACACAACTCAAATTCGTACGTTTAATTTGCTGCACCCCATCCACCTTCTGCCTGCAGGTCTTGTGTATGAGCGTGTTCTCAGATAGAATTTTAGTGCACCTTACATTTTCCCTGAGATTCAGTCCTAACAGAAAACAACTGCAGTCAAATAGGGTTTTTACACATACAGGGCCAGACTTGTGTCATAATGTCACGTTTGACCAAATTCCTCTAATCTAATTGAACAAAGACTTCTGTTTTCTTACAGTTAATTTAAACTGCTTTGCCTGACTTGCAATACAGTAACTTCCACTCAACACAAGTATACAATAAGAGCACTGTGTAGGTGTTACATGAAACCCAAGTTTTACTGTACCGTCTTTGTTTCCGTGCCATATGTTAGATCAACAAAAAACAGCATTGTCTCAAGATGTCCTGGTTTTCAGTTCCCTCTGTTGCAGGATAGAAACTGCAGTTTCCCTTGTGCAACTGAAAATGGCTGAGATGTTTTCTGTCTGCTAAACCATGCCCTTCTTTTCACCCTTTTCCTTTTCATTTGCATTCTCCCTTTTCTCTAAGGTTGGGTGAATATTGCTTACCTCCCAAAGCGATGCCACGTTCATATTCACACCCAAATCTATAGGCTGAGGCTCTCACCGAGACATGAATAACATCAGCAGATGGTTTTGGGACATCACAGAAACAAACTTCTCGCAATAAACATATCACTGTTGTCCCACATTGTAACCGGTGTCATCACATTCAAGTGTCTTTTGTTTTTATATTACCTACAGTTTCATTTCTTTGATTTCAGGCATTTTAATTTACGAATGAAGAGGGATACCACCTTGTTTGCCCAAGATTTGAAGGTGGACGTTTCAGGAGAAGAGATTCCATTTGATACCTCTCATATCTACACTGGAGAAATCTACGGCAAGACTTTCTTTTCATTTCAACTTGTTTGTCTATACTTGCATTTTTCAGACTCTTTCTGTTTTTCTGAAACATGAATACCCGATCTTGTGGGAATCCTCTGACACCTGCGCCTCTGTAATTTGGATCCCCAGGTGAGAAAGGTACCCTGACTCATGGTGCCATTGTGGATGGTAAGTTTGAGGGCTTCATTCAGAGCTACCAAGGCACCTACTACGTGGAGCCTGCTGAGAGATACCTGGAGGGAAAAGACGTGCCCTTCCACTCAGTCATCTATCACGAAGACGACATACGTGAGTCCCCAGCAACTTCAGCTACACAAATGCTTTGACAGGCCAATTTCTTGTAATCACTGAGGATGTGTAATTGGATGCACGCATATGGTAATGTATGATCGGGAAAGTGCAAGGTTAGGGCAGCTGAGTTGATAGAAGCAGACTGGTGTGTGATCGCCCTCCAGGGAGCACAGATACCCGGGGTGCTCATTAGCTGAGTAACACGATATTCCTCTCGGGCTACTGGCTCATTTTAGAAGTCTTTACAATGTTGGTGCTGATAGTGAACACAAAGCTTGCTTCACTACGCTGGCATCCCCTAATTTGAAATCATCTGTGTACATATAGTATGTGGCTGAGGGGCAAATTACACAGAAATGTGAGAGGAAATGCTAATGAGAGCGACAGGAAAGTAACAGCTCACATAGCAAAGCTAGGCTCAAGTGGCGTGTAAGTACATCCATTAGCTGATCGTGAATAGCGCCAGAAATAGAGTGACTCAGGGGGTTAAGTAGCTAACATTGTCTCCCATAATCCTAACAGTGTTGTGTCTGCCTCTCTCACTCAGACTACCCGCACAAGTATGGCCCAGAGGGAGGCTGTGCTGATAGCTCAGTGTTTGAAAGGATGAAGAAGTACCAATCCTCTGCCGTAGAGGAGCCACCCAAGGTGAACTTCACCACACACCACAGTAAACCCTTCCAGTGTCGAGGGATGGGGAAAATGTATATTTTTCCTTCTTCGTCAGGGTCATACTTTGGATGCCTTTTTTTTAAGCCACTGTGTGCACTCTGGTTATATTGACCGGTGAGAATAGCCTCTCTCAGCTCAATTAATGGATGTCTACATGATTAATTAGTAGTTCATCTCAGTAGCAGGAGAAAAAAAGTTGTTCTTTGCTTCTATTTCTCTCTAAATTACGTTGCATCCAGTAATGCCAGGTTTATGATATTAAACAAGTAAGCTCATATACTTACCTTACTTTAGCTCATTCTTGCTAATTCCATTATTCCGTTATTCCAAAACTTTTCCTTAATTACATTCCTTTGCTCCTCTTCTTCCACCCTTTTTTCCCGACAATATTCTTATATGTGACATATACAGCTCTTCATGTTCCTCAGCAGAGTTGCAGTTCATGAACATACTGCACCTGAAAGGCCACAGCCTAAAAATACCAAACATAATTTATTTAGCCACTGTTTGGTTGGAAATGCTATACATACTATGTTTTATTTAACCGTCTATTTCCTGCTCTCCGTCTCCGGTGCTGCTCACACCAGGAGTTCTACACTGAGGGAGGCTTTAATGACCCCGTGCTGCTGAGGAAGAAGAGGATGGCCCAGGTTGAGAAAAACACCTGCCAGCTTTTCATTCAGACCGACCACCTTTTCTACAAGTACTATAAGACCAGAGAGGCTGTCATTGCTCAGGTATGTATTGTTTTTGTCTGATGTGTGTGGAGAGGCGTATTTTTAACCACCACTAACATTTAAGAGTGTAAAGGCTAATTAGTATTGGAATATTAACACGTCTTATTCAGTGCACGTGGTGAGTCATGAAGCCTACAATAGAGGAACAAAACAAGAAACGAAAAACTAAAACAAAAGAGTAATCACAAAGTCACAGTGATGCCTGGTTTCCTGTTTGCCTGGGAGTACAAAGCAACTATCAAACGTCCATGAAAGTATAATTCCCATGGAACTTCATTGTCCTGGTTGGAGCCACTGTAAATAATCTCTGCACCGTTTTCCCTGTTGTTAAGATGACCTGCGTCGGCCTCGGAGGCTGTTTTCAGTCCCGATCTTGGACGTGTTCACTTCAATTGCCTGTGGTGTAAACACCAACAATCACCGGGTGCTCTGAGCTCTCGTTCATGGTGGACTCCAGTCAGCTAATAGCCACTAGCTGCATGGCCAACTGAGCTAACTAGCTAACAGCTTTGCTGTAGCTACAGCTACAGCAAAGGGTATGGTACAGGGGTTAGCAGTTACTCTGGTCATATGCTGCCCCCTGTTTATTTGGAAGAACCTTGGACAGGTGGTCTCTTACACATTGTACATGTAACCCACTGGCTGTGTACACAATACAGAGACACTTACAAAATAATGGTTGAGTCAAACAATCTGATTATGCAGAAAAAAAGAGAATGAGTAACTGGTTATAAAACATGATTACACAGTAACTAATACTGAGTTGCTATGGTTTGCTCAATTATCTGCTGATACAGAGTCTAATCCAGTTCTAATATCTACCTAAATATTGATTCAATATGTATCTGAAGCATTGAAATAACAGCTGCAGACTACTGAATTTGTCAGACCCTATTTTTCACGAGCCACTTGTTCCAAATACTGAAGATCCTGGTTCAAAACAATTACATTTATAAGCTTTAATAATTGATATGATAGGAATGAAAGTTTAATGGGGAGGTTTTTACCCCTGAAAGTGACGTGATGTGATCCGCCAGAGAGAAGTCGTATCACTCTGCTGGAGTTGTTGAAACTACAGAAACATTCTGATTGTGCACTGGTGTTACAGAGTGGAAGTCCACACAAAAAGGCTTTGTCTGAGCACAGACACTACCTTGCCTGTTATCCAGTTACTAGCGGAATAAGCAGTAATTAGCGACAGCTGATATGGCCTCCTGCTGGTGATGTTTGTCATTTTCACCAACAAAAACGTCTGTTTGCACCAGCTAAAAATGAGAAGCTGGTACCTGAGTCTGAACTAAAACAGAACAATCAACATTAAAGAAAGATAGGATTTTTATCAGCTTTACTTTAGCCAATACCAGTCCATCATAATATGCCTGAATCAGCTCAGGACAGTCAACTATAATTACTCAGTTACTTAGTTACCTAGTTACCTTCTCAGTCTACATGTATTCTTTACATTCAGTGTATTCATCATCTAAGTTGCACACAGTATGGATTGAATCTGTCTGACTCTCTCAGATCTCCAGTCATGTCAAGGCCATTGATGCTATCTATCAGGGCACAGACTTCATGGGTATTCGCAACATCAGCTTCATGGTGAAAAGGATCAGGGTAAGTCCTCATCTGCTGATTTTTTTTTTACGTTTATGTTTTAGATTTTATCCCTTCCTCCCTCTGAACTCATCATCTTCCTCTTGTGTAGATAAACACCACCAGTGACGAGAGGGACAGGTCCAACCCGTTCCGCTTCGCCAACATCGGGGTGGAGAAGTTCTTGGAGCTGAACTCTGAGCAGAACCATGACGACTACTGTTTGGCTTATGTTTTCACCGACAGAGACTTTGATGACGGCGTGTTGGGTTTGGCCTGGGTCGGAGCCCCCTCAGGTACTGAAAGTGCATGAAATAGATCCCTTTTTAAAGCAACGATGTATGAATGCCTCTATAGCAAACAGATTCTGACATTTTTAAAACTGTAAAAAGCACATTATGTTCTTTGCTCTTTGGGCTGCAAGCACATTATCAGCAGGAGAACCGAAGTTTGGTTGACTATGAGATCGTTTTAGAAAAGCATCCGTGATTTACATTAGAAGTTAATTGCGGCTTATCTGCACTATATATTGCAGCTAAAACAAGAAAAAAGTGTTAGTAGTGTTTGGGATTTCAAATGCCGTTTGATTCAGACCAACTGCAGCTTTGAATATCAACTCAAACAATATGCAGATGTGATGATTCTCAAAGGTTTGCTTGCTCTCTGTTACTGACATGCTGGAATAGCAACTAGGAGTCTGTGCTACATTCTTAATTTAAAGTTTTTAAAAAATTTGCACCGTTGAAATCTTTAATTTACTGTGGGAGGTTATGTATCTCCTGCCAGCAGTGACAAACACAATTTTAATTTAACATGCATTCTAAACTTGTTGATGAGTCAGACTCATTATGTTTTGAAGTAAGGCATTATGTCATGCGGACTCCTAATTGAAAACTCTCCCTCTTCAATGTGCAAAATCAGTCATGTTTTGTGGCTGTGATATGGAAGAAGATTTGTTCCAACTTGTGCTTTTCATTCCCAGGGAGCTCCGGAGGTATCTGTGAAAAAAGCAAGCTGTATTCTGACGGAAAAAAGAAGTCTCTCAACACCGGTATAATCACTGTACAGAACTATGCCTCCCACGTACCTCCAAAAGTCTCCCATATCACTTTTGCACATGAAGTAGGACACAACTTTGGCTCCCCGGTGAGTTACTTAGATGTGCCACATTTATGCACGACGAGAATGAATTTATTAAGCTGGTACACTTTGTCCTTCTTCTGTTAACCTGAGATATTTTTTTTTTCTTCTTTTCCTTCTCGCTCTCAGCACGACTCTGGATCCGAGTGCACCCCGGGAGAATCCAAGAGTCAAGACAAGAAGGAGAAGGGCAATTATATCATGTATGCAAGAGCTACATCAGGAGACAAGCTCAACAACAACAAGTTCTCCATCTGTAGCGTGCGCAACATCAGCCAGGTGCTGGAGAAAAAGAGGAGCAACTGTTTTGTCGGTACGTTCTGTTTTTGTCCGACTGAGGACCGTTATTCTGCTTCTGCTTTCCCTTTACCGATGAGTGTGGGAGATTTTAACGCCAGTGACCCAGTAATTAGTGAATTCATTTAGGCAACTAAAGATACCAACATATTGGCCGGTGTTGTCTTTGAAAAGCCATCTTGGTATCAGTCCAGTGTTAGTTTTAGTTACAGTATTTGGCATACTTTTTGTGATACTTTATACAACTGTGAATTCAGTCTCATGACAGAAGTCACGCCATGTGATTAGCATGCCTAAAAAGCTGTGTTTTGTGCATACTGCTCAAAGTCTCATGCATATCAGTCTTAGCTGATATTACTGGGAAGATGTTAGTATTTGAAGCCAGTATTTGTCTCTGTACACTCATTCTTGGGGAGTGTGTTGAGCATGAGTGTTAGAGCATAATTGCAGTTGCATTGAGCTCTCACTCTTTTTTTTATTGCAGCAACTCGTTCTCTTCAGAACATCATTTGTTTGGTTTGGTTTTGTAGTGACAGTTTTCATAGTAAAAGTCCGACTTCTCCTTCACTTTCAGCCCTCAGTATAAGAAGTCCAAGTATGGAACAACATGTTCCGGTTACTGGGGACCAGGCTCACTGTTTACTTTCCCTTCCCAAAACAGAGTCTGGCCAGCCCATCTGTGGTAACGGCCTGGTGGAGCCAGGAGAGGAGTGCGACTGTGGCTACAGTGATCAATGCCGGGACCAGTGCTGCTATGACGCCAACCAGGCTGATAACAAGAAGTGCAAATTAAAACCCAACAAAGTCTGCAGGTAGATGTTATCTTTGGTTTTGTGTGCCTCCACATTTTCATGTTTCGTGAGGAAGATCTGGCAGCTCGATTGTGATAATTCTCAACTGGGCGCTTCTTTCCCACCAGTCCCAGCCAGGGTCCTTGTTGTACTGCCGAGTGCACTTACAAGGGTCGTAATGAGAAGTGCAGAGAGGAGTCAGAGTGCGCCCACCAGGGCATGTGTAATGGAGTCAGCGCTCAGTGCCCCACGTCTGAGCCCAAGGCCAACTTCACCGCCTGCCACGGAGAGACTCAAGTCTGTCTCAATGGGGTAAGTGGCTGAAGACTTCGCACCTGGAAGAACTGGTTGTTATAGCAACTTTACATTCATACCAGTCAGTGTCTGATCTCGCCTGTCCTCGTGCTCCTCCTCCGCAGGGCTGCTCCGGCTCCATCTGTGAGAAGTATGGGCTTGAGGCGTGCACCTGTGCCAGCCAAGATGGCAAAGACGAGACCGAGCTTTGCCACGTGTGCTGCATGGAGAAGAGTGAGTCATCAACCCGTTTTCTCCCCACCTTGTCAACTAGGTTTTGTTTTTTTTGTTCAAATAAAATGCACTGTAGGCTTCGTCCATGTCATTTGAATTATTTTGGCTGTGATTCATCTCCGCAGTGAATCCCAACACGTGCAGCAGCACAGGATCAGAGCGTCTGGCTCGTTTCTTCAATAAGAAAGTGACCACGCTGCCGGCCGGCTCGCCTTGCAACGACTTCAAGGGCTACTGTGACGTGTTCATGAAGTGCCGTCTGGTGGATGCAGACGGACCGCTGGCCAGGCTGAAGAAGGCCATCTTCAACCCAGAGCTCTATGAGAACATTGCAGAGTGGATTGTGGTATGTATCAACTTCTTGGCTCCAAGTGGGTGATAAATTTATTATTATGAGATGTTTTTGTGGTGATTGTGCTTGATTTGTGCTTCATTCTCTCTTCTAGGCCCATTGGTGGGCAGTGTTATTGATGGGTATTGCCCTCATCATGCTCATGGCTGGCTTCATAAAGATCTGCAGTGTGCATACACCGAGCAGTAATCCCAAACTTCCCCCTCCCAAACCGCTTCCAGGTGAGTCCAGAGATTTACAGAGAAAGTCATACCCAAGAAAATGTTGCTTTTTTTAAAAATTCATTTATTTATAAAATCTTAGCCGGTTAGCTGACGTGTTTGAAATCATGTGTCTTACCTGCCACTCCACTACACTGAAACATGTTCTTCAATTGTAGGTGCAGGGTTGTTGCATTGAAGGTGTTTATACATTCTGTTCATCCCCTGAAAATAAAATGTCCTGGTTGTGTCTGTTTAGTCACATGCATAGTTTGAAAAAAAATCTGTTGAAGATGTTTACGTGCCTCAATAAATACAAACAGCAGGCAGAAGTTAAAGCACGTTAACCAGGTCATAAAGCAGACGCTGATGTGATAGTAGCTGGTGTCTTGTCATTATACGTTTATGATCAAATTGTTAGTAAATATTATTGTTGCAGTGGGATAAACTCGAATTCTTACATTTTCAATGAGAGAGAGCAATTATTGGCCTCAACTTTCAGCTCTGAACTTAATCTTTTAAATTAGGCCCAAATTATACTTGAAAAGAATAATTTCTTTTAAAGTTTGCACAGGCTGGAAGGCAGTTTTGTGACAAATAGTAACCCCAAATCTATACACCAATGCCTGTGAATGTGAGTCATAGTGTTTTTTTTAATATACACTGTGTGCTTTTTGTGTCTCAGAGTTAAAATGAGAAGTGTGAAAGACACATGTTCAAATGTGTGGTCGTCAAACAAAAACCACGGTCCAGGGTCACACTGTGAGACAGTCTGCTGGCCAATTAAGAGCTTCATCAACCAAAATAGGCTGCATCAAAACCCTGACAGTGTCAGAAATGCAGGACCAAAATCGGACTGCTTATGACTCACCTTTATAAACCAGCCATTTGAAATATGACATGAAATGATGCAGAATACAGGCCACTGGCAGCCTGCAGTATATTACCGTCCACGCTCTCCTCCTCCCCCTCCTCGGTTGAGGTTTTTCGATGCATTGAAGTGCCAGCACCACGGCCGTAGCTTGTTTTATTGGTTTGCTTCATTTTCAAAACATGAGAGCAATGCAGAGGGATGACATGTGTCTGCTTGTTTTCTTTTTTTCTGCTTTCATTGTTGCGCTACAATTCAGCAGGCTTTCATCATATCACCTGACGTGCATCCAAATTGATATCGTGCAGCCTGACACAGACTGTGACAATGGTTTTAATAGACTCATCTCTCACAGCGAGACATGCAATGAACAAGATTATTGTTATTGCAGTGTGGGCATCAGTAGCAGAGTCAGGAGGTGCAATTTAGTTTGGGGTGAACCTACTTGTGTCTGTCTTTTTAACAAGCTCGATTAACTGCCTCTCTCCTAACAGGCACTTTGAAGAGGCGGCGAGCGCAGCAGCATGCCAGCTCCCAGGTGCAGCACCAGTCTCAGCACCCGCACTCCCACCAGCACGGGCACGGCGGGCACGGTGGGCACGGCGGGCACGGTGGCCAGCGGCAACCCCAGAGGCAGCCTCAACGGCAGGCGCAGCCCCAGAGGCACCACCGTCAGCCCAGAGAGAACTATCAGATGGGCCAGATGAGACGCTGAGACCCTGCATCCCGCCCTCCTCCCCCCAATGCCTTGGCTCCTCCTTGTGCCTACAGTGGGAAACAAAAGCGTCACTCCATCCAAAGAAAAGCCTGACATGGTCGTTACTCATCATCATATCCTCCATCTACAGACAAAACAGACACAGTGAAAAAGAGAAAACGCTATCTAGCAACTTTATTGGCTCTTTGTGGAGTGGACTCGACCATCAGCCATTTCCAATGCAGTGTGATCTAGCATCTTTTTCCACCTTTTTTTTTTCTTTTTCTTTTTTTAAGGAGTGCCAAGGAGTTAAGGAATCATGTGTAGCTTTAGTACATTCTGTGATGTGTGTTTTTTTTTTGTTCTATTGCAACGTCTTCTTGAGTGACAAGCCCGTGGCTGCTGGTGAATTGTTCCGTGCTTTTCTTTTCGCCATTCTAGCCGGGATTGACAGACACTCAGTGGGGATTTGCGGCACTTTTGTGATTTACACATGTCAAACGGCAAAAGACACAGGCTCCGGTCTCCCGTGCAGACAGTCTTCTGCATGTGACTGTACATATTTAGTGTATCATAAGTGAAAACGAAACTATTTCTTCTACTGTAAATGTGTAATTCTTCACTTTTTTTTTCTTTTATTTTTCGGTTAGTGCTCTCAGGACTCTTAACACATAAATGAAGGAATGATGGTCGTGATGAGTTCCTTGGACGCTGCCGTTGAGGATTTGACGCCATCAGGTTCTCTGCGCAGTCGTCCAATCAGGTGGATCTCTTTCACTTTCGTTAGGTTGCTATATTTGGAATTTGAACAACAAGGTCACCATATCCCACTTTTCAGGCCTTCTTTGTTCAAGATCCCCTTTTTCATCTTTTTTTTTATTGTCTTGCTAACATGTTGCGTAACAAGCTAGATGAGGTCATGGGATGAGTCATGGGAACAGAAAGGGAAGATCACCTAGTTTGGTACACCTTTTATCGTCTTTACCGATTTGTTTTCTGATGATGAAGAATGAATAACCACTAACTGAAGCTGATGATGATTCTACCTGATCAGATATGAAGACAAGGGAAAGAGAAGGCTGCTGTGGCTTAGTTTAGAAGTGAGAGTGTATCCTTTTACAGAGTTAGTTTACACCAGTGTGGAAATAAATTTAAAAACGACTTTGGTGTGGATGTACAAAAAAAAAAAAAAAAATTGTAAGATTTAAATCATTCTATTATTCTTCAGATAGCGCATCTAAGAACTTTTCAATGTGGGCATGCAGACACATTTATTAAATGTGACTATTAATTGACCAAGGTCTGTAATATTTGTATGTCACTCAACACTCTTTTCTTTGACAGCTATTAATGTTAGTCTTAAAACAAGTGGAAGGAGCAGTGTAACGCAGCAGTATTGTCACACTATTCACACGTTCCTTAGTGTGTTCACTAGTTTCACATGAGACAAGCAGCTGTTTTAATTTTATTTTGTTTTTTTAAACTCACCTGCAGTTATCTCCTGGTCAGATTTCCTCCTGGACTGAATCCCCTTAAGAGCTCATGAGTGCAGACGTCAGTGTGAGTTTACATCAGCGTGCCATAAAACTTTATACAGCTGATCTTCGTGCACAGGTTTTATAAAAACACAGGAAGCGCCCGTAAGGCTTCAGGAGCCGCTTTAAATGGAAGAAATGAAGGAGACGGTTCACCTCAGGTGTTTTCTTCCTCGTCTCGCCGCGGCATAGCACGAGGAGCACTTTGGACAAAGATAACACTAACCAACAGGATTTGATAATCTGGTCGTGATGCGTTGTGCAAAGTCACAGGGTTTATTTACCGTGCAAACATTTCACCCACCAATAGGATTTGTAATGTGGGCGAAAACTTTGGCACAAACAAAAAATGTAAAAAAGCCTGGGCATTTTGCATCGAGGATGTTTTCTTGAGCTCTGACCTTATTTTGACCTGGCATTATTATTTCTAAATGCATGCAATACTAATCACAACTAATATCTTACAACACTGTCCTGATGGTCGTAGAAATCACACATGTGCTCTGGAGGGGACGTTGAAGACGATGTGTCTCACAGTTGTCAGTTTCTTTCACATGACAGATGAATCAGGCAGGTCGGCGGTTGCGGTAACTTCTCATGTCTGTACAAAATGGAGCTCTTTTTAAATTTCATCTTCAAGGCTGGATCACACCCGTCAAGCCTGGAGAATTTACATGTAAACTTGTACAGAACTTCGAAAAATTTGCATTTCATTTGAAAATGAAAATTACATTTTGATACATCTGTTTCAGTTTTTGTATTCTTATTCCAGAGTAAGCTGTTCGAAGATGTTCATGTGTGACAAACTTTCCTTTCTTCTAAGTTATTTATGTTCTTATATGTGCTAGTTGAAATGGAGTTTGCTTATGATACTTTTCTCCACCATCATCAATGGTTAAAACAATTCAGGGTGATGGAGTTAATGTTACATTCTCATTTTTGTCTTCGTTATCCTGTGGCATGGTTTGGGTAGAAGAGCAGAAGAATAATGCCTGTAAATTTACTTTCTTTTTAATTTCGTAGTCTTGGTAAAAGTTTTTAGATAAACGTGCACTGAAAATGTCCAAATTGAGTTGAAATGTTGTAGGTGATGTAGGCCGAAAGAACACAAGATTAAAAAGTAATACTACTGTCTGATTTTAATGTTCACTGTGTTTTATACAGTATCGGAAATTTTTGTTCACTTTGAACATTTTTACTAAAAAGAAAAAAAAAGATTTCAAATTGTATTGTGCAAAGAGATGTAATTTTTGGAGTACTTGAAATGCATTAATTAAAAGACTCGTTCAAAATAAAATAGACCCCTGTTTACTGTCTGTAATGTGTGCTCTCTGTGCCTTTTTCTTTTCCTTTGCTGCAGTTTGGGTTGTACATGCAGAGAGTTTAATGCGGAGGAATGTAAAAGGGCACTCCACACTTTTTACATATGGACATTACTCATCACAAGGAGTACTACTCAGCCTGTGGAAACAGTTGCATAATGTCCTCTGGGGCTCTGGAGGAGAAAATAACCCTGATGATGTCATTAGAGTTGTTTCAGATTGAGTTTGAAATTCTTGTAACACAAAGCCTGCGTTACCAACTGGTGTTGTTGAGTTTGGAGGATGTGGGCATTTAACGTGTGGGCTGGAAGGGTCTAAGAAAAGATGCTGCTCAGCTTCATTATGGGAAGTTCCAGTGTTGTTGGATCTTAACATACTAAAACTAAATGTTAAGACACCTGAACCCCTGCTGTTTGAATTTCATCATTGCTCACTAAATTAATGTATGTTTGAGCTGCTGGAGCTCAGAAAAGCTTCTGCACATACAATCTTTTTATTTATTGAGGCAAGCGTTCGCTCAGAGATCCTTCAGCATCAACTGCCAATATCCACTGTAGTGCTCACTTCTTCCTTCATGGCTGAGGAAGGTCTCTGACGAACAACTTGCCTCATGAATTCATTCAGCATGGATCGGCGTGTGTTGATGCTTTTGCTTTTTTTTATAATCTCTTTTTAACAAGTTGTCCAACTTTGTGGAAATGCAATTTTAAATCACCAGAGTAACATTTTAAAAGGCTGAAACAAGCCTTACACTAAAAAATCCAAGACCTGTTGACATGACTTGTTATGAAGTCAAGGATGGACCATCTGTGCAGCATTCATTTTTTTGGAGGCAAGCTTTCAGTCAGATCTCCTTGAGGCATCAACACTGTCATTAATTAGACGCTGCTCACTTTTTTCTTGTGCATGTTTGAAGAAGGTCTCTGACTGAAAGCGAGCATCAATAAAATCCATATTGCAGATTGTTTTCTTATTTTTATGTCTTTTTTTTTTTACATGTAATCTGTTTTTTGCATGTCTCCCAGCTTTATTTATATACCATTTATAATCACTGATTTTACAAAAATGTACCTGTTTTGGTTGCATTAATGTGTGTTTTGTTCACTGCTGAAGATCTTTTTACAAAATGACTAAAAACATCATGACATGTTATTAATACTCAGGGTGGGATGAATCATATTTTGCAAATTGTTGTTTTGTCCCTTAAAAAAACTTTTTTGTGGTTAATAAAGGGATCTTCAGATGAAATTTATTTTATTCAAATGAAACGTTGTAGGGCAAAAAACGTGCAAGCCTGATATTTGCCCGATGATCTGCCTTTCCTCTGCTAGTTGTATCCTGAATTGTTGATTTACTGTGGTAAATTCCTCTATAGTGTTACCTTCCCATACCGTAAACATGTTCACGCAGCTGAATGCAGTAGAGGAGCTTCCACAGCAGAGGGAGCAGCTGCTGTGAGTGAAGTGTCGCGACCAGAGGTTCTGGAGTCACCAACATCAGCACCACAAAGCCACATGCAGCATCTCATACCATCTGCTTCCAAAGAGGAGCACTTAAGCAGTCAAAATCTTCACTCTAAACATTGTGTGGGCTCAGTAAAGCTCTGTTTATTTAGTGCAGATGGCAGAAGGAAATGCAGATTCAGATAAATGTATTTTCCTTCGCCACAAGTTTATTCACAGTATGATCCATGTGTTTGTTACACACTTTGTTACTCGTTGCCGACACTTATTGATGACTTTTTCCTCATCAGTGTGTTTGCTGATGTAACAACTGTAGGAAAGTGTATGTCAGGTCCTGGAAGCACGCGTTAGCACATGCAGTGGAACGTGGCCCGCTATTGATTTTCCATGCGGATCCTGAGCTGCAGTCGCTGGGTGTGACATGAACAAGCACAGTCACCCACAGCAAGAGTTCGGGTTCAATATTTTATAGAAAAACCAGGAGCTGAGTTGTATTCCAGTGAGTTTATATTGTTATCACTGATGCTGCAGTCCATTTGCTCGCAGGGCCATGTGACTAACCCTGGTCAGTCCCTGGCCCTGCGTTTAGAGCTTGAGCTCCGTGCAAGGAGCTGACGTCACAGCCGATAAGCGAGCAGCACCTTTTGTCTCTGCGTGCATCGACAGAGCGTGAGTGGCAGCAAATGCTCCCTCCAATCAGCAGCTGACTCTAAAGACCGCAGCACAAACAATGGAGGCACAGTGGCAGCAAAGAATGTAACCCCCAGTTCATTGTCCAGTATCATCTCCGGTAGATTGTCGAGGCTCCTCCATTCAACCAGTCTGTGTAGATTAAGTCAGATTTATGTTGGATGAACACTGGCTGCTGCAAGGCATAAAGTGACTAATCATTATGCTGCCAGTTGGAGGAATCCCCATCTGCTATTATTACATCTTATTGTGTATTTTCTCTAAATTCAAACAACCCGCATCTGTGTCTGCACCTGGGTCCCTCACAGTTCTGTTCTGGGTCCCCTCCTCTTGTCTCTTTTAACCAAGTCACTCGGTTCTGTTATTCCCTCACATAGCTTTTCCCTACCAAGGCCATGCAGATGACACTCAACTAATCCTGTCTGTTCCCAGGTGGCAGAATGAATTCCTGCATGTCAGGCGGACATCTCTCAGTGGATGTCTGCACACCACCTGAAGCTCAGCCTCATCAAGACTGAGCCGGGAAGGCATTTCCTGTCCACGGCCCTTCCATTACCAATGAGAGGTCCACGGTGTCCCCGGCTTGGACGTCGAGGAACCTGTGTGTGACACTGGATGATGAGCTGGAAACATCGCTGCGACAGCCCGCTCCTGCAGATTCTTCCTTCACAACATCAGGAGGATACATCCATTCCTCATCCAGGAGGTTCTGGTCCAAATGATCTTGCACCGAGGCTCACACCAACTCTTCTCTCTTTAAACCCTTACTAACTGACCAACAAACACATGCCTAATTTAATGCTGCCTTGTTTAATGCACTGTGTGATGCAATGTATCTTTGTTGTACTGTGCTTATTGTTATTGTGATTTGATGTTATTGTCCTGTTTACATGCTTGATGCTGCCATTTGATGTTGTCTTGGCTACGTCTCACTTGTGAAAGAGGTTTAATCTCAGTGTGACCTCCTAGTTAAACTTCCTGGTGTGCCTTCATGTGTTAATCCATAATGCAGCAGCTGTTATTCAATCTACACAAATTCTCCCAGACTACGCAGCTCCTCTGCACCCTGCACTGCCTACCAGTGGCTCAGCAAACCCAATTCAAGACACTGGCACTCTTCTGCAATGCTGCAAATGGCTCAGGCCATCCAACGTCCAGGACTTTCTCAAACTATACACTCCAGCCTGTCCACTAAGCTCCACTACTGCCAATCAGCTTGCTAGTCGCTGGTTATGAGGAGCTCAGCTGCCGCTCGACAACATCATGACTGTTTGTTGTCCTGGCTCCACAATGATGGAACAAGCTCCCCATCAAGACAGCAGAAACTCAACACACATGTACTCTACTCATCTGTTCAGGCTGCACATTATCCTATTAAAAATCAAACTCTTTCCCTGTTTCTAAATGTAGCACTTGAAGCAGTTTTTTTGATGAAGCTGGCGTACTTGCATGATTCTTGCAGTCTTGGGGTCGTATCATCATGGTCGGATGCTCTTATCGTAATGTAATGTAATGTCATAAAGTGAGATCAAAACAAGTCTCTTCATATTGAGCTCGTTTGGTGTGTCCGTGTGATTTCACAGAGACAAGCAGGAATGTACTTTCACAGGTCCGCATCTGAGAGGACTGTTCCTCGTTTGTGCTGAGGAGCCTGTGAGTGCTTCTTCAAAGCGGGCTGAATCAGCACAGTAACATCGTCCCACATCGTGTCTTTCCTATAGGTGAGAGGAGGGAGGATCACATGCACCTGCACATGTATCGTTATCGAGCAGCCAGTCAGTCCATGCAAACTGATTTTCCCCTCTGCTCCATGCATGCACTCATGCAATGTATACATGACAGAGGGACATGAATAACAGCATGATCTGCACTTTGACCACCAGGCTGGTGTCAGATAAACCAGCCCTGCAGTGTTTTCCTCCAGCCTGTCAGATACTCAGCTTCTTACGCTGGTACTCTGCTGCTTCCTCCTCCAGGCTTTGCCTTCTGGTCTGCTGGTGTCAGTGACCCACACCCTGTCTCTCAAACTCAGTTAGTATGGATGTTGAAGTGGGGATTCATGTAATCTGGCCAGAACTTCTTCTGCCAGACTTTTATGTGTCACTGAAGGCGTCTCAGACCCTTTTTTTATTTTACATTTTCCACAGCCACAAATAAATACTGACCCAAAGAGAGAGGTGGAGAGTAATTAATTACATATACTCAAGTACAATTGTAGGCCCCTTCTATGTCCATTTTAACTATATACTTCTACTCCACTAAAGAGGGAAATGTTGCCTTGACTCCACTTGACTCTGATCAGCCACAACACTAAAATCACTAACAGGTGAAGTGACTCGAGCTGATCATCTCGTTACAGTGGCACCTGGTGAGGGGTGGTTGATATTAGGCAGCAAGTGAACTGAGTTCTTTAAGCTGATGTGCTGGAAGCAGGAGAAATGGGCAAACTTAAGGTTCACAGAAGCCAAACTGCGATGGCTGGATGACTGGGTCAGAGCAGAGTGGTAGGTCTTGTGGGTTGTTCCCAGTATGAACTGGTTAGTATCCACCAAAAGTCAACTGTTGAACTGGCAACAGGTTTAGGAGCGCAGGCAGTTTGACGCAATGTTGGGAAACCTACATTCGTGTAGATGTTACTTTTTTTTTTTTTTTTTACCACCCACCTGAACATTACTTCTAAACACAGACACCCCTTCATGGCAGCAGGATAACGTGCTCTGCCACACTGCAAAAACTGTTCAGGAATGATTTGAGGAACATGAGTTCAGGAAGTAAAGGATCTGCTGCTAAAGTGTTGGTGGCAGATCCCACAGGACACCTTCACGGGTCATCTGCAGTCCATGCCTCAACAGGACCTGCACAATATTAGCCAGGTGGTTTGAATGTTGTGACTGATTGACGTTTATCTGACAGCTGTGGTAACTTCTCCCTAAGATTCACAGAAACATTTGCGTGTTTATAGTTTCTGGATTTCTGAATGTGCATGTGCGTTTGAGTTTTATTAACCAGATAATTGAACTTTTTGTGGAGTCTGGATGTTGAAGCAGAAGTTTGAAATCAGTAATGGAGTAAATGTGCATTGTGTTCGATACTTCTGCTGAAGTGGTCTGAATATTTCTTCCACAAGTGTCCAAATATGTGAGGAGTCTCCACACGATGACAGGAAGGGTCTCTTACACTTAAACTTGAGCTTATTAATTTGCTGTATAACCACGTTCCTTTTACAGCTTCAACTGTCCAGCACCGAGCTGTTTAACATCCCACAGTGCTTCAGATCATCTTTGATATGCAGGACATCAACAAGGGGCTGGAATTATTTTATAATCAACTAAACACAAGTGATCCATCTCTTGTGTCGGTGAAGGGGTTCCATCAAGATCAATAAATGTACTTTCAGCTGATACTACTACTGTGCGACTGTCTTCTTTTACTCACATAGAGCATTAAAAGCCACACAACAATTTAAGGGATGTATGAGGACATATGGTGTGATGATAAATGCAACAGATGAGTCCCTGAAGTGAAATATCTCTTCTGAAGTCGATATTTGTAGAAACTTTAATGTAGACAAAACAACACAATATTAATAATGAACAGGAGCGAGGATTCCTCACAGTTTGCAAAAGAAGAAAGTAATTATATTGGAACAAAAAAAAAATTGTGAACATACAGATAATTTCATCACAACCACTGAAGACAAAGGGAGCAAAGCTAAAAGGAGACATGAAATTATTTAGTCCAGCACCAAGTGAATACAGCCAAACGAAGGGTGCTTTCCATCTAATATCTAGAATAGAATATTTACAACGTGCATATGAAAAGTCATAACATTGTGAAGCACACAGACTGAGATTTTCATGTGTTTATGAAACATAAAACAGAAGAAGTTAAATTGCAGAGGAGACAGTCCAGCATTGGTTTGGATGGCGGGTCCAGTATTTTACAGACCAGAACAGTCCGGACAGCCCGGAGTGCTTAATTAGCTGCAGTTTTTCTACCTAAAACGCGTCCTAATTTGATTTACTTTGTGTTCTGACCCTTGAATGCTCTTATGTTGCCATCCCTGGGCTGAAAAGCTCGTCTCTGCAGAGCATAAAGTCAATCAGAAGAGTAACTACAGCCTAACCTGCTATTAACGGGTTTGCCAAAGAGAGCACACTGACAGAGGAAGCCTGTCCTTACAGATGGAGGCTGTGCTGGCTGCTCGTCACCTGACTGACAGTAAAACTGAAGCTGAATCGGGCCAGTTGGTCCTGGAGGTTAATGTCTCTCTTTTTAGCTCATGGTGATCATCTCATATTTGTCCTTCAGGCTGCTGTCCTCGTCATCGTCGTCGTCCTCCTCCTCTTCCTCCTCCTCGTGGGGCTTCTCGGGCTCATCGCGGTGGTGGTGCAGCTCAATGAGGAGGTAGTAGATGACGGCTGCGACCACGCCCCCCACCATGGGCCCCGCCACAGGGATCCACCACCAGTAGTCTGCGGTGCTGTAAGCACCGAAAGCACAGAGGAAAGAGTTAAACACATCTCTGGCAGCAGCCGGCACAGAGACCACCGAGGGTCACCAGTGTCATCGCCGGATCATTCACAAGCATCGGCTGCATCTGTCCAGCGCATGTGACATTATATAACACTGCAGGCCGTGTCAGCAGCTCAGGTCTCCATCAGTTTACTTCAATAAAGGTTTCAACAAATAAATTAAATAAAAAGTTTCAATTTGGAGGATTTGACAGGCAATAAAACTATACATGTGGGAGATGATGTGTCTGAATGTCTCCACTGAGCTGTGATTATCCCTCAGTTTACTATTGGACTAAATTCATTTATTAATAAAGATCAAATGTATTTCTTTAAACAAAAATCACTTGTCACCTACACAAAGTTGGACAAACAAACAAACATCCCACAGCAGACAAAAAACATTTCTGGTAACACTTGATTTTAAGGAACACATACTCGCAGCATATTGGGCCTTTATTAGTCATTACAAAACACTTATTAATGTCTTATTCTGCATGACCACATTCTGCAACTACTAGACCAATAACTGTTTTCACTGTATAAACTCCTAATTACTGCTTATTGGTAGTAAATAAAGACATTTTTGTACATGCTTAACAATCTTAATAACCTAGCCTTTAAAAAGCCCAGGAATAAGGATTTAATAAGTGCTTTATAATGACTAATGAAGAACCTGTATGCTGTATGCTACTAATATGCATGCTTATAAGCAACTAGTTAATAGTGAATATATGTACCTTAATATAAAGTGTGACAGTATGTCTTTTTGTTCTCTCTCAAGAACAATTATTCCCATTATGCCATTATGGACACACTATTACATTTTTCTATTATGAAGCCTGGATTTCATGTATGCAATCCAAGGACCTACACAACAATAATTGACTTAACTATGCAGGTTAATAAAGTTAAATGTTTCCTCTTCAGATGTAATATATATATTTATTCCATATTTCCACATAGTTATTTTTTTCCTGTTTTTTTAATAACATTATCTCATATGACTTTGTTTCAATGACTAAATCTAACCAGTTTTTTAATGCTGGTGTAATTAGACTGTTCCATTCTCTCAGGACCAGCCTGATCATTGCCACAACACCCACTTATAGTATAACTGCCTGTATTTGATTAAACCCAGCTACACAAGAGAAATCACACAATAAACCTAATTTAAGGTACAAAATTAAACGTCCTGATGTGTCTTCCTCTGCCGTGCAGTTACCTGAAGACCTCCATGCCCCATCCTGCTACAGCTGTGAACAGCCGGGGTCCCAGGTCTCTGGCAGGGTTCAGGGGGTAGCCGCAGTTCAGCCCCATGGACACACCGATGGCCATGATGATCAGGCCAATGGCCAGCGGCTCCACACCTTTGGGAGCTCCAATGTTTCCACCGTCAATGATGGCCAGGATACACAAGACCAGCATGCCTGTCCCCACCACCTGCAGAGTAACGTCATTTTTTTGATAAACTGCAGAGTTTAGGCAGGATGAAAAACATCAGTACATAACTTCCCAGTAACAGCATGGGTTCATTTTCTTTCCTCTCTTTATTTATAATCTGATTTAATTCTGTTTATCTTGCCTTGACTTTCAGCTGTCAAATATCTCCTGCACGAGATTTTGTTCACTTTAAATTCATGTACATCTGAGAACATGTAGGTAAAAGTGTGTCTGTGTACATGTCACTGTGTAAATTTTATAAAACAGCTGTAGAGTTAATCTGTATAACAGTCAGTATTTGTCTGCACTGGGTATTGCATTGGGACTTTATGTGTGTCACAAAAACAAGTAAGTCTAATCTTAATGTTTGAAATCTAGATTTTAAACTGCTATTAATTATTTTAACAAAAAGTATTTCAGGAAGGAAACATTAGCATAAACACAATCACACTGATTAGACTTATCTCAGTGGTTCACCTGGTTTCAACAGTTTTAACCTGCTAGATGTGTTATTTTTGGATCACTGCACCGACTAAAAAGACGGAAAATGTTGGTAAGTATAGATGTGACCTTCCAGTGAACGCCAGGAAATGGGTCATCAGTCCCAAAACTGAGCTAAAGAGGGGGTGTTCTCAGACTAAATGGGGCAATCAATTTTGCATTAGTTGTATTTGCCAGACTTCGCAGTATTTAGAGCCTGAATGGGAGCGGGGTTGCGCAATAGAGGGGAGGTCACTGGGTCGCAGAGACCAGAGCTCACCTGATCAATGAAGCCACCGAGGATTGACAGGTGTCGCGCAGGGTAGGAGGCAAAAATGTGACCTGTTGCATTGATTCCCGTCACTGAAAGAATCCCACTGGTGAAGTCCATGAAAGCATCTGTGAGGAGGACAAAAACATGGTTGTAGCTGTGCACAGGGATTACAGCTGAATGATGACACTCGTGGTTTTAAGAGAGTTGGCTCTTACTCAAATTTGGCCGAAACTAAGCTTTTGAAGGTCACTACCAACTGTTTTGGTTCAATATGCATGTGAAAGGGAACAAAGTTCAGGTGGATTCACCGTAGTATAACCCAAAGACTGCAGCAGCTCCAGCAAAAGCACCAAGAAACTGAGCAATGACGTAGAAGGGAAACTTCCAGATCTTCAGTTTGCCCAGAATCACCATGGCCAGAGAAACAGCAGGGTTCACATGGCCCCCTGGGACGAAGGACAAAGCAGAGAGTGAGGGAGGGGTGCGGTGGGTGGGGGCGGCTGGCATGATATCCTCTCCATCATTAGTGAGGCCGTCACATTTACGAGGGGCAGCAGAAGGGGAGCAGCCCCTGGGGCGGTGCAGGGTTTTGTTATGTATGTTCACAAGCAAAGAGGCAGAATAATGGTCACATATTAGAAATTCAACCTTTAAGTTAAAAAAACTAAACAAAGGGAGCATTATTCTATTCACCCTTTGATCAAGATGCGCTCACATCCTGCTAGTTTTTAAGAACATATTAGAAATCTGTCAGTGTTCAGTCTTAATGAAATCCATTTGGGTCTTTTGATGTGAAATTGGAAGGAGCTGTAGCTCAGATGAGGCAGGCAGTCTCGTTTGGACTGAGTCTGGTCTCTGTCATAGAGAGATGAGCGTGGCCTATGATCAATGGAGTTTGCAGGACATTTAGTGCCCCGGGTTATGTATGACCCCAGAGAGGCTGCGCACGAGCACTAACAAATCAATGCTCAGTACACATTCATTGAATCTGGACAGAGAGCTGGCTCGTTCCTGCTGACGCCGGAGCCATGGAGGTGGCACATGGCTGGACAGGAAGCCATAAAGTTATATTATTACAAGCTGCAAGCCTCAAGAGTAACAGTGTTTTCATTACAACAGATACGAGCGAGCTGTGTAAGACTGTTTATATGTTCTGGCACAGGTTGTTTGTATTGAATATGAATTATTTTAATGCATCACAGAGTCTGCAGTGCTAAACAGTAGATTAGTAGTAGCAAAGAAGCTGAATATGGAAACAACAAAGTCTTAACATCTACATCATTAAAGCTGATGATATTTGTCAGTTGATTTGACAGGATGCCAATACTCAGTAGAGTAACATCCACTAATTTCATTGTATTGCACATGCATTAAATTCAAAGGACCATATCAGTAGTGGTGGTGTCTGTGGTGGCTCATGTGAGATAAGTTTTACTTGAGTGGAAATAAACAGTTAGCTGCAGGAGACCACATCTACCTGACACTCCGCCGGCCACATACGCTGCCATCATCAGTCCTACAGAGAAGCCGATGTGGACGGTGAGAGGCTCCCCGAGGGTGTTTCGACTCAGGACGGTCTGAGCGACTGAGCCACAGCCAAACAGCTGACAAACAGAGAGGAGGAGAACAACAGATTTTTTACTGACATCTGTTCCGCTGACTTGAATCCCTTCCCAAAGACAACATCATAAAGCTGGAAAAAGAGCATCTCTGAGCAAGAGCTTGAGAACGCTCAACTGAAATCAGCAAGACAAACAACTTCAAATATATTGTGTAAAATAAAAAAATAAAAAATGATAAAGTAATACTTACAACCAAGACAAATGTCCCCAGGAATTCTGCCAGGAATTCCTTGAATATTCCATGTTTGAGTGCACAGTGTTTCCTCATTCTTCCCTCGTGTTGTATTTCAGTGAGCGACTCCTGTTGAAGCTACCTGATGTCCAACAGTGTGAACCTCTGGAGTTCAGAGCTCTCATGTCAAATCTCCACCTCTGCCCGACTGTAGCCATTCAGCAGAAACCATTGATCTGTACAGCCGTCACATTCCTGTCGTCAGCCTCGGCGCACAAAGTTTCACAGCAGAGGGCAGGCGCAGTGATTGACAGCTGTGGTTTGTGTTGCACCTCCATTAAATGCAAATTCAAATCAGATTTTCTGATTTATTTGTGTGTGTAGTCGCAGACTTTACAAGAAACAGCATAGAGCTGGATTCATTTCAAGAGTTTTTTTGGAGGCGTATAAACATGAGTGAATGCATTTTAATCCATTTATTCATTAGTTTACACCATATTAACTCACACCACAAAGGAATAACTTAGGGAACAAAGTAATCAGTTACAGGTAAGTAAGCCACTTTGTTGCTGCATTGCAAAACATCAGCTTGTCAGATACTGTAGTTTTACATGTCGCCACCAGAGGTCAGCCTTGGCAAGGTGCCATGCTGCTCACATGTTAAAACACTATGAAATCAAACCTGAGTTGTTAATGGAATTATGTTGAATGATGATATGAAAGATTCTTCACAGTCCGGCGTTGCTTCATAAAGTCCATAAATGACTGTTGGACAGCATTTTTGTTTTTGTCACACGTCAGTCAGTCAATCCAAAGTCATCCACGTCGTTCACATCGTCCTCCACGGCCCTGATGAGAGAAGGTGATCTCTTCTTCCGCCTGTTAATGCAAAGAGCAAAATAGAATGAGCGGATGTCAGACTGCGCATGAAACACAGAAACTCAGCGGCAGAAGGTGCGAGTGGTCACCTCATCTCGTTCCGCAGTGCGCTCAATTGGCCGTGAAGCTGCTCGTTGGCCTCGATCTGCTCATCCAGTTCTCTCTGCAGCTTCTTTTTAGCGTGTTCCAGACGCTCGATCTCCTCCTCCGCCTCATCCATCTGCCTCTTCGCCGTCTTCAGCCTCTGAGTCAGCTGCAGAGTTCACAAAAGTGAGATACTGAGTCACGAGTCAAGTCTGCTGCAGACTACTTGATAACTCTTCTTTCCTTCCTGGTGTCTAACCTGGTCTCGCTCGCTCTGCAGGTTCAGGTGTTCCTCATCCGCCTGCATCTTCATCTCCTTCGCTTTGCGCTCCAGCTTGCGGTTGGCTTGCTGCAGGTTGTTGTTGTCTCTGAGGGCAGAAGCACCAAGAGATCACATCGCTGCTGCAGCTTCCTGTAACTCAACACCTTCCTAGTGTGTTTCGGACGGAGATACTCTCACTCTTACAACCAGGGGGAAAGTGATATGAGTGAGTTCACTGCTCGACAGCTACTCTCAAGTATCTGATAGAGCCATTATCCAAAGTGTTCTTCTAAGTGCTGTCCTGCACTGGTAAATAAAACTCTGTATACATTTATGAGATATACAATGATTACTTATTGTGTAGGTGCTCACCTTTCTTCTCCTTGCAACCTCTCCTCAAGTTCCTGGATGCGGCTGTTAAGTTTGGAGACGAGTGAATCCTGGTTGGTCCTCTGTGATCCTTCCAGGTGAGTCACTCTGCTCTTCAGGTCTTTATTCTGACAAAGCAAATGAATAAATTAGACTAAATTTAAAGGTAGGTTTTGATGGTCTACCAGCAAGAACACACAGGACACACATGCTACAGGAGATGGTTCTGTGTCTCTGCTAGCAAGCAAACACGCATGTAAACGAGGCAGGGTGATGTCACAGTTTTTAAAAACATTGTCTTCGAAAATGTTTCACGAGGAAGAAAAAGCATTCAGTGTGTCTGCTGGAGCTCAAGGATACACTCAACTTTGTTTGTTTACAAGAAATCTCCACAGGGCACCTTTAAATTGGTTTACACCCAGATGAGTGATGACGCTGAATTATCTGAGCTGTTCGAAAGGCTCAGCTGTGGTTTGTTGCCCAGGTATTGTGTGGGGTCAGGGGTCAGTACTGGTCCCAGGAGTGATTATTAGTCTCAGGGTTCAGTACCTGTCTTTCCAGACTCATCTTGTCACACTCCAGGTCCTGCCTGACTGCTCTCTCCTGCATCAGCTCGTTCCTCATCTGATCCATCTGTCACACACAAGCAGCAGAGAGGAAACATTTACAGTCAATCATGAACTGCACTTAAGTCCAGTTCTGAGATACTTGTACTTGAGTATTTCCAGCTACAACATTAAATTACTGCTTACACATTGATGCATGAGTATAAAGCGTCTAATAATGTCATATGTTGTAATATGTCAGTCACACGGGTGAAATAAGTACTTTTACTTCTTATACTTTAAGTGCATTTTGTTGCTTATACTTCTGTGCTTTTACTTTATTCAGGACTTTAACTTGAAGTTAAGTATTTTTACATTGCTGTATCACCACTAGCATTCAGTCATAATATACCACATAATGTAAATGTTCGGCAAGTTAACAAGGGAAGACACGTGGCTAATTATTTTATTATTTAATCAATTAACCATAGAGCTAAATATGTGCCTGCCCTTTATATGTACTACCTTCCTTATTGACTGGAAACACAGCAGGGCCTTATTAAAAAGGGGCACCACCTGTTCACATGCATTTTCACTTTAGATGAGAAGTTTTCAACTTAATTCTTAAAATCCGAGGAAATGCTGTCTGGTCTGAGCAGCCACATCGGATATAAAGGCTCCCTCCTTTCTAATAACAGCCAGAGGCCCAGTGAAGGGAGTGCGAATAGCTGCTCACAATAGTTAGCTGTTTTTTTGTCTTCGCACTGCTCCCAAAACAGTGTTTTGTGTCAATTAGTCTGCACCACTTTGCTCCCATGAATGGTGGCCTACTTTAGAGCCACGCTGAGGCTCTTACGACGACATCAGAGATGAAGAAGCACACGTGAAGTCAGAGGGCTTCGGTCATATTTCAGGGCAAAGCGAACACCGATCAGCAGCTTTCAGGGGAAACGTGAGTACTCAGGCTGAATCTGTTTACCATGAAAACAGATGCAGGGCTGGGTGTTCACACTGAAGACAGGGCACAATTCAGTCCCCTCACAGCTGAGGACATTTATGCACGTTAGCAAAAGGAAAAGAGTAAAGACAGCGAGGGAGTAAACCTGCCTGCACTTTGGTTTTGTCTAGCCGTTCCATCAGGCGGTCAGCGCTGCAGCGCTCGTCATTAAGATCTTCTTCTAGCTGACTGATGCGCCCCTGAGAGGAGAGCAACACATTAAAATGAGTCAGAACATCATCAAGTTAATACATATTGCATGACGCCGGCGTGTTCACCAGCACAGCGGACACGATGAATCTGTCCCCTGAGGCTGCAGATTTTAAAGAAAGGGCAATAATACATGAAGAAATCTGTGGGAAAATGCCTTAAGACAACCTGTGAGAAAAGACTTTGTGCAACTGTTCGCTGCCAAATGGATGTGAGCGTTCGAAAGAGTGAAAGAAGATTCCACCCAGACAGGTCTGATAACTTTGTACAGTAAACATGAGCTTCCTCGGTCGATACGCAGTGTCAACAGTGGGCGCGCTGGTATCACTGTGCAATGTTTTGTCATCAGCAAGGCAAACAGAGCCGTGAGATGTCATCGCCACGGCTGTGTTCAGCACCCTTACAGTTCACAAGGACAAGTGAGTGCAAACACAGGAACACTTCACAGCATGAGATAAACTGAAGTATGTTCGTCGGTACACTGTCTGAATGACAGCTCCCGCTGATTATCTGTTTAGAATTGGAGCTTTTCAGTAAACATATACACAGTATGTTATTATGGCAGGAGACATCGCTGTTGTCATCTAAACACCTTGTAACTCCACCGTGGGAAAATTGTTATGCTTAAGCTGCGACTGAAGGATGAGGCCTCCTGTGAGCTCAGACGTATTTTATATCATTTGATCTTCATTTGTCAAAACTCTGCTGATCAAAGGCTCGTTTCTGTTTGCAGGAGGCACATTAACACATTTTTTTCACATACAGCTATCTGCACAAAAAGACAATTTGTGCTCATCGCCATGTTCTTGTCCAATAAAAAAAAAAAAAAAAGGAATGAGAGAGCAACCTGTGGGTAATTTTTCTTCTTTTTCACCAATAGCAGCATGGATGAAGGTTCCAGCCCTGAGAGGTCAGATGCAGCTCCACAAAACTATAAGCCTGCAGTGCAAAGCTGTCAGTCAGAGACGGTCTAATGAGAGACGCTGTTGAGTTGCATTATGGGACATTTAGGATCCAGTTTGCTTTCGGAGGCTAAAACTCTGCTACATCAGTTTTTAGCATTCTTCTCTCGCAATATTCTGGAAGTGCAACACTGAACTGTTTTGTGATTATTTCAAAAGTTTCCCGGGTTCAGGTTGCCGAGACGTTTACCTCCATGAGCTTGACCTGCCGCTCTCGCTCTCCCGTCGTAGCTGCGTTCCTCTCCTCCAGCTCCTCCACCCTCTTCTCCAGCTGCCGGCCCCTCAGCTGGGCCTCCTGCTGCTCCCTGTGACACCGCCGCAGATCCTCCTCCAGAGGAAGCAGCTGGACACAGAACAGGCAAAGTCTGCTGTTAGGCAATCAGTCAGACATTATTAAACAAATGCAGAGCTAATCAAATCTGGTAACAGAAATATTTCAAAACTATAAATCAGAGCGAAAACACTGAGAGAAAGGGCGATAACTCCTTTCCCTCCTCGTGCCGTCTTCTGACTTTGTTTTATTGGTGACTAAGACAGTTGAACCCACACACAGATGAATCAGAGAGACAATGCGCACCACACCTCTTCCTGCAGTTTTTTGGCCGCCTGTCGGGATTTCTCCAACTCTGCTCCCTTTTCCTGCAGCTGTCTCCGCAGCTCGTCCAACTCCCTCTGACTCTTCTCTCTGGCCTCATCGACCTGGTTCTGAAGTACATCGGTAGACGCCTCGCAGTCCTCCATGATGCAATTCATCTGAGCACAGAGATAAACAGAGAGCGCCTACAGTGAGATGAGTGGACTGCGTTAGGTGTAGGGAAACAGGGCATAATGCATCTGATCCCAGCATAAGAATTACCAGCTGTTTCTGCTGAGCTCATGTGGCTTCAGGGTTAAGAATACAGATTTTCAGGTCTCATGTGGCTCTGAAAAAATGCTGACTTTTCCCATAGGACCCAGGAAATAGTCTGGGTCCACTCTCACCTTCCTCTGCAGCTGCTCCACAGTCCTGTCCTGCAGCCTCCTCTCATCCTCCAGTTCAGTTTTTGCCTTCCACAGCTCCTCTACCTGTTTCCTCTCCTCCTTGAGCTTCTCCTTCAGATCCCTGTGCTCATGATTTAGCTTGGTCAACTTACTCTGGGAAAAAATAACAGTGGGAAGAGAAGACTGTGAGCCTCCATTAGCCCACTTGGCCACCACAGCTGTTTCTCTACAGCTACCAGGAACCTCGTTCTACCTGCACGTCCTCCAGGCGAGTGAGCAACGACTGGTTGGACTGACACATCTCCTCCTCATTCCTCCTCACGTCTTTCAGCGCTTCCTCAACCTGCTGCTTTTCCCTCTGTGGAACAAGGAGTAAACAGGGATACGCATAGAAAATGTCAGAATCAGTCACATTAGTATGATAAATGTCGATATAAACATTGAGAAACTAACTAATCAAGTAAATCTGTTATTTTTGGGCCTGCTTCCAGGACGTTTCCCACCTCCAGCTGCTTTGCTCTCTGCTCCAGCAGTCTCTCCGTGCTTTTACACTCCTGGATCGCCTGATTCAGCTGATCCACCTTGTAGTTCTGCTCCTGCACCTTTCCTCTCAGCTGATCTCTCTCCTGGCTCAGCTCCTTCAGCTGCGCCTTCGCTACACCTCTCTCCTCCTCTGCTCCGGCCTTGTCTTGATCCAGCCGAGCATTGCTCTGGGAGACAGGGTGGAATCATAAATAATGACCATGGCAGGCAAAACAAACCATGATTTAGATTTTGGAAATAAATCGTAGAAATGTGCATGTTCCCTGTTACCTCTTTAGCCAGATCTAAATCCCTGAGCAGCTTTTCAAGCTCGATTTCATATTCGTTCTTCAGCGCGGCCATGTAGTTATCATGAGTCTCCACCTCCTCTTTGAGCGCCCCCTTCAGGGCACTGAGCTCCCTCTCCCTGCGGTGCAGCACCTCCTCCTGTTCCTCCTTCACCTGTAGCATCTCCTGAAAGTCCATCCGCAGTTGCGCCATATCCTGACAGACATCCAACAAAGTGCAGAGTCACTACCTCGAGGCCGGGGGTGGAGTTGATTTGTGAAGTGCAGCTTGTTCATGTGGTTTCATTTACCTTGAGGAGGACTTCTTTCTCTGTATTTATCACCTCTGCCTTCTTGGCTTGGTCCAGCTCGTCGTGCATCTCAGAGAGCTGCTGCTGAAGGTCTTTCATCTCCGTCTTAGATCTCTCTCTCTCTGCCTTCATCTTACTAAGCCTGACAACATACAAAAATATGCAGGAAAGACAGATATATCTTGGTTCCGTATTTGATATCAAGGAAATGAGGCTGCTTACCCTGCTTCAAAGGTTTAGAAAGGTGCTTGATGGGACTAGATAACAAAGAAGGATATCTGCACGCTTAATCCAAATGGTATTTGACTCTGAGTCTGGTCAAATGACTTTCATTAGATCATACATCACAGTTCACTCGAGTGACCTCAGAGTATGAGCAGAAGCTTAGTTACAGAACATGGAACATACCATTGAGTTAAACTGCATGTGCATCCTATTGAGTAGTGTATTTTGAAACTGGTTCATTTGCTATAACATCGGAATTTATCTGACACGCTTTGTTTTGCAACAGTAGACACCTAGAGGAAGCATTTCATCAAGGAATAGTGCACTATTTTGGGGAGTGGGCTTATTCGCTTTCTTTCTGAGAATTACATGAGAGGATCAATACCACTCTTACATCTGTGCGATATATATGAAGCTACAGCCAGGAGACGGTTAGCTTAGCTTAGCATAAAAGCTGGACACGGGGAAACAGCTAGCCCAGCCCTGTCTTAAAGAAACAAAACCCGCCTACCAGCAGCTCTTGTTTATTTAATCCAGTAAAAAAAAAAAAAACGTGCTAAACTTCTTCTTGGTCTGGGGCAGCGACTTCCAGACCCCAAGAAATAGCTAGCAAATGGTAGGCTAGTCTGTTTCAAGTCTTTATGCTAAGATAAGCTAGCCATCTCTTTGCTCCAGCTTCATATTTAGGAGTGGTAATGATCATCATCTAAATCCTGGCAAGAATGCAAATAAGATGAGCGTATTTTCCAAACTTTTGAGCTATTCTGTTGGCCAGATGCGAGTAAAACAGAATACAAACCAACCATTACGAACCAATTTAGCGATAGAGAGTCTGGTTCTGCAGTTCTCTTGACAGTGAACTTACATGTTGCATTCAAGACTATTAGTGTTTTGCTAATCTGACACTTTTCTGTGTTTTTAGCTGTTAAGCATGTATTAACATAGCACAGTTTTCATCGTAAACTTGGCTGAATGGCTGGGGGGGCAGACCCTTACTCCTGTTTGGTTGACTGGAGTTCTGTCTCGATGTTTGCCAGCCTGTCCCTGAGCTGGAAGAGCTCTTCCTGACTTTTGGCCAACTCTTCCTGAAGTTTCTTCTTCTCTGTTCGGGCCTTTTCACAAGCCTTGGCTAGAGTCTTTTCATTCTGCATGACACAACAGACAGGAACGTCATCAGTCACAGGAATAGGAAGTGAGCGTTTTAGAGGTGAGTCAGCAGGACGCGAACAGCACCTTTATCTCGGTTTCCAGTTGCTGCTTTAATTCATTCACTGCTTTCTCCAGCGCCGCCTGTTTCGCCTGCAAAAGCTTCACGTCGGCTGCACAATCCTGAGAAAAAGAAGACATCCAGCAACGAGGCATCACGCTCACTTCCAGACAAAGACATTAAACCATACTGAGTAGTGATCGACACTGGCAAACGTCTCATCCCAACACATACTTTCTCCTCCTCCTCCTCCTCCACATTTTCAGCACTCTTCCACTTGACCTTGTTGACCCTTTCGAGCAGCAGGGTGACTTTGGTCTGAGTGGTGGGGTCATCATCAGTCGTCCTGAGGAGCAAGAAAAAAACACACTGACAGTATTCACGTGGTGTAATTACAAAATTAAATTTAGTCGGTTGCTAAACAAAGTTACAGCAGTGCAGTTTGTGGTGAGAAGGGAAAACATGTAACTCTTTTTACTCCAGCTGCCTTACACACACGGTGCTTTTAGCTCTACTTCAGCACATATTTTAAAAAAAGGCACTGATGGACCTTAAAAACTTTCCGTGTGAAGTTTTTTTTTTATCAGTGGAAACAAGTACATGCTCTGCATTCCTGGCTGTTGCGAGAGCACACACAGCTGGAGCAGCACCCCCTTATCTGACCCTGTACACTACATGATCACAACCATAAGCTAATCACCAAAAGATGGCTGCAGAGCGCAAACCCATTTATTGAGCTGTTTGAGAGGAATAGTTAAAGATTCTGGGAAATATGCTTACAAGAGTTAGATGAGACGATCAATACCACTCTGAAGTATAAACACCAAATACGAAGTAAAGCTAATAGCTTAGCATAAAAGAGAGAAACAGGGGGACACTGCTAGCAAAAGCTCCAAAGGTCTCACAAATTAACATGTTATTTCTCGCATGTTTGACTCTAGGATATTAATGCACCGGACCAAGAAATAGTCCAGAACATAAAAACACAATTTCTTATTTAGACTTTTGTTTGTTTTTGTTCGTTTTAGTATGCATTAACTTAATTAAAATTAAATGTAATATGTTAATTTTTTGGGGCTTTAGAAGTACTAGGCGGTGGTTTTTGTGGCCACTTGGACAAAGTCATTTGACTGATTTTATTTAGGTTTCTACTGTGTTGTCAAAGGTTTTACTAATGTACTGCTATGTCTCATGTTAAGCACTCTGAATTGCCTCTATGCTGTACAAATAAAAGGTGCTTCACTTTCTATGCTAAGCTAAGATAACCGGCTGCTGGCTGTGGCTTTTCCTGTTCTTGTGACTATTCCTTTAACTAAAAGTGTTAAGAGCTGAGGGCCACTCACCCATCCTTCAGGTAAGTGAACAGGACCTGTTTTGCTGTTTCTTCAGGTGGGTCCACTGACAGTTCTTGCTGTCCTTTCAGGAGATCAGGAGTGACCTGGTTAGGGAATATACAGCCAATAAATACACCCTTTGAAATTCCAACTCTGCCCTAGTGTTAATCTATTTACCTGCATGTCTCTTTCATCAGAGTCATCGGTCTGGTCACTACATGATCTGGAGATGGAGGGTTTCTCTGCTCCATGAAGCAATTTTGCAGCATGTGTAGACATCGTCTCTTTTCCATTATGTCCTTTAAGCAATGTGCTGGGTTTGCTCTCCTCCCTCTTGCTTGAGAAAGAGGCCTCTCCACTGAGGAGTCGAGCCCTGGCCGACCCGGGGGGATATATCCCACCTGGGGTCTCGGCCCTGATGCCCTTCAGAGACGAGGCTCTGCTGGAGGAAGCGGATGACGACGAGGAGTCAGAAGTTCTACCGCTGTCCACGCTGCGGGACCGCCGACACTGCTCCGGGTCCAGCCTGTTCCTCGGGCCGCCCCTTCCCCTCCGCTGGCTGCTGTTGAACTGGCTTATTAGCTTTCCTACAGATAAGATGGAGTCTGTCTCCACTGAGTTTGGGGACCTTGCAGGGAGTGGTCGGCCTGAGGGAGGTGTCTTGGTCTGGGCCACCTCACTCTGGTCTCCCTCTGGGCCCTCGGCAGGCAGAGGGATCCTGGGTCTGTTCACATTAGCAGTTTGGGTTTGAACAGGCAGAAGGCCGGTGTTCAGCTGTCCGGGTGGAGCGACTGAAGCTGCTGAAGGAATGACTCGGTTCAGGTTATTACTTTCAGGGTCATAAGGTCTCAGAATCTCTGGGTGCTTCTGGTAATGAAACCCGGAGGAGGTTGCAGTCCTCTGTGACTCAGATGGAGAGTGCCTTTCATCCACAGACCTCCTCACCATGCCTGGATTATACCCCGCCTGGTGAGTGATGACAGAGATGTCCCGGTGGCTCTCCTGGCCTGAACTGTTCAGAACTACATAAGGTTGACCTTTAATCCCTTGGACCTGCACCCTGACTCCAAACAAGCTGTCTTGGCTGCCTCTGGGACTGTAGCTCAGTCTGTGAGACTCCATCCTGACTCCTTTGGGTTAACAGATGAACTGGTGAACAAAAAACAAACCGGCATGTTAAAAATGACCAACCATGCATGGGAAGGTGGACTGAAGACCGGTGCATCAGGGTGGTCAAGCTGAGCCTAGTGTTTACACAACACTGGAGCAGGGTCAGAGCCACACTGGGACACAGTGACAGACATCCAGGCAGCTCCTCACACAGCTGCACTCAGCCAGCGTAAAAGACAGAATAAATGGACACTGACGAGAGATTCATATTGCTGTGCAATGAAAACAGCTCCCTCTGTGTGCTCACGACAGTGTGCCATTGTACAGCCAAGGCTGAGCCAACTGCATGACGACGACAACTGACCGAGGTCCCCGAGGTGTCGTCACCCACTTCATGGTGTCACACTTGAGGAAAATGTTTGTCAACAAATATGTTACTGTGAGGTTGGAACACAGGAACACAAGAGGTGTTGTGCAGCAGGCAAACCGGTGTCTTCCTCAGAGCACCATCCTGAGTGTCGTTAGACTGGCGCTCATTAATAATAATCAATTATAATTATAATAACTAATATAAAGCTTGCATAAATATATTGATACCACTTTCTGTTCTGATGTTTCTGTTCTGTATCAAATAATGTAATAATGTTTTATACATCATTAACAAGAAAAACTTTTGGGTTGCCAGGTTGTGGAAAATTCTTCTCCAGCGCGACTTTGTCATAAGTTAGAAGTCAACACTGGTTATTTAACACAAGGTAATTGGTTGGACAGTCAATTTAAGAGCCAAAAAAACAAGTCAAGTGTTATGTGCTACCCAAATGATGTTCTTATTAATATTTCATATCTGTCAGTAAACAATAGTAAATTATTTATTAACCCCCCATTTGATAACCCTTTATTAAGTGTACTATCTTAGAAAGTTTGTCCAAATGTTTCTATGAATTTGGCCAATAAGAGTTTCCTTTCTTTCACTATTTTTGTTTTGTCATCACACTTTTCAACTTCTTCTTAACTAAACTGACCAAATGTACAAAATTCAAGTTTTTCTGATTATTAGTGAGTCCCACACAAGCACAAGCTGGCTGCAGATCTGCGTTTATCCGGTTCTACTTGATGAACTTCACCTCACACAGCTCTGCTTTAAACAAACAGGCTACCGTCACGATATAATACACAGGCACATTAAATGAAGACACATGAACACTAAATGCCATAGACTGCTCGAAGTGCCACTGAAATATTAAAGGAGGAAGATACTGACAGATGAAGTGAAGGCTGGAAAAAAAGTTAAGATCCTTAAAGACACTGCTGACTGAAGACCGCAGATAAAACCGCTAAAAGCCGCTGCAGGAGTTTCTTATTTGTGGCTTCTGATTGGAAGGAAACACAGGTTATAGAAACATCGAGCTGAGGTGAAACTTACCCGCTGTGTCCAGTCTGAGTGTTGAACTGAGCCTCCTCCTCCTCCTCCTCCGTCCGCTGAGTCTGTCCTGCCTCCGCCCGGACATGATCACTCTGTCCCGCTCCGAGGGGCGTTCACTGCCCGCTCTGTGCCAGATATTCAAACCATTTCACTGCTGCTGCTTGGATTTGCTAAACCATGTTTATGTGAGGAAAATTGTGCCTTACCCACAGCACATAAAGATAATAAGCAACTAGGGAAAGTTATTTTTTTTACTACTTTTAAATGTATGCTTCAATTCTCCGATTAAGGCACATACACAGCATTTATATTATCCAAGTGTCGCTGCAGGACAGTGTGGAACAAGACAACTATGAAGCTTTATCACAGTGTAGTTACACGAGTTATTAATACTCCTGACCACCAGAGGGCAGCAACGACAAGCGCTCCTCCCTGTCAGCTAACTTGTATTGTTTTGGTTAGACAGAAGGATTTGGTAGAAGAAGAAGCTTCGCCACAGTATCTGAAAATTATATTTGATGAGCACATGTTTCTTCACTTTATATTACAAACTTTACAATCACTATGATGAAAAGCTCGAGCTCACCCTGCCTGAAGTGTCAAAAACCGGAACATCCGGGAAGTGAGCCCACTATCTTCAGGTTAAAAGAAAAGTAACGAGAAACGAGCCATTTAATTGTCAATAATCATAATAATATTTTTTAAATTGGAAAAAGTTATTAACTACATTTCCGAAACTAGTGGCAGTAACTAGTCCCAACATTTCCATTTTTCAGTGACGCCTGCAACATCTTTGGATTACACTGGTGGAAAGTAACTAAGTACTTTTACTCTTTTGTAGACCAGCTACAACAAACCTAATAAAGTATAAAAAAAATCAGTCATTGGGGCTTGAAGTATGTACTTGACGTGCATTTTGTGGATAATATTTTCGTACTCAAGAATGCAGAACTTCTACTTGTAATGGAGAAGATTTACATTGTTGTATTGTATATCGCATTGTTAGTGAATATACAGTAGGTGTGTGTGTGTGTGTGTGTGTGCTTTGCTGCATTAAAATATACTAGAGAACACACAGAGTCAAACTATATGAAAAAAGACATTTATTGCTACTTTATCATTTTGACACATGCCTGTAGGCTACTTCAAACTGTACACATACTGTACATGGTATGATAGGAGTATTTGAGATTACTTTTGATTATTATTTATTATTTGTTCAGCGGTGTGATAAGCAAACAAGACATCAATTATTCTGTAATACTGTATTGCTCAGAGCATGAAATGTGGCTACGTCTAGTGAAACTGCACGAAAAGGGTATTCTGGTGTGAAATCAGAATGGTAAAAGTAAGTAGAGACATTATGAAATCCACAGTATTTGTATAAAAGATAAGTTACATAACTTAGAAAAAAGCTGAAAACTTCTATTGAAAACTCAAACATGCAAAGAGCTTCGACTACATCTGAAGAGCAATCAATACACTGAGGGAAGCAGAGGGATCCCGTCCACCAGTGTATCATTAAGTGTAATAACAGTGCTATAACACATCTGAAACAAATTTACAAATAACAGACGATGCCCACGCGTTAAAGAACATTCTTGGAGATCTGTTCATTCACAGAATGGTCGAACCCCTGCAACACACACACACAGACAGAGAGAGAGAGAGAGAGAAAACAGCTCACACACTCGCTCACATACACACACACACACACACACACCACAGGACAAATGAAATCCGTTGTCTGAACACACAAATGTGGGAATGTCCTCTGAGCTCGGTGGAAATCACGAGTGTACGTGGTAAATAGTGATTCGCTGTAAAAGTCAGTCAGAAACACTGCTCTCACTACTGGGTTTCATCCTTTCAGATATATTCAAACAGACAGATAATCAATAAATATACAAAATATGTACAAAACATCTGCAGCTTACAATGCATTTGTCTGTTTACGATTAAAGTGTAGGCACAAAAGTTAGAAGTCCGTACGGGAAGTGAGGAGATGATTGTTCAACTGCATCACACTTTACAAACAGAGAGGTCCGCCTCCCCGCTGGTCTGGTCCAAATTCAGAAGACACACTGGACTGCACCTGGGATGTTCTTCACTCAACATCTGGACGTCAAAGACACAGCGACGTCAGGGATCATGGCAAAATGAGACCTTTTATATAGATATTAGTAATTAAGAACCGGCCTCATCTCAGACATCGTGGTTTGGTAGCATTAACATTTTGTCACCAGCGTTTCAACAGGATCTTTAAAAGAGTGGCTGAAGTTTATCTTTGATAAAAATTTGAGCCAGGGTTTCATATTTTGATGCTGGATTTGATGTAGACATCATCTGATGCTCAGAGGTGGCCCATGGGGTTTGCCGGGTCTGTCAGACTGGGATGGAAAGCGAGATGCATGGACTGTGCATCCGTCATGACTGCAGACGCCTTCTCCTCCTCTCTCCTCCGCAGACACGCTGCCTTCGGGTTCAGGTTCCTCTCTGCAGGAGTCAAACAACAGGTTAGCGTTTGACTAAATAAAGAAACTGAAGACGTGGATATTACTCATGTCCATCCCCTGTGTGATGTAGAAGGATATTCAGTTCTGGAGAAACTGCTGGAAAACACCTCATGAATTCTGCGTTGGCTGTTGATTTTTCTGCCACTGTTAATCTGAGTGTATCACATTATTATTGTGGTAAATTAGCCACAGTGTCTTTTTAGCATAGCCAAGAATATGCCAAAATCCATCATATATAGTAATGTAATGTAATGAATCCCTGAGTGTTTTAGCATCTTTCAGCTTGTTGTTTTGATTTTACGTTTCGCAGCTTTAATGTTTTGGTTCACTCGCTCATGTTCAGGCGGCTGTTTTCTGTGAAAAGGCTCTAAAAGCCACAGCGCATGACCTGCCCAGTGACAGACAGCAGACAGATAAAGATAGCAACTAGCTGGTAAACATAGTGGAGCATTTCGCTGCTTAAGACATTTCTCTCATGAGTCGGTGGACACAAAACAAAGCTAAAATGGAGAGTGTGAGTGAGAGGTGTGCACAAAGACCACCCCAAATAAATTAAAATGTTCACTCCATGTCTGATAATTGTGTGATTATGTTGCCTCCAAGTGGTAAAAAACCTTAATGCATGTTTAAGAATAAGATATGACTGATGGTAAGATATTTAACTGTGGCTAAAAGAACAACTGGCCGCTCCCCCTCACTATCTCCCAACCCCGAGCTGCAGGTTTCTGTCTTATCTCTTCACATTCTGTTTATTTTCACTCTCTGCTTTACTTGACAGAGAGAGAATCATTGCATCAGAGAGGAGGCCTGCACGGCTCAGCCTGCAGCAGCGATGCGCTGACCTCTGACTTGTTGTTCCAGGCTGAGGATCACTGCCACGGCCTGGTGCAGGACCAGCAGCTTGGTCTGTGGCTTCTCGCTCTTCAGGTGCAGCTGACACATGTGGCCCAGCTCCTTAAAGGCCTCGTTGATGTCCCGCACACGCAGACGCTCACGGGCATTGTTGGCCATCCTCCTCTCGCGCTCTCGTTCGGCCTTCTGCTCCGGGCTCAGGTCCTCATCCTCATGAATACTGCAACATCAGCAAGGTGTGAGAAAACGCTGGTGAGGATACAATTTATGGACTGAATCTTTTATGTTTTTAAACCTTATTAAGTGGACTGTGTTGAGTTATACTGTGGATTTCTCTGCCCTCTGCTGGTCACTGAGCTGAACTCATGTTGTTCGAGTCTGATGTTACCTGATACACCCTCATTTGTTCTGTGAAACATTACATAGTACATTGACAACAAGCTCACGTGATCAGGTGCACATTTTGAATAATTATGACAATATTTTTTTTAATAAACACATTTTAAATTTCAATTGCGTCCCATTCAGTTTGAATGAGAAACCAAAACAAACAAACAACCAAAAATGTCCAGTGGTAAAATCGTTGCTGGAGGGTCAACACATACGTCAACATCGATATCCCTCAACTAGATTATAGATGTAGATAAAAAGAAAAGATGCACTCAGGCAGCAGAGCTGATGTCATGAAGAGCTTTGTCCTGATGTGACCTTTGAGACTACAGACACCAGGACAAACACTCCAAGACTGAGTTCATTTTCAATCACTGACACTCTAACATACAATCTCTCATCGTCAATGATCAGGTCTGATATCGCAAAAACAGCTAAAACAAGATGTCAGTTAATTGATAGGCGAACAACAGCAAATGAATCAGCAACTATTTTGAACAAACGATGAATCGTTGAATCAATCAATTTGAGCAAAAGATGCCAAACACGCCTTACTTCCATCTTCTCAAATATGAGGATTTGCTGCTTTTAAATTTTAATATCTTTAGGTTTTGGACTGTTAGTCGGACAAAAAAAGAAATTTGTTGTAATCACGCAGGCATTTTTCTCTATTTTAGATAAATAATAGGCAGATTAACAGTTGATGAAAGAATGAATATAACTAAGTTGCATCCCTAGTTAAAAATAATACAAGTGTAAGAAAACTGCACTGTATTTTACTCTTAATGGCTATTGAGGACAGGATACTGCAATTTTGGCTGCCTTTTGGGGACTTTTTTGATGGCCCCCACTGCCAAAATACCCCTGTTTATCATTGATATCTTTACCATTTACTTTATGACCTGGCAGCACCTCTTTTTCCTAATTTAATTCACTTAATGCAACATGGGAAAGAAATATGAGGCAGAGCTAAATCGGCTCTGCAGTACACAGCTGCCCTTCACCGCAGGGTGTCTGACAGTACTTTAAATGAGTGAAACCGAATGGCAAGAAAGCTCTAATACTTGCCTTTGAGTGAGGGACTTTTATTTTGAAATGTGCTGTGCTGCTTTACCGCTGTAAGTTTTTCTTTGGCAGTCACATTCAGCGGCTGGTTTAACGCAGGAAAGCCAGGCTGCTCACCTGTTCCCGCCGCTGTTCTCGCCTTGTGTTTTGTGTTCACTCTCCTCGTCTGATCTCTGGCTGTCAGAGCTGTGGCTGTGATTGGTGTGCATCATCTCTTCCCTTTCCCCGCTTTCCATCTTCAGCTCCAGATTACCCTGAACTCCCAGACCGCCTGCGGGTGATTACACACACACACACACACACAAAAGATGAAGATGTGACATCCGTTCAGCATTAATAGTTCAAAGGTTCAAACTGCAGATAAAGGAGGTGAAATATATGAATGCAGCAGTGGATGGATGAGAGGAAGGATTCACCTCTGCCTCCAGCTTGCATGGGCTGAAGCGTGGCCCTCTGCCTGGCTGGGTACAGGTGGCCATTTTGGGTGCGGCTCTGGAAGGTTGACTGGTTGTTGTTCACACTGACAGCTTCAACCTTCATGACACAAAAAGAACTGGATGTGACACAGGCAATATTCATGTGTTCATAAGACAGTATACAACAAGTATACGACTTTTAGATCCAACCAATGGCAAATAAGTCACAAACCCAACATCTGCCCCTTCATTTCTGACATAACGCTGCATAGATCTCTCGCTGTACAGAATTAATCTCAGACAATCTTAATCCTTGCCGTAGAACTATATACTCCCTAAACATACCACTAATTCTCTTCAGGAATGATAGACGTCTAACCGACCCATCATTTGGAAAAATCAAAGTCAGAGAATTTAATAGCCCCCTCCCCCAAAGGATTAGACTAAAACCCCCTTTTCCCTGCATATACTTCCACTCCAGCTGGGCCAAAATCCCCTGGTCTGCTGAAAGGGAAACATAGTGGAATGGGAGTGCACGATGCAGGCGTCACCCATCACCCCACAGTGGAGTTAGAGTCTGCACATACTGTACGCTCTCCATACAAGGGCGACGCACCTCCCCATTGTGCTCAGTTTCCTATTTCAAGGACAACAACCTTTACATGAGGAAACATGCAGACATAACGGCTGGAAAATTCCTGAAACTGAATACCAGCACTTATGCATGCTGTGGGCACGCACACACACACACACACACACACACACACACAACATGGAATTTCCACACACACTGCCCTGTCCTTCCTTAAATACTTCAAACAAATGGGTGTTAACCATGGCTGGAGTGTGACAGGTGAGCGGTAGAGTGCTGGCAGATCCCGGGTGGCTGTGGTGGGTCTGGTTCAGTAGGCCGTGGATGTCAGTGGGCAGACCGGCCGTGGGGCCCACAGCGTGGTTCCTCAGTACGTGGATCACATCGTCCAATCTGTCCAGTCGGTCCTCCACCTGAGACTGAAAACACCAAGAGACAAAAGATTAAAATTGCTAATTGTTTAGAGGTTTTTGTGGCATTTGGCAATCACGACACAGTTTTTTCCATCATTTTGTTTTACAATTTGCAGCTCTGAAGCAAATTACATCTCTAAAATGTGTTCTTTCAAACAAAAACCTGCAGCTGTGTATGCTCAGTTTTGGCAAAATCAGTCACAATTCTCAAAGTAACAAAAAAGGTCACAATTTAACTTGAAACCTTAAAGGAATAGTTGAATATTTTGGAAAATAGGCCCATCAGTCTCATGTCTCTGCATTAAATGTGAAGCTACAGCCAGCAGCCTGTTAGCATTAACTTAGCATTCTGGAAACAGAGGGACGCAGCTAGTCTGGCTCTATTTCTTGGCTGGGTGCAGTGACTTCCTGGTGTCTTGTCGTGACCTCGAGGCTCCCAGGCAACCAGTCCGACACATAAATACTGTAAAACAGCAACTCGTCCTTCTTACACGTCAGTTTTTGCACAAATTAAACAAAGGAGATATCAGGTGTTAAATAGTGAACTTTAGAGGAGCTTTTAGGCGGATTTTGTTACATTTGGACAGAGCCAGCCAGCCCCTAAACCTTACTCACTGGTCTTTAAAGCAAAAATGTTATTATATAACATGTACTGGTATGTACACACACTAATGGATTCATATATTTTGTCTGGTTGTTGTTTGAAAATGCTTTTTAGACAGTATATATACTTTATGTTTGATATTTCATATATTTTTACATAGTCTTATATTTAATAGATTTTGCTTGTCATTCTTACTTTATTACATTTTCTTCCTTATTTAACTTGCTGTTGCAATTATAAAGCTATAGATATCTATACATCTGTTATCTCTATATAACCAAATTAATAATCTAAACTTCAGCCATCTGATATCAAACTAGGTCTTTACCAGTGATATAAGTGAAGACTCATAGTGTGGTGAGACTGGTGCCTGAGCTGAACTCCGGGGCCACATGTTGGCACCTGAGAAGAAGAAAACAACCAAATCAGTCCATGAAGGGATTGTTAAATACAGAAAGTAAATGATATTTAACTCTGGGCAGCACGTGTAACTCCATGTTACCTCCAGGTTCAGACGCATTCGGCAGCGGGGACGGAGACCTCACCGGTGTGGATGAACTGGAGGGGAAGCTGCTGCTGGTGTGATCGGGGGAATAAATCTGGTTGCAGAGAGGGAGAGAGGAGGAGGGGCAGGAGTGGGAGTGAGGCATGGATCATTTTTAAAGCACAACTTGTCATTTCTCCGTAAGGTTTTACAGCTACTGCCGCAGCCTATGGAGCAGGCTTATAACCTGAACTAAACTCATCAATTCAGGTCATTTTACTAGTCAGCAGCCAATAAAAACTCCAGCAGCACTTCGTTATTATGCACTAGTCTGTTACTGGCAGGAGCAGACAACTATTTTCCTTTTGCATTATACCGCTGGGGCTCTCAGGGCTTGGTTTTATGCTCTGGTCTGACTGTTTGAACATAGCAGGGCATAGATGAGCCGGTCTAATGGGATTAAGGTGGTGCATACTTACAGAGGCCAGAGCTTTGCCCAAGGTATCACCTGTCTGTGACCCTCCTGACATATTTCTCTGGCTCCCTGAGACTAAAAAAAAAAAGACATCCAAACATTACAATAAAGAGCAGACAAGCCTGATCTGAAATTAGCAGTGAAGATTATTTCCCATTTCCTCACCTGTTGAATTCTCTGAGGTGTTGACTGATGCATTGCGTGGTACTATATTATTGCGGTGAAAAGTGGACATTGGTGGGAGACCCCTGTTCATATCAGCGACCATCACTGAATGAGGAGAGTAGTCCTGGACGGCAAAAGAAACACACATTGAATCCACTGCGGTTAAAAGGTGCTCTGGTGTCAACATCCAAGGTCCTGGAGGTAAGACTCACCAGGTGATTGTGCTGTGGTTGCAGATTGCTGTAGCTCCCCAGCTGTGTTTGGTGGGTTGTGGCTGCTCCCAAAGCACCTTCATAGCCCTGCTGGTTCAGACCATTTACAGCGTTCCAGATGTCGGGCGAATTGCTCGTCCCCTCTAAAATGGATAACGATATGTTATAGCCTGCACTGGAACAGCATCTCAAGCAGCAGGGCCAGTCATGAAGCTCTACGGCTGGCCTCTCTGCAAACAATGGACCCCTATTGCTCAATCACTCGCTGCACAGTGTTCATTTATATAACTGATATGACAGTCTTTATCTAAAATATCTGAGAATCACAGGAAGTGCACAGTTTTTAACGGCTTATTGAATAATTATAAAAAGTTAAAAGAATATTACAATGCAATCTTTAAAGTAAACCTGCTCAGCATCAGCACGTTAGCATTGTAATGGTGAGTGTGTCAACACGCTGATTTTTGCATCGAGCACTGCTGTGTCTAAACAGCCTCACAGAGCTGCTAGCTTGGCTGCAGACTCTCAGTCTTATTTAACAGTTTTTGTTGTGGAGTAAGGTTTGGTTGTTTTTCTGTATCATTTTATTTTCTGGGTATTTATTTCTTGTGTTCAGTAATCATCATGTTTTGATTAGGACGGTGTCACTGCAGTTTCAAGGATTTTATGGATCCATGAGTTGAGCCTTGAACATACACTAAGAAAAGAAAGCTGATCTGAGTTCAGAACATTTCACTGTTGCCCGTTGATACTAGAATGATGTTCATTCTGGACTGTTTGAGCTCACCAAAGAAGGTGCTTGCAAACACATTGCTGGGGGCCTTGACGGATGGATGAAAGGATGAGTTCTGGTTGATGTCGTCATTAGTGGGAGACTGCTCATAAACCTGAAGATAAAAAGCTTGTTTAAGGCATGGTTAGAAAAACAGCTGTGAACCATAACATAACGTGCACAAACAACGTTTTTCTTTGTGTCTGTATCTCTCAAACCAATCTTACGACTCAAACGTGAATACTGGGAGCGCGAGCTGGAGCAACAGTATTACGAAAACAAAGCAGAGAGCTGATGCACACTTAGAGCTATTGCGATAATCCATAAGCTGCAGATCCATGCACCTCCTCATCCGGATTTAGGAACCATTCACCATGAGAAATCCCTGCCCTAATCGTGATCAGGTTCGGCTGGCTTCAGAAGACCGGGATACAATTCCCAAATAAAATTGAATTACAGGCCTTCCAACAGAGAACTGAGTCTCAGCCTAATGAGCCCCTCCTGTAGGAAACACAATGTTATAAATAGAAACAGATCTAACATTCAACCAAATATATCTTTGGTTAATGTTTTTCTTTTCCTTTTAATTGTAACGCACACGACTAGAAACTGCACATATGCACACAAAACACACCAACACATGCTCACTCACTCCAACACACCAAGAGGTCTGGGCTGCACCTGCACATCCCTCGATTGCTTTGATGTGCCCCAGGAAATGAAAATAAACCTCCCTGCGCAGCATCAATGGGGTGTCAGTTACCCGGACGACAAGTTCTGTAAAGCAGGCTATTAAAGACTCTCTTGAGTATGCTAAGCAAGCGCACTCACAGGCTCACACACACACACACACACACACAAAGACGCACACACTTAAGCACGCACACACACACACAAACACGCAGCCGTGACCCTGGCTGGCATGAGTCCCATGGTGATTGTGGGCTAGGCCAAACACAGGAGCCCCTGCCGACACCGGGCCCGTCTGAGCCGCCATGGGCAGCATATGGCGGAGGATAAAGCCAATTGTCCTCCTTACCATCAGCATAGCAGGCGACCCGTTAATAATGGTCACACCCCCGCCCCAGCACGCCCTCTCTGGCCCCCACTGGAGAGGGGCCGTCACCATGGCATCCTCTTTTAGCATAGCATTGATTTAGGAACCATCAATCATTGCATCACAAATGATAAGGGCAAATAAAGACTGCAACTAAGAGAGAATTGAATTACTATAAAACCTTCATATTTGCTTGAAATAATCATATTGAACTTGTGTCCTTTTTTGCAACCTGTTTCCTTTCCAAAGTTATTTCAATCTAAAATATATGTTCAAACTTTTACAAAAAGAACAAACCACTGCTCTGTTTTCCTATTGTAAATGCACACAGCATTATCATGCTAGATGAGTGAAATATCAACTTGCTATTCAGGGCCTATGCTGTGCTCCACCATGGCCAACTCCAGCCACATGCAACCAATTTTCTGCCTCTGTGATCCATGATGTCTGGATATGGTTAGTCTCACAGAGATCAAAGCTGCCTTTGATAATGGCTGCAGTGGTGGAGGGACTGCTCCGCCATAGCAGGGTTAAATCAAATAGAAATAACAGCAATCTGCTTCATGTCAAGATGTTTTCTGCTGCTAGGCTTGACTACATGGTGCTCAGCTTCACAGGAAGCCTGAGTCTCACCGGTGCATTTTAACATGAGATTATCCACATGACACCACAAGTGAGTGAGGTGTCGTAATGATAACTAACTGAATGCTGTCATTAGTTTAGATGCTGTGCACGGTGAGCTGTTATGATTGTGTCATTTCTGGGTTTGACGATTATGTTCTTATGTGAACTTGGTCTAAATGCTGCTAACAGGGAACCAAATAAACAAACAAACACCCAAGTGACTGAACTTTTTAACTTCTAATGTTGCACAAACTTACTTACGTCTCACATTCACACTGGCAAGTTGCAGCCACCGAAGTTCAAACAGGAATGAGCTTCATACAGTGTACACAACTCTTCAATGAAGTGACAATGACCCATTGAGTAAAAAAACAACAGGCATGACCTCTGCAAAACACAGAACCCTCTCACCTTCTGTTTCTCACTCACACACACAGAAAAACACACACATGCAAACCAGCCAGATGAAACAGCCTTATACCACAACAAATGTGTGCAGAGCAGGAAACATCCCCACCTACTCTAACATGCCTCACTGCAAGGTATATCCAAATGAGAACATTCCAAATTCTCAACTTTTGCACAGGTTGCACGTCTGAACCTTTTTCACACTGATGCAAATTTCTGGATAATGTCACTTCGAGAACACGCTGTTCAACCACAGGTAACGCTGGAAACTACTGTTTCATTATGTGAGTCAACAAACAAACAGAACATCTGAGGAGGCAATTGAAGAGTGCAACAGCATCCTCACCCAACACACTCACAGCGTCATGGATCCTCAGGAAAATCAAAGAGAAACATATAGATAAGAAATGTACTCACTGGTTTCATGTTGTAGCAATACATCAATGAGTTGTTGCCTGTGCCAGAGACAGGATGAGCACAGTACATAACTCTGTCTGGTTCAGTGCAGGACTCCAAGGCTCACGGTACAGTCCGCACACAGCTCGCCTCTCGTGTCTCTACTCATGTGTATGTAGTCCACATGCACTCCTTCCCCTAACCTACCCCTGCTGGTCATGCAGCTACCCGCAGACAACTTATGCAAATAAGGGCTGGACCATTCCAGGCAGCAGAGAGGGGTGGCCAAGGGTTGATGCTATTACTGTACTACAATCCTGGTCCAGACTGTAATGAGCATCCTTTTTTTTTTTTTTTTTTTTTTTAAATCAGAGAATATGCAGTTATAGAAGAAAATAGTCAGTGTAGTGTTCAGTGTTTAGTGTGAGTTCATTATTAAGAATCCTGTCTGTGCAAAATGGCATCATGAAAATAACTGAGACTTGTAATAATGAGGGAATTCCCCACCCACACATGACCAAACACCTTCACCACACCAAAGGAAAGAGGAGAAAAAGAGGCATCATGGAGAGCTATACATTTTAGTTGTTCAGCTGTCATCCTGACATCCCATGTTAGTGTAAAATCACATGCAAGCAAGCACAGAAATCCCTCGTCAGGACCAGAGAGCAGTGATGACGCCTTGAAGATTATCTCCTGTTAGACAGGTAGAGGTGTCAGTAAACAGAGGGCACCACAGCCCCGTCTGCCCTACATTTACAAATAGAACAAAGTCTTAAAGTGTAGGCACGTGTGGCGTGGCAAGCTCCTCCAGTGGCTGGGTTAAAGGTTATTTATACATCATCCGTCTGGGTGATCTGCTAACGTAAAACACCGAAACAGTCAGACTTCCTGTGTGAGGTAAAATCCAGTGACTGCTGCCCTGGTGCTGACACTGACAGTGACCTCCTGTGTGTAAACAAACCACCCAGATTTACAACTTCTGGATAATTTCTTCACAAACTGTCAGTTTGTGAAGTCAGAGGGTGTGGAAACGGCATAAGCAGCACTTTGTACAGAATTCTATGCATGTTACATAAAAGCCAGCGAGGAGACAAACGCCGGAGTTGGCGTGAAGCTGCGACCTGCATTGTGCCGCACAGTCCTGGCACGGTATTTTATCGGAGAGCAATCTCAAAGAATCCAATCAAATAAGTCCCACTTAGATGGCAGCAAAGTCCTTATCTTAACTTATCTTATCTCCTTTCCACTGTGTGTAATGTGTCCAAACTAACAACATTTGGAATCTGTCCACGACACCTATTTCTATTGAAGTCTTGGGCAAAATGTACTCTGTGGCCTTTAATGCACAGTTTGTGTATTTTAAAAAAACAGTCAGCGTACATTTGTGAAGCAACAGGACCATAATAAGGAGGTCAGTGTTTACCCTGGGAAGAAACTGTAATAAACTGATCTGAGAGCAGCAAAACAAACGATCGTCTGCTGGTTTCAATCTGTCTGAAGGTGAGCTGTGTTGTCCGTGCAGCTTCCTTAAAGTCAAAGTCTAATCCTGACTATCCACGCTACTGTTAACTGGGTTAGGAGGTCAGTCTCCTCAGAACAATCATTTGTTGAGCTTTTATTTTATAATTTTTTTTTAGGAATAACGTTCGCCCTAAGATGATTTTTCTGTTTAAGTTTAAAAACATGTTAATAACAGGAAATTATCTCACTGCAGGTAGCAACAAAATTCAGGATTTTAACAAATAATCCAGGAAACACCAGTAGCTACTGAATGACCTTTTCCTCTGACAGAGATCAGTTCATCAGTTCTCCTATTGGACACACTAAGCATGCATAACACACACACAAACACACACACACATACGCACACACACACACACACACATCCTGGGTAAATGATCCAAGAGCAAATATATACAGTCCCCTAACCCTGAACTTTGCATCAATCTTAGTTAATTGCAGCCTTGTCAGGACTGTGATTATTCAAACAGGTAATGCAAATGTTAATGAGTTCAAATTTGCATATCTTTATTTTCCCATGGTTGAAATGTCATTGGTTATGACGCTCTACAATGAAGAATGTCAGTCCTGATGGCCCCCTGATACGTTGTTGGCCATTAAGAGGCCAAAAAAGAGCAACTGAAGGGGACGGAGGAGAAATAAATAAGGAGCCGTGCTCAAAATAAAAGAAAGGAAATGAAGGCTTTCATATGCAAACAAATAAAAGCACATTCACGCAATCACGCCATCACTGCAGCCCTCAGTTATCAAATTCAATTTTTGCAGAATATATTAGTGAGGGGCAGAAAATCAGATTATACTCTGTCAGGGAAAATATCTTTATTGATGTGGCCAAGAACAAAAAGAAAACATAAACCCATTGCAGTCTGAAGTCGTGGTTGTCCTTTTACTGTAAGGTTCGCTGTTGTGCATACTACGCCTGCAACACACATTTCAAGTGTTGTTGGCATATTGCTCATCGTCATGCGCCTGATTTGACATGGCTTAAATAACTATCTTCCTGCCAGTGATTGGCATTCACACAAGAAGGGGTGAGTGGGACTGGGGAGCAGATGGTGACATTCCACATGACCAAACTGATCAATCAGCATGCTGGGACGCAGGTGCAGCACAGGCGGGCAGCACCACACCATCTATTTCACCATCTACGGGGCACAAACACATGGGCACCAATTGAGGCACCCTGAGGGTCTGCATGCTCCTCTGTCCTGCTGTGCCAAGGTTGATGACATCAGAATTTCCCATCCGCTCTTCCACAGGATGCCAAGAAAAAGGGAGGAGAAAAAAAAACACTGTATAAAATCTGCAACAACAGCCTGGCCTGGGATAGGTTGTGTAAGTGACGTCAAAGCCAGGGACTCCCATATTTCACCCTGGTACTGAACTGATAAACCAAAAGAAAACGTAGACAAATGTATCTACACATTTTGGCTTTGACAGCATTTTTAGGATCTGATACGGCTTGATCATTCAGAGTTCTTCCCTACCTCAGGGACATGGATATGTTTGTCCTCCACAGCTTTTCAGGACCCCATCTTAATTTTTGCAGAAACAACAGCAATACCTTTGATTACTTGCAGGGCCCCAACCAACAATTATTTTTATTTATCATTCATTTTTTAAAAATAACCAGTTAACTGCTCTGTCTAAAGAATCTCAAATAATAAAAAATGCCTATTATCACTTACCATAATCGAAGATAATATATTCCAATACTGCAGCTTTTCTTGCCCCAAAGATGCACAAAGATATTCACTTTTCTATCATACAGTTCAACAGCATTAAAAGATTAGCATTTCTGCTTAAATGATCAAAATAGATCTCTGCCAGTTAATTTTCTTTTAATGCACTGATCAATTTATCAGCTCCACTTATTTTCAATCAGTTGAAACAACAACTTTCTTGGGTGAGCACTTGAGTACGTAATTAGAAGTAGTCTTGATTTTACCAGATGAATAAAAATAGCTTATTCTGTACATTAACCGCGTGATGTCACTGTGATGAGGTGATGCCTGGCCTTAAAAAACGCAACTGACTGGCCAATCCTGGCTCACTAAACTTTCACATTTCTAGAAGAGTATTTTGTTCATGCTGACACAATACAGCAGATTTCCATAAATAGATAACTTAAGAGGACATGTCAGTGAATGCATACTAAAAGCAAACCAACCTGCTTTACATATATACAGGTAAGCAGGCTGGCTGTGGCGTTTGATACCTGCTGGCGTGACTCTGTAGTGAGGATCTACTGTATCTACGGGATAAAACCTGACCACACCAAGCTGATCTTATAGTCTGGCCTGAGTGCCATAAGAAGTGGGGGGTTGTAAGAGGATTGGAGCAACCATGGTGCACGTGAGAGCCAGACTCACCGACCTCTGCACCACGGTGACCTCGTTGTCCCACATTCACCATAACCTGTGAGGAGGAGACGGGTGGCTTTAGGTCACTGCCAGTCTAACGTGTGACCTGCTTGATTTGTCTTCATATATTCTCTTTATTTCAAAATCTGTTTTTTATGTTTTAAGTATAATAAAGTAATGCAATGCAAGCTGAGACACGAGGAGTTGAGGATTGAGGAGATTTTTAAATTGTTACCTTGGCATTATATATGCACGAAAATGGCAGCAACTTTGGGAGGAGTGTAAATCTTAACATTCGGAGGAATGAGCAAGGGCAAAGACTGCAGAGATGAGACCTTCCAGCCCAAATAAGAAGTGACAGGAGATTGACAGTAAAATAAATCAGTCCAGAATAGCCAGCAACCGAAGGTCAAAAATAGAGTGAGAAAACAATGACTAACAAGGAAACAACATTTTCTTGAGATTTAGATGAAGTGTCACTGCTCCACACCTCCGGTGTTGTTAACAAGCCAGGAAATTACAAGATTTGATGGATGTGTGTGATACGTTATGGAAAGAGGGAGACATTTTCAAAAGCATCTAAATGTTGAAGCACAGATCTATTTCATTAAATTACACGTTAGACGCCCGATTATAATTAAAGCATCTGCCTGTGAGAAAGCAATTTCAGAGACTGTTCCAGAAACTTCCAGAGACTAAATCAACAATATAATCTCACAGGTTTATGTTGCTGCTCTTCCTTTTTTACTCCAATTTAGAAATAAAATAAATAAAAAAAATAATAATATAAATAAATATTTACATTTCTACACATTCATTATCATTTCTATTGGATGATTGTATGAGGATGAATGTTTCATTTGAATGTCATACACCAGATTGTGCAAAGCTCACCTACAAAAGCCTTCATTCTGCATTAAAGTTTGACTGGAAGGTTAGCAGTGGCTAATCAGTCCTATCCTGTCCACCCTGCCAAAGTTAGTTACTGTAGCTGTCGCATAACACACTGTTCATGAAGCCTCCTCTTTCAGACTGCTGCACATCAGAGGCATGGTTTGTAGTGTACTTCTCACCCCTATCCAGTAACTCCTTATCGATTGAAGTGATGAACAATCCTGCCTCGGCAGCTGTTGGTCGCATGTCGGACCCGACCTCAGCATTTCTTTGTTTTGACACAAAGCATCACGGAGAGACTTTTCTGAAACCAGCGCTTTGGGTTTATATCCAGCAAACACTTACATGGACTGGTGAGACCTTGTCCAAACCATTTAACAAACTAATGCTGAGAGTTTTTCTTTGTAGTCTTTAATTCAGAGTCATTAAACTTGAGGACCTGATATTAAATATATAAATGAGCAAATAAATAAATGTCTTTTTAATTATGTTATATATTATTTCAATAATAGCAACTCTTAGTTTGACCTGTTTTACTCTGGGAGGTTTTTGGCACCAGTCTCTGCACGTGTCCACATGGTGGCAGTACTGAACAGTGGTAGAGATGCTTACTGCGCGTTGTTGGTGCTGGTGGAGTCTGGCTCATGTGCTAAGAACAAGAAGCAGTTTGTATTGTGCCTAATTAACAAGAAGCCGTGTTTAATCTAAGATTCAGACCACTTCATATATACGGACTGATTATGTTGGAACTGCTCCACTACTGCTGGCTGCTTATTTCCTCTCAGTGTCATATCTGATGATGCTGTTGAGGGGTGTGTATAAAGTAGTATGTATTTCTCCTGCTCGACTCAGCTCTCTTCATCTCAATGACACCACCTGACTGAATACTGGCTTATATCAGTCCCTCTATCTAGTACTGCCACCATGTGGACACACACAGAAAATGTTGCCAACTAAAAAGCACAACAGAAGGCTTTGGCTTTGATCAGTGCTCCCAGGGTCCCACAGGTGGCAAGATTAAGTTACTACTACTGCTGCTGCGAATACTGCTACTACTGTAGTATTAAAAACAGAACCTCTCCTGATCACAGAATCCCTGCATGTATGATTTCTTTGTTTATATCGTGAGTTTAGAACTGAAGCTGCTACAAACTTTAAGTGACGGTGATCTGCAAAAATAAGCCTGTCTGCTCATTTCTGGAGGCCAGAGGTTTAAGTTTAGGGGATCATAAACCCCATCCCAGTGAAATTTCAGCAGTCTGGGTCAGAGTATTATTAGTTTTTATTCTTTGTTTTTCTTAGTATCTCAAATAAATACCTTACAAAGCAATTTTTGAGGAAACCAAATTCATTGTTGCAGTTCAAGACCTGGAGAAAACTTGTACAAAGACTGGCTTGTTCTTAGGAAAGAAAATACATTTTTGAGCAACATGTTCCTCATGATGCACATACATATACCTTACAGTATAGTAAGTACAGTATAAGGCAATCTAATCCTCCACCACCACGGGCTTTGAAAGACTATGTTGTCCGCTTGGTTTATCTTCTATTATCTAACCTGCTTCCACCACTGAACTTCAACCAGACTGTTGATCATCAGACTGCAGGACAACTGGAAAACCAGCCGAAAATATGAAAGCAGCTGTATTTGAAATAGATATCACGATGTGAGCCAACGTTTGAATGTAGTCGCCTTTTATTATAGCTTTAAAAACTGTATATAAAAAAAAACAAACACTGCAGATCTTGCATGGCATGAGACATGACATATTGTTCCAGATATGTACACATATTTACACATGCAATACGAAGATCAATTGTTCAACTTTTGAAAATGTATTTTCATAACGTCTTTCGATACATTCACCAGTGTTTCACATATACGTGAATACATCGCATTTCTGTATCCTTCAACTAGCTGAGACTTTGCTGGTACAGGCCTGAAACTTTTGCACATGCGCACTGCAGGACTTCTTTTAAACTGGTAGTTTACTTGATGTTATGCAGTCTGTGGACTCTGTTTTTAACTTCATTATGTTGCATTGTTGAAGCGGTGAGACTTTATAATGAGAGTAGAAATTATAAGTGACGTTCATGCGTGACTCATAATGATTTAATGCTTGAATTGATGCAGGATGTGTCATGAATTGTTATAGACGGTGGCCGTTGTAACGATAAACAGCTAAAATGCGGTCTGTCTGTTGCGCATCATCTGAGCCCGAGTGTCTTTAATCAGGTTTTGCTTGTTTGTTTATTTGTTTTCTGGGCAACATATTTAAAAAGTATTTAAAAATGCATTGCACTGTTAGCCCCACGTTGCTGTGTTTTGTTTTGTTTTAAAAAACAAAACAAATAATGTTGCCAGGCGTGACGTAACGTTGTCGTCAAAGATCAAAGCCAGGGAGGAGCCATGAGACATGATACATACAGCTGCAGTGCTTCAGTGGTATACATACAGCAAAGCACAAATAAAGATCATTCGATATCAAAGTATAGCTGATTGTGATAGTTGCTCTCTGTGTATTTTGGAATAAATTAACTTGAGGACAATGGGTAATTCAACATCAAGATCAAGTGACTGTATCAGGACAAATGACGTTCTGTGCAGTAAGGCAGCCAAATATGAGATTAAGAAATTCCTTGACAAGGGGGGCTTTGGAAAAGTGGCCGAGTGCAAAAATTTACACACTGGGGAGACGGTGGCCATTAAAATCCTGTTCCAACACAGGGAAAGGTCGTATAAAAGGGAGGTGGCCGCGATGAAATGTCTCCAAAGGCTCGACGACAAAAACAATAACTTTGTCAGGCTTATTGATCATTTTGTGCATAAGGGGCAGAAGTGTCTAGTATACGAAATGCTGGACATAAACCTTTTAAAGATGGTATCGATGAACCGTTTCCAGCCACTAAGCTTGTCAGAGATCAGCGTAGTCTCACTCCAGTTGCTGCAGGCTCTGGACACCCTGAAGACCATGGGCCTGGTGCATTCAGACCTCAAGCCAGACAATATAATGCTGGTTAATCACGAGGAGCAGCCCTTCAAGGTGAAGATGATTGATTTCGGTTTGACCCGTCGGGTGTCTGCGCTGAAGCGTGGCATCTTGCTTCAGGTTGTTAGATACAGGGCTCCAGAGGTCATTTTGGGCCTCCCGTTGAATGAGGCTGTCGATATGTGGTCGCTTGGCTGCATTTTGGCTTTCATGTACTTAGGCGAACACCTGCATCCAGCACGCTCTGCGTATGAGGTCATGAGAGTCATTCTGAAGATGCAGGGCCAGCCTGGCAACCACCTGCTGAACTCTGGAATGTATACCAATTACTTTTTCAGCAAGGACCGTGACGCCCCGGGTGGCCCATGGAGGCTGAAGGAACCAATACAGCCACAAGAAAAGGGCGTTTTTAACTGTCTCAACAGCCTTGATGACATAGCGAAGATGCGCCCAGGAGTGATGGATGCCACCGAGTCTCTGGATTTCAAGGCCTTTTCAAGCCTCCTCAAACGCATGCTGGATGTGGATCCTGACCAACGAATCACCCCCAGCGAGGCTTTGCAGCACGATTTTATCACCAGAAGACATTTAAGTTGTTGCGATAACAACGGTAATGTGAAATCAGACCGTCTGACCGAGGAAGAGAGCCAGCTGGTGCCGCCATTAGCTGAAGTTGTACACTGTGCAACATCCAGCGAATTTACAAGTCTGAATGAAGCTCCCATTACCAACCTTGACTGTCGACTAGAAAACGACCAAATTCCAGCTGATGAAGAACCTGCCACGGACACCGGCAATGGACCACCTTCCACAGCTGGCTTAAATGACGCCGATGCTGCTGGGACCGCTGAAAAGGCGCTTGATCACATCTTAAATGACGCCGATGCTGCTGGGACCGCTGAGGAAGCGCTTGATCACATCTTAAATGACGCCGATGCTGCTAGGACCGCTGAGGAAGCGCTTGATCACAGCTTAAATGACGCCGATGCTGCTGGGATCGCTGAGGAAGCGCTTGATGCAAATGAGGCAGCTTCGTGTGTCTCTGTTAGTCACAGTTTAGTTGAAATCTGCAACGATTGCCAAGAAGGCGCAGCTGCCCCCAACGTCAACGAACAAGTGCCCAAAGTCGAGAAAAAATGGGTCAAGAGGATCCGCTGGTTCTTCTCCAAGGTGTTCAGGCGTAAAAACGGCCGATAGTTATTGTCACCACACAACCAGACAAGGCCTAAACCTTCTTGTCTGTGCAGAGTTGACATGTTCTGTACGTGGGTTTTCTCCGGGTGCTCCGGTTTCCTCCCACAGTCCAAACACATAAAAAAATTGAAACACAGAACTTGTTAGAAATTAATTTCTGGTAAAAATAAAAAGGGTGCTATGAAAATCAAGTTTATTATTATTATTAAACTTTGCTACCCTTTTCCGCGTTTTCTTCTACTTTCCCTAGTCTTTGTAACTGGGAACTTTGCCGACTGCAGTAGTGGGGGCATTGTTTACATGCGCGAACAGCTGATTGCGCTGTGTAGACCCGTGCTGCTGCCCGGAGACAGACCTGCTGTCCCGCAGGAATTACGGAGGAGAAGCCGGGGCTGCAGGTCTGGAGCGAAAAGGAGGGGGGGGGGGATAAAAAACAGCGGTCCCGGCGATTATAACGGGAAACTTGAGGTCTTTAGGGAATAAAACGGACGAGCTGGCAGCGCTGGTGAAGACCCAGAGGGAATACCGTGAGTGTGGCTTATTTTGCTTCAGTGAAACATGGCTGCAATCGCACATCCCGGACAGCAGCGTTGAGGTCCCAGGTTACAGTTTGGTACGGGGAGACAGAGACTTTTCCAAAAGTCTGAAGAAAAAGGGTGGCGGACTTGCAGTTTATGTAAATGAGAGGTGGTGCAACACCGGACATGTTAACGTGAAGGATCGTCTCTGCACCCCTGACATTGAACTGCTGGCTGTTGGAATGCGCACGTGTTGTTTATCGAGGGAGTTCACGTCCACCATTGTTATCGCTGTTTACATCCCCCCGTCAGCTGATGCAGCGGTAGCCTGTGAAGTGAAGAGGATGCATTCATGGTTATTACAGGTGATTTTAATCATGCTTCACTGGACAAAACCTTAAATAACTTTCATCAGTTCATCGACTGCCCCACCAGAGAAAATAAAACGCTGGATCTTCTTTATGCCAACGCCATTGATGCATATGACGCCAGACTGTGATCTGTGAGCCACATGGGGAGGACATTGACAACATGACCGACTGCATCACAGAGTACATCAGATTCTGTGAGGACACCCCCATGCCAGCCCGGACCGTATGCTGCTTCTCCAACAACAAGCCCTGGATCACCAGCGACCTGAAGGCACTTCTGAACGAGAAGAAGAGGGCTTTCAGGTCTGGAGACAGAGAGGAGCAGAGGAGAGTGCAGCACGGACTCCGAGATATGCTGAGGAAATGTAAGGACAACTTCAGGAGGAAGCTGGAAGCCAAACTCCAACAGAACAGTGTGAGAGATGTGTGGATCATCAAGAAGGCTGGCTCTGTACTTGGACTCAGACTTGAGTCTTTTGAGACTGCGGTGGAGAGGAGGAGGTTGAATAAACTGCTATCCATCATGGACAATGATCAGCACCCTCTCCATCACACTGTGGACAGACAGCGGAGCACCTTCTCCCACAGGCTGCTACAGCTCCGCTGTCGAAGGGACAGATACAGGAAATCTTTCCTGCCACATGCCATTACACTGTACAATAACAGTTTAAATAAAACTCTCTTTTGTACGCTACTTTTTATTACTACTGTTTGCTATTTTTGCTGTTTGATTATTATTATATGATTTTTACTGCTTGCTATTTTGATATTTAATTATGTATACTTTGTTCTTTCTTTCCATGCTTGGGATAAATAAAGTATATCTATCTATTTATCTGTCTATCTATCATCATCATTGTCATTATAAATAAACATTGCAACAGGCTTTATTTAGTCTACCACCATCATCTTCCCTCTTAATACAAAACTGTCACTAAAACTCAGGACAGCAACAATATATATCTGCCTGTATTTCATAAATCCTAAATAAAAGTGCCCTTTAAAAAAAAACAAATCAACAAAAAACAATCACAACTAATTGGACAGTTATCACTAGAAAATTAAGCATTTCAACAATATTACTAATAATACGACTAATATCTTATTTTGACACCCATAAATACACCCAGTGTATTTATTTAAATCCGAAATATTTAGGGGTTTTTAATCTACAATGCTCTGTTTTCAGAACTTCTTTTGTCTCAAAGTTTGCACTACAAGCAGTTTTTTTCAACTTCTTTTGCCGTCTTATGGGACAGAATTTATTTAACATTCACTCATTCAGATGATTTGGTGCATTGGTTTGTTAGAAGTACCATCAGGACACCATGGCAGTGACACATTAATGCTGGACAACATCCAATTTTTACAGATGCTGTCGCAAAAACTCAGATACCCACAAACACAAAGGTGGTAACACATTTGAATGTGGAGATATTTCTTCCCGACACACACTCGCTCCTGTAACATTGAGACAAACCACTCAACCTGTCTTGGACTATTATAAGTTTTCATACCTTGACGCGGGCCTCTGGATCTCGACTCCATCATCAAACTCTGTGTGCTGAACAAAGGCCCGGTCACTGCAAAGGACAAACAGGAAAGCACTCCCATACTGAGACATTAAATAAACATAAGTACAAACACAAGTGGAGCAGAACAACCTCAAGTCATGCAAACAGCCACTAAACAGACAGCAAGCAGCAGCATTTCTATGACTCCCCCATGTCGCTGTTATTCTTACCTTCAGAGGTCACACAAGTGACTGAGTACTCGTACATACCTGCCTTTCCCTGGTGTGTCTGACTTTGTTGCTGCCTTGCTTTATGTTTCGTGGACGTAGAGTCAGGAGAGTATCATTACCGGTTTCCATCTCCAGATGGCAGCAGAAAATAAGTCATGATGAGAGAATTTATTTATTGAGGTCTTGTTTTTCTTGACCTGGTGGCTTCATTACTCTGAATTTCCACATTTGTATTTTCAAGAAGGGGACATATAGACCGTTGCTAATCATCTGCACACAAAACACTGTAATCGTGATCAAATTAAGTGGGTAGGTGTGGAATATATGTCATTTACAGCAGGTCTATTGATGTGAAAGTAGTGAAGGTTATATTTATATCCAGTACAGACAGTCTCGGTCCAATTCATCCTCTAAGGTTATTTTTTTCCGCCAGCTGTGTCTCAGATTTCAGCCGAGGAAAAAATAGTATCCTGAGCTGTGTGATGTGCAAAGAAACATCTTGGAACAATCTGTGTGGCCTGTTTGGTGTTTCAGCATCTCCTCCATCAGATCAGATGATCAATCGTTACAAACATATTGGTAGATATGGAGATCGATACACGCGCTGGTACATGGTCGGTTTTACATGGTGTAGTGATATCATCCTGGCTGTTTACCCGTCATTGTCACTATCTCTTCAACCAGCTTCCTGCAGTGTTGCCCCCTGAGGCTGACAGCGGTACTGCAGCCCACAGATCAGCGTCAAGTTCCAGGAGACGACGATGACAAACTCAAATCTAAAAAAAAAAAAAAACTTGCACACAGTGGTGGGAATGAGGGTTCACACAGGGACACACAGCTCTTTATTTTATTTTATTTTGTTTTATTTTATTTATTCTTTTTAGCCCCAAGGACCCTAGGAGTTTATCTAGACCTGGTGCACATCATAGCTCCACCATAACTCTGCATTACTTAGGGTTTCAAAAAGGACAGATTCATGATCTTTCAGGTGTGTCTTAAATCAATAATCAGGTTTCCATATGTACAGAAAAAAGTTTTTGCTTGCTGTTGTCAGTCATTGTGTCGTACTGGTCTTTGAAAGTTCCTTGCCAAATGTTCCTTCCAGTGGAAGTAATGGGGCCAATATTTGCAATCCTTGCTCTCTGCACAAATACATTTAAAAGTTTATCTGAAGCTAAATTGAAGCCTCTGCATTACGTAACAGTCCTTTTAATTCCAAATCCCCTCCTACACACTGTCTGTGGAAACACAGAGGTTGTACTCTGTACTAAAAGCGCTGTAACTTTAGAAGATTCCCTCTTAATTTGATTTATTCAGGCTGATATTTATTTCAGATAAACTTTGAAAGGAGGAGCAAAAACCCTTTAAAATATGAATCTCGCCACGTGAGTATTGTTTTAAGCAGGCTTTTTAAAAAATGTGAGACAACCCTTCCAACACAGCACATGCCATGCTTTTATTTCGAGATTTGAAACTTTTGCACTATCTGTGAGCCTGAAGCTAATAAGGTAAATTTTCCTTTGAATAAAGTGCTATATATGTGACTTTTCCTACATTTGTCCTATTATGATATACGCATAGATAGTGGGGGCGATACTGTTTGTGTGTTGTGCATGCTGTAGGTTTATGGATTTTTTTTTTTTTTTTGATGGTTGAATTTGAATATTTTCACTAAAATACAAAGGACTGCGAGATTGTGAGGCACATGGATAGATTCTGGTGTATATCATGTGTTACTGGAAAACCAGCCGAAAATATGAAAGCAGCTGTATTTGAAATAGATATCACGATGTGAGCCAACGTTTGAATGTAGTCGCCTTTTATTATAGCTTTAAAAACTGTATATATATTTAAAAAAAACACTGCAGATCTTGCATGGCATGAGACATGACATATTGTTCCAGATATGTACACATATTTACACATGCAATACGAAGATCAATTTTTCAACTTTTGAAAATGTATTTTCATAACGTCTTTCGATACATTCACCAGTGTTTCACATATACGTGAATACATCGCATTTCTGTATCCTTCAACGAGCTGAGACTTTGCTGATACAGGCCTGAAACTTTTGCACATGCGCACTGCAGGACTTCTTTTAAAAAGTAACGTTGTCGTCAAAGATCAAAGCCAAAGAGGAGCCATGATAGACATGATACATACAGCTGCAGTGCTTCAGTGGTATACATACAACAAAGCACAAATAAAGATCATTCGATATCAAAGTATAGCTGATTGTGATAGTTGCTCTCTGTGTATTTTGGAATAAATTAACTTGAGGACAATGGGTAATTCAAAATCAAAATCAAATGACTGTATCAGGACAAATGACGTTCTGTGCAGTGAGGCAGCCAAATATAAGATTACGCAGTTCCTTGACAAGGGGGGCTATGGAAAAGTGGCCGAGTGCAAAAATTTACACACTGGGGAGACGGTGGCCATTAAAATCCTGTTCCAACACAGGGACAGGTCGTGTAAAAGGGAGGTGGCCGCGATGAAATCTCTCCAAAGGCTCGAAGACAAAAACAATAACTTTGTCAGGCTTATTGATAATTTTGTGCATAAGGGGCAGAAGTGTCTAGTATACGAAATGCTGGACATGAACCTTTTCAAGATGGTATCGATGAACCGTTTCCAGCCACTGAGCTTGTCAGAGATCAGCGTAGTCTCACTCCAGTTGCTGCAGGCTCTGGAAACCCTGAAGACCATGGGCCTGGTGCATTCAGACCTCAAGCCAGACAATATAATGCTGGTTAATCACGAGGAGCAGCCCTTCAAGGTGAAGATGATTGATTTCGGTTTGACCCGTCGGGTGTCTGCGCTGAAGCGTGGCAGCATGCTTCAGGTTGTTAGATACAGGGCTCCAGAGGTCATTTTGGGCCTCCCGTTGAGTGAGGCTGTCGATATGTGGTCGCTTGGCTGCATTTTGGCTTTCATGTACTTAGGCGAACACCTGCATCCACCACGCTCTGCGTATGAGGTCATGAGAGTCATTCTGAAGATGCAGGGCCAGCCTGGCAACCACCTGCTGAACTCTGGAATGTATACCAATAACTTTTTTAGCAAGGACCGTGACGCCCCGGGTGGCCCATGGAGGCTGAAGGAACCAGTACTGCCACAAGAAGAGGGCGTTTTTAACTGTCTCAACAGCCTTGATGACATAGCGAAGATGCGCCCAGGAGTGATGGATGCCACCGAGTCTCAGGATTTCAAGGCCTTTTTAAGCCTCCTCAAACGCATGCTGGATGTGGATCCTGACCAACGAATCACCCCCAGCGAGGCTTTGCAGCACGATTTTATCACCAGAAGACATTTAAGTTGTTGCGATAACAACGGTAATGTGAAATCAGACCGTCTGACCGAGGAAGAGAGCCAGCTGGTGCCGCCATTAGCTGAAGTTGTAGACTGTGCAACATCCAGCGAATTTACAAGTCTGAATGAAGCACCCATTACCAGCCTTGACTGTCGACTAGAAAACGACCAAATTCCAGCTGATGAAGAAACTGCCACGGACACCAGCAATGGACCACCTTCCACAGCTGGCTTAAATGACGCCGATGCTGCTGGGACCGCTGAAAAGGCGCTTGATCACAGCTTAAATGACGCCGATGCTGCTGGGATCGCTGAGGAAGCGCTTGATGCAAATGAGGCAGCTTCGTGTGTCTCTGTTAGTCACAGTTTAGTTGAAATCTGCAACGATTGCCAAGAAGGCGCAGCTTCTCCCAACGTCAACGAACAAGTGCCCAAAGTCGAGAAAAAATGGGTCAAGAGGATCCGCTGGTTCTTCTCCAAGGTGTTCAGGCGTAAAAACGGCCGATAGTTATTGTCACCACACAGCCAGACAAGGCCTAAACCTTCTTGTCTGTGCAGAGTTGACATGTTCTGTACGTGGGTTTTCTCCGGGTGCTCCGGTTTCCTCCCACAGTCCAAACACATAAAAAAATTGAAACACAGAACTTGTTAGAAATTAATTTCTGGTAAAAATAAAAAGGGTGCTATGAAAATCAAGTTTATTATTATTATTAAACTTTGCTACCCTTTTCCGCGTTTTCTTCTACTTTCCCTAGTCTTTGTAACTGGGAACTTTGCCGACTGCAGTAGTGGGGGCATTGTTTACATGCGCGAACAGCTGATTGCGCTGTGTAGACCAGTGCTGCTGCCCGGAGACAGACCTGCGGTCCCGCAGGAATTACGGAGGAGAAGCCGGGGCTGCAGGTCTGGAGCGAAAAGGAGGGGGGGTAAAAACTAGCGGTCCCGGCGATTATGACGGGTAACGTGAGGTCTTTAGGGTATAAAACGGACGAGCTGGCAGCGCTGGTGATGACCCAGAGGGAATACCGTGAGTGTAGCTTATTTTGCTTCAGTGAAACATGGCTGTACTCGCACATCCCGGACAGCAGCGTTGAGGTCCCAGGTTACAGTTTGGTACGGGGAGACAGAGACTTTTCCCAAAGTCTGAAGAAAAAGGGTGGCGGACTTGCAGTTTATGTAAATTAGAGGTGGTGCAACACCGGACATGTTAACGTGAAGGATCGTCTCTGCACCCCTGACATTGAACTGCTGGCTGTTGGAATGCGCACGTGTTGTTTATCGAGGGAGTTCACGTCCACCATTGTTATCGCTGTTTACATCCCCCCGTCAGCTGATGCAGCGGTAGCCTGTGAAATGAAGAGGATGCATTCATGGTTATTACAGGTGATTTTAATCATGCTTCACTGGACAAAACCTTAAATAACTTTCATCAGTTCATCGACTGCCCCACCAGAGAAAATAAAACGCTGGATCTTCTTTATGCCAACGCCATTGATGCATATGACGCCAGACTGTGATCTGTGAGCCACATGGGGAGGACATTGACAACATGACCGACTGCATCACAGAGTACATCAGATTCTGTGAGGACACCCCCATGCCAGCCCGGACCGTATGCTGCTTCTCCAACAACAAGCCCTGGATCACCAGCGACCTGAAGGCACTTCTGAACGAGAAGAAGAGGGCTTTCAGGTCTGGAGACAGAGAGGAGCAGAGGAGAGTGCAGCACGGACTCCGAGATATGCTGAGGAAATGTAAGGACAACTTCAGGAGGAAGCTGGAAGCCAAACTCCAACAGAACAGTGTGAGAGATGTGTGGATCATCAAGAAGGCTGGCTCTGTACTTGGACTCAGACTTGAGTCTTTTGAGACTGCGGTGGAGAGGAGGAGGTTGAATAAACTGCTATCCATCATGGACAATGATCAGCACCCTCTCCATCACACTGTGGACAGACAGCGGAGCACCTTCTCCCACAGGCTGCTACAGCTCCGCTGTCGAAGGGACAGATACAGGAAATCTTTCCTGCCACATGCCATTACACTGTACAATAACAGTTTAAATAAAACTCTCTTTTGTATGCTACTTTTTATTACTACTGCTTGCTATTTTTGCAATTTTATTATTATTATATGATTTACTGCTTGCTATTTTGATATTTAATTATGTATACTTTGTTCTTTCTTTCCCAGCTTGGGATAAATAAAGTATATCTATCTCTTTATCTGTCTATCTATCATCATCATTGTCATTATAAATAAACATTGCAACATAAATAGCTTCAGCCAGGCTTTATTTAGTCTACCACCATCATCTTCCCTCTTAATACAAAACTGTCACTAAAACTCAGGACAGCAACAATATATATCTGCCTGTATTTCATAAATCTTAAATAAAAGTGCCCTTTACAAAAAAAACAAATAAACAAAAAACAATCACACCTAATTGGACAGTTTTCACTAGAAAATTAAGCATTTCAACAATATTACTAATAATACGACTAATATCTTATTTTGACACCCATAAATACACCCAGTGTATTTATTTCAGTCGGAAATATTTAGGGGTTTTAATCTGCAATCAGAGGCGGGGCTTCCATGGTGGCACGGGGTGCACCCGCCCCTTCTGCAGTCTGATTGGCCACCCCGTGTGCCCCCCCAACAGCCATTGACTCATCATAATGTCAATCATTGCGTTGCGTAAAGTTACCGACGCTGCATGATAAGACGGAAGCAAAGCCGAAACCTTGTTTGATTAGACTATGTTAAAAACTCATGAAGGCTTTTATTTTGGAAATAGAAGGAAAGAGCTCCTCTGGTCCGCGCATGAATTCGTGTAACTCCACCAGTCCCGGACTTTTTTTTTCGGCGTGATGCTCAAAGGTGCACCGAGCTAAGGTAAGAAGAACAGAGCACTACAGGTTCTTAAAAACAATGGTTTGCCAACTTCTGTTGCACTTGGGCCTAATTTGGTTGAATTCGCATGGGAAATTGTTCACTGTGTTTTAATTTAGTTAGCTCTCCACTATTTCAGTAGCATTAGCATCCTTCGTGAGTTGAGCGTTTTGCTACGTGAATTAATAGTCAACAACAGTGTATCATGTTGCCACTGTGATGTGACGGTACAAATAACATGTTGCTTTTCGTTGTGTTTGTGGACACGTTTTTCAATGTAGACTATAGTATGAAACGGAGGCAGGGAGATATCTCCAGCTTCTTCACTAAGAAGAAAATTAGGGAGAGTGACCAGGAGGAGTGTGAGAATCAGGGTGAATGCAGCCAAGCTAACATTGACCAAAGTTCCCAGGGCCAGAACAGCGCTCATGGACTTCCAGGTGAAAATGCAGGAATTAGGGAAATGCTTTAAAATGTGTAATGTGTGGTGCTCTCTGCACAATTACAGTTATTTAGTGAATTAAGGAACTTGAATAGGCTACCTCCTTTTAATCATGGTACTAAACCAGCACGCACTTAAAATTGTGTAGTTGTTAAACAGTTCATATATTTATGCTATATATTATTAAAAAAGAATCATGTACACTTTATAATGTATGTTCAATTAAAAAAAATAGTTAATTAAGTGCTGACTTTGTCAATCAATACTTTCAGATGCACAAAGGGAGAGGACTGACAATGGGTCTGACCATGCAGTTGCAGCAGCAACAGGAACCCCCCAGTTCATCCGACCTGGTCCCCAAGGTAGAATCCATCCATCCATCCATTATCTATACACCGCTGAATCCCAGGGTGTCCTTTGCAGGGGACACCCTGGGCAGGTTGCCAGCCTACCACAGGGCTACATATACAGACAAACAACCCGCTCATTTACACCTATGGACAATTTAGAGTTATCAATTAACCTCAGCATGTTTTTGGACTGTGGGAGGAAGCCGGAGAACCGGTGAGAACCCACGCTGCACAGGGAGAACATGCAAACTCCACACAGAAAGATCCCAGGCGGGATCGAACCAGGGATCTTCTAGCTGTGAGGCAACGCTGCTAACCACCGAGCCACCGTGCAGCCCCCAAGGTAGAATATTTATTAAAAATTATATTAACCTATCACCAGCAACATCTGAATTACTCTTATTTTATTAATTTTCTGCTGAAATGCAGTCGTCCCTTTATATATTATAAAGGGCTTGACAATCAAAATGTTACTTTCGGGTTGTTGTTGCTTAATGATCCAACTCAACTTTTATAAAGTTTAATAAAATCCTCATTTAAAAAATCCAGAATCTTTGCATATATTTTTCAAACATTTGCCATAGAAACAATAACAAAAGCATATTTCTGTCTTTAATTGTCAGTGTTGATCATGAGTATTCATTTCCACAGACTTATTTTGGATTTATTTTTAATATTTTCAGACATTTCTCAAATCAGAGCTGCAGGTCCTGCACAACCTGCCCTGAAGACCTTCCCTTGCACCCAGCACGGACAGGTTAGGACCAGAGCGTTCAGGGCCTCGTGTTTGTAAGGTTGTTCAGCAGCAAACACGGCAATCGCAAAATACAGTTATTTCGAAGTGTCAGCACCTTCAAATGAGTGATACATTAAGTGGTACTTACTCTGACTGTGATACAGAACACATAATTGTTTAAAATACACAGTGTAAAAAGCTGAGCACTCGTGATTTTGAGTGTCTTTGTTGTTGTCCATTTCACTGAGAATTTGAGTGTCAGTGGGGAATTATTTTTCTTAAGAGTAACTACTACATGGAGCAACCTTTTCTTTGCCGAGCCTTTTTTCCTCTGCTTGAAAATTGCATATAATTAATAAAATGAGTATATCTGGAACCACAAGGTCTGTTTGAATAATTTTGTAGGGAACACTTTAAGGATTTGTTGAGATGGGTAATTATTAGTATATGTGTTACTGGTGAATAGTAAATGAAGATGACACACAATACAAATTAAATAAACGTAATGCCCCCCCCCCCCCCTCCCAAAAAAAAGCACCAACTTCTGACTAACTGTAGGCTACAGCAAACATCATAGTGTTCTGTGTGTTAGCCACTTGGTAAAAGTATACCTAGCAGATTTAATGTGGCCAAGAAAAGCAAGATGAAAACATAAGCAATGTAATATTGAAGTTAGCAGCCTTCATTTTTGTTATTTTTGGGCGGCCCCCCCAGATTTATTGTTGTCACCCCCTGTGCCCCCCACCAGAAAATTCTCTGGACCCGCCCCTGTCTGCAATGCTCTGTTTGGAGAACTTCTTTTGTCTCAAAGTTTGCACTACAAGCAGTTATTTTCAACTTCTTTTGCCCTCTTATGGGACAGAATTTATTTAACATTCACTCATTCAGATGATTTGGTGCATTGGTGTGTTAGAAGTGCCATCAGGACACCATGGCAGTGACACATTAATGCTGGACATCATCCAATTTTTACAGATGCTGTCGCAAAAACTCAGACAGATACCCCAAAACACAAAGGAGGTAACACATTTGAATGTGGAGATATTTCCTCCCGACACACACCCGCTCCTGTAACATTGAGACAAACCACTCAACCTGTCTTGGACTATTTTAAGTTTTTATACCTTGACGCAGGCCTCTGGATCTCGACTCCATCATCAAACTCTGTGTGCTGAACAAAGGCCCGGTCACTGCAAAGGACAAACAGGAAAGCACTCCCATACTGTGCGAGGAGACATTAAATAAACATAAGTACAAACACAAGTGGAGCAGAACAACCTCAAGTCATGCAAACAACCACTAAACAGACAGCAAGCAGCAGCATTTCTATGACTCCCCCATGTCGCTGTTATTCTTACCTTCAGAGGTCATACAAGTGACTGAGTACTCGTACATACCTGCCTTTCCCTGGTGTGTCTGACTTTGTTGCTGCCTTGCTTTATGTTTCGTGGACGTAGAGTCAGGAGAGTATCATTACCGGTTTTTCATCTCCAGATGGCAGCAGAAAATAAGTCATGATGAGAGAATTTATTTATTGAGGTCTTGTTTTTCTTGACCTGGTGGCTTCATTCCTCTGAATTTCCACATTTGTATTTTCAAGAAGGGGACATATAGACCGTTGCTAATCATCTGCACACAAAACACTGTAATCATGATCAAATTAAGTGGGTAGGTGTGGAATATATGTCATTTACAGCAGGTCTACTGATGTGAAAGTAGTGAAGGTTATATTTATATCCAGTACAGACAGTCTCGGTCCAATTCATTCTCTAAGGTTATTTTTTTCCGCCAGCTGTGTCTCAGATTTCAGCCGAGGAAAAAATAGTAGCCTGAGCTGTGTGATGTGCAAAGAAAGATCTTGGAACAATCTGCGTGGCCTGTTTGGTGTTTCAGCATCTCCTCCGTCTGATCAGATGATCAATCGTTACAAACATATTGGTAGATATGGAGATCGATACACGCGCTGGTACATGGCCGGTTTTACATGGTGTAGTGATATCATCCTGGCTGTTTACCCGTCATTGTCACTATCTCTTCAACCAGCTTCCTGCAGCGTTGCCCCCTGAGGCTGACAGCGGTACTGCAGCCCACAGACCAGCGTCAAGTTCCAGGAGACGACGATGACAAACTCAAATCCTCGTCAGGATCTTGAAATTAAGAGTCTGTTTAAAATCGCATACACAACGGGCACTCACAGGATAAGGTTGTATTTACTTATGAAGTATTTGCCAGTTTATAGAGTGGAGAATAAAGCAGGGTATGTTGGAGGAGAGCTGTTCAACATGGGCCTCGGCTCAGGGTTGTCTTTATTGTATATTAATAACTATTTTCAAATTAATTGATGTATCCTTTTCGTCTATAAAATGTCAAAAAAAAAAAACAATGGGTATCATAATTTCCCAGAGTCCAGCATTACACATTTAAACGACCGCTGTTTTGTCCAAGAAACAGTCCAAAACCCAGTTTTCAGTTCACTAACACATATGATGAAAATAAGGTGAGCTAAGACTTTATTGATCCAAACTGCTTGACATGTAGTGGAGAAGAGTAGTTTCCTCCAAAATGTAAAAAAACAAAAAAACAAAAAAAAAAACCTTGCATACAGTGGGAGGAATGAGGGTTCATAGGGACACACAGCTCTTTATTTTATTTTATTTTATTTTATTTATTCTTTTTAGCCCCAAGGACCCTAGGAGTTAATCTAGAACTGGTGCACATCATAACTCTGTATTACTTAGGGTTTAAAAAAGGACAGATTCATGATCTTTCAGGTGTGTCTTAAATCAATAATCAGGTTTCCATATGTACAGAAAAAGGTTTTTGCTTGCTGTTGTCAGTCATTGTGTCGTACTGGTCTTTAAAAGTTCCTTGCCAAAAGTTCCTTCCAGTGGAAGTAATGGGGCCAATATTTGCAATCCTTGCTCTCTGCACAAATACATTTAAAAGTTTATCTGAAGCTAAATTGAAGCCTCTTCATTACGTAACAGTCCTTTTAATTCCAAATCCCCTCCTACACACTGTCTGTGGAAACACAGAGGTTGTATTCTGTACTAAAAGCGCTGTAACTTTAGAAGATTCCCTCTTAATTTGATTTATTCAGGCTGATATTTATTTCAGATAAACTTTGAAAGGAGGAGCAAAAACCCTTTAAAATATGAATCTCGCCACGTGAGTATTGTTTTAAGCAGGCTTTTTTAAAAATGTGAGACAACCCTTCCAACACAGCACACGCCATGCTTTTATTTCGAGATTTGAAACTTTTGCACTATCTGTGAGCCTGAAGCTAATAAGGTAAATTTTCCTTTGAATAAAGTGCTTTATATGTGACTTTTCCTGCATTTGTCCTATTATGATATACAAATAGATAGTGGGGGCGATACTGTTTGTGTGTTGTGCATGCTGTACGTTTATAGATTTATTTATTTATTTATTTTATTTTTTTGATGGTTGAATTTGAATATTTTCACTAAAATACAAAAGACTGCGAGATTGTGAGGCACATGGATAGATTCTGGTGTATATCATGTGTTACTGGAAAACCAGCCGAAAATATGAAAGCAGCTGTATTTTAAATAGATATCACGATGTGAGCCAACGTTTGAATGTAGTCGCCTTTTATTATAGCTTTAAAAACTGTATATATATTTAAAAAAAACACTGCAGATCTTGCATGGCATGAGACATGACATATTGTTCCAGATATGTACACATATTTACACATGCAATACGAAGATCAATTTTTCAACTTTTGAAAATGTATTTTCATAACGTCTTTCGATACATTCACCAGTGTTTCACATATACGTGAATACATCGCATTTCTGTATCCTTCAACGAGCTGAGACTTTGCTGGTACAGGCCTGAAACTTTTGCACATGCGCACTGCAGGATTTCTTTTAAAAAAACAAAACAAATAATGTTGCCAGGCGTGACGTAACGTTGTCGTCAAAGATCAACGCCAGGGAGGAGCCATGATAGACATGATACATACAGCTGCAGTGCTTCAGTGGTATACATACAGCAAAGCACAAATAGAGATCATTCGATATCACAGTATAGCTGATTGTGATAGTTGCTCTCTGTGTATTTTGGAATAAATTAACTTGAGGACAATGGGTAATTCAACATCAAGATCAAGTGACTGTATCAGGACAAATGACGTTCTGTGCAGTGAGGCAGCCAAATATAAGATTAAGAAATTCCTTGACAAGGGGGGCTTTGGAAAAGTGGCCCAGTGCAAAGATTTACACACTGGGGAGAAGGTGGCCATTAAAATTATGTTCAAACACGGGGACAAGTCGGGTCAAAGGGAGGTGGCCGTGATGAAATGTCTCCAAAGGCTCGACGACAAAAACAATAACTTTGTCAGGCTTATTGATAATTTTGTGCATAAGGGGCAGAAGTGTCTAGTATACGAAATGCTGGACATAAACCTTTTCAAGATGGTATCGATGAACCGTTTCCAGCCACTGAGCTTGTCAGAAATCAGCGTAGTCTCACTCCAGTTGCTGCAGGCTCTGGACACCCTGAAGACCATGGGCCTGGTGCATTCAGACCTTAAACCAGACAATATAATGCTGGTTAATCACGAGGAGCAGCCCTTCAAGGTGAAGATGATTGATTTTGGTTTGACCCGTCGGGTGTCTGCGCTGAAGCGTGGCAGCATGCTTCAGGTTGTTAGATACAGGGCTCCAGAGGTCATTTTGGGCCTCCCGTTGAATGAGGCTGTCGATATGTGGTCGCTTGGCTGCATTTTGGCTTTCATGTACTTAGGCGAACACCTGCATCCACCACGCTCTGCGTATGAGGTCATGAGAGTCATTCTGAAGATGCAGGGCCAGCCTGGCAACCACCTGCTGAACTCAGGAATGTATACCAATAACTTTTTCAGCAAGGACCGTGACGCCCCGGACGGCCCATGGAGGCTGAAGGAACCAGTACTGCCACAAGAAAAGGGCGTTTTTAACTGGCTCAACAGCCTTGATGACATAGCGAAGATGCGCCCAGGAGTGATGGATGCCACCGAGTCTCAGGATTTCAAGGCCTTTTTAAGCCTCCTCAAACGCATGCTGGATGTGGATCCTGACCAACGAATCACCCCCAGCGAGGCTTTGCAGCACGATTTTATCACCAGAAGACATTTAAGTTGTTGCGATCACAACGGTAATGTGAAATCAGACCGTCTGACCGAGGAAGAGAGTCAGCTGGTGCCGCCATTAGCTGAAGTTGTAGACTGTGCAACATCCAGCGAATTTACAAGTCTGAATGAAGCTCCCATTACCAGCCTTGACTGTCGACTAGAAAACGACCAAATTCCAGCTGATGAAGAAACTGCCAAGGACACCAGCAATGGACCATCTTCCACAGCTGGCTTAAATGACGCCGATGCTGCTGGGACCGCTGAAAAGGCGCTTGATCACATCTTAAATGACGCCGATGCTGCTGGGACCGCTGAGGAAGCGCTTGATCACAGCTTAAATGACGCCGATGCTGCTGGGATCGCTGAGGAAGCGCTTGATGCAAATGAGGCAGCTTCGTGTGTCTCTGTTAGTCACAGTTTAGTTGAAGTCTGCAGCGATGCCCAAGAAGGCGCAGCTGCCCCCAACGTCAATGAACAAGTGCCCAAAGTCGAGAAAAAATGGGTCAAGAGGATCCGCTGGTTCTTCTCCAAGGTGTTCAGGCGTAAAAACGGCCGATAGTTATTGTCACCACACAGCCAGACAAGGCCTAAACCTTCTTGTCTGTGCAGAGTTGACATGTTCTGTACGTGGGTTTTCTCCGGGTGCTCCGGTTTCCTCCCACAGTCCAAACACATAAAAAAATTGAAACACGGAACTTAAAAATAAAAAGGGTGCTATGAAAATCAAGTTTATTATTATTATTATTAAACTTTGCTACCCTTTTCCGCGTTTTCTTCAACTTTCCCTACTCTTTGTAACTGGGAACTTTGCCGACTGCAGTAGTGGGGGCATTGTTTACATGCGCGAACAGCTGATTGCGCTGTGTAGACCAGTGCTGCTGCCCGGAGACAGACCTGCGGTCCCGCAGGAATTACGGAGGAGAAGCCGGGGCTGCAGGTCTGGAGCGAAAAGGAGGGGTGGGGGACATTTAACGGGAAATGTGAGGTCTTTGGGGAATAAAACGGACGAGCTGGCAGCGCTGGTGAAGACCCAGAGGGAATACCGTGAGTGTGGCTTATTTTGCTTCAGTGAAACATGGCTGTACTCGCACATCCCGGACAGCAGCGTTGAGGTCCCAGGTTACAGTTTGGTACGGGGAGACAGAGACTTTTCCAAAAGTCTGAAGAAAAAGGGTGGCGGACTTGCAGTTTATGTAAATGAGAGGTGGTGCAACGCCGGACATGTTAACGTGAAGGATCGTCTCTGCACCCCTGACATTGAACTGCTGGCTGTTGGAATGCGCACGTGTTGTTTATCGAGGGAGTTCACGTCCACCATTGTTATCGCTGTTTACATCCCCCCGTCAGCTGATGCAGCGGTAGCCTGTGAAGTGAAGAGGATGCATTCATGGTTATTACAGGTGATTTTAATCATGCTTCACTGGACAAAACCTTAAATAACTTTCATCAGTTCATCGACTGCCCCACCAGAGAAAATAAAACCCTGGATCTTCTTTATGCCAACGCCATTGATGCATATGACGCCAGACTGTGATCTGTGAGCCACATGGGGAGGACATTGACAACATGACCGACTGCATCACAGAGTACATCAGATTCTGTGAGGACACCCCCATGCCAGCCCGGACCGTATGCTGCTTCTCCAACAACAAGCCCTGGATCACCAGCGACCTGAAGGCACTTCTGAACGAGAAGAAGAGGGCTTTCAGGTCTGGAGACAGAGAGGAGCAGAGGAGAGTGCAGCACGGACTCCGAGATATGCTGAGGAAATGTAAGGACGACTTCAGGAGGAAGCTGGAAGCCAAACTCCAACAGAACAGTGTGAGAGATGTGTGGATCATCAAGAAGGCTGGCTCTGTACTTGGACTCAGACTTGAGTCTTTTGAGACTGCGGTGGAGAGGAGGAGGTTGAATAAACTGCTATCCATCATGGACAATGATCAGCACCCTCTCCATCACACTGTGGACAGACAGCGGAGCACCTTCTCCCACAGGCTGCTACAGCTCCGCTGTCGAAGGGACAGATACAGGAAATCTTTCCTGCCACATGCCATTACACTGTACAATAACAGTTTAAATAAAACTCTCTTTTGTATGCTACTTTTTATTACTACTGCTTGCTATTTTTGCAATTTTATTATTATTATATGATTTACTGCTTGCTATTTTGATATTTAATTATGTATACTTTGTTCTTTCTTTCCCAGCTTGGGATAAATAAAGTATATCTATCTCTTTATCTGTCTATCTATCATCATCATTGTCATTATAAATAAACATTGCAACATAAATAGCTTCAGCCAGGCTTTATTTAGTCTACCACCATCATCTTCCCTCTTAATACAAAACTGTCACTAAAACTCAGGACAGCAACAATATATATTTGCCTGTATTTCATAAATCTTAAATAAAAGTGCCCTTTACAAAAAAAACAAATAAACAAAAAACAATCACACCTAATTGGACAGTTTTCACTAGAAAATTAAGCATTTCAACAATATTACTAATAATACGACTAATATCTTATTTTGACACCCATAAATACACCCAGTGTATTTATTTCAGTCGGAAATATTTAGGGGTTTTAATCTGCAATCAGAGGCGGGGCTTCCATGGTGGCACGGGGTGCACCCGCCCCTTCTGCAGTCTGATTGGCCACCCCGTGTGCCCCCCCAACAGCCATTGACTCATCATAATGTCAATCATTGCGTTGCGTAAAGTTACCGACGCTGCATGATAAGACGGAAGCAAAGCCGAAACCTTGTTTGATTAGACTATGTTAAAAACTCATGAAGGCTTTTATTTTGGAAATAGAAGGAAAGAGCTCCTCTGGTCCGCGCATGAATTCGTGTAACTCCACCAGTCCCGGACTTTTTTTTTCGGCGTGATGCTCAAAGGTGCACCGAGCTAAGGTAAGAAGAACAGAGCACTACAGGTTCTTAAAAACAATGGTTTGCCAACTTCTGTTGCACTTGGGCCTAATTTGGTTGAATTCGCATGGGAAATTGTTCACTGTGTTTTAATTTAGTTAGCTCTCCACTATTTCAGTAGCATTAGCATCCTTCGTGAGTTGAGCGTTTTGCTACGTGAATTAATAGTCAACAACAGTGTATCATGTTGCCACTGTGATGTGACGGTACAAATAACATGTTGCTTTTCGTTGTGTTTGTGGACACGTTTTTCAATGTAGACTATAGTATGAAACGGAGGCAGGGAGATATCTCCAGCTTCTTCACTAAGAAGAAAATTAGGGAGAGTGACCAGGAGGAGTGTGAGAATCAGGGTGAATGCAGCCAAGCTAACATTGACCAAAGTTCCCAGGGCCAGAACAGCGCTCATGGACTTCCAGGTGAAAATGCAGGAATTAGGGAAATGCTTTAAAATGTGTAATGTGTGGTGCTCTCTGCACAATTACAGTTATTTAGTGAATTAAGGAACTTGAATAGGCTACCTCCTTTTAATCATGGTACTAAACCAGCACGCACTTAAAATTGTGTAGTTGTTAAACAGTTCATATATTTATGCTATATATTATTAAAAAAATAATCATGTACACTTTATAATGTATGTTCAATTAAAAAAAATAGTTAATTAAGTGCTGACTTTGTCAATCAATACTTTCAGATGCACAAAGGGAGAGGACTGACAATGGGTCTGACCATGCAGTTGCAGCAGCAACAGGAACCCCCCAGTTCATCCGACCTGGTCCCCAAGGTAGAATCCATCCATCCATCCATTATCTATACACCCAGGGTGTCCTTTGCAGGGGACACCCTGGGCAGGTTGCCAGCCTACCACAGGGCTACATATACAGACAAACAACCCGCTCATTTACACCTATGGACAATTTAGAGTTATCAATTAACCTCAGCATGTTTTTGGACTGTGGGAGGAAGCCGGAGAACCGGTGAGAACCCACGCTGCACAGGGAGAACATGCAAACTCCACACAGAAAGATCCCAGGCGGGATCGAACCAGGGATCTTCTAGCTGTGAGGCAACGCTGCTAACCACCGAGCCACCGTGCAGCCCCCAAGGTAGAATATTTATTAAAAATTATATTAACCTATCACCAGCAACATCTGAATTACTCTTATTTTATTAATTTTCTGCTGAAATGCAGTCGTCCCTTTATATATTATAAAGGGCTTGACAATCAAAATGTTACTTTCGGGTTGTTGTTGCTTAATGATCCAACTCAACTTTTATAAAGTTTAATAAAATCCTCATTTAAAAAATCCAGAATCTTTGCATATATTTTTCAAACATTTGCCATAGAAACAATAACAAAAGCATATTTCTGTCTTTAATTGTCAGTGTTGATCATGAGTATTCATTTCCACAGACTTATTTTGGATTTATTTTTAATATTTTCAGACATTTCTCAAACCAGAGCTGCAGGTCCTGCACAACCTGCCCTGAAGACCTTCCCTTGCACCCAGCACGGACAGGTTAGGACCAGAGCGTTCAGGGCCTCGTGTTTGTAAGGTTGTTCAGCAGCAAACACGGCAATCGCAAAATACAGTTATTTCGAAGTGTCAGCACCTTCAAATGAGTGATACATTAAGTGGTACTTACTCTGACTGTGATACAGAACACATAATTGTTTAAAATACACAGTGTAAAAAGCTGAGCACTCGTGATTTTGAGTGTCTTTGTTGTTGTCCATTTCACTGAGAATTTGAGTGTCAGTGGGGAATTATTTTTCTTAAGAGTAACTACTACATGGAGCAACCTTTTCTTTGCCGAGCCTTTTTTCCTCTGCTTGAAAATTGCATATAATTAATAAAATGAGTATATCTGGAACCACAAGGTCTGTTTGAATAATTTTGTAGGGAACACTTTAAGGATTTGTTGAGATGGGTAATTATTAGTATATGTGTTACTGGTGAATAGTAAATGAAGATGACACACAATACAAATTAAATAAACGTAATGCCCCCCCCCCCCCTCCCAAAAAAAAGCACCAACTTCTGACTAACTGTAGGCTACAGCAAACATCATAGTGTTCTGTGTGTTAGCCACTTGGTAAAAGTATACCTAGCAGATTTAATGTGGCCAAGAAAAGCAAGATGAAAACATAAGCAATGTAATATTGAAGTTAGCAGCCTTCATTTTTGTTATTTTTGGGCGGCCCCCCCAGATTTATTGTTGTCACCCCCTGTGCCCCCCACCAGAAAATTCTCTGGACCCGCCCCTGTCTGCAATGCTCTGTTTGGAGAACTTCTTTTGTCTCAAAGTTTGCACTACAAGCAGTTATTTTCAACTTCTTTTGCCCTCTTATGGGACAGAATTTATTTAACATTCACTCATTCAGATGATTTGGTGCATTGGTGTGTTAGAAGTGCCATCAGGACACCATGGCAGTGACACATTAATGCTGGACATCATCCAATTTTTACAGATGCTGTCGCAAAAACTCAGACAGATACCCCAAAACACAAAGGAGGTAACACATTTGAATGTGGAGATATTTCCTCCCGACACACACCCGCTCCTGTAACATTGAGACAAACCACTCAACCTGTCTTGGACTATTTTAAGTTTTTATACCTTGACGCAGGCCTCTGGATCTCGACTCCATCATCAAACTCTGTGTGCTGAACAAAGGCCCGGTCACTGCAAAGGACAAACAGGAAAGCACTCCCATACTGTGCGAGGAGACATTAAATAAACATAAGTACAAACACAAGTGGAGCAGAACAACCTCAAGTCATGCAAACAACCACTAAACAGACAGCAAGCAGCAGCATTTCTATGACTCCCCCATGTCGCTGTTATTCTTACCTTCAGAGGTCATACAAGTGACTGAGTACTCGTACATACCTGCCTTTCCCTGGTGTGTCTGACTTTGTTGCTGCCTTGCTTTATGTTTCGTGGACGTAGAGTCAGGAGAGTATCATTACCGGTTTTTCATCTCCAGATGGCAGCAGAAAATAAGTCATGATGAGAGAATTTATTTATTGAGGTCTTGTTTTTCTTGACCTGGTGGCTTCATTCCTCTGAATTTCCACATTTGTATTTTCAAGAAGGGGACATATAGACCGTTGCTAATCATCTGCACACAAAACACTGTAATCATGATCAAATTAAGTGGGTAGGTGTGGAATATATGTCATTTACAGCAGGTCTACTGATGTGAAAGTAGTGAAGGTTATATTTATATCCAGTACAGACAGTCTCGGTCCAATTCATTCTCTAAGGTTATTTTTTTCCGCCAGCTGTGTCTCAGATTTCAGCCGAGGAAAAAATAGTAGCCTGAGCTGTGTGATGTGCAAAGAAAGATCTTGGAACAATCTGCGTGGCCTGTTTGGTGTTTCAGCATCTCCTCCGTCTGATCAGATGATCAATCGTTACAAACATATTGGTAGATATGGAGATCGATACACGCGCTGGTACATGGCCGGTTTTACATGGTGTAGTGATATCATCCTGGCTGTTTACCCGTCATTGTCACTATCTCTTCAACCAGCTTCCTGCAGCGTTGCCCCCTGAGGCTGACAGCGGTACTGCAGCCCACAGACCAGCGTCAAGTTCCAGGAGACGACGATGACAAACTCAAATCCTCGTCAGGATCTTGAAATTAAGAGTCTGTTTAAAATCGCATACACAACGGGCACTCACAGGATAAGGTTGTATTTACTTATGAAGTATTTGCCAGTTTATAGAGTGGAGAATAAAGCAGGGTATGTTGGAGGAGAGCTGTTCAACATGGGCCTCGGCTCAGGGTTGTCTTTATTGTATATTAATAACTATTTTCAAATTAATTGATGTATCCTTTTCGTCTATAAAATGTCAAAAAAAAAAAACAATGGGTATCATAATTTCCCAGAGTCCAGCATTACACATTTAAACGACCGCTGTTTTGTCCAAGAAACAGTCCAAAACCCAGTTTTCAGTTCACTAACACATATGATGAAAATAAGGTGAGCTAAGACTTTATTGATCCAAACTGCTTGACATGTAGTGGAGAAGAGTAGTTTCCTCCAAAATGTAAAAAAACAAAAAAACAAAAAAAAAAACCTTGCATACAGTGGGAGGAATGAGGGTTCATAGGGACACACAGCTCTTTATTTTATTTTATTTTATTTTATTTATTCTTTTTAGCCCCAAGGACCCTAGGAGTTAATCTAGAACTGGTGCACATCATAACTCTGTATTACTTAGGGTTTAAAAAAGGACAGATTCATGATCTTTCAGGTGTGTCTTAAATCAATAATCAGGTTTCCATATGTACAGAAAAAGGTTTTTGCTTGCTGTTGTCAGTCATTGTGTCGTACTGGTCTTTAAAAGTTCCTTGCCAAAAGTTCCTTCCAGTGGAAGTAATGGGGCCAATATTTGCAATCCTTGCTCTCTGCACAAATACATTTAAAAGTTTATCTGAAGCTAAATTGAAGCCTCTTCATTACGTAACAGTCCTTTTAATTCCAAATCCCCTCCTACACACTGTCTGTGGAAACACAGAGGTTGTATTCTGTACTAAAAGCGCTGTAACTTTAGAAGATTCCCTCTTAATTTGATTTATTCAGGCTGATATTTATTTCAGATAAACTTTGAAAGGAGGAGCAAAAACCCTTTAAAATATGAATCTCGCCACGTGAGTATTGTTTTAAGCAGGCTTTTTTAAAAATGTGAGACAACCCTTCCAACACAGCACACGCCATGCTTTTATTTCGAGATTTGAAACTTTTGCACTATCTGTGAGCCTGAAGCTAATAAGGTAAATTTTCCTTTGAATAAAGTGCTTTATATGTGACTTTTCCTGCATTTGTCCTATTATGATATACAAATAGATAGTGGGGGCGATACTGTTTGTGTGTTGTGCATGCTGTACGTTTATAGATTTATTTATTTATTTATTTTATTTTTTTGATGGTTGAATTTGAATATTTTCACTAAAATACAAAAGACTGCGAGATTGTGAGGCACATGGATAGATTCTGGTGTATATCATGTGTTACTGGAAAACCAGCCGAAAATATGAAAGCAGCTGTATTTTAAATAGATATCACGATGTGAGCCAACGTTTGAATGTAGTCGCCTTTTATTATAGCTTTAAAAACTGTATATATATTTAAAAAAAACACTGCAGATCTTGCATGGCATGAGACATGACATATTGTTCCAGATATGTACACATATTTACACATGCAATACGAAGATCAATTTTTCAACTTTTGAAAATGTATTTTCATAACGTCTTTCGATACATTCACCAGTGTTTCACATATACGTGAATACATCGCATTTCTGTATCCTTCAACGAGCTGAGACTTTGCTGGTACAGGCCTGAAACTTTTGCACATGCGCACTGCAGGATTTCTTTTAAAAAAACAAAACAAATAATGTTGCCAGGCGTGACGTAACGTTGTCGTCAAAGATCAACGCCAGGGAGGAGCCATGATAGACATGATACATACAGCTGCAGTGCTTCAGTGGTATACATACAGCAAAGCACAAATAGAGATCATTCGATATCACAGTATAGCTGATTGTGATAGTTGCTCTCTGTGTATTTTGGAATAAATTAACTTGAGGACAATGGGTAATTCAACATCAAGATCAAGTGACTGTATCAGGACAAATGACGTTCTGTGCAGTGAGGCAGCCAAATATAAGATTAAGAAATTCCTTGACAAGGGGGGCTTTGGAAAAGTGGCCCAGTGCAAAGATTTACACACTGGGGAGAAGGTGGCCATTAAAATTATGTTCAAACACGGGGACAAGTCGGGTCAAAGGGAGGTGGCCGTGATGAAATGTCTCCAAAGGCTCGACGACAAAAACAATAACTTTGTCAGGCTTATTGATAATTTTGTGCATAAGGGGCAGAAGTGTCTAGTATACGAAATGCTGGACATAAACCTTTTCAAGATGGTATCGATGAACCGTTTCCAGCCACTGAGCTTGTCAGAAATCAGCGTAGTCTCACTCCAGTTGCTGCAGGCTCTGGACACCCTGAAGACCATGGGCCTGGTGCATTCAGACCTTAAACCAGACAATATAATGCTGGTTAATCACGAGGAGCAGCCCTTCAAGGTGAAGATGATTGATTTTGGTTTGACCCGTCGGGTGTCTGCGCTGAAGCGTGGCAGCATGCTTCAGGTTGTTAGATACAGGGCTCCAGAGGTCATTTTGGGCCTCCCGTTGAATGAGGCTGTCGATATGTGGTCGCTTGGCTGCATTTTGGCTTTCATGTACTTAGGCGAACACCTGCATCCACCACGCTCTGCGTATGAGGTCATGAGAGTCATTCTGAAGATGCAGGGCCAGCCTGGCAACCACCTGCTGAACTCAGGAATGTATACCAATAACTTTTTCAGCAAGGACCGTGACGCCCCGGACGGCCCATGGAGGCTGAAGGAACCAGTACTGCCACAAGAAAAGGGCGTTTTTAACTGGCTCAACAGCCTTGATGACATAGCGAAGATGCGCCCAGGAGTGATGGATGCCACCGAGTCTCAGGATTTCAAGGCCTTTTTAAGCCTCCTCAAACGCATGCTGGATGTGGATCCTGACCAACGAATCACCCCCAGCGAGGCTTTGCAGCACGATTTTATCACCAGAAGACATTTAAGTTGTTGCGATCACAACGGTAATGTGAAATCAGACCGTCTGACCGAGGAAGAGAGTCAGCTGGTGCCGCCATTAGCTGAAGTTGTAGACTGTGCAACATCCAGCGAATTTACAAGTCTGAATGAAGCTCCCATTACCAGCCTTGACTGTCGACTAGAAAACGACCAAATTCCAGCTGATGAAGAAACTGCCAAGGACACCAGCAATGGACCATCTTCCACAGCTGGCTTAAATGACGCCGATGCTGCTGGGACCGCTGAAAAGGCGCTTGATCACATCTTAAATGACGCCGATGCTGCTGGGACCGCTGAGGAAGCGCTTGATCACAGCTTAAATGACGCCGATGCTGCTGGGATCGCTGAGGAAGCGCTTGATGCAAATGAGGCAGCTTCGTGTGTCTCTGTTAGTCACAGTTTAGTTGAAGTCTGCAGCGATGCCCAAGAAGGCGCAGCTGCCCCCAACGTCAATGAACAAGTGCCCAAAGTCGAGAAAAAATGGGTCAAGAGGATCCGCTGGTTCTTCTCCAAGGTGTTCAGGCGTAAAAACGGCCGATAGTTATTGTCACCACACAGCCAGACAAGGCCTAAACCTTCTTGTCTGTGCAGAGTTGACATGTTCTGTACGTGGGTTTTCTCCGGGTGCTCCGGTTTCCTCCCACAGTCCAAACACATAAAAAAATTGAAACACGGAACTTAAAAATAAAAAGGGTGCTATGAAAATCAAGTTTATTATTATTATTATTAAACTTTGCTACCCTTTTCCGCGTTTTCTTCAACTTTCCCTACTCTTTGTAACTGGGAACTTTGCCGACTGCAGTAGTGGGGGCATTGTTTACATGCGCGAACAGCTGATTGCGCTGTGTAGACCAGTGCTGCTGCCCGGAGACAGACCTGCGGTCCCGCAGGAATTACGGAGGAGAAGCCGGGGCTGCAGGTCTGGAGCGAAAAGGAGGGGTGGGGGACATTTAACGGGAAATGTGAGGTCTTTGGGGAATAAAACGGACGAGCTGGCAGCGCTGGTGAAGACCCAGAGGGAATACCGTGAGTGTGGCTTATTTTGCTTCAGTGAAACATGGCTGTACTCGCACATCCCGGACAGCAGCGTTGAGGTCCCAGGTTACAGTTTGGTACGGGGAGACAGAGACTTTTCCAAAAGTCTGAAGAAAAAGGGTGGCGGACTTGCAGTTTATGTAAATGAGAGGTGGTGCAACGCCGGACATGTTAACGTGAAGGATCGTCTCTGCACCCCTGACATTGAACTGCTGGCTGTTGGAATGCGCACGTGTTGTTTATCGAGGGAGTTCACGTCCACCATTGTTATCGCTGTTTACATCCCCCCGTCAGCTGATGCAGCGGTAGCCTGTGAAGTGAAGAGGATGCATTCATGGTTATTACAGGTGATTTTAATCATGCTTCACTGGACAAAACCTTAAATAACTTTCATCAGTTCATCGACTGCCCCACCAGAGAAAATAAAACCCTGGATCTTCTTTATGCCAACGCCATTGATGCATATGACGCCAGACTGTGATCTGTGAGCCACATGGGGAGGACATTGACAACATGACCGACTGCATCACAGAGTACATCAGATTCTGTGAGGACACCCCCATGCCAGCCCGGACCGTATGCTGCTTCTCCAACAACAAGCCCTGGATCACCAGCGACCTGAAGGCACTTCTGAACGAGAAGAAGAGGGCTTTCAGGTCTGGAGACAGAGAGGAGCAGAGGAGAGTGCAGCACGGACTCCGAGATATGCTGAGGAAATGTAAGGACGACTTCAGGAGGAAGCTGGAAGCCAAACTCCAACAGAACAGTGTGAGAGATGTGTGGATCATCAAGAAGGCTGGCTCTGTACTTGGACTCAGACTTGAGTCTTTTGAGACTGCGGTGGAGAGGAGGAGGTTGAATAAACTGCTATCCATCATGGACAATGATCAGCACCCTCTCCATCACACTGTGGACAGACAGCGGAGCACCTTCTCCCACAGGCTGCTACAGCTCCGCTGTCGAAGGGACAGATACAGGAAATCTTTCCTGCCACATGCCATTACACTGTACAATAACAGTTTAAATAAAACTCTCTTTTGTATGCTACTTTTTATTACTACTGCTTGCTATTTTTGCAATTTTATTATTATTATATGATTTACTGCTTGCTATTTTGATATTTAATTATGTATACTTTGTTCTTTCTTTCCCAGCTTGGGATAAATAAAGTATATCTATCTCTTTATCTGTCTATCTATCATCATCATTGTCATTATAAATAAACATTGCAACATAAATAGCTTCAGCCAGGCTTTATTTAGTCTACCACCATCATCTTCCCTCTTAATACAAAACTGTCACTAAAACTCAGGACAGCAACAATATATATTTGCCTGTATTTCATAAATCTTAAATAAAAGTGCCCTTTACAAAAAAAACAAATAAACAAAAAACAATCACACCTAATTGGACAGTTTTCACTAGAAAATTAAGCATTTCAACAATATTACTAATAATACGACTAATATCTTATTTTGACACCCATAAATACACCCAGTGTATTTATTTCAGTCGGAAATATTTAGGGGTTTTAATCTGCAATCAGAGGCGGGGCTTCCATGGTGGCACGGGGTGCACCCGCCCCTTCTGCAGTCTGATTGGCCACCCCGTGTGCCCCCCCAACAGCCATTGACTCATCATAATGTCAATCATTGCGTTGCGTAAAGTTACCGACGCTGCATGATAAGACGGAAGCAAAGCCGAAACCTTGTTTGATTAGACTATGTTAAAAACTCATGAAGGCTTTTATTTTGGAAATAGAAGGAAAGAGCTCCTCTGGTCCGCGCATGAATTCGTGTAACTCCACCAGTCCCGGACTTTTTTTTTCGGCGTGATGCTCAAAGGTGCACCGAGCTAAGGTAAGAAGAACAGAGCACTACAGGTTCTTAAAAACAATGGTTTGCCAACTTCTGTTGCACTTGGGCCTAATTTGGTTGAATTCGCATGGGAAATTGTTCACTGTGTTTTAATTTAGTTAGCTCTCCACTATTTCAGTAGCATTAGCATCCTTCGTGAGTTGAGCGTTTTGCTACGTGAATTAATAGTCAACAACAGTGTATCATGTTGCCACTGTGATGTGACGGTACAAATAACATGTTGCTTTTCGTTGTGTTTGTGGACACGTTTTTCAATGTAGACTATAGTATGAAACGGAGGCAGGGAGATATCTCCAGCTTCTTCACTAAGAAGAAAATTAGGGAGAGTGACCAGGAGGAGTGTGAGAATCAGGGTGAATGCAGCCAAGCTAACATTGACCAAAGTTCCCAGGGCCAGAACAGCGCTCATGGACTTCCAGGTGAAAATGCAGGAATTAGGGAAATGCTTTAAAATGTGTAATGTGTGGTGCTCTCTGCACAATTACAGTTATTTAGTGAATTAAGGAACTTGAATAGGCTACCTCCTTTTAATCATGGTACTAAACCAGCACGCACTTAAAATTGTGTAGTTGTTAAACAGTTCATATATTTATGCTATATATTATTAAAAAAATAATCATGTACACTTTATAATGTATGTTCAATTAAAAAAAATAGTTAATTAAGTGCTGACTTTGTCAATCAATACTTTCAGATGCACAAAGGGAGAGGACTGACAATGGGTCTGACCATGCAGTTGCAGCAGCAACAGGAACCCCCCAGTTCATCCGACCTGGTCCCCAAGGTAGAATCCATCCATCCATCCATTATCTATACACCCAGGGTGTCCTTTGCAGGGGACACCCTGGGCAGGTTGCCAGCCTACCACAGGGCTACATATACAGACAAACAACCCGCTCATTTACACCTATGGACAATTTAGAGTTATCAATTAACCTCAGCATGTTTTTGGACTGTGGGAGGAAGCCGGAGAACCGGTGAGAACCCACGCTGCACAGGGAGAACATGCAAACTCCACACAGAAAGATCCCAGGCGGGATCGAACCAGGGATCTTCTAGCTGTGAGGCAACGCTGCTAACCACCGAGCCACCGTGCAGCCCCCAAGGTAGAATATTTATTAAAAATTATATTAACCTATCACCAGCAACATCTGAATTACTCTTATTTTATTAATTTTCTGCTGAAATGCAGTCGTCCCTTTATATATTATAAAGGGCTTGACAATCAAAATGTTACTTTCGGGTTGTTGTTGCTTAATGATCCAACTCAACTTTTATAAAGTTTAATAAAATCCTCATTTAAAAAATCCAGAATCTTTGCATATATTTTTCAAACATTTGCCATAGAAACAATAACAAAAGCATATTTCTGTCTTTAATTGTCAGTGTTGATCATGAGTATTCATTTCCACAGACTTATTTTGGATTTATTTTTAATATTTTCAGACATTTCTCAAACCAGAGCTGCAGGTCCTGCACAACCTGCCCTGAAGACCTTCCCTTGCACCCAGCACGGACAGGTTAGGACCAGAGCGTTCAGGGCCTCGTGTTTGTAAGGTTGTTCAGCAGCAAACACGGCAATCGCAAAATACAGTTATTTCGAAGTGTCAGCACCTTCAAATGAGTGATACATTAAGTGGTACTTACTCTGACTGTGATACAGAACACATAATTGTTTAAAATACACAGTGTAAAAAGCTGAGCACTCGTGATTTTGAGTGTCTTTGTTGTTGTCCATTTCACTGAGAATTTGAGTGTCAGTGGGGAATTATTTTTCTTAAGAGTAACTACTACATGGAGCAACCTTTTCTTTGCCGAGCCTTTTTTCCTCTGCTTGAAAATTGCATATAATTAATAAAATGAGTATATCTGGAACCACAAGGTCTGTTTGAATAATTTTGTAGGGAACACTTTAAGGATTTGTTGAGATGGGTAATTATTAGTATATGTGTTACTGGTGAATAGTAAATGAAGATGACACACAATACAAATTAAATAAACGTAATGCCCCCCCCCCCCTCCCAAAAAAAAGCACCAACTTCTGACTAACTGTAGGCTACAGCAAACATCATAGTGTTCTGTGTGTTAGCCACTTGGTAAAAGTATACCTAGCAGATTTAATGTGGCCAAGAAAAGCAAGATGAAAACATAAGCAATGTAATATTGAAGTTAGCAGCCTTCATTTTTGTTATTTTTGGGCGGCCCCCCCAGATTTATTGTTGTCACCCCCTGTGCCCCCCACCAGAAAATTCTCTGGACCCGCCCCTGTCTGCAATGCTCTGTTTGGAGAACTTCTTTTGTCTCAAAGTTTGCACTACAAGCAGTTATTTTCAACTTCTTTTGCCCTCTTATGGGACAGAATTTATTTAACATTCACTCATTCAGATGATTTGGTGCATTGGTGTGTTAGAAGTGCCATCAGGACACCATGGCAGTGACACATTAATGCTGGACATCATCCAATTTTTACAGATGCTGTCGCAAAAACTCAGACAGATACCCCAAAACACAAAGGAGGTAACACATTTGAATGTGGAGATATTTCCTCCCGACACACACCCGCTCCTGTAACATTGAGACAAACCACTCAACCTGTCTTGGACTATTTTAAGTTTTTATACCTTGACGCAGGCCTCTGGATCTCGACTCCATCATCAAACTCTGTGTGCTGAACAAAGGCCCGGTCACTGCAAAGGACAAACAGGAAAGCACTCCCATACTGTGCGAGGAGACATTAAATAAACATAAGTACAAACACAAGTGGAGCAGAACAACCTCAAGTCATGCAAACAACCACTAAACAGACAGCAAGCAGCAGCATTTCTATGACTCCCCCATGTCGCTGTTATTCTTACCTTCAGAGGTCATACAAGTGACTGAGTACTCGTACATACCTGCCTTTCCCTGGTGTGTCTGACTTTGTTGCTGCCTTGCTTTATGTTTCGTGGACGTAGAGTCAGGAGAGTATCATTACCGGTTTTTCATCTCCAGATGGCAGCAGAAAATAAGTCATGATGAGAGAATTTATTTATTGAGGTCTTGTTTTTCTTGACCTGGTGGCTTCATTCCTCTGAATTTCCACATTTGTATTTTCAAGAAGGGGACATATAGACCGTTGCTAATCATCTGCACACAAAACACTGTAATCATGATCAAATTAAGTGGGTAGGTGTGGAATATATGTCATTTACAGCAGGTCTACTGATGTGAAAGTAGTGAAGGTTATATTTATATCCAGTACAGACAGTCTCGGTCCAATTCATTCTCTAAGGTTATTTTTTTCCGCCAGCTGTGTCTCAGATTTCAGCCGAGGAAAAAATAGTAGCCTGAGCTGTGTGATGTGCAAAGAAAGATCTTGGAACAATCTGCGTGGCCTGTTTGGTGTTTCAGCATCTCCTCCGTCTGATCAGATGATCAATCGTTACAAACATATTGGTAGATATGGAGATCGATACACGCGCTGGTACATGGCCGGTTTTACATGGTGTAGTGATATCATCCTGGCTGTTTACCCGTCATTGTCACTATCTCTTCAACCAGCTTCCTGCAGCGTTGCCCCCTGAGGCTGACAGCGGTACTGCAGCCCACAGACCAGCGTCAAGTTCCAGGAGACGACGATGACAAACTCAAATCCTCGTCAGGATCTTGAAATTAAGAGTCTGTTTAAAATCGCATACACAACGGGCACTCACAGGATAAGGTTGTATTTACTTATGAAGTATTTGCCAGTTTATAGAGTGGAGAATAAAGCAGGGTATGTTGGAGGAGAGCTGTTCAACATGGGCCTCGGCTCAGGGTTGTCTTTATTGTATATTAATAACTATTTTCAAATTAATTGATGTATCCTTTTCGTCTATAAAATGTCAAAAAAAAAACAATGGGTATCATAATTTCCCAGAGTCCAGCATTACACATTTAAACGACCGCTGTTTTGTCCAAGAAACAGTCCAAAACCCAGTTTTCAGTTCACTAACACATATGATGAAAATAAGGTGAGCTAAGACTTTATTGATCCAAACTGCTTGACATGTAGTGGAGAAGAGTAGTTTCCTCCAAAATGTAAAAAAACAAAAAAACAAAAAAAAAAACCTTGCATACAGTGGGAGGAATGAGGGTTCATAGGGACACACAGCTCTTTATTTTATTTTATTTTATTTTATTTATTCTTTTTAGCCCCAAGGACCCTAGGAGTTAATCTAGAACTGGTGCACATCATAACTCTGTATTACTTAGGGTTTAAAAAAGGACAGATTCATGATCTTTCAGGTGTGTCTTAAATCAATAATCAGGTTTCCATATGTACAGAAAAAGGTTTTTGCTTGCTGTTGTCAGTCATTGTGTCGTACTGGTCTTTAAAAGTTCCTTGCCAAAAGTTCCTTCCAGTGGAAGTAATGGGGCCAATATTTGCAATCCTTGCTCTCTGCACAAATACATTTAAAAGTTTATCTGAAGCTAAATTGAAGCCTCTTCATTACGTAACAGTCCTTTTAATTCCAAATCCCCTCCTACACACTGTCTGTGGAAACACAGAGGTTGTATTCTGTACTAAAAGCGCTGTAACTTTAGAAGATTCCCTCTTAATTTGATTTATTCAGGCTGATATTTATTTCAGATAAACTTTGAAAGGAGGAGCAAAAACCCTTTAAAATATGAATCTCGCCACGTGAGTATTGTTTTAAGCAGGCTTTTTTAAAAATGTGAGACAACCCTTCCAACACAGCACACGCCATGCTTTTATTTCGAGATTTGAAACTTTTGCACTATCTGTGAGCCTGAAGCTAATAAGGTAAATTTTCCTTTGAATAAAGTGCTTTATATGTGACTTTTCCTGCATTTGTCCTATTATGATATACAAATAGATAGTGGGGGCGATACTGTTTGTGTGTTGTGCATGCTGTACGTTTATAGATTTATTTATTTATTTATTTTATTTTTTTGATGGTTGAATTTGAATATTTTCACTAAAATACAAAAGACTGCGAGATTGTGAGGCACATGGATAGATTCTGGTGTATATCATGTGTTACTGGAAAACCAGCCGAAAATATGAAAGCAGCTGTATTTTAAATAGATATCACGATGTGAGCCAACGTTTGAATGTAGTCGCCTTTTATTATAGCTTTAAAAACTGTATATATATTTAAAAAAAACACTGCAGATCTTGCATGGCATGAGACATGACATATTGTTAGATTCTGGTGTATATCATGTGTTACTGGAAAACCAGCCGAAAATATGAAAGCAGCTGTATTTGAAATAGATATCACGATGTGAGCCAACGTTTGAATGTAGTCGCCTTTTATTATAGCTTTAAAAACTGTATATATATTTAAAAAAAACACTGCAGATCTTGCATGGCATGAGACATGACATATTGTTCCAGATATGTACACATATTTACACATGCAATACGAAGATCAATTTTTCAACTTTTGAAAATGTATTTTCATAACGTCTTTCGATACATTCACCAGTGTTTCACATATACGTGAATACATCGCATTTCTGTATCCTTCAACGAGCTGAGACTTTGCTGATACAGGCCTGAAACTTTTGCACATGCGCACTGCAGGACTTCTTTTAAAAAGTAACGTTGTCGTCAAAGATCAAAGCCAAAGAGGAGCCATGATAGACATGATACATACAGCTGCAGTGCTTCAGTGGTATACATACAACAAAGCACAAATAAAGATCATTCGATATCAAAGTATAGCTGATTGTGATAGTTGCTCTCTGTGTATTTTGGAATAAATTAACTTGAGGACAATGGGTAATTCAAAATCAAAATCAAATGACTGTATCAGGACAAATGACGTTCTGTGCAGTGAGGCAGCCAAATATAAGATTACGCAGTTCCTTGACAAGGGGGGCTATGGAAAAGTGGCCGAGTGCAAAAATTTACACACTGGGGAGACGGTGGCCATTAAAATCCTGTTCCAACACAGGGACAGGTCGTGTAAAAGGGAGGTGGCCGCGATGAAATCTCTCCAAAGGCTCGAAGACAAAAACAATAACTTTGTCAGGCTTATTGATAATTTTGTGCATAAGGGGCAGAAGTGTCTAGTATACGAAATGCTGGACATGAACCTTTTCAAGATGGTATCGATGAACCGTTACCAGCCACTGAGCTTGTCAGAGATCAGCGTAGTCTCACTCCAGTTGCTGCAGGCTCTGGAAACCCTGAAGACCATGGGCCTGGTGCATTCAGACCTCAAGCCAGACAATATAATGCTGGTTAATCACGAGGAGCAGCCCTTCAAGGTGAAGATGATTGATTTCGGTTTGACCCGTCGGGTGTCTGCGCTGAAGCGTGGCAGCATGCTTCAGGTTGTTAGATACAGGGCTCCAGAGGTCATTTTGGGCCTCCCGTTGAGTGAGGCTGTCGATATGTGGTCGCTTGGCTGCATTTTGGCTTTCATGTACTTAGGCGAACACCTGCATCCACCACGCTCTGCGTATGAGGTCATGAGAGTCATTCTGAAGATGCAGGGCCAGCCTGGCAACCACCTGCTGAACTCTGGAATGTATACCAATAACTTTTTTAGCAAGGACCGTGACGCCCCGGGTGGCCCATGGAGGCTGAAGGAACCAGTACTGCCACAAGAAGAGGGCGTTTTTAACTGGCTCAACAGCCTTGATGACATAGCGAAGATGCGCCCAGGAGTGATGGATGCCACCGAGTCTCAGGATTTCAAGGCCTTTTTAAGCCTCCTCAAACGCATGCTGGATGTGGATCCTGACCAACGAATCACCCCCAGCGAGGCTTTGCAGCACGATTTTATCACCAGAAGACATTTAAGTTGTTGCGATAACAACGGTAATGTGAAATCAGACCGTCTGACCGAGGAAGAGAGCCAGCTGGTGCCGCCATTAGCTGAAGTTGTACACTGTGCAACATCCAGCGAATTTACAAGTCTGAATGAAGCACCCATTACCAACCTTGACTGTCGACTAGAAAACGACCAAATTCCAGCTGATGAAGAAACTGCCACGGACACCAGCAATGGACCACCTTCCACAGCTGGCTTAAATGACGCCGATGCTGCTGGGACCGCTGAAAAGGCGCTTGATCACATCTTAAATGACGCCGATGCTGCTGGGACCGCTGAGGAAGCGCTTGATCACAGCTTAAATGACGCCGATGCTGCTGGGACCGCTGAGGAAGCTCTTGATGCAAATGAGGCAGCTTCGTGTGTCTCTGTTAGTCACAGTTTAGTTGAAATCTGCAACGATTGCCAAGAAGGCGCAGCTTCTCCCAACGTCAACGAACAAGTGCCCAAAGTCGAGAAAAAATGGGTCAAGAGGATCCGCTGGTTCTTCTCCAAGGTGTTCAGGCGTAAAAACGGCCGATAGTTATTGTCACCACACAGCCAGACAAGGCCTAAACCTTCTTGTCTGTGCAGAGTTGACATGTTCTGTACGTGGGTTTTCTCCGGGTGCTCCGGTTTCCTCCCACAGTCCAAACACATAAAAAAATTGAAACACAGAACTTGTTAGAAATTAATTTCTGGTAAAAATAAAAAGGGTGCTATGAAAATCAAGTTTATTATTATTATTAAACTTTGCTACCCTTTTCCGCGTTTTCTTCTACTTTCCCTAGTCTTTGTAACTGGGAACTTTGCCGACTGCAGTAGTGTGGGCATTGTTTACATGCGCGAACAGCTGATTGCGCTGTGTAGACCAGTGCTGCTGCCCGGAGACAGACCTGCTGTCCCGCAGGAATTACGGAGGAGAAGCCGGGGCTGCAGGTCTGGAGCGAAAAGGAGGGGGGGTAAAAACTAGCGGTCCCGGCGATTATGACGGGTAACGTGAGGTCTTTAGGGTATAAAACGGACGAGCTGGCAGCGCTGGTGATGACCCAGAGGGAATACCGTGAGTGTAGCTTATTTTGCTTCAGTGAAACATGGCTGTACTCGCACATCCCGGACAGCAGCGTTGAGGTCCCAGGTTACAGTTTGGTACGGGGAGACAGAGACTTTTCCCAAAGTCTGAAGAAAAAGGGTGGCGGACTTGCAGTTTATGTAAATTAGAGGTGGTGCAACACCGGACATGTTAACGTGAAGGATCGTCTCTGCACCCCTGACATTGAACTGCTGGCTGTTGGAATGCGCACGTGTTGTTTATCGAGGGAGTTCACGTCCACCATTGTTATCGCTGTTTACATCCCCCCGTCAGCTGATGCAGCGGTAGCCTGTGAAGTGAAGAGGATGCATTCATGGTTATTACAGGTGATTTTAATCATGCTTCACTGGACAAAACCTTAAATAACTTTCATCAGTTCATCGACTGCCCCACCAGAGAAAATAAAACCCTGGATCTTCTTTATGCCAACGCCATTGATGCATATGACGCCAGACTGTGATCTGTGAGCCACATGGGGAGGACATTGACAACATGACCGACTGCATCACAGAGTACATCAGATTCTGTGAGGACACCCCCATGCCAGCCCGGACCGTATGCTGCTTTTCCAACAACAAGCCCTGGATCACCAGCGACCTGAAGGCACTTCTGAACGAGAAGAAGAGGGCTTTCAGGTCTGGAGACAGAGAGGAGCAGAGGAGAGTGCAGCACGGACTCCGAGATATGCTGAGGAAATGTAAGGACGACTTCAGGAGGAAGCTGGAAGCCAAACTCCAACAAAACAGTGCGAGAGATGTGTGGATCATCAAGAAGGCTGGCTCTGTACTTGGACTCAGACTTGAGTCTTTTGAGACTGCGGTGGAGAGGAGGAGGTTGAATAAACTGCTATCCATCATGGACAATGATCAGCACCCTCTCCATCACACTGTGGACAGACAGCGGAGCACCTTCTCCCACAGGCTGCTACAGCTCCGCTGTCGAAGGGACAGATACAGGAAATCTTTCCTGCCACATGCCATTACACTGTACAATAACAGTTTAAATAAAACTCTCTTTTGTATGCTACTTTTTATTACTACTGCTTGCTATTTTTGCAATTTTATTATTATTGTATGATTTACTGCTTGCTATTTTGATATTTAATTATGTATACTTTGTTCTTTCTTTCCCAGCTTGGGATAAATAAAGTATATCTATCTCTTTATCTGTCTATCTATCATCATCATTGTCATTATAAATAAACATTGCAACATAAATAGCTTCAGCCAGGCTTTATTTAGTCTACCACCATCATCTTCCCTCTTAATACAAAACTGTCACTAAAACTCAGGACAGCAACAATATATATCTGCCTGTATTTCATAAATCTTAAATAAAAGTGCCCTTTACAAAAAAAACAAATAAACAAAAAACAATCACACCTAATTGGACAGTTTTCACTAGAAAATTAAGCATTTCAACAATATTACTAATAATACGACTAATATCTTATTTTGACACCCATAAATACACCCAGTGTATTTATTTCAGTCCGAAATATTTAGGGGTTTTAATCTGCAATCAGAGGCGGGGCTTCCATGGTGGCACGGGGTGCACCCGCCCCTTCTGCAGTCTGATTGGCCACCCCGTGTTCCCCCCCAACAGCCATTGACTCATCATAATGTCAATCATTGCGTTGCGTAAAGTTACCGACGCTGCATGATAAGACGGAAGCAAAGCCGAAACCTTGTTTGATTAGACTATGTTAAAAACTCATGAAGGCTTTTATTTTGGAAATAGAAGGAAAAAGCTCCTCGGGTCCGCGCATGAATTCGTGTAACTTCACCAGTCCCGGACTTTTTTTTTCGGCGTGATGCTCAAAGGTGCACCGAGCTAAGGTAAGAAGAACAGAGCACTACAGGTTCTTAAAAACAATGGTTTGCCAACTTCTGTTGCACTTGGGCCTAATTTGGTTGAATTCGCATGGGAAATTGTTCACTGTGTTTTAATTTAGTTAGCTCTCCACTATTTCAGTAGCATTAGCATCCTTCGTGAGTTGAGCGTTTTGCTACGTGAATTAATAGTCAACAACAGTGTATCATGTTGCCACTGTGATGTGACGGTACAAATAACATGTTGCTTTTCGTTGTGTTTGTGGACACGTTTTTCAATGTAGACTATAGTATGAAACGGAGGCAGGGAGATATCTCCAGCTTCTTCACTAAGAAGAAAATTAGGGAGAGTGACCAGGAGGAGTGTGAGAATCAGGGTGAATGCAGCCAAGCTAACATTGACCAAAGTTCCCAGGGCCAGAACAGCGCTCATGGACTTCCAGGTGAAAATGCAGGAATTAGGGAAATGCTTTAAAATGTGTAATGTGTGGTGCTCTCTGCACAATTACAGTTATTTAGTGAATTAAGGAACTTGAATAGGCTACCTCCTTTTAATCATGGTACTAAACCAGCACGCACTTAAAATTGTGTAGTTGTTAAACAGTTCATATATTTATGCTATATATTATTAAAAAAATAATCATGTACACTTTATAATGTATGTTCAATTAAAAAAAATAGTTAATTAAGTGCTGACTTTGTCAATCAATACTTTCAGATGCACAAAGGGAGAGGACTGTAGTGTAGTGATATCATCCTGGCTGTTTACCCGTCATTGTCACTATCTCTTCAACCAGCTTCCTGCAGCGTTGCCCCCTGAGGCTGACAGCGGTACTGCAGCCCACAGACCAGCGTCAAGTTCCAGGAGACGACGATGACAAACTCAAATCCTCGTCAGGATCTTGAAATTAAGAGTCTGTTTAAAATCGCATACACAACGGGCACTCACAGGATAAGGTTGTATTTACTTATGAAGTATTTGCCAGTTTATAGAGTGGAGAATAAAGCAGGGTATGTTGGAGGAGAGCTGTTCAACATGGGCCTCGGCTCAGGGTTGTCTTTATTGTATATTAATAACTATTTTCAAATTAATTGATGTATCCTTTTCGTCTATAAAATGTCAAAAAAAAAAACCAATGGGTATCATAATTTCCCAGAGTCCAGCATTACACATTTAAACGACCGCTGTTTTGTCCAAGAAACAGTCCAAAACCCAGTTTTCAGTTCACTAACACATATGATGAAAATAAGGTGAGCTAAGACTTTATTGATCCAAACTGCTTGACATGTAGTGGAGAAGAGTAGTTTCCTCCAAAATGTAAAAAAACAAAACAAACAAACAAAAAACCTTGCATACAGTGGGAGGAATGAGGGTTCATAGGGACACACAGCTCTTTATTTTATTTTATTTTATTTTATTTATTCTTTTTAGCCCCAAGGACCCTAGGAGTTAATCTAGACCTGGTGCACATCATAACTCTGTATTACTTAGGGTTTAAAAAAGGACAGATTCATGATCTTTCAGGTGTGTCTTAAATCAATAATCAGGTTTCCATATGTACAGAAAAAGGTTTTTGCTTGCTGTTGTCAGTCATTGTGTCGTACTGGTCTTTAAAAGTTCCTTGCCAAATGTTCCTTCCAGTGGAAGTAATGGGGCCAATATTTGCAATCCTTGCTCTCTGCACAAATACATTTAAAAGTTTATCTGAAGCTAAATTGAAGCCTCTTCATTACGTAACAGTCCTTTTAATTCCAAATCCCCCCCTACACACTGTCTGTGGAAACACAGAGGTTGTATTCTGTACTAAAAGCGCTGTAACTTTAGAAGATTCCCTCTTAATTTGATTTATTCAGGCTGATATTTATTTCAGATAAACTTTGAAAGGAGGAGCAAAAACCCTTTAAAATATGAATCTCGCCACGTGAGTATTGTTTTAAGCAGGCTTTTTTAAAAATGTGAGACAACCCTTCCAACACAGCACACGCCATGCTTTTATTTCGAGATTTGAAACTTTTGCACTATCTGTGAGCCTGAAGCTAATAAGGTAAATTTTCCTTTGAATAAAGTGCTTTATATGTGACTTTTCCTGCATTTGTCCTATTATGATATACGCATAGATAGTGGGGGCGATACTGTTTGTGTGTTGTGCATGCTGTACGTTTATAGATTTTTTTATTTATTTATTTTATTTTTTTGATGGTTGAATTTGAATATTTTCACTAAAATACAAAAGACTGCGAGATTGTGAGGCACATGGATAGATTCTGGTGTATATCATGTGTTACTGGAAAACCAGCCGAAAATATGAAAGCAGCTGTATTTTAAATAGATATCACGATGTGAGCCAACGTTTGAATGTAGTCGCCTTTTATTATAGCTTTAAAAAAAAAAAAAAAAGTATATATATTTAAAAAAAAACACTGCAGATCTTGCATGGCATGAGACATGACATATTGTTCCAGATGTGTACACATATTTACACATGCAATACGAAGATCAATTTTTCAACTTTTGAAAATGTATTTTCATAACGTCTTTCGATACATTCACCAGTGTTTCACATATACGTGAATACATCGCATTTCTGTATCCTTCAACTAGCTGAGACTTTGCTGGTACAGGCCTGAAACTTTTGCACATGCGCACTGCAGGATTTCTTTTAAAAAAACAAAACAAATAATGTTGCCAGGCGTGACGTAACGTTGTCGTCAAAGATCAAAGCCAGGGAGGAGCCATGATAGACATGATACATACAGCTGCAGTGCTTCAGTGGTATACATACAGCAAAGCACAAATAGAGATCATTCGATATCAAAGTATAGCTGATTGTGATAGTTGCTCTCTGTGTATTTTGGAATAAATTAACTTGAGGACAATGGGTAATTCAACATCAAGATCAAGTGACTGTATCAGGACAAATGACGTTCTGTGCAGTGAGGCAGCCAAATATAAGATTAAGAAATTCCTTGACAAGGGGGGCTTTGGAAAAGTGGCCCAGTGCAAAGATTTACACACTGGGGAGAAGGTGGCCATTAAAATTATGTTCAAACACGGGGACAAGTCGGGTCAAAGGGAGGTGGCCGTGATGAAATGTCTCCAAAGGCTCGACGACAAAAACAATAACTTTGTCAGGCTTATTGATAATTTTGTGCATAAGGGGCAGAAGTGTCTAGTATACGAAATGCTGGACATAAACCTTTTCAAGATGGTATCGATGAACCGTTTCCAGCCACTGAGCTTGTCAGAAATCAGCGTAGTCTCACTCCAGTTGCTGCAGGCTCTGGACACCCTGAAGACCATGGGCCTGGTGCATTCAGACCTTAAACCAGACAATATAATGCTGGTTAATCACGAGGAGCAGCCCTTCAAGGTGAAGATGATTGATTTCGGTTTGACCCGTCGGGTGTCTGCGCTGAAGCGTGGCAGCATGCTTCAGGTTGTTAGATACAGGGCTCCAGAGGTCATTTTGGGCCTCCCGTTGAATGAGGCTGTCGATATGTGGTCGCTTGGCTGCATTTTGGCTTTCATGTACTTAGGCGAACACCTGCATCCACCACGCTCTGCGTATGAGGTCATGAGAGTCATTCTGAAGATGCAGGGCCAGCCTGGCAACCACCTGCTGAACTCTGGAATGTATACCAATAACTTTTTCAGCAAGGACCGTGACGCCCCGGACGGCCCATGGAGGCTGAATGAACCAGTACTGCCACAAGAAGAGGGCGTTTTTAACTGGCTCAACAGCCTTGATGACATAGCGAAGATGCGCCCAGGAGTGATGGATGCCACCGAGTCTCAGGATTTCAAGGCCTTTTCAAGCCTCCTCAAACGCATGCTGGATGTGGATCCTGACCAACGAATCACCCCCAGCGAGGCTTTGCAGCACGATTTTATCACCAGAAGACATTTAAGTTGTTGCGATCACAACGGTAATGTGAAATCAGACCGTCTGACCGAGGAAGAGAGTCAGCTGGTGCCGCCATTAGCTGAAGTTGTAGACTGTGCAACATCCAGCGAATTTACAAGTCTGAATGAAGCTCCCATTACCAGCCTTGACTGTCGACTAGAAAACGACCAAATTCCAGCTGATGAAGAAACTGCCAAGGACACCAGCAATGGACCACCTTCCACAGCTGGCTTAAATGACGCCGATGCTGCTGGGACCGCTGAAAAGGCGCTTGATCACATCTTAAATGACGCCGATGCTGCTGGGACCGCTGAGGAAGCGCTTGATCACAGCTTAAATGACGCCGATGCTGCTGGGATCGCTGAGGAAGCGCTTGATGCAAATGAGGCAGCTTCGTGTGTCTCTGTTAGTCACAGTTTAGTTGAAGTCTGCAGCGATGCCCAAGAAGGCGCAGCTGCCCCCAACGTCAATGAACAAGTGCCCAAAGTCGAGAAAAAATGGGTCAAGAGGATCCGCTGGTTCTTCTCCAAGGTGTTCAGGCGTAAAAACGGCCGATAGTTATTGTCACCACACAGCCAGACAAGGCCTAAACCTTCTTGTCTGTGCAGAGTTGACATGTTCTGTACGTGGGTTTTCTCCGGGTGCTCCGGTTTCCTCCCACAGTCCAAACACATAAAAAAATTGAAACACAGAACTTAAAAATAAAAAGGGTGCTATGAAAATCAAGTTTATTATTATTATTATTATTATTAAACTTTGCTACCCTTTTCCGCGTTTTCTTCAACTTTCCCTACTCTTTGTAACTGGGAACTTTGCCGACTGCAGTAGTGGGGGCATTGTTTACATGCGCGAACAGCTGATTGCGCTGTGTAGACCCGTGCTGCTGCCCGGAGACAGACCTGCGGTCCCGCAGGAATTACGGAGGAGAAGCCGGGGCTGCAGGTCTGGAGCGAAAAGGAGGGGTGGGGGACATTTAACGGGAAATGTGAGGTCTTTGGGGAATAAAACGGACGAGCTGGCAGCGCTGGTGAAGACCCAGAGGGAATACCGTGAGTGTGGCTTATTTTGCTTCAGTGAAACATGGCTGTACTCGCACATCCCGGACAGCAGCGTTGAGGTCCCAGGTTACAGTTTGGTACGGGGAGACAGAGACTTTTCCAAAAGTCTGAAGAAAAAGGGTGGCGGACTTGCAGTTTATGTAAATGAGAGGTGGTGCAACACCGGACATGTTAACGTGAAGGATCGTCTCTGCACCCCTGACATTGAACTGCTGGCTGTTGGAATGCGCACGTGTTGTTTATCGAGGGAGTTCACGTCCACCATTGTTATCGCTGTTTACATCCCCCCGTCAGCTGATGCAGCGGTAGCCTGTGAAGTGAAGAGGATGCATTCATGGTTATTACAGGTGATTTTAATCATGCTTCACTGGACAAAACCTTAAATAACTTTCATCAGTTCATCGACTGCCCCACCAGAGAAAATAAAACCCTGGATCTTCTTTATGCCAACGCCATTGACGCATATGGCCCCACTGCCCCCCCCGCAGGTCAGACCACAACTTGGTCAGGATGACTCCAAGGTATGTCTCTCTGGTGAAAAGACAACCCAAGCACACCAGGACAGTAAGGAAGTGGACACATGATGCCACTGAAGCACTGCAGGACTGCTTTGAATCGACAGACTGTGATGTACTCTGTGAGCCACATGGGGGGGACATTGACAACGTGACTGACTGCATCACAGAGTACATCAGATTCTGTGAGGACACCCCCATGCCAGCCCGGACCGTATGCTGCTTTTCCAACAACAAGCCGTGGATCACCAGCGACCTGAAGGCACTTCTGAACGAGAAGAAGAGGGCTTTCAGGTCTGGAGACAGAGAGGAGCAGAGGAGAGTGCAGCACGGACTCCGAGATATGCTGAGGAAATGTAAGGACGACTTCAGGAGGAAGCTGGAAGCCAAACTCCAACAAAACAGTGCGAGAGATGTCTGGATCATCAAGAAGGCTGGCTCTGTACTTGGACTCAGACTTGAGTCTTTTGAGACTGCGGTGGAGAGGAGGAGGTTGAATAAACTGCTATCCATCATGGACAATGATCAGCACCCTCTCCATCATACTGTGGACAGACAGCGGATCACCTTCTCCCACAGGTTGCTACAGCTCCGCTGTCGAAGGGACAGATACAGGAAATCTTTCCTGCCACATGCCATTACACTGTACAATAACAGTTTAAATAAAACTCTCTTTTGTACGCTACTTTTTATTTCGACTGTTTTCTATTTTTGCTATTTTATTATTATGTATATGTTTTTTACTGCTTGCTATTTTGATATTTAATTATGTATACTTTGTTCTTTCTTTCCATGCTTGGTATAAATAAAGTATATCTATCTCTTTATCTGTCTATCTATCATCATCATTGTCATTATAAATAAACATTGCAACATAAATAGCGTCAGCCAGGCTTTATTTAGTCTACCACCATCATCTTCCCTCTTAATACAAAACTGTCACTAAAACTCAGGACAGCAACAATATATATCTGCCTGTATTTCATAAATCCTAAATTTTTAAAAAAACAAACAAACAAACAAAAAACAATCACACTTAATTGGACAGTTATCACTAGAAAATTAAGCATTTCAACAATATTACTAATAATACGACTAATATCTTATTTTGACACCCATAAATACACCCAGTGTATTTATTTCAGTCGGAAATATTTAGGGGTTTTTAATCTGCAATGCTCTGTTTTCAGAACTTCTTTTGTCTCAAAGTTTGCACTACAAGCAGTTTTTTTCAACTTCTTTTGCCGTCTTATGGGACAGAATTTATTTAACATTCACTCATTCGCTCATTCAGATGATTTGGTGCATTGGTTTGTTAGAGGTACCATCAGGACACCATGGTAGTGACACATTAATCCTGGACAACATCCAATTTTTACAGATGCTGTCGCAAAAACTCAGACAGATACCCACAAACACAAAGGAGGTAACACATTTGAATGTGGAGATATTTCCTCCCGACACACACTCGCTCCTGTAACATTGAGACAAACCACTCAACCTGTCGTGGACTATTTTAAGTTTTTATACCTTGAAGCGGGCCTTTGGATCTCGACTCCATCATCAAACTCTGTGTGCTGAACAAAGGCCCGGTCACTGCAAAGGACAAACAGGAAAGCACTCCCATATTGAGACATTAAATAAGTACAAACACAAGTGGAGCAGAACAACCTCAAGTCATGCAAACAGCCACTAAACAGACAGCAAGCAGCAGCATTTCTATTACTCCCCCATGTCGCTGTTATTCTTACCTTCAGAGGTCATACAAGTGACTGAGTACTCGTACATACCTGCCTTTCCCTGGTGTGTCTGACTTTGTTGCTGCCTTGCTTTATGTTTCATGGACGTAGTGTCAGTGGAGTATCATTACCGGTTTCCATCTCCAGATGGCAGCAGAAAATAAGTCATGATGAGAGAATTTATTTATTGAGGTCTTGTTTTTCTTGACCTGGTGGCTTCATTCCTCTGAATTTCCACATTTGTATTTTCAAGAAGGGGACATATAGACTGTTGCTAATCATCTGCACACAAAACACTGTAATCATGATCAAATTAAGTGGGTAGGTGTGGAATATATGTCATTTACAGCAGGTCTACTGATGTGAAAGTAGTGAAGGTTATATTTATATCCAGTACAGACAGTCTCGGTCCAATTCATTCTCTAAGGTTATTTTTTTCCGCCAGCTGTGTCTCAGATTTCAGCCGAGGAAAAAATAGTAGCCTGAGCTGTGTGATGTGCAAAGAAAGATCTTGGAACAATCTGCGTGGCCTGTTTGGTGTTTCAGCATCTCCTCCGTCTGATCAGATGATCAATCGTTACAAACATATTGGTAGATATGGAGATCGATACACGCGCTGGTACATGGCCGGTTTTACATGGTGTAGTGATATCATCCTGGCTGTTTACCCGTCATTGTCACTATCTCTTCAACCAGCTTCCTGCAGCGTTGCCCCCTGAGGCTGACAGCGGTACTGCAGCCCACAGACCAGCGTCAAGTTCCAGGAGACGACGATGACAAACTCAAATCCTCGTCAGGATCTTGAAATTAAAAGTCTGTTAAAAATCACATACAGCGGCCACTAACAGGATAAGGATGTATTTACTTATGAAGTATTTGCCAGTTTATAGAGTGGAGAATAAAGCAGGGTATGTTGGAGGAGAGCTGTTCAACATGGGCCTCGGCTCAGGGTTGTCTTTATTGTATATTAATAACTATTTTCAAATTAATTGATTTATCCTTTTCGTCTATAAAATTCCAGAAAAAAACACCAATGGGTATCATAATTTCCCAGAGTCCAGCATTACACATTTAAACGACTGCTGTTTTGTCCAAGAAACAGTCCAAAACCCAGTTTTCAGTTCACTAACACATATGATGAAAATAAGGTGAGCTAAGACTTTATTGATCCAAACTGCTTGACATGTAGTGGAGAAGAGTAGTTTCCTCCAAAATGTAAAAAAAAAAAAAAAAAACCTTGCACACAGTGGGAGGAATGAGGGTTCATAGGGACACACAGCTCTTTATTTTATTTTATTTTATTTTATTTATTCTTTTTAGCCCCAAGGACCCTAGGAGTTTATCTAGACCTGGTGCGCATCATAACTCCACCATAACTCTGCATTACTTAGGGTTTAAAAAAGGACAGATTCATGATCTTTCAGGTGTGTCTTAAATCAATAATCAGGTTTCCATATGTACAGAAAAAAGTTTTTGCTTGCTGTTGTCAGTCATTGTGTCGTACTGGTCTTTAAAAGTTCCTTGCCAAATGTTCCTTCCAGTGGAAGTAATGGGGCCAATATTTGCAATCCTTGCTCTCTGCACAAATACATTTAAAAGTTTATCTGAAGCTAAATTGAAGCCTCTTCATTACATTACAGTCCTTTTAATTCCAAATCCCCTCCTACACACTGTCTGTGGAAACACAGAGGTTGTATTCTGTACTAAAAGCACTGTAACTTTAGAAGATTCCCTCTTAGTTTGATTTATTCAGGCTGATATTTATTTCAGATAAACTTTGAAAGGAGGAGCAAAAACCCTTTAAAATATGAATCTCGCCACGTGAGTATTGTTTTAAGCAGGCTTTTTAAAAAATGTGACACAACCCTTCCAACATAGCACATGCCATGCTTTTATTTCGAAGGTAAAATCCCGGTGCACTTCCGGGCTGGTCTGCGCTACCTGTGCGTGACTTGACGCAGGCAGCTCGTCTGTAGCTGCTGCTGGCCGCTGCAGGCGTGCTATTTGCGGCAGCGGAGAGACCTCTGCGAAATGCTTTTTGTATTCCCGGGTGTGTGTTTTTTTGGTTCTGTTGTGTGTTTCGCGAGGGTCCGATCGCAGTGTTCGTAGCCATGCCCTGTGGTGGATTCAGCGGGCTGTCCTAGCTGACTGAGCCACTCCAGCAGCGGTGGGTCCGGTGCAGCGCACAGCCGGGGATGAGGCCTACTTGTTAAAGCTCCCCCACCACCCCTCCATCGTGATGGCTGATGATCAACAACAACCTGGTCAGAAGCCTGCCTCGGGATTAGGCTCTCTTCCAGCGTTGGTGCCAGGACTCCAGGGGCCCGAGGCTAACGCGTTACAGTTCAAAATAAAGAATTCAATTTGGTAAGGATGCAAACGATCCTCCCCAAGCAGCCACACTGTCCTTTTTCGCTAGCCGTAGCCTCATAATTAGCGTATCTAGCTTATGGAGCGGCAGGGAGGATGTGTGCGCTGCACAAAGCGGCGGAAAATAACACGAGTGCTCCCGTGCTAACCGCACACACTCCTAAGAAACACGACAGCGGCGAGGGGAGCCACGCCGTCTGCTACCTGCTTATGCATTAATAACACGTTAACGTCGGGTTACTTGCAGCAGCCGTAGCTCTGATCATTAGCATCGAGCCTTAGGAGGCCATGTGATAGATGACACCGAATCCACCGGTGGTGCTGATGCTCAGGATGACAGGTGTCAAAGCAGACAGCTCCACCGAGACACACTGATTTAATGCTGTTTAGGACAACAGGAGACACCCTTCTGTTAACGGCGTGCTCAGCATCTCTGCCATCTCTGCCAATGCATCTCTGCCAATGCTCCGTTATTTCGCTTTGATTTCCCATCACAACGCAGCAAATTGTGCGTTTTTGTGGTCTGTAGGTGCTCTGATGTTATGACACTCTGCACTGTGGCTTTGGGAAGGATCCAAACACTTCCTACATTCAGTCATTTAAAATGAATTAATCCGCTGACAGAGTGAAAACATGTTTTTAGAGGGTTTTTTGCATGTTTGTGAAACACTTAAAATGAAATCCCTTATTTGCATAAGTGTGCACATTTTTTTTTTTTTTTTTTTTTTGCCGTGCATCCTCTGGTGCTTTGATTAGGCTTGACAACCCCCATCAGCTGAAAAGTGCAAACACACAGTGTATGTGCACCGTCCACCATGTTATTTGTGCGTCCAAATTCTGTGCAGCTATGCAGTGTCCTCATAAAGTCCCATAGTACGATGTTTTACAGAAGGCACTTGCAAGATGCAAGTGTAAATTATAGAATTAATAATGGCTGAAGTCCATATAGCTGCTTCACTTTCAGGGTCATTGTAATGTTTTTAGTAACACCTGTGCCTAAAAGGCCCCTGGAACAACAACAACAACAACAAAAACATGGCTCAATGCAATTTGCTGCATTTTACAGATGCAGAAGTAATAATTGTGCAGCACTACACCTGTCGATGGTATAAAATGATGATAATGCATAAGTGTCAATTTACTGCTCACTGTGCAGGGTCCATTGTATGTTAGACATATGATAAACATAAAAAAGGCACATCCCTGCCTGTGTATTTACAGTCTAAGATTGCAATAGTAAAATTTTCATGGCCTGATAACCATCCCAAAAAATACTGTGGTTTCATGGTATACAGTATTACACAGTTGTTATTTTTAATATTATTATTATTATTGTTATTATTGGTTACAATGACCCGGAAAGGAATGAAAACAAGTGTTTTCTTATTTTTGGTTATACAAACGCATTATAATGTCTTGGTAGACATACATCTTGTTATATACACATTGAAATTTATATATTTTTGAAAATAATACTAATATAGAAGAATTCAACACCATAGAGGTACATGGTGTGGTAACCGCATACTGTGAAACTGGTGTATTGCTGTAAAGTGGCTGGAAGTCTCTTGATGTCCTTGAATGGCCCAGCTGAAGCTTGGGCTTCTTGAACGCCAGAGCAGAGAACTGAAGATGGCAGCTCAGACACTCTATCCAGCACATTGCCTGTAATGTAGAGGATCTTACAGAAGAAGAAGACTTGTAAGCTGTAATTTCTGTCAAAGTTGCTGCCACAAAGTGCTGAATAAAGGGTCTGAATTATCTAAATGAGAGACTCAGATTCTTGATGCATTTGATTTTTAATGCGTGTTTTCGCTTTTTCAGTGTGATTTATTGTTTGTAGTTTGATGGCCTTAAAGTACATGCAATCCATTTTGAATTCTGTCTATAACACGATAATAAAGCACGCAAAAGGTGAAGGAGTCTGAATACCGTCCACAGCCACCGTAGCATGATATCTGAGTAGATACAGAAATGTCACGTCTTTACAGCATTGGGATGAAGCACATTTTTTAGCACATATTGTTATTTAGGATATGAGCAAACTTGGTTGAAAAATAAGAAAAAGTATAATGTTCTTTTAATCCAAGTCATATTTACACACATTTGCTCTCTGTCTCATTGCAGCAAATCTGTACAATCAAAAGTGGACAGCATATTGGTGAGTATCCATAACAGACTTGTTCTACTTGTAAAAGCCAAGTCTTAGTTATTTGTCATCAAACACTCAACCACCGTCTTATTATCAGAAGGTGACATATAACTTGATGTTAAGAACAGGCGTGGAGCTCAGCTTTTAGTGAGAGACGATATGTAAATGTATGTTTCATGCTTATAGCCTCATGAGGCTTAGTTGTCCTGTTACTGTATAGACATGACTCTACTGAAAACATGTTGCTTAAATCGGCTTACCTAATATTTTAAATCACAGAAATAAACACAAAAAAGGAATTAATGATAATGACATGAACCTTTGTACTGCATTGAGTGATTTTTCCATATTAGAGGAGCAGTAGTGTGCATTATGCTGGCCTGAAAATACATGCAGCTGCAAAATCTTTGCAACATGCAAAGAAAGGATGTTTTTAGCATGGGTGAAAGGAGTGATGTATTCACCTGCGCCACATGTGTCGGTGTAAAAGCTCTCTATTTATGCACATGTTGTTTTGGATTTGTCTGAAGTGTCCCACACCCTCTATTCAGCAACAAAGCCACGGCAGTGACATCAAAGCTACATCATAAAGCTTTGTACAGTTAACGGCCTGTATTATAATTTCAACAAGTCTGTCTGGTGATGTGAGCTGGTTTGTCCTGATAAAATATCCACTTCAGATGCTCACACATTGACAATGGTGCACACAGCACATCAGCCATGGGCAAATAAATGTCATAAGGCCTCCTTTACCCTGGTGGTCATATGTGTCCCACATCTGGATTATAGCTGTACGATATGACTAAAATCTCATATCCTGATGTATTTTAAGTCATTTCATATTCAGATATGTTACATATGACAGCACATTTTCTGTAAATTCAATGAAAAGGTAGTTTTATATAAAATGACCGCATGGAAAGGTTATTTCTTACCAAATTACAGTTTTCTGGTCCATGTAAGACCTCTCATACTCAAACATCCATGGGACAGGTGCAGCCCCTGTTAGGTAGGAGCTCCTCGTTTTGTCTTGGCTGGTCGGAGTCCTTCTCCGTTCCGTGTCACGTCTCCTCCATGTTTGATTGTGTTGCTTTCATGCAAATTTCCTTCCTGAATCTGTGCCGTGCGGAAGAATGCAAAGCGTCGTCCGGATGATGAAACAGGTAGCCGTAAACAGCATGATTTGCAACACAATGAAATAAACGATGGAGCATAATATGAAACAATAGAGGTTTTTCTGTCGTCAGACGATATCTATCCCCAAATAGCGTAGCCCTAATCCATGGCACCTTACTGTACAATAATATGTGTATGCAATATACAAGAAGGAGACAGAAGAAGGAAGACTAACGGTAATAATATTTAGGGGTGCGTACAATCTTTTGTCACCTTATATGTCATTTTCTGAGTCTGTGCAAATAATGATATGATGCATTTTTTGGGAAATTGTATTGAAAAACTGTCTGATTTTGACTTGTTCCTGTGAATTAGATACCAGACAAATCAAAGTATTTAATCACATTCATGGAAAAAGTCCTGTAAATTCAATATTAACCAGCAATGGTTGACTAATGCAGCTAGAGAGAGGGACAGCTAACATGGTACAGCTGCATGGCTTAATTTCAGTTGTCCCACAATATATCGTCATGTTGCCCAAACCTAAACCTTACTATCCTCATTAATTAAAAAGAAAAATGCAGCATTTTTCCTGCATAGATGGATGGATGAAATAAGAAATATATAGATAGATGTGTGGCTCAATTCAGCGTGGGATTAATATCATGGCCTTAAATACAGGATTTAAGTGCTTAAATCATTATACACGGTGTAGCCTTCAGATATATATATATATATATATATATATATATATATAGAGAGAGAGAGAGAGAGAGAGAGAGAGAGATAGAGCTAGCTATCTGATATAGGTTAATGCCAGTTGTGAAGGCCATGTTACAAAATCCCAAAAAACACGGTTTGTAATTTCTGCCACAAGCAGTTTCTCAATCAAAACAAAAACACGCGATGATGTCGTCATGTTAGCATGGGATCATGGGAGTTGTTGTCGTCATTGTTAAACAGCCACCATTGCAGATAAAATTTTCATCCATGACTCGCCTGTAATTTCCACCAGGCGCGCAAAATCCGCGTTCTATATGTTACGTATTGTGCGTTGACGGGGTGTGGTGCAAAATTTAAAGATCCCACCAAAGCTAAAGTAGAGAAGGACTCGGGTAATTCACTCTATGCTTGTAGCTGTATAGTAAATAGCATTTTCATTCACTGCTCATTGGCTGACAGCTCTCACCTCATTCATTCAAGTATTGGTTCCCCTAGCAACAAAGAGGCAAATAGAAAAAGAAGAGGTAAGATGAATCCATTCTTAGAGACCATTTGAGAAGTAGTTGGGGTGGAATCATTGCTGAGGGGGCTGTATGTAAGTGTCATACCTGTGTAGTGTTTTAAAAGGGCCGCTAAATTCTGAACCAGATACCTTAAATTTTCTGCCTACATCTATTTTATTGGATTTTGAGTCTTTTGATCACCGTCACCATCTGTCTTGCTTCACGAAGCATACAAAAATCTACAAGCTTTAAGGGCCCCGACTGTTGTTTTACATGAATAATCCTGTTTGTCTTTGTGGTGTTTTTATTTTTACAGCAAGATGTTGAGAAGTTTACAGACATCGAAAAGCTCTACCTCTACCTGAAGTTGCCTTCTGGTCCCAGCAGTGGCAATGATAAAAGGTATGTCACAGACACGCACTGCACTCCGGTTTTCCACTTTGCTATTTGCCCTTTTTGTTTTTTTTGTCTCACACACACACGGCTGCTTTGTTATGGCTCTCATTACATTATTGGCACTGTTGTCTCATTGCTTGTCAGAGATTCACTAGAGAGTCACTATCCACAGGCTACTGCGCAGACACAGTTTAGGCTGACAGCTCCTTAAAATGCTCAAAATTTTGCTTTGTGACATTTTTTGGGGGGTCGTTGGTCACCGGTGAGTTTTTTTCTTCATACCAAAGTAGCATTCACTTTTCAGCTGTATGATTGATTATCATTATGAAGCAAAACACTGATATATGTAGACTTTTGCTATACCTAGCTGTCTGTGTTTCATTTGTTTCCCCATATCTATTCATCACCCCAACCCCCCAATTCTGCCCATTTGGACTGAGAATGAGAGGGGGTCCTCCACTCCTGGATTATGGTATTAAAAGTTTCTGTATTAACAAGAAATGATGCATACAAGTCGAGGACACTGCCTCACCAGATTTATTTCTCTTATGTACAAATTTCAGTGATCAGAGTTCCATGTCGTCAAGCCGTACTCAACAGATGTATGCGTTCAACTGGATACGGAATCACCTAGAAGAGCACCCGGAGACTTCCCTCCCAAAGCAAGAGGTGTATGACGAATACAAGTGAGTGTATGTGGACTCAGGGGAGGTGAAGGGGAGCAGAGGAAAGGGTGCTAATATGTCATGTGTATTACCTGATGATCTTATGGCGCACTCTCTTCTTCTGCAGGAGCTACTGTGACAATCTCGGCTACAATCCACTGAGTGCAGCAGACTTTGGGAAGATCATGAAGAATGTCTTTCCTAACATGAAAGCACGTCGACTGGGCATGAGGGGAAAATCCAAATATCCTTTAATGAAGTCTTCCTTTGTTTTATTGATATTATTATTTTTATGTTTCATTATATAGTAATGAGAGTCTTTGTTAAAACAACCTTGCTGTCTATCACCTTCAACCCGGAAAAAAACGTTGGGACACTGTGTAAAACAGAAATAAAACAGAATGTGATAACCTGCTGTTCGTACTCATCTGAAAACAGTACCAAGACAATATATTTCATGTTTTACTTCATTAATCTTCTGTAAATATCTGCTTGTTCTGAATTTGATGCAGCAACAAGTTTCAAACAAGTTGGGACAGGAGCAACAAAAGACGGGGAAAGTTGTGGAACGCTCCAAAAAAAAAAAACACCTGTTTGGAACATTTCACAGGTAAACAGGTTGATTGGTAACAGGTGATAGTATCATGATTGGGTATAAAAGGAGCATCCTGGAAAGGCTCAGTCGTTCACAAGCAAGGATGGAGCGAGGTTCACCACTTTGTGAACACATGACTGTATGAAGGAGATTAATACATGAGCTCGGGAACCCTTTGTAAACACATTGTTAGTTTGCAAATGATCACATTATGTTTTATTCATGCTTTTTTACTCAGTGTCCCAACTTTTCTGGAATTGGGATTGTAAATTGATGGCACATGTACACAAGATTTCAGCCTTCAATGGAGTTTAAAAACACTTGCCTTATTTTGCGTAGTGTTTATGCAATTAAATCACATTATAGCAAATCATGTTGCATGCAAATAGGCTCATAGACAATTTCTTCTGAATAAAGTTCTGCTGGATTATCTGATGCATTATTTGGCTAAAAAGCAAGAAAATGAGCTTGTGACTTATCGGCCATGTTGCTTGCAGTGTGAATTCATTGTTCTGCTTTCAGCACAGTGGACAATTTGTTCCGACTTTTTCGAGACTGAACCTTGAAAAAGACAAGACTAAAGGCGTGTGCTGTTTAAATTATGAATAACATGAATAATGCTGAATAAAGATGTAAACAGCGTACCACAGAGAAATCCAACCTTCTAAAATAATTAAAAGTTGGAGTAGCCTCAAGTTTCTAAAAGCTACTAAAATATATTCCAAAGTATATTCCTTTGCAGGCAGATTAAAAAAGCCAATAGCGAGAATCCTTGGCACAGAGCTGAAAAGCTGTTCTTTGGCTTTGAGATGTTTTTTAAATGTATAATTTCTGGCAGAAGGTAACTTATTGGGCCTAGAGGAGAATAACAAGAAGAGATTAGACACAAATTAAGAATTTGTCCAGAACCAACATAAAACCAGCATGTTTTATAAGCCTCTGCATGATGTTTCGGACACCTTAACTCCTTCTCACATACTGTTATAGCGGGTTAAGGAAGAAAGCTTTTGTTCACATGCCATCTTTACCCAACCTGGATCTGCAGAAGTCTGGTGATGGGGTACGTTACACTGCAAAAAACACACAAAAAAACCCCAAAAACAACCAGTAAATGTCAAGTCTCATCCTATGCTCATCCACCTGCTGCTCTCTCCTGTCGGACTGCAGTGTGAGCTGATGGAGCCGACAGGCCAGTCCCCGAGCGCTGAAGACGAAATGAGGTCTGCAGCCTGTGGATTGGTGTGCGAGTGGGCCCAAAAGGTCCTGAGTCGTCAGTTTGACAACGTGGAGGACCTGGCCCGCTTCCTGCTCAATAGCCACTACATTGGTACTAAATCCATGGCTGCACTCACTGTTATGACCGGAACACCCACAGGTACAGGTGTCCTCTGATCTGCTGGTCTTTTACTGTTGTCTGTGTCTGTTTGTGTGTGTGCTGTCATCCTCTGCTGTTCTTCGTAGTTGACAGAGTCATCTTGATGTGTTATTGGAGGGATATGTTAACTGTGGTTGCACGTCAGCTCACATCATTTCTGACCACATCTGATGGGCTCTGGCCGTGATGTGGTGTCTTCCCCACGGGTCAGACTCCATGCTATATCCACAGTGAGCAGCTAAACTGGGTGTTAACACAGTGTGCCGGGTGCCATTGATGGCCTCCACCGGTAGCTGGTTGCCCACTGCTAGAGCCTTGTCCAGCCTCATGATATTGCCCGCACAGCCTGACCTTAAATCACAGCTTGGCTGCGAATTCAGCTTCATATTTGGCCTTGCTTGACCCAAGATGATTACTGCAGCCATTGAGTTCCATACCAAAATGTCCTCAAGCCTCTGCATGTTGCAGTCTGAGAGTATCTTAACAATAAAAAACGGTAGTCTAGTCGCTGTGAGAACTTGGCACTGAAACCCCAGCAAGCAGAAGAACACCCACAGGTGCAGATGTCCTCTGATCTTCTGGTGTGTTACTTTTACTGTTGTCTGTGTGTGTGTGTGTGTGTGTGTGTGTGTGTGTGTGTGTGTGTGTGTGTGTGTGTGTGTGTGTGTGTGTGTGTGTGTGTGTGAAGATCATAGTGTACTGTACATCATAGTTAAAAATACATCTTGTGTACATTTATATTTATTTTCGTCATAATGATCACTAATAGACATCATGGTTTACACAACCAGCCTTGAAGGTTTAAGTGTGTTCCTAGTGTGATCATGCATATGTTCTTAAGTTTCCACGAGTGTCTCCCAAAACAGCGCGTACACGCTCGCAGTAGTCAGCTGTCCGTGGTGCTGAAAATGTAACCAAGATAAAGGTGGGGTGAGTCATTCGGGAGAAAGATTGTTGATGTCCGATGAATTTCAAATTCAGGTCGGTCCAGTAACTGTTCTGCAGTGCGCTGAAACACATTCATACAACACTGTTCCAGCCAATCAGCAACAGGTGGCGTTTGTGCTTGTGCACAGGACGGGGGGAGGGGAGTGAAGATGGATGGAGAGAGAGGGACAGTAAATCTGGCATGCTTACGTGTAATCACATTGTGAAGAAGGAGAGATGGCAGTATCAACAATCTTCCTCCAGAATGACTCACCCCACCTTTAATGTGGCTGTCTGAAATCAGTGTCTCATTCTAACCACACTCATGGTGGCTTTTTAGCTTAGCTTTGCAGCATTAAACACAGGCTAGTGGAAAATTTGTTTATATCAGGGGACTTTGTAAATTTGTTTTCATAAAGAGTACATCATGAAAATGTAGCCCAGTGTGCTCTCGACAGTCAGATCTCAGCCTGAAGCAGCCATCAAGCACAAATTAAAACAAGCCTAAAATCAAAAAGAATACTTCCTCTACTGTTCCTCAAGAGGAGCACCATAAACATGTTCATGTCATGTTGAGTGAGTTCTTAATGGAAATTGAAAACTGTCCATCAGTGAAGAATGATGACTAAAAAATCAAATTTCAGAAACAAAGTTCAATGGTTTGCCAGCAAATTAGAATGAAATTGAAATAAATAGTGATATCTGAGTTGGGCAGTTTGGTCTAAGGTTAAAAATGGTAGTAGGAAGATTTTTCCAATATATAGATTAGGGTTGGTACCTAGGTACTTTACGTACTTGATAATACTTTCCAAAATACTTGAGGCACTTCAAGTCCAGTCCTAATCATTATTCCTTGAATTTTTCCTCTCTTTACAGGAATAAAGACACCAACGCCAGCCTCTGCTTTTGTGCCCACGGCTGAGGCAAACTCTTTCCAGCCCCAGGTGAAGACCCTGCCCTCTCCCTCTGTTGATGCAAAGCAGCAACTGCAGCGCAAGATCCAGAAGAAGCAGCAGGAGCAGAAGCTCCACTCACCCCTGCCCAGTGAGACCCAGATCAAGAGAACTGAGGCCAGTACCCCTGGCCCCACCATCCCCTGTGGCAGCCCTGCCCTTCTCTCCCCTCAGCCCACCATAGGCATCGTAGTAGCAGCTGTCCCCAGCCCAGTCACGGTATGTGGCTCAATTTTTGTCACTAATTATACTCTGATTTGTTATTCATAAAAGTTCCTAAATGTAATTTTGTGTTCTCACTGTTTTTCTCCAAGGTACAGAGAAGCAGGCAGTTAATGACCTCGCCTAGCCCCGTGGGAACTGCAGAGGGGAAAGTGTTGCCTGTGAACTTCCAAGTGGTCACTCAGTCTCTTAAACAGTCCCCCAAAACTCCCCAGAATATCTCAGCTAGTCCTGTGGGGGACCGGCTGGCACGACATGGTACACGGTATGCCCAAATTCTCCCCAAGCCCTCTGCCACCAGTGCCATCACGCTGCGCTCACCCCCCACCCTACTCATCACCAACAGCCCCATAAAAACTGTGATGCCCACTCCCCACGTCAGCTCAGTCAATGTGGTGAAGATGACGGCCATCGCTCTGGCTCCCAGCAGCAGCAGTACAACCGTGCGTCCTGCCTCGGCTGGTGTGAGCACCACAGCTGCTTCTGAAGATTCCCAGCAGCCACATGGTGTGAGCTCGGTTGCTCCTCAGTCTCCTGTGGTCAGACCCAGTGCCCCAGTTTCCACCCCAACCCTCTCCACTGACACCAAAGTTGTGTCTGATGCTGGAAATGACAGCAATCCCACCCCTGGCACAGAGAAAACAGCTGTAGGGGCCAAAGAGGAGAGAGTGGCGAAGTTCAGGGCTGCCAGTGAGCCAAGCTTCCTTGTTAAGTGTTCTCCAGGGTCAGACAAAGGTGTAAGGATAAAAAATGACCCCATATCCCCTCCCACCTCAGTAGCTGTAGCTGGGACTCAGGACAGCAATAACAGTAACTGCCATGACAGTACTTTGTACTTGACTGTTGATAATCAGAACTCCAATGGCAGCGCATCATCCAATGGCTCCTCCGCTGTTACCCCAACGTCGAAGGATCCCTGCTCAGATGCTAAGAGCCCCAGGAAGCGCACAGGCTCAAGTGGGGAGTCCCATGTGATTCCTGTGAAGAGGGTGTTTATCTCCCAGCAGCCACTGGCTGTAGTAGACAATCCCAAACTTGGAGTCAGTGCTGCAGTGAAGAGGATCCCCAGACCGGGAACCCCTGCCAGACCAGAGAGTGCCCCCTGCAAAGTGACTGTGAAACACACCGCCATAGGGCCCACACAGATCCTTGCACTCTCTGACTCACCCATTACACACACTGAGGGCTCCCAGACTGTTGTCAAACCCCAGGCCTTGGTGGTGAAACATGAAGACCATTCACTCAGCACTGATACCAGCACTGGAGCAGCTGGAAACAACGCATCCGATCAGGCGTTGCTGCAGCAGATTACCGGGGACCCTCGTGCCATACCAGCCAACTCAGGAGCACACGAAGCCTCTGTGATGAGTGACTTAAAGAGCACAATATGGGAGGAGGGACAGCTTGATGAGCTTCGGAAGCAGGCGTTTGCTCAGCAGATACCAGCAGAACACAAACAAGCCCCTACTGACCAACTTTCCATTATAGCTCAACCCCCTGAGGCCTCAGGCCAGCTCACCCTCACACAGGAGATGGTTGACTTTGCAGGTTCTCAGCCCAACATGGACTACTTTCCATTCAATGATGACGACATGACCCAGGACAGCATCGTGGAGGAGCTCGTTCAGATGGAGGAGCAGATGAAACTGAAGGGTCTGTTTGGTAGCTGTGTTGACGTGGCTCTGCAAGGCCAGTCAGCCAGCAACCAAGGCTCTATCTTAAATGCTCACCAGGCCGGCAATACCTTCTACCACTCTGCCCACAGCAGTACCACTCCTGTCCAAACTCCCACTCCCACGCCAACTCCAACCCCAACACCCACCCCCACCTCTGAAATGACGCTTGGCCACAGCTTGACAAGAGAGAGCCCCTGCTCCCGCATGGCTCCCATCACTCCGGTGGATGGAGCCATGGGCCGCCACACCCCCATCAGCACACCACTGTCCAACTGCAGCAGCAGCGTCCCTCCCAGCCCGGTGGAGTGCAGGAACCCTTTTGCTTTCACTCCCATAAACTCAAGCATCACAGGTTATCATGACGCCAGCATTGTCTCCAGCAGCCCTGTTAAGCCCATGCAGAGGCCAACGGCAACACACCCCGACAAGGCCAAACTGGAGTGGATCAACAACCGCTACAACAGCAACTCTGCAAGTCCTTTGTCCAACCATAGCATTGGCATTCTGCCCAGCTACCAAGACCTGGTAGATGACCAGTTTCGTAAGCCACATGCCTTTGCAATTCCTGGCCAGTCATTTCAGGCTCAGTCGAGACAGGATGCTGGTCACTTTGGCCGTTTGACCCCCATTTCACCAGTGCAGCAGCAGCAGCAACAACAACAACAACAACAACAACAGCAGCAGCAGCAGCTTTTAACAGGTGTGACTACTCCCACTAAACAGGAGAGTTTTGCTGTGCCTGCACCGTTAGACAACAAGGCATCAACTTCATCTGCATCCAGTACTTTCCGTTGCCGCAGTGTTAGCCCTGCAGTGCGCCAGAGGAACTTCAGTGGCAACACTGGCCCTCCGACCAACACCACGAATACCACCACCACCACCACCAGAGCTGTGGTTTCGCCCTTTAACTCCCCCATTACATCCGAGGTGCTGAGCATCCTGTCCAACAACCAGACGGTCAGCTCTGTCCACAGCATGGTCCAGCGTAGCCAGTCTGTACCTCTGAATATCATGATGCAGAGTGAGATGCTGCCTGTGCAGGGTCAGAGTAACACCGCCAAAATCACCAATGTTCTTCTCAGCAAGATGGAGGCTGATGGGGATGATTCTGTACGTGGCCTGGGCATAAACAACCTCCCCTCTAACTACACGGCCCGTATGAACCTCACCCAGATCCTGGAGACCACTCCTGCGTTCGCTGGAGGAGCAGCTCACCAGGCTCAGCTGCCTGTTAACTCCAGCCCTGCTGCCTTTGAGCTCCAGCAGCATGGCTACCTCACCACTGGCAGCGGAGAACAGGTGAGTTTCTCCGCTGGGGAAAGCCAAGCACAAGCAGGTCCTGGTGAGCAAGACCAGCAGCAGCAGCTCCAGGAGAATCCTGTGCAGACGCAACCACAGCTCCTCCTCCAGAGCACACAGCAGCAGGAGGTGGAGGATGAGCAGCAACAGCTGGATTTCAACAACACTGTCAAGGACTTGTTGGGGGACGATGGCCTCAACCCCAGTTCCCAGTTGGTGGGTCAGGTAGCTTCGGAGCTCAACGCTGTGGCGTCTGACTTCTCAAACGACATCAGACTGACCTCAGATCTGTCCAGTAGCATCACTGACCTTAACACGTTGGACACCAACCTGCTGTTTGACCCCAATCAACAGCAGGAACAATATGAAGACTCAACACTGGAAGAACTGAAGAACGACCCGCTTTTTCAGCAGATATGCAGTGATACTGTGAACTCTGGTTTTGACTGGCTAGAAAGCAAAGACCAGCCTACTACAGTAGAGATGCTGGGCTAAAGTTATCTTTTACTCTGTATGAGTTCTGTTCTCTGTTGTTTGTTTGGTGCGTATGTAGTATATCTGTTTTTAAACTATAGTTTGTTGGGATTTGTCTGGACTTTGCCATTTGTTCTGTTAAAAGTGCCAGGCGTACCAGAAAATCTCTCCTACTGATGTTTAGTTACTTCTCTCCTTTTTCATTTGTCACCCAGAGTTTCAGTACTTAACCACTGTTCTCCCTCATCTGAAATTAGACATGTAAGCATTTGAAGTAAAAAGTGTGAGTCCTTGGTGGCAGCAAAGAGCAAGGTTGTATGGTATGAACATTAAGAGAAGCATAATCTTCCATGTTATAACCAATCAATAATGCAATATTTGTATTTAACAAACACTTGATGAAAGTGAGATGGAAATTTGGCACAAAAGACCAAAAACGTATGCTGTTGTATACTATTTTCAGTGTGTGCAGTTCAAGTTCAACCAAATGGAGACAATATTGGGATTGTAGTATATGCACATAATAGCTGTAGTACATTTGCCTGCCATATCTGAATATTAAAAAGGGTAGCATCTTATGCTATCAGGTGCTGAATTTATGACATAATCTTTATACTTTATCATATACCAAATCAGTGAAAAACTGATTTACATCTTAGCATTGTCCAGGAGTGAAATTTTCTTAAAGCCTATACTTCTTGTACTGTTTAATATCTATAAAGGGAGTAGATGAATCAGTGGGGAGAAGATGGTAATTCAGGCCACTTTGTGGACTATACATCGAAAGGAATCAACAACTGGCTGCCTTATCCCCAAAGTCCAAGGCCTTATGCCATCTGTAGAGTGACTGTATATAGTAAAATGTTCAGAATCTTCAGAACCATCCAGAGCTTCATCATATCAAGGCAGCTGTTACTCTGATATTTTCAGTACTATTTCTTATTGTTTTTGTTTTGCAGTGTTACAATATAGATGCGTATTGTATAGGCTAACAACTACACTGTGTGTGCCCTTATCAATAATGGATCTGGAGGAATTTGATATGCTGTCATTTCATGAAAACTATGGCAGGCACACTTTCAGTCATGAGATTTTTTTCTTTTTTGGCATGCTATACTCCCAGCTTGGATAAGAATATCAATGGTATGGAGAAGGCTCAGTAACATAGAAGGCTAGAGGCCGACATGTTCTGTTTTGATGTCATCTTGAGATCAAGAGGAAAAGAAATTATGTTTGTGGAGAACCCAGCCTTATTTCCATACCAAAGATGATCTGTTGAATAACATAAGAGATTATTACACATAGAGACACTCCTAGTAAACATTAACAACAATGGGAAACGGGCAGCCTCGGAGATATAAAAGAGTTTTATTGCATTTGGGGAAAAGGATTAAGTTGCATAAATCTTATGTACAGTGTGTAAATTTGTGATATGGTCACTGTCCTATGTTTTATAGGTAACCATGGACCTGAAAGCATGTTGAAACCATCACTGCTAGCCAGGTAGGCTATGTGATACAGTAGGATGCTTGCTTGAGTTTTTGGCTATTGTCAATGTTGTATAAGTCATGTTTAAGCTCCATCTGTAAATAGGATAGATACATAGAGATTTGATGTATCAAAACACTATATTATGGCCATTATTCTAGCTAAGTATGTGCCATTTTAAAAGAAAAAAAAAGCTTAACAGATCTATAGTCGGCAAGATACTGTATGTTGTGTGTTACATTTCTGGCTCAGTGTGTCGTAAAAGTAATGCTGTCTGGTCTCGCTTGCTGATTTTATTTTACTTTTTTTCTATTCAAAGATAATAGGTCTCTGCGGTTGAAGAAGTGGTGTGTGCTTTGAGCAGGATCAATAGCATGGTATAATGAAAAAAAAAGTTGTGATACTGTTAGCTGGTTGCAAACATCTCTGTGACAGACATTGTGCTCAAAGCCTTTCAGCAGACACTGGAAAAAACTCATGTTTCAACAAACTTTGGAGGTTCACATTATTGCACTAAATTTTTATGACACATGGCTTTGCCACATCTTTATGGACAAACGTAATGATGGATGCCCACAAAAAAAAAGAAAAAAACATTTTTTATGACAAGATGAGTAGGGAAGTTAACTGTCAGAAAATGACTAATTGTCTTGTAGCAAAATGTGCATTAATCTCAGTGAGATACACATTTCTTACTCATTCTCATACATGAGAATATAAAGCATTGAGGGAAAAAAAAGTAACCTTTTAAAACCTACATGCTCATTATGTTGATAAATGATTGTACGCACGCATGTGTGATGACTTCTGTTGTACTTTGTATTCTTGGTAACCACTGTCTTTTGTGATTTGGGCAGGTTCTGTTAACCAGACTGGCGGTGCTAGTTTCATGAGTTCCATTACTTTTGTTGTATGCTGTTTACTAAGTTAATGTTGTTCTATATGTTATGTTGAAGACTGTTTTATGTCAATTTTACATATTCTTATTTTGCAAAATGCATTTGTGAAGAAATTTAACATTTTCTCTTAATTTTGTCTTTAACAATAAGGCACTGATATTTGAATCTGAATGAAGGAAATGCACCTCTTTATGAGTACAGGAGCTCCATCAAGCAGTGACTCTGATTCTTTACCTTTGACTGACCCAGAACCAACTCTGTTTGACTATCTTGTCCATTTCTACCAGTAGAAAAAAACCCTCCTCTGTGGTGTTGTCTGGTGTACTGCTTACTGTACAGTAGCTTGTTAATATTGCAAACGCGTTGTTTCTTTTTTCAATGGAAAGTACTCACTGGTGAGATTTTTAAAGTGGTTTTAAAAGCCAATAAACTTTTTTAAAGAATGTCCTTGTGTGTTTATGTGCTAATAATTTAGTATATTGTTGCAGTAAATGAAAAGATGCTTCATATGAGGAGAACCTCACAGGACTTTGCAGTCAATGTAGTTTAGATGTCATTGTCAGTGGTGCTAAAATCTCACTGGGTAATGACAAGATTTTAGCAAAGAAAGCGAGGTCTGTCTCCAATACAAACATTTTGACTGGGCTGACCCCAGCTTATGATATGAAGGTATTGATTTTACCCAAACATGCAAACGCTAATGTTTTGCGCTTTTGGACAAACACCACACACTTTTAATATTTTAGCAGTCAAGTCTATGCAAACTCAAAGCCTTTCCATCACCATCTTGGCAGGAGGTTACAGGTCATCAGCTCTTCTAATGACCTCTAAGGTCAGTGGGGGGTGGCCTCTCCCAGAGAGGAGCTCCAGCCAATCAGAGCCCAGTTCGCTGGTCCCCTGCTCTGCTTTCCCAGGGCCTCTGTTATTCATAACATGTTAATGACCTTATTGATCATGGCAGAAACAGCCTAACCTTTAGCCATGTGGAGCCCAGCGGTAGCCTCGACCTCCACACCACAACATTTGGGAACGTGAGTCGACAGATTTCACGAGCAATACGGGATCGTGTTTCCTGTTTGTATACAACATATCAATAACCAAAGAATGTTAGACCAAAGATAAAGTGTGGCAACAATACAAATAACCCTTCCTTAGTTTGCTTTCACTATTGATATCTTGCTAGCTTTTTCACAAACAAATTGTCAGTTGAGCTTTTGCGCCAGTGATGAAAATATTTTTGTGTCCAGAGAAATAAAATATTGATATTTATTTATCTGTGCCAACTGATGCATGCTGATAACCGTTGTCTGAACACACTAGATGTCAGTCAAATATGTAATAACCATCCATGAGTCATAAACTACAACATAAGTGTGCTTCCTTATAAAGACAAAGTCATTTAAATATATAATGTTAGACGCTTATGTTTCTCCTGCACATAGAATCATTGATAATATAATTTTGAAAAATCTAAGCTATTGAGTAAACACATTACAGGATATTATTAACCTGACCATTGGTTTTGAGCCTTGAGTTACAACTATAAGATTTTAGATGATTAAATCAATAGTTAGCTCTAATCAATACATAATTACACTCCACACTCCTCATTTGATTGGATATTGAAGTGTGGAGGTGCATGTTTGTGGCAGTAATCCCTTAAAATCATTACACAACAATTCATAGACATTGTTGAGAATCAGAGTTACATAATATCTTGGGGAAGGCACAACACATTTTCCGGTCTGAACGTGATGACTGTGTTTACCTGCACCAGTGGATGGGTGTTCTGCTGATACAGCATGGCCGATCTCACAGCTGGAGCCCATTGTGTTGCCTTTGAATGAGGGCCGGGAGACCTGAGGGTCATTGTCACGATGCACGGTTGCCGGATCAATATCTGAATTCATTAGGCAGCTGACTTGCAGCCATCAATATCTCTTCATAATTACCAGATTCTGTGGTGGAAGCAGATGCTGTTTAGTGTGACCTTATTACCAGTGGCCTTTGGTAACAGATAATTCACCATGTTCGTCTTATTTTGTTGTCTTAAATATCTGATGCACAGAAAAGAAGATCTCATTAGGCTAAGTTGCTACATAGGAAGTCGGTAGCTGATTACTGATCAGTTTGTAGTTTGAAAATTACTATATGTAGGTATTTGCTTTATAGACGTGAACAGAGCTTGACATTTATGTGCATTTCAGCTTTATAGAGTGTGTAAGCAGTTTGACTAAGAGAAATAAAAACTCTCAACTTGTTTACTCAAGTCAAGGTAGTCAATTGTATTAGGAAGCCTCAAATCAGAAATTTGTCTGAAAGAGCTTTACAAACTTTACAACATGCCTCCTCCTTTGCCCTTAGACCCTCTCACTGAGAAAGGAAAAATTCCACTAAAATAGGGATCCCTCCTCCATTACAGCCAGGCATACAATAAATGCCAAAAAAAGCAGTAGTAACAACATGGAAAGACAGAATGACAATATAGAATTAAGAGCAGATGAGAGAAACTATGGATCACAGTAGATTTGAAGCAACTTTTAGGTGCAGTCAGCACTAGTGGAACCTGGACCAGTAAACCTGTGCCACAGCTACCTGAACAGTTAGTTAAGCTTTACCTGCACAGACACACACTTAGAATGAGGACATATTACACACACATGGAGAGGCTCGAGGATACCAGAGGAAGAAATTATTGGCTGCTTTTAAGTGCAATTTAAAGAGTTCCTGCCTTGGTGCACTTGCTAAAGTTCCCCATTATTTATGTCTAACAACCAAATGCGAGGATAGAAACACATTATTAGGCCACACAGACCCGGTTTGTTTACAGTGTTATACATGTGATCCTCTTCTGAGGAGATTTTTGCTGCCAGTTTAAACTCCAAGTGAGGATGTAACAGGAAAGTCATCCTATCAGCACATTGAATGTAAAGGCTGTGAAGTTTACCAGTTCTACATTTTGTGACAATTCCTCCTGGGGGCCTCTGGGGGCCCCAGACCACTGAGACGCATCACAGATGTACACGCGCACGCTTGCTTGCGGCCGGTGCTGTCTGCGCATGCGTGGCGGGGCGGGGGTCGGGGAGCCCCCGGCACCCCTGTACGGCCGTTGGTCCTCCGGTGCTGGCAGAAGTGAGTTTGGGGATATACGGACAGCACGCAGGAGAGCGGCGGTTCGCGGTGTCGGGGGAAAAAATGACACAACAATCCGGATAAATGGCGAAATTTAAGATGAAAGACCACCAGCACTGGCTGCTTTTTGTTTTGTTTCTTCCTTTATCAAGTAAGTGTCCATTTTTTGGTTTTGTTACTGATGTTATCGTGTGCTGAGCTGATTACTGGTCTGCGCACGGACTGTTGATTAACGAGGCGTTTACTGCCTATGTAACGTTAGCTGGCTAGTGAAATACATGTAGCGTTAACTATTTCGTTAAAAGTCAGCGTTGTTTTGTGAACCACGTTGACGAAGAGAAGATAGCAAGTCAGGTTGTTAAACTTTAAACGTATACTTTCTATTAGCCCTGTGTTTCTCTGTCATTGAAGCCGGTTAACGCTACCTTTAACTGTTTCTGTCGGTTCGGATGCACATTGACTTCATGTCTGATATTCGTGACAGCAAATTAAACCACCATACATCATTGTTTTTCTGAAAGATAAATATGACAGATAATACAAATATGTTTTTTTATATAAGGGTAGCACATTACACATCAACGTATGGTAACCATCCTTAATACAGCTGCTTTTACTTTAGTGTGTCAGAGCAGTCAGTGTGTCTGTTATACCATGCAATTAATGTTTACCAACAATATCATCCTTTCTGGTCTTTTTTATCATTTCCTCTAATATCAAAGTAGAAATTATTATAATATCCCTGTAGTGCATGATGTATGTGATCTTTCTGGCTATAAAGTTATTGTTTTGCAGCTGCAGTGTCCATTTTTCAGAAAGGTATCCAACTCTCTACTAATATTCTCATCCTTTGTCCTTAAGGTGTTTTATGTTTCAGCGAGTTGTCCTTCATCACAGAGCCCAGTGATGTTACTGCATTACCAAAGGACTCTGCTGTCTTGGACTGTCAGGCTCATGGGCAGCCTCCGGTCACCATCAAGTGGCTGAAAAACGGAGTTCGCTTGGCAGAGAGTGAGCACATACAGTTTCTGCCCAACGGCTCATTGTACATACCAAAGATAAAGCATACCAAGGAGGAATCAGATGAAGGGTTTTACCAGTGCCTCTCCCAGAACAAATATGGAGCTATCCTAAGCCAAAGATCACGCCTGACCATCGCAAGTAAGTATGGAGCTCAGAGTGAAAGGACTTCTCTGAGGCTGGTATGGACTATTCCTGTTTTCCACTGTTGGGAGCAAGATGAGGATGGGTTAAAAGTTGCTGGTGATACACACTTTGTGGTGTCAACATGCAGGCATCAGAATGGCAAGTTCATGGGTTATTAACCTGGAGATGGGAAGCAGATGTACCCCACCCCACTCTTTTTTTCTTTACTGAGGAAAAAAGCTCTAAAGTCTGGCTTTCCATGTTATTGGAAGTTGTTCAGACTTGGCCATGCTTGACTTTAAAGCTGTCAGTCCAGTTATAGGATCATTTTAAGAAACAGTTAAAGTTAGAAAGAGAGTCAATCTAAAAGCTTGTAAATATTCCATAAATAGGCATCCCTGGGTTGGAGTAACTTTCCCTGTTTTGAGCAAAAGTAACACTTGCACACTTATGAAAGTATTCAGGAAACAGGCAAAAGTTAGAAATTAGCCTTCTCTCTGTTAGTGGGAGTGCATTGTCATTGCAGACTGTGGCTCTGTGTAATTGCTGAATGGTCTGCTACACAGAGGAATCTCTGAAAGGCCATTTGCCTTTTAGCCTTTGTTTAGAGTAACCCTGACCGCCCCAGAAGAAAAGGCTAGGTTTTCAGGGCATTTGTTTGTCCACATATCAGTGGACAGCGCAGCTGCTTCTATTCAATGGGCCTGGTCTACCATGGACACTTCACAGGTCTTAGAAGGGATATCCCGTGAGTGGTGCCATGGAAACTAGCATGGCCCTTGAAATATACTGATTTTGACACTGACACTGACACTAAGAATAGAATGTTTGGGGCAATATGTCCTAATACTCAACAGTACACAACTATAAAGAACTAGAAACAACAATTGCACAGAAACAGATTTATAAATATGGAAATCCAAACAGGAAAACAAATCTTATTGGCTTATAGATGCACCAACTCTGCTTTGACAATTTTGTTTCCATTGCTGTCAGTGTATTAAATGGCAACACAGAAATCAGTTTCCTATAAATTGACCACACAAGAAAACACCTTAGAAGTCAAGTTTGGTCTGGAGTCCAGCCTTTGTCAGTGAAAGGGTTAAAGGTTTTCGGTCAGCTGTAGGCGGAGAGTGGAGGATGGGCCTCCTCTGTGCTCCCCTTCTGTCCAGAGGTCCTGCAGGTCAGGGGTCATTAGGGAAAGGCTTTGTGATGTCACAGGCCTGCTGCGGCTGGGCTGCCCTGCTGTTCTCTCTCTTCCAGCCCACAATCCCTTTCACTCTGTCCTCTGTTGCCCTGTCAAGCAGAGCCCTTTTGTTAACGAAAGGCCGGTTTGTCATGTGAATGAACAGGCATGATATTCCATTAAATTTTGTTGGCCTTTTTTAAACATGTTTACATTCAAGAAGTTTAGTGTTGCCTCTAGTTCTAGGACTGCATCACCAGTTTCTGCACCTCTTGAATTTACAGAGGGTGTCAGATATTTCTTACAGTGTTTGTAAAACATGTGTTCTTTGCTATTATAATGTGTTACTACTGTAGCTTTTGATATAGGATATTAACAACATAAGAATCACAAGGTTCTCCTTTGTTTATTGGCTAATAGTAAACTGTCTTCGATCTGACTCCCAGTTTGGGCTAAAATTGAATGGACAGGGGGTAGAAGCGAACTTTGACCTCCTCAGAGAAACCTTTGTGCTGTTTGACCTAGACATTGATTTGTTCTTTACAACAGAGGTGACCATATTAGTGGATCAGTCTGTGCAGGCCGCACCCACCGTCTACATCACTGATCCCAGCAAGAGTGAAGATGGTCTGATATCTCTCAGCAGAGAGTAAACAGCATATTGTTTTTAACTTGTTACCAGGCGCTGGCCACGATGCTCAATGGTCAGCCGTGGTGTCTGGAGATGGAATAGTTCTAGACTTCATCACAATACTGACCATTGGAACATACTTAAATTAATTTTGACTTGTCATTTGGTTGTCATGTACTGGCCCAAAGCCAAAACCTGCTGCCATTGCAGAGGAATAATTCAAACCATGAAGGATTTTTTTTCTGACCCTGGTTTAGGGCAAACCCATAATGCACTTCACATGAGCAAGGCTACCAGTTTGTTTATGTAGTATTGATGAGATTTGGTCTTGAATTAAAGGATTGCTCTTTAATGTGGAGTTTCAGTGGCAGAACAGGGTATTGACTTTCTTTAACATGATATTGACTTCCTTCCTGTGAGTGAGGGGGGAGGCAGAGTTATCACCTTAATGAATGAAGGTCATTGGTCATCTTTTATATAGTTTTCTGGAGATAAAGATTGGGTTTTTTATTTGTGGTGATTATTGAAAGATCTTTTGAATAAAATTGTGTGCAATTGTTTTAGTCATTTTGAAGTACATTTGTACTTAATCAGGGACTGTAGCAGGGCCTAAATAGGACAATTACATATGCACAGCTGTAAAATATATGCAACCTTAAACTGACAAAATGGCATATTTTGATGATAAGTGGTGTGTCATCCCCGACTTCAGCAAGAAATTGGTTTGGTTTTATATCTCAACATAGATATAGATATTTATAGATATTTTTTATTTTTCTATTCCTAGCGGTTACTCGTCCTTCTTATGCAAAGTGAATTGATTGTTTTTTATCCATAACAATGCATCATTCAGTGTCATTCTTCAATTGATCCATTGATTGGACCAGCTGGGCAGTATGGGACCTGATTGCTCATCTGCACAAAAGCAAGATCATTGTGTCTTGCAAAGATCAATTCCTTACATAGAATCAGTTAACATCCATCAAAGTCATTGCTTTGCATGCAAAATGTGTAATATTTTACCAATTTGAGAGAAAATGCTCTGTTTAGTAAGTGGCAAACACAACTGCAGAAATAAATCAGTGTAAATAAACCCACCACTAAAACATATACCTACTGATTTCATAATAAGTTAACGAGGTAGGTTTCAGTTGTGATGTTCTACTGCTGATACCTTCTGCCTTGATTGATAATTTGTTTTTTCCACAGGTATCTCAGAGTTTGTATTGCATCCTGTGCCTATGGTGGTGACTGAGGGCGAAGTGACACGATTCTCCTGTGCAGTCACTTCTAGCCCTCCTGCCACCATCACCTGGGAGCTCAACCAAAGCACATTACCACTGCAGACAAACAGGTACCTGCAAACACGCCTTGAGTCATTTTAGATACTTATAAAAAAATTCTCTTGCTTTTAAAATATATTTGTAACCTAGTAGCAGCTCCCAAATTCTGTTGCTGTCCAAACACACCCTCTAGTTTGATCCTAATGTAACCTTTGTATGTTCCCAGAATAACAGTTTTGCCCAATGGAGTCCTTCAGATCCACAATGTACAACTGGAAGATGCAGGACAGTATCGATGTGTTGCAACTAACATCGGTAGCCGTTTGAAGAGTAGAGAGGCCACACTGACAGTCAACCAGGGTACAGAGACTTCATTAACTGGATTTTAAACCATCATATTATGTTGGGAACGGTTAATTTATTTTTAAATCTTTCCTTTTCTTGTAGGTGCAGGCCCTAAACCACGTCAGAGGCCCAGAATCATTGCTGGACCTCAGAATGTCACAGTTTCTCTTCACCAAACTCTGGTGCTGGAGTGTATGGCCACAGGCAATCCCTGGCCCATCATCTCCTGGAGCCGTGCCGACAGTAAACCAATTGATGTGTACAATGCCAAAGTACTGGGCAACGGGAACCTGGTTATTACAGATGTCAGTTCCAAGCACAGTGGAGTCTACCTCTGCAGGGCCACCACACCTGGAACCCGCAACTACAGTATTGCTGCAGCCAACCTCACAGTTCAAGGTACAGAAAAATCTTGAGTAGTTATACTGCATTCTTATACTCCATGTGCTTTAACACAAAGAACGTTTTGCAGATGTGAACTGATTTTTAGATAGATTTAGAGCTTTTGTTGGCTAACAAATGGCAAGCAATAGACTGTATTTTCATCCCTTTTCTTTTACACCTCTGTTTCAGTGCCACCATCCATTGTCGAGAGGCCTGAGAGTCAAACCCGTCCAAGAGCAGGCACTGCCCGGTTCATGTGCCAAGCCGAGGGAGTGCCCCCGCCACGCATCAGCTGGCTAAAGAATGGGGAAGAGGTTCACTTAAATGGGAGGATAAAGATGTACAACAGGTATTATACAACAGGAGTTGTGGACACAATCACACATAACTGTAGTACTGTTGAAAATATTGGTCTTAATTGAATAAGATAAGTTGCTTTTCTATGGCTAGTACTGATTGTTAATATTTTGTTAATTGTTCCACAGTAAATTGGTGATTACCCAGATCATCCCTGAGGATGATGCCATCTACCAGTGCATGGCAGAGAGCGAACAGGGTTCTGTGCTGTCCTTGGCTCGCCTTATTGTTGTCATGTCCGAGGACAGGCCCAGTGCACCAAGAAATATTCACGCTGAGACCATCTCAAGTTCTGCTATCTTACTGGCCTGGGAGAGACCTCTCTACAATGCAGACAAAGTCATCGCCTACTCCATCCATTATATGAAGGCTGAAGGTGAGACCAAGAGAAAGAACCATTTAAATATGTTTCAAGTTCTTCATTTGAGCTTAATAAGATCAGTTATTGACTAAGAGGGAGGAAGGTGTGATAAAATGCAAGATGGCAGTCAACCACAATAAGCTATCTCACTGCCTCACATATGATCAACTTTCCTTGTTGAAGGCCATCTGTTGTTGCTGCACAGAGCAGAGGTCAAGGAGGACTCAGAAAGGCAACTTCACTGAAATAACAGCGGGCTTAGCCAGCCCATTGTCTGCTCCTCAGCTCATTCTGCTTGCAGTTAAAGGGGCAGTGTATCTTTTTAATAGCCTCACAGTCTTGCAAACCAGTAACTTAAGGAGATATTTAACTTTACTTTATTAAGTCAAGTCTGCTTTTGTAAACACATTTTTAGATGTTTAAGTAGGTCTACTATAAGAGGCTTGGAAGCAGTTATGTGGCTGTGCCTTGCATTACACATGTTCAGCATCAAACCTTCCAAAACACTTCGTCCTACTTCTTTGAATCATTTTAACCTATTTTCTAACCTGCTTTATTTTTTGTTGTGTGTCAGGTCTGAACAACGAAGAATACCAAGTTGTTATTGGCAATGACACAACCAGTTATATCGTTGATGACCTTGAGCCAGCTCGAAACTACAGCTTTTACATTGTGGCTTATATGCCAATGGGAGCCAGTCGTATGTCAGACCAAGTCAGTCAACATACCCTGGAGGATGGTAAGCGTAAAGCATTGAGACTCCCAGCATTCCTTGCAATAAATCACTCTGGTAGTTAAGCTAAAATGCATGCTTGTGATGTGTGTACAGAGCACATTTTGAGTGGACATAAGGGGGATGGGCATGCTGTTTTATAACAATTTTCTGTGTGTTCTTCTCACTAACAGCAAATTTCTGTGAATAATAAATAGAAATATGACAGCATAGTTTGTATTCAGAAACTTCTTCACTACATCAGAGTCAAGTCTATTTCTTATATCCCTGTCTTTCCCCAGTGCCTTTGCGTACCCCAGAGCTAAGTCTGATCAGCCACAGCTCCACAGATATTCAGGTGAGCTGGCAGCCACTGCCTGCCAAGGTGAGCCGCGGTCGGTTGTCTGCATACAGACTGTCCTATCGTACAGCGGCAGACAGCAGTGTCACCTCTGTGGAGATACCTCAGAACAGCACTGAATATCTGCTTGAGGGCCTGCAGCCTGACACCATCTACCTGCTCCGCATGGCTGCAGCCACCCGTGTGGGCTGGTGTGAACCTTCTGCATGGACCTCTCACCGTACACCTAAGACCTCCAGCAGCAAAGGTAAACTTGCAGACGGCTGAAAAGGAAACGCCACAAAGTTTTGAGAGTTGGTGATAAAAAGTTGTATGTTGTTCTTTTCAATGCGATATTATCGCATGGCTATATATAGCAGTTTTGTTCACTTTTCGATTTGTGGCAAAAGTTTTCATGTGTTATTGAATGTATTCTTACGGTGAAAGCAGATTTCTTCTGTAGGGTAAGTAGCAAACAACAAGTACATGGCATGGAATCACGTGGTGCCAAATTGTAACTGGCTATGCTTTTGCTTTTGTCACATCACTGTTTTGTTACTCTTAGAATGCCAGGAGGATCACTAGAGCTCATGCAGTGTGGCCAGCTTATGACTAGAGTTTGCTCTTGTAGCATTGTCCCACAGTCTTTGTGTTGGTTACCCAGGAACCTTTGCCCTTCGCTGTCAGTGATGTTAGAGTGGCCTCAGTCACGGGTCATAAAGAGAGGGCCTCCGGCATCTATGTGGGGGAAAGAATAGCCTCTTTTCATGGCCTGGTGTGTTGGGGGAGGTTGTTTGTCCACCAAAGCTCGATTTCTTTTTTTCAAGAGTTTAGTTAAAAATTTAGGTTATGTAGCACAGCACGGCCGACAGAATTATACTTGTAGAACATTAATATTAGTGAATGAACAGTCTTCTAAAATGTTATTTGTGTTGGTGCATTTTTTCCAATATACTTCTCAAAATATAAGTCTGTCACACCCAAATTTCTTAATTTGTGAGGACACTTCTGAGAAAGCATTGCGTTAGTAGGATAATCTCTCATCCATCCATCCTTTTTCTATACCCACTGTCCTGCTGTTTTTTGTTGTTTATATGTTTAGTCTTTCTTTGTGCTCAGCAATATTTTAAATATGACTGTGTATTGATCCCATGCCTGCTGTCTCTACCCCACAGTGCCTTCAGCCCCTGTTCTTCAACTTGAGCCTCTTAACTGCACCTCCATTGTGGCACGCTGGCAAACCTCCCCAGAATCTGTGGCTGTCCAGGGTTACCGGCTGTGTTACCATGAGGAAGGACAACCAGAGCAGCCCACCATCCAGCTGCAAGCTCAGACCTATACCTACACCATCAGTGGCCTTGGTGAGAGATGCACTTTTGTTGTCATAGCTGTCTAGTTTCGAGATGATTGGAGAGTGGAGCAGATGAACATTTAACATTATATATATTTCACCATGTTAGTGCACTACTATCATTTAGACCTGTGATACTGGCGTCAACAGAGAGTGACCGATGGGATCTTACTCAAATGGTTTTTCCCAATTTAATTCAGTGGGCAGTTGGATCCTGTATTTGCATTTTCACCTTCTGTCCTGATCAATATGGACTGACCCCTCTTGCCAAACCAGCAGTCCTCTTCAGCCTGGCTGTGGTATTGTATGAGATCAGGCTTCCCAGGTTAGAGGTCAGGGTCCAGATGTCCCTCCCACCACCGTTTCCCATACCGCGGCTTGCATAATTACCCCTTGCCATTGTGTTGTGTTCAGGGCCAGTCCTGCCCTGTAAGACCCTGGCCACTACCCCCCTTTAGCTGGACACTGGAGCACACAAACAAAGCCCCCTGGGATTGGCCAGAGCTGGACCGAGCCACTGACCTCTAGCCGTGAGACAGCAGTCCTGGATTAGGACCTTGCCCCCACTGGTCATCTGTGCTGTCCATATAAATAACCCACAGCAATCTATATGCAATATGAACCAGGATCATACTGATCAAAACTGTTAACAATATCATTTTGTCTGATTTGAGTCTTCAAGCACAGCGTGGCTCCTACTCAGTCCATACACAAAAAGTTGAAAAGGGTAGATTGTTAGTAACTATTTTTAATTTATCTGTGTTCGTAGTAGCTTCAGTATGTTTCAATATTGATAAATACGCAAGCTGCTGTCACTGGTTCCACAATATCACTGATCTCAATATAAGTTCTGTTTTGGAGCCATGTTTCTTTCTGTGTCGCTCCAAGTTTAAGGCTATAACACAAGGGCAGTAGGAAGAACGTGAAAGAGGGAACAAAAGGGGCCCAGCTCCCACTGTCCTGTGCCCAGATTCCTTGTGTTCTATCTTGGCCTGACCTGGTGACCCCAGTCAAACCCCCCCAGTCCCATGGGCCTAGGATCCCAGCAGCTGAACGCTGCCTCTGGCCCAGCCCCCACAGCAGGCCTGGACACCGCCTTCACTGGTCAATATCCACTGGCCGACCTTTCACACTGGAGGCATAAAACAAACCTTAACACTCCCTAAAAACGTCCTGATTAAGGAGCTATGTCAATGGTAGCTAAAACACAAACTTTGATTCCATATTTAATTCAAAGTTTACCAAGCCCAGACCTCAGTCGTCTTTCTGATGTCTTTAAGTCAGCACGTGATACAGCCTTCTTTCTATACTCCATTATTTCTTTTCTTATTACTGTTGGTTTTTATGTTTACAGTACAAACAAGATCACATTCTACCTCATCTCACCTATGTTGTTCCCCTCAAATTTAGTGATTTGTTTTGTGAGCACGACCTATTTCATAGGGTTTTATAGTTGTAAAATCTTTATAGGCTTTCAAAAGGAAAAGACAGTATAATTTTGTGATAATTTTAATAGAGCTTATTGATCATGTCTCCGTATTTACTGGGCCTTGGGGCCGGTTGATCTGTCTCATGCTCCTTACACATGACAACGCATGATAAATGAGAGGTTGGGGGTGACTGAGGAGGACAACGGCCAGTTAAGACCTAACCTCCCCCTGAGCTAATTGTCAATGTGTCTGACTTTTTTTTAAATAGATGCTGCTGTAGTTGTTTGGTATTTTATTTGATTTTTTATCTTTCAAGCTTTGTTATTATTTATCAAATATTTGGCTCTTTTTGGACCATTGGTTTGTAAAATGTTTTGTGCAGTCATTGTAATGGCAATTTGACCAATCTTCAGTTTTAGTTTTAACAACATGGCTGGAAATGGCTGAAAACTGATTATTTGTATTTCAGATCCAAGGAGAAAGTATCATGTCAAGATTCTGGCTGTCAGTCAAGCTGGAGATGGTTATCAGGCAGACCAAACAGTCAGCACTCCAGGATGTGTGTGTAAGTACTTTTCTCTATTGTGTATTTCAAAAGTTATAAATTTAAAATGGAGTACAACCTTTTCTCAGATTGTGATACTGTATGTGATTAAAATGTATTCATTTTGCTTCCATCGTGCAGCGGCTCGAGACCAACCGGCAGCATCCCCTCCACCTCCAGATCACGTAACTGTCTTGGCCAACAATTCATCTGCTGTGTCCCTGCGCTGGAGCCGTCCTGCTTTCCCCTCTGGAAAGGCTGTTAGCTATACAGTCCGCTGTACACCTGTAGGCACCCACAACGCCTCTGCTGTACGCTACCTACAAATGTAAGTTGAGAACCAAAGAAATTCAGTATTTTGCCTCTGGCATGACAAATAAAGCCTCTGAAAGAGTTTTTTTGTTTGGCTGTCTAAGTATTTACATTATGTTACACTGCGTGTTTGTGGACATGCCCCTTGTACTTTTTATCATTGGTTGTTTGTAGTACAACCTACAGTTGCACATTTTATACAGTGGGTAGTTCTGGAGTTTGGGCTTCCAAATGGCCATAATGTAAGAATTTTGTTTATCCACAGTACCAAACAGAGTGTGATGATTCAGAATTTGGATCCAAACACTCGCTATGAGATTGTTGTGCGTCTCCATGTGGACCAGATGTCGAGTCCCTGGAGCTCTGTTCTTTACCATCGGACTCTGCCAGCAGGTAATAACTTTGACTAACTATAACTAACTAACTATTAACTATTTCGCTTTGGAAGCCTCTATTTCCTCTACCATGCAGACACAAATCAGATTATATGCCTGTTTCTCAGTAAATCTTTCAGCAAGTGTTGTTTATTATGAGTGTGTTTGCTCTGTGTACAGCACCTAGCCAACCACCCACAGGAGTGCGAGTGAGTCTGATCGAGGAAGACACTGCCCTGGTGTCCTGGAGGGAGCCCACAGAGCCCAATGTGATGGTTACACATTATACCATCCTGTATGCTACCCAGAAAGCCTGGTTGGCTGGACACTGGCAGATCGTGCAGAGGGAGGGTGAGTAGCGCACTGGATCATGTTATCTGTAAAGTTAGTGATGCAGAATGTATTTTGGGGGAAATATATGTGCCAGCACCACCCCTTACAATCACCTAAAGTAACCATATTTAAAATTTGATTTAAAAAAGATACTCAATAGCAAAACATTATATACATGAATATGAAAACAGGCAAGTAATGCCATATAAGAGATTTACAAAATTCCATTAAGGACATTAAACTAAACACTGGATATTCTTAAAGCACCTTTGTCCACTATAGTATGAGTATGGGAATCCTTTAGGGTAACTTGTAAACTATAAGAACCTTTTGTTTTCCGGAAACATTTTAACGTATCTTACTAAGATATAAGTGTATCACCAACTACATAGAGACGGTCTTTCACCACTCTCCAATTTCAACTGTAAAATAATACATGCTGTCTGCACATATTTATGCAAGATTACGTGCACCTGTATCAGTTTCCTTTATTTCTAATCCTTGTGGTGTGTTTCTGTTTACAGGCAGCCATACAATGGCCCTGCTGGAGAAGCTTGAGCCGGGGAACGTCTACGTTGTGAAAATCTCTGCCTCCAACCAGGTCGGTGACGGGCCTTTCTCAAACATTGTGGAGCTGGCACTGAAGCATGGAAACACCCACCGCAGCAAGAACCCCAGGCACTCTGACAGCTTCCCAGATACAGGTAAGCTTCATGAAACACCTGAGTGCACATGATGGAGTCTTGGACGAGTTTGATTCATTTGTGATATCAAGCGTAATTTATAACTATATTGAAATGAAGCTATATTTGAGTGTTAATGTTGTCTGTTTAAAATTAATTTGAATTTTCCATATGGGACTTTCAAAAGAGATATTTCTCAGGCTATGTAATACTAGGTTTGTGATGCTATTTTGGATTCATTTGAGTTCATATTTATTAAATCCATGTGTCTTGACAAAACTGCATTTTCACAGTGAGGTGATTTGTTTATTGCTGGACGTATCCACAAAGCCGATTCTGCCACAAGTACAGATTTATAATTTTATAAGATAATAAGATTTTTTATGGTCTATGGAGTAAATGAAGGTTCTTCTCTGGTAGGAAACAAACCACTAGGAGACATAAGTCAGCAGCACTTATTTACCCTTTTAATTAATAAACCAAACAGTGTATGCACAATAAAGAGTTGTAGGTTTTGATTAATGTTATTTTTATCATTTTTACAATTAAATTCAATTTTAAGTTTAAGATAATTTTCAAGATAAGATTTCAAATCTTGTTTTTTTATTTTCTGGAAAAAGGTTAGGTTTTTTTTAGCTTTAGTAGTAGTATTCGCTTATTTAAGGTAGGAATATGAGGAAGTTTTTTTTCTGATAAAAGCTTACTGTAATGTTTAATGCACATCAAGGCCCTCACGCAGTGTTTATCATGATCTGCAAACAACAATAGATGAATGTGAAGGTGTGTTAAAGAGCAGTTTCTTGGTTGAGAGTATTAACTTCTCTTTTCATTTACTGTGATCTTTCTTCTGCATTTGAGTTTTCTTTGAATAATAGTAACTAATGTGTAATTATTTCCCATTTGACACACTGTGCTCTTTATCTTCCAGTGTTCTCTGATGGTCTCTACCACATAGACCAGAGGTCTATGACAGGAATCATTGTTGGTGTGAGCATCGCCTTGGCCTGTATTGTTATGTGTGCGCTGATCCTCATCAGTAAGGGCAGACCAAGGTACTGGTAATAATCATTTGGAATAATGAAACACAGTTGACAGAGTACATCAGGAATACGTTTTCTCCTGATATTTGTTTACATTATTTTCTTTGTATGGCTAATAGAAAATCCTCCAGTCCCAAAGTCATTGGCATGGGAGCTGCTGAAGATCCACGTGCTGGTTTGTCCCGGCCCAATGAACACCTTACAGAGAATGTTGAAGCCCTTATACCCATGATAAGTGCTCACTTTGTGGATGCCAAGGTGAGACAAAAACAAACCACAGTGAATGATATAAAGCTCTGTTTCACAGTTACGTGTTTTATGTTCAAAAGAGCACATGACTAGAAAAAAAATCTATATTTCTCATATATTTTCCCATTTTTTCCAGGGTGGATCCAACATTGTCATAAATAGTGCCGGTCCAGTCATCAGCACGAATCAAAGCAAGAGGTGGCTGCTCTTCCAGAGGGATGTCATGAATCCTGCTGAAAGTGATGTGAGTGATGCAACATTATTCTGGTCAATCTGCTTTTTTTCCAGTCAGATTTCTCTTTTATCTTAATTTCAATTCTATCCTCCGTAGGTTTTGACGAGAGCCAGCTTGTACGAGGCTGGGAAGACCGTTCTGAGGTATGAGGAGCATTTAGGGTCAGCGCCCCTGCCACCTTCGTCTCGGGAGATCATCTATGGACCTTTTCACTCGGAGAGCTCTCACACCAGCGAGGGCAGCCAAGAGACGGGAGACTCTGGACACTACTCCAATGAAGAAAGCAACGAAGAGATGAGCAACCCAACCAGCCAACGCTCCAGACCTGAATCTTTTGAGACCGACCATGTTACCACTGTCGCTGAGCTGAAGCAGTCTTTTGAGGTGGAAAATGAGGAGATGCTGAGCCATTCCCTCCATCACTCTGCCCCTGATGTTGCCCAGCTCTGCTGCACCCCAGAGGGCTCTCATACCGCCCTCCACACATCCCAGGTAGTAGGCTCGTGACATCACCTGGCCTAGATCTGTCTCCACCAGCCGACGCTAAGCCACTTCTACCTTTGCTTCCTGAGTTGAGCCCCTTGGTTGTTTCCTGAGGCGAAATGGATCAGGAAGCCAGCTGCTGTGATGGAGGAAATGTGCTTTTGCTTCGGATATACCTCAGGATTTTGAATGAATGTTTGTTATAACATTTTATTTCCATTTTTTTAACCTTCTACCTGTTTGTCTGTGTTTGGCGTTGTCTGTCCTAAACCAAAGCTCACCCATGATGAATGTTAAAAAGAATGTCAGAAATGTACTGTGATACATTTTCATTATATTTAATTACTTTTCACTGGAGCAGAGGGTGTAGTTGAGCCCTTTTGACTGATTATCTACCTCCATGTTCTGTTATTGTACATACATTACTACCTCCTTTTCACCACGTATGGTGCAGTATTATCTCAGACTCAGGGGACAAGGTGAAAACATTTCATTGCCATGTCTTGTTGCTTCTTGTTGGGGCGCTCTTCTCCAGAGGTCCTCCTTTTTTAAAAATTCTCCAAACTTTTTATTTTCACGGTTGGAAGAGCTTTCGTTTCACATTGTTTGAATGATGTATGTTGTGAAAATAACAAGTGCATTAGATATTGTCAAACTATTTGAGCTTTATCATACAATATCGTTTGGCATTTTCAGTGCACTGAACTCAAAGCTTTAACATGGCCTTAATATCGAAAGGGCTTTGCATACTATAGAAGATGAGATCCAAAGACGTGAAAAATTGTGCCCAAAGAGTTTTAGATAATACAATAGATATTCTAAGGCAACCAAAAATATAATTGATGTACACTGAGGGTGCATCTGCCAAAATATTGTTCTTGCCAATGATGTAAATTTCCCTTAGAATGCTGGTTTGAATGCTTTTCTCAGTGTAAATATTCTTGATCCTTTATTCTGGTGAAAGCTTTAGCACAAGTCTCCCTGGCTTGTGTTCCATTTGCCTTCTAGACCATTGCTAAACGCAGCGGTGATGCCGATGCTATTATCCAAAGAGTTGTCTCCTTCCTCAGATGGGTAAGGCTTTTCATTCAGTTGATCCTTGGTACTATGAGGTGGAAATTACTGACACAAGACCAAAGATCCAGTGTGTCCTGCCAGTGATAGATGATGATATTTATTCTTTGTTTAGAGAATCATCTGTTACCGCTCACCAATATTACTGTTTGGGGAAGAATTCTCTTTCTCTCTCCATAATATTTCCTGTCCAGGTGTGACAATGAAGGATTCTGACTATCAAAATGGAAACCCTATGTGTGAAGAGCAACATAATCAATTTTTATATCTTTGTAATACAAATAATCCTAACCAAAGAAACTTGAAGTCTCTGTTATTTAGTGATTTTCTTTGGTTTTCATTTACATTATTTGCATTTAAATGTGATATAATTTCCAATGGTTTTGATTACTAGAAAGGCGTTATTACATTTTCTTTTTTAAAAGCTTGAGGTGTCATAAACTGTTCTGCTGTTTTTATCCCCATGAGATTTCACCCGAATGGTACCTAGGTTACATTGGAAATTTTAATTTAGATTGTCTTTTTAGCATGTTGTAAACAAAAATATTTCCCAAATTTAATGTGACATTTTACAAAATGAATAAGGCTGGTTTCAAGTTTCAAGTTTGTCTGTGTAATGCATTAATATAAAGGTTAACTGTAAGCCACAGGTCATTTGGCTGACTTTACTCAGGTGCCAAATGTAGATTTAGATTATAGACTTAACTGTTATTATTTAAGTTATGGTTTTCTGATATTTCTGCTTTTGAATACCAAAATACATCTTTTAAGCCAAAGTGGGCAACAAGACAAATTATTTTAAGTGTTGAAATGTTGCAACAGACTTTTTTGATACTCTCAAGATGATCACAAAGACTAGATAATAAAATTGTTCTTGGAAAAATACATTTTGTGTTGTACTTTGTTTTCTTGCGTTTATTAGTGTGTGTGTGTGTGTGTGTGTGTGTGTGTGTGTGTGTGTGTTTGTGAGCAAATGAAACTCCTTTTTAGATATTTATTTAAAAGTAAATATGATAAGAAATATTTTTTATTTTACCAATGTATACTATATATATTTACATACTACACGTACAGCTTGTTAGTAACTATGGACTTTGTGAATGGGTGGCAAACAATAAAAGTGTTTATTAGATGCTGAGCTCAAATATAAGCCTGTAAACAAACCCAAAAAGGCAAGAGTTTCAAAGATTTTACTCTATCTGTGTGGTTAATTATTTCAGAATTCCTTATTAATTTATTTAAAATAAATATCGACCACATTGGGCCGTCTTATATTGTTAAGGGCATGCCATACTGAACAACGTGAGGTTATAATCTATACAGTCATTCAGGAGAAGAGTCCACGTCCATCTAAGAAATTAACATAAATCCTGTGTGACTGTGAATCGTTTGGAAGTAGAAACAAAATGTCCAGCAGGGGGCAGCAGATATTCAACAGGCGCTTCAGCGGCCAGAATCAGAAAGGAGAAGAAATAGAGACGGGGCGGTCTTGTTTGTGTCGGTTGTCGCACGCAGCGCCTTTGCTGTAAAAATGCGCATCGAAAAGTGTTATTTCTGCTCGGGACCTGTGTACCCCGGACATGGGGCGATGTTTGTACGGAACGACTGTAAGGTATGGTACTGCCTTTCTGCCTGAATAATACTGTAGCTTTAACAGAAGCTCAAGTTTGACTGTTAGTGTTGGCCTTTTAGGTAGCTGGCTAATGTTAGCTTGCTAACTTAACGTGCTGTATTCACTCACGTGGGATGAAGACGGGGTATTACCAGCTGACAGATAGTAAATAACTTAACGTAGTGATTGTCTCCTTCAGTGTTCTGTTATTTAGCAGCAAATGAATAACGTTAACGTAACGATTTACGAAGCACGTGCTACCCTTTAATATGGATGAATCTGATGAAGACTCTGGACATTTAACTAGCAGGGCCTCGGTTTTGGGTTATGGAGTAATTGCGCCCTCTGAAGGTTCGCTGTGAAAACTGGAGCTTGAAACTACAGACTGGACAAATCAAAACACTCCCACAGACATAGCTCTGAAAATCTAATTTACTTTTTAAAGTTTATAATGTCTGTTAAGATTGTGTCAGCCAATCTTTGTTTGTCTCTCGTTTAATGTGTATTTTCTTTTTTGATCTGATTTTTCACTTTTTTACTTTGCTATTTGTGATGACTGATATTATAGCCTAACGTTCATTTTATGTTTGCTTTTTTTTAACTGATGGAATTACTTGTAACTATTTTAGCTTGTTTTATATTGTATGTCCTGCATTTACTTTTATTATTCGTGCTTATTGCTATTGAATTTTATTCAGTGGTTGTAAGCATTGGTTGTATTCTTTCCTTACATTCATAATTTTCATGTTTACACTGTAAACCTTGTACAGCTTTGGCAGTACCGTATGTAACACAGGATGGTCATGCCAATAAAGCAAATTTGAATTTGAGAAAGAAAAAAAAGTATAGTGTTACTGAAAAGGCAGCTGCAGGATCAGTATTTTAGCTTTATATAAACCCTTTTTGTAATATAGATTTATGAAGCTGATGCCAAGGTAATAATAGGGTGAAGCTGTTTTACGGACTACCTATATTGCCGTTTCTTTACGCTTCCTGAACAACATGAATGCCAATGTATGCCAGTGTATCTGTAACAATCTTATATTAGATTATATGCTGTCTGATATGATTAAATATGTGCAAAGATGGGGAGCGTGTAACTTACAATGAATGTAATGTCAAATCTTTAATGCAGAATATTTCAAAGTTGAAACTCAACTTTGTAGAACTTTGTAATTCCACAATCCCAAACTCCTTTTATCCTAGAAAAGTTGAGTTTTGAGTTAATTTTTCCTACACACTTTTTATTTAGACATTCAGATTCTGCAGATCAAAATGCATCAAGAACTTCAAGAAGAAGCGTAACCCAAGAAAAACAAGATGGACCAAAGCATTCAGAAAGGCATCAGGAAAGGAGTTGACAGTGGTGAGTTGGTTATCTACAGATTCCTTATCTCAGAGTCATTAATACGTTTTACTGTTACTTATCCAACAAACATCCTCTCTTTAAGGATAACTCTTTGGAGTTCGAGAAACGCAGAAACATACCTGTTAAATATAACCGGGATCTCTGGGAGAAGACAGGTAATGTATATATTTCTCACATGATTGAGGTAAAAATATTTTGTCATGTGATTTTTGAACTAAAGAGTCGATGTGTCACTTTTGATTTCTACAGTGGAAGCAATGAAGAGGGTGGAAGAGATAAAACAGAAACGACAGGCAAGGTTTATTATGAACAGGTGAGCAAGTCCTCTTTTGAGTTACTCTTTTACAGCTACTGTCTTACGTTAAATATATATATATTATAACAAAATTGGTATTGACAGTGCTTGCCTTGCATTTACTGTTTTCATCACCACTTTATAGATTAAAGAAGGGCAAAGAGTTGGAGAAGGAAGAGGCCATCAGCGAAGTGAAGAAAAATATACACCTCATCAAAGCACCACATGCAGGTAAGAATCTTTAGTCACCAAATAGGCAAGTTATACAGGTGAGCCTCATTATTGTGTACAATTTACAGCATTTGAATTGATGACATTGATTTTACACACACGCACACACAAGGTATAGTCCAGTGTGACAGTAGCAGACATAACAGACACACATGCACACTGTATAGCCCCTCTCACTGGAGGAATGGAATGGAATGAAACGTCAGTTTTTCACAATTTAGTGGTGATGGATTTTTTCCAGTCGTGGATTATTAAAAAGACAATCCAACTAGGGGAACAGATAAAATTCTGTGTAATGGAAGTCCTTAAGATTAGTCTGTAATATCAGCATTATTCACATGTGTTTTGTTTTTTTTACAGGAAAAGCCAAACAAATGGAAGCCAAAATGGTGCAAAAGCTACAAGAAGACGTGGACATGGGGGATGAAGATAATTAATTTTGTACCCAAGGGGGTTTCCATTTGTGTGATATGACTTGTGAGCATTGTACTTCTGTCTGGAATGAAACTTTCCATATGGCTGATGATGATATGGCTTGCTGTACAAGCACCAAAAGCATTGACCTAACAAAGATCTCCAAAGCAACAACAATTAACCAAGTATCTCCCAGGTATTTATTTCTGGGTGATAGTTGGGGCTGTAAGGAATATACTCTATCCTGTTGCATAATATAATGTATTACAGTAATGCAGAAAATGTTAAAAGGTAACCTACAAAAAATTAAACATCTTTTGGGAATTGGTCTTAAGTTGGTCTTGTTTTTTGTGTTATCTCCACTGTAACCACAGATAAATTCAATCTTGAATATGTGTTAAAAGTATGACATACCATAAAGCATTTTACTTTTACATCTGGATTTTGCTGATAAACCCTTTGTGATGGTTGTATTAGTATTAACATTATGGAGAAAGAGAAGGTTAGCTAAGCTTTCATACACTGCACACAAATTATACATAGTGTGATATAAGCACATGAAGTGTAGTGTACACTGCTATCAGCAAAAAAAAAAAGCATTTGGCCTATATTCATAATTTCCACATCTGTCACTCATTCAACCACAAGTACTCAATAATAGCCACAAAATGTATGTAAAAGTTATCAAAACATTTTGCTTCCCATTCTTAACCGGTGCTGGTATCACTAATACTGTGAAAAATAAAAGCATAATTAATCCTTTATTTTCCAAAGCCTTTTTTTCCTATAAATTACTCAGATAATGATTTAGACGAAATTGACGTGTTTTACTGAGGCAATAATGAGTCAACGGAAAGTCTTAAGAATTTTTCTGTGTTCATATTTTTCAGATTTTATAAGAATATTTTCAGCATATCAAAGATATTATACGGATGTAGATTTTGCGTTTATTGCCTTTCAAATCATAAAGGCGTGAATCAATAACTCAACACCTTCATGTATTGTCCAAATCTAAGATACACTATAAAAGTATATTTGCCCCACTGTCTCTCGCATCTGCTTCTCTGGTATCGATTCACTGGCCTGTTGCTGGACAGGCTGCATGACAGGCTGCTGCCCTCGCCCGCCTAGACGCTGCCAGTAGCACCTTTCAACTGCCAGAAGAGCTGGTTGAACGATTAATTACATCCAATTTTTGCGAGCAGAGCAGGGATTCAGTATAGTTATGTCCGAAGAGGTTGAAGGAACGAGGACTTCTGAAGAACAGCAGGTAAATTGTAACAACGAACTGCAAATTTAACTACTTAGCCGGTGCTACCAGCACGTCGAATCTGGTAAATTAGCCAGAGGCTAGCTGGAAGCTAGTTAGCCAGTAGCTAACATTCTACTCTTTGCTAATGTAATCAACGATGTAATTAGCTAATTAGCTACCAGCGCTTGATGGTGAAGCAAAACAAAAACCCTGCTTTTTGGAGTAAACTAGTATATTGCCGCAGTCACTTGCAACTTGATTTATAGCTTAGCTAACATTGGATGACACTGTAGCTAAACATGCTAAGTTAAATGGCAAGATGAATGCTAGTGCAAACACCAGTTGGAGTTTCCCCTCATGGCGGCGTCTGCATTCTGTGCAACATAAATAGTACCCATGTTAGCTGTAACTCTCTGAATACATATTGCAGTTTCCTTAATCACTAATGTCATATGCACTTTTAGCAAAACTTAGCAGCTTTTCTCCCATGTCAGCTTAGTGGTCATTTGCCATCCATACACTCTGTGTTCGTTGAGCAGGAAATGGAGGACAAAGTAATCAGTCCGGAGAAAGCAGAGGAGGCCAAACTGAAGGCCAGGTATCCTAACCTTGGAGCCAAGCCTGGAGGTTCAGACCTTCTGAGGAAAAGACTTCAGAAAGGGGTGCGTTTCATACCTAAAGTCTGCTTATCTAAACAATACCAGTTGCAGTGTTCTCACTTGGTGGCTTTTTTTTTTGTTTTTTCCAGCAAAAGTATTTTGACTCTGGTGACTACAACATGGCCAAGGCAAAAATGAAGAATAAACAATTGCCATCAGCCCCAACGGAGAAGACAGAGATCACAGGTGGGCACATCCCAACACCTCAGGACCTGCCTCAAAGAAAGACTTCAATTGTTGCCAGTAAACTGGCTGGTTGATGGTTTTATGTTTATTGTTTTGTTACCATTCCAACCCCCACTTCATTTCTACTTGCCGTTTACGTTTTTGTTCCTTTGTCACCTGCGTATGTATTCTCTAAGAACAAGTCATGTACCAAGTCAAGTTCTTGAGGAAAAATGGCAACTGTCAGGCACTGAATTGTCAGTGAGTTAAATTCAACAAAGTCGTAGCTGAAAATGTTTGTCAAGATTGTAAAAAAGACTGAGTAGCGGTTAATTAAATATGAATGGATGTTAGTGCTATCTTATTTTCCCAGAACGTTTTCACTTTTAAGCATATGCCTCCATGCACAGCAGCTGAAGAGCCTGTGCAGATAATCTGTTTTCATCACCACGAATGAATCTTGTTCCACTATGTCACTGATAATTACAGAGGCAAAAATACTGATGAATTATGACCACAGAGAAAACATTATCAGTTTGCACTGATGTATGTGTGAGGTAGAAGTGTAATTTACAGATATGCCTTTGACTCGTATTCACTCGCTCATATGGAGGCATGTCTGTTTAAATAGTGAAAAGTGAAGTAATCCTGCTTTGTTTTTTGGTTTTCTGATCCTTAATTGTGTGTCCCTTTCTCTCTCTGTGAAGCTGTTTGATTCTGTGCTTTCAAAGCATTTAAGATTAGACCACACACACGTTGTAGCCAGTTGTATTTTAACTCATTTTAGTGACGTTGGTTTGCAAAGACTTGCTGCTGGTCTCCATTTCATCCCAACCTTTAAAATGGCCTTAAAAGTAATGAACCCTCTTGAGCAATATTTGCTCCCTCAGTGAGAATCTTAGTTGTGAATTTTGCCTGAAATGTCTGTTCACTGTCTGACTGGAATCACTTAGGATTTTATGGAAAGAAACTCCCTTGACATGTCTGGAGTGTGCATGTGCATTTATTGTGCAGTCACACTGTGCCATTTGTTTTGTAAATAAAATAGTTTTGCATAATATCTTATAAGTACATGTATTCAATTGATTGTGTCCTTGCATTTATTTTTGCACTCAAAAGTTACAATGACAAACCTGTCTTCACTAAAAAGAGTAGTTTATGCTGTACTGAAGTAGAAGCCAAACATGATAAAAAAAAAAATGCCTCCATCTGATGGAAGGATGAAGTTTAAAAGATCTAGTTCAAAATCCAAGGTGATCCTGAGAATTCCAGAGGAAAACAACTGTACCTCCACCTGTTGGTGCATTTTCATAGTATATTAGCCAGTATGTAATAAAATATTCATATTAATATGGTCCTATTGTTATGGCATATTGAAAGATATTACATTTAAGTTAAACACAAACACGACAACACCATGAAAATATAGAAGTAAGAGCAGTCAGTCATATAGACATGTAGCATGCACCCATTTACAATGCTATATGACTAATGCCTTCATCAGTAACTACTGTTTCATATGGATGGACTCAAGTCCCTTGCATCTAAAGCCTTTTCCTGCAAAGTAAAAGCCATTAGGAGCATTTATAGTACAGATATTTTCATGTGAAATGTACCAAGCAGTACAAAATGAAGTTTCACAAATGTGCAATACAATACTTGAGCAGGGCCTGAAGGAGTGGGTGGAAGGGAGGAGGGTTATTTTACCCAGTATTTTAATCAAAAGGGGAAAAAAATAAAGGCAGACTGTCCATATTAAGGATAACTAGACCATAATTACTGTTAACAAAAAGTAAATTGGATGTTGAAATGGCAAACTTTAACAATTTCATGTTAGAGCTAGCTAGCTATACTGCATTAACAAGTCTCAAATCTTATTAGATAGCAATACCAGCATTTTTTCTGATGTGGACTGGCAGTCATGATGATAAGGAAACTGTGATGAATTATAGTAGAAGAAGCAAAAGTACGTAGTTACACTGCTCTAACATTCAGTTTTAATTTTTATTCTGGTAAAATTATCATACATGACCAGAGTAAGAAAATTACTAGACCTGATGCCAATGCAGTGTGATTTCCATCCCCCAGTATCAAATATGCACATGTTGTATCATGGCAGTAATGTTGACCAGTGGTAGAATATAACTTCCATTATATTTACTCAAATACTTTACTCAAGTGCATTTTTTTTTTAAATCAGAAAGTATTGACAGAAATTTAATTGGCAACCAGTTTGATTTAAGTCATTTTTCATGTGAAAACGCAAAAAAAAAAAAAAAATAAAATAAAAAAAAAATCCCGAAGCTGTTTTCTCTTTTAATCGCCTGCATTTATTTATAAGAATTTTGATGTTTGGACTATATTGGACAAAATAAGCACTGTGCAGGTGTCACTTTGGCCTCAAGGTATGGCGGGCGTTTCTCTGAATTGTAATGGAGTATTTTTGCAGTGTTAATACATGTACTTAAGTAGCTGAAGGATCTGAATAATCCTTCCACCACTGATGCTGCCACCACCACGGCCTCCCCTTCACACCGCTTAGTTGACGCGCGCGCGTTGGCCGCTGGGAGGCACACAAGATGCACGAGAGCTAAACGTGTCCGGGCACGCGCAGCTGACTGACAACTGTAGAAGCAGGCGTTGAATCCTTTCAGCTGAGCGCGCGCCGCCGAGCTCAGGAGAGGAGCTCAGAAAAGTTCGTGTTTACCTCGTGGAGTCCGTAACATGTTTAACCATCTTTCTGTCGGCGGAGAAAGTTTCCGAGGGAGCGAACTGTGAGACATGGCAGCCTCTGAACTTTACTCCAAGGTAGGTATGCTTGAGCAACAGCGGAGTCGGTTGTCCAACTCATTCAACTCTTTTCTCATGCTAACGTTAGTTGACTTACAGTTAACTGAATGCCGAGAATAGTAGTTTACTCATGTCAGTCACTTAGACACGTTTACTGAACAACTTCAGGGTTTTTAAAGTCTTAATTTATTGCCCTTTTCTCTGTCTGCCACATAAAATGCCCCGTATCCATCCACATTATACGCATGACTGCTGTCTGCTGACTGTATGTTGGGCTAGCCATTTTCCTGAGGTGCATGTCACTGCTGTTTTGCTGTAGTTTTGTAAAAGACTGTAAATGCAGTGGTTGAATGGCTCTGACCCGCTTCCCCCTCTGTCCATCAGCATGCCCGTGTATGGCTCCCAGATGCAGCAGAAGTGTGGAAGTCAGCAGAGCTTATCAAAGATTACACTCCTGGCGACTTGACGCTGACTGTGCAGCTGGATGATGGCACGGTGAGACAGGCAAATACCTCACGCACATAATCACACACAGGGCGATAGAGGCACTGAGGTGGAAATGGGTGTGTGATGTTCTGTCAGAGAGTCATGCACACATTTCTCTGAAAGAGTACTGGCACTGGATCCTCATAAATCTCTGTGTGCTGATTGGAGGCAGCTGTGATGTTTGGTAAATGCACAGAGGTTTCCAGTCAAGACCACAGAACACCTTGTGCCTCCTTATGCAACTCTGCAAAGCTTTGAATACAGGCAGCCAATGTAATGTTCTGGGCTCACAATAAGTGGACTGATGGATGAAAATGTATGAACAGTGTGTGGCTGAAGGTTTTTCACTCTGCGCTGTTCCTACCTGCAGCTGTGATGTCGAGTTTGGGCACGCACTTTTGGCAGGGAAGTATGTCCAAAGTATCATGAGTGAACATGAAGTCGAGCTCAGTGTCTGCTAGTTAGTGTCATCATTAAGTACAACTGAGACTAAGATTTTTGTACTTGGCTTTTTCTCAGTTTCAATTTTTGCAGGTGTTCTAAAATGAAAGCAACTTGCTATCTTTAGGCTCATGAAGTAGGTACTTATAGCTAATTTCTTATGTCTTTCAAGGAGGTGGAATACAAAATAGACCCCCGAACCAACATCCTGCCGCCACTAAGAAACCCTGACATCCTGGTGGGGGAAAATGACCTCACGGCTCTCAGCTACCTCCACGAGCCTGCAGTGCTACACAACCTTAAAGTGCGCTTTATGGACTCCAGGTTGATTTACACATACTGTGGTAAAGAGCTTCAACTCCTCACACTATCACTGTCCTGTCACTGTAGACTTTGGAGCCCTGCTCACTGTATGCTCTGATATAATCTACCGTACATTTTGCTGATGACTGTGGCTTAAAGGAACATGCACTAAAACAGTGGTTCCCAGCTTCTTTCCTTAAGGGACTTCTTTTCTATCGTTGAGTAAACTGACAACCCGTGACTAAGTGACGTATTTTATGGATACACATTATATTCAATGCATTGCAACAACAGTACAGAACAACTGAGAAACTGTACGATTAACCCAAATAGTGAATGCAGTATCTGTAGGAGGTTTGTGTAAAACAAGTGATTTGGATGAATTTTGAGCAGATTATTTCCTGTGAATTTTGCATCAGTTTTCCTGGTATTTTTGGGAAATTACTATACATTTCTCTGTATTGTGTTTCGTTTTAATTTTAGTTTTTAACAATCACACATACTTAAAAGGCTTTTTTTGGACAAATTCAGTATTCTGTTCTCCCTGACTCTCGACCATTGTTCTGTTAGCTCTTTGGTTATTTTAACTGCATACTTTTCCAATGCAGGGCAAGGCTGTTTAGCAGAGAGTGAAGGCTCTGTGAATATAGCTTGTGTTCAGGACTTTACTGTGCCCTTTTCTTGTGAGATAAGTTTATATCTTAAAAAATAATCAAAACCTTGCATTTTAGTTTATGTAATCTTTATAAAAATGTTCTCTTACACCCCTTAACATCAAGAAGGCCTCCAATCCCCCGTGAAGCCGGCAAACAGTGCACTGAAATGTATTACATGAATTTTGGATAATTAATGCACACAAAACAACTACAGTCAGGGTTCACGATTCATTAATTTGAATCCATGTCAGGTAACATACATTTATACTGTTTGAAGAGAGTGTAACTGAGGATTTTTCTTCTTGTGGTGTTTAGGAATTGTCCTGGTTGCCATCAATCCTTATGAGAGCCTGCCTATCTATGAAGCTGACATCATCAGTGCCTACAGTGGGCAAAACATGGGAGACATGGATCCCCATATATTTGCAGTAGCAGAGGAAGCATACAAACAGATGGCCAGGTCTTGTAATCTCCAAGTGCATGTAATTTTACATTTTAAAGCATATGAAATGTTTCCTTGAAAGCTGATATTCTGAATTTGTTTTAGCTAATAGTCCGTCTATATGTCATTACATCTTTTCACACAGAGATGAAAGAAACCAGTCCATTATAGTGAGTGGTGAGTCTGGAGCTGGCAAGACCGTCTCTGCTAAGTATGCCATGCGTTTTTTTGCCACAGTCAGCTGCTCCTCTGGTGAGGCCAATGTTGAGGAGAAAGTCCTTGCCTCCAGCCCCATCATGGAGGTAGCATTTAACACTGAAGGAAAGCAAGACAAAATTATAAAATGACAAAGGTTGCTGAAAACCTTTTGTTTGATTCTTCTAGGCCCTTGGGAATGCCAAGACAACAAGGAATGACAACAGCAGTCGCTTTGGGAAGTACATTGAGATTGGGTTTGACAAGAAGCATTGTATAATTGGGGCTAACATGAGAACCTACTTACTGGAAAAGTCTAGAGTTGTGTTTCAGGTAAATTTCATTCATATGGATTTAACTTGCATGTCTTTAGATGGCAACCCTCAGTGTCCGAAAGTTGCCCTTTCTATCTTTCTATCATCTGTGTTTTTAACTACAGTTAATTGATTTAAAACACTCTCATGTGCATCTAACATGTAACGTGTATCTTGGCAACTTAATAACAAACAACATAAACAACACACACTTTAGCCTGCCCAGCCCTTGACTAAAAAAGATGGCAAAGTATTGTGATTTGATTGTTTGTCTCAGATTTTATAATTTCAGTGTAAGCCTGCATGCATTGACGGTCGTAAGAGCTATCAATTTTACACGTGTTTGCAGTACTTGTGTATTTTACATCGGTTTGCACCACTTTTAGGCCCATGGAGAAAGGAACTACCATATATTCTACCAGCTTTGTGCCTCTTCACATTTACCAGAGTTCAAAGCCTTCAAGTTAGGTATGAGAGTCATTAAACATCACTTGTCATTTTAGCAGGATTTAGAATTTAGCAGGATTTTCTGTTGTAATTGCAGTTCTATCTAAGTCTATTTAGTGCATTATTTTATCTGATTAATGTTTGAAGGTTGCGCAGATGACTTCCACTGTACTAACCAGGGTCAGAACCCCGTAATAGATGGAGTGGATGATGCCAAAGAGATGTGTGATACCAGGAGGGCTTTCTCACTGTTAGGTGAGTGTGTAATGAATTTCAATAAGTTTTGCCTTTACATTTTGAATGGACAGTAATGTACAACCTCAGTTTCAACAAAGTTGGTTTGTCATGTAAAACATAAATAAAAGAAGTAGACAATCATTTGCAAACAAACTGCATTTGCAGACAACAGTTTTACGAAGTGTTCCCGAGTGCATTTGGTGATATCCTTTATACAATCATGTGTTTACAAAGTGGTGAACCTCGCTCCGTCCTTGCTTGTGAATAACTGAGTCTTTCGAGGATGCTCCTTTCATACCCAATCATGATACTATCACCTGTTACCAATGAACCTGTTTACCTGTGGAATGTTCCAAACAGGTGTTTTTGGAGCATTCCACAACTTTCTGAAATTTGTTTCAACTTGTTTGAAATGTGTAGCTGCCATCAAACTCAGAGAAAGCATATGTTTACAAAAATCAATGAAAGTGAAGAGGTAAAACATTAAATATATTATCTTTGTACTGTTTTCAATTGAGTGTATGTCAGAAAAGATTAGCAAATTATCACATTCTAACCCTTTGTTTCTGGATCGCCTGATGTGATTGTCATTTATTATTTTATTGTTCTGTTTTCATTGTAGGAATCAATGAAAGTGATCAAATGGCAATTTACCAAATTCTGGCTGCTATTCTCCATCTTAGCAACGTGGACGTGAAAGATCAGTCAGCAGACAGAAGCAGCATTTTGGTAAACACTGATTACCCATGGACACAACAAGAGAGTACTTTGTTTTGTTTAATTTGTTTAATATTATGTCAGAATATTATATTGAGGATCCTCACCATATATGATCATTATTATTCCAACTGCATTTCCAGCCAGGTAATGTCCATCTGATGGTGTTTTGTGAGTTGATGGGGGTCTCCTGTGAAGAAATGGCCCACTGGTTATGTCACAGAAAACTCAAGACGACCACAGAAACCTATGTCAAGTCTGTCTCCAAAACGAGTGCAGTCAATGGCAGAGATGCTCTAGCCAAACACATCTATGCCAGACTCTTCAGCTGGATTGTGGACAGTATTAACAGTTCCTTAAAATCTACAACGAAACAACACTCCTTCATTGGTGTGCTCGACATTTACGGGTAAGTTTTATTCCAGTTTTGTGGTTTCACCGCGTGTGTTCGCTAGATGACCAGTTTTAATTTAAACATATATTCTTCCATAGGTTTGAAACATTTGATGTCAACAGCTTTGAACAGTTTTGCATCAATTACGCCAATGAAAAGCTTCAACAGCAGTTCAACCAGGTATGTGTCTTTTCCTCCGAAACATTTTCATTTTGTTGTCAAAATGTGCATGTAAATCATTTTCAGCTGTCACTCTCTCCAGCATGTCTTCAAACTGGAGCAAGAGGAGTACATGAAAGAGGAGATCCCCTGGACATTGATTGACTTCTACGATAACCAGCCGTGCATTAATCTTATTGAGGCCAAGCTGGGTGTCCTGGACCTTCTGGATGAAGAGTGCAAGGTAAAATGCCAGTTTTAGTTTTTTTCTTTCACCCAAATTCTGTTCAGCAACTTTCCACTGGAGGAATCTCCACTATATTTGGAGGTTATGAGTAAGTCCATTACTAACTGATGTGTCAGCTCTTCCTCTTTCCATAGATGCCCAAAGGCTCTGATGACTCATGGGCCCAGAAACTGTACAACACTCTCCTGAAGCAGAATGCTCACTTTGATAAACCCAGGTTATCAAATAGAGCTTTCATCATCCACCACTTTGCAGACAAGGTGAAACACAGTTGTTTGTCCCTGGCTGTGGTGGGTTTGTGTCTCAGTGGTCAGCAGATGGATGAATGACTCATGTTTTCCATTCAAGAGCACCAAGAGAGAGCAAATGTCAAAGTGTTGTTACTTTGTCTGCAAAATCAGACCTATGTGCTTTCACCACATGAATCTGTTTATCAGAGCAATGATAGTCAGTCTACTTCAGACTCTGAATGATGGATATGACCTTTACTGTGTTAGTCAAAGAACATGGTGTGACCTGTTCTTTTTGCCTAGGTGGAGTACCAGTGTGAGGGTTTCCTGGAGAAAAACAAGGACACAGTCAATGAGGAGCAGATAAATGTGCTGAAAAATAGCAAGGTAAAGTAGTTTCTAAAGCTCTAAAGTTTTATTATATTTTCACTGAGTAGTCCTTCAGCTCATTTTGTGGAGGTTGAAGGAATTCAATGTCAACACCTCTTAACCAACTAAAAACAAATGACTATAAACTATATTTTATGTTGCAAGTCCCTGGGTACACACCCTGGAATTGTTCAACCTTAACTATTGGAGGAAGTACAGCCACTTTTTCAGTTTCAGATTGAAAACACTGCCATCTGCTGTTCAAAAATAGCTTTGCATTTTGTCACTCTGACCTCTGGAAAATGATCTTTTTAGTTTGATTTGCTGCTGAAGCTGTTCGCGGATGATGAGAAGGCACAGAGCTCTGCTAACAAGCGCACCAGTGTCATTGGAAGAGCTGGTCAGGCTCAGAGGGATAATAAGAAGACGGTTGGGCTGCAGGTGAGAGCATGAAGAGCAGCCATCATGACATTTGGTGATGTGCGATGCTTTGTCATACATTTCTCAGCATCACGAAAAACCAGGAGAAATGCATGTTTAAAAACAATTTTGTGGAGAAATATATTTAATTTAATTGTTTTATTAGCTGGTCAGGCTTAGTTGACTTTAATATAACCACCAAAGAATGTACAACTGGATGATTTCTAAGTGACTGTCAGTCGAAATATGATATTGCACATTTAAACTGAATGTTTAAGTACATTTTTACAATTCATGTATTTCCACACTTAGTAGTCAATCAATGATTAATCATTGTCTTGTTACTCAGTTTCGACAGTCTCTGCATTTGCTGATGGACACACTAAATGCTACAACTCCTCACTACGTACGCTGCATCAAGCCAAATGACGATAAAACTTCGTTCACGTGAGGAGGATGATTTCACTCTACTGTTTCACGCAGTTATTGCATCGAGCACAGATGTACATCTGTTTTTGTAACGGGTGTTTGTGTGTGTTCTCTTTCATAAAGCCTGGACCCTGTGAGGACGGTGCAGCAGCTTCGAGCATGTGGCATACTCGAAACAATCCGGATCTCAGCAGCCGGCTTTCCATCTAGGTAGAATATTATCAACCACAGCTGGTAGAGAGCACAGGGTCATGGGTAGTTGTACACATCATTGTATTTTTGTAATTCTTAGAGCTATAAAAAAAATGTATCCTTATGTCTATGAATATTGTAGATGGACTTATCAGGAATTCTTTAGCCGTTACCGGGTCCTCATGAAGCAAAAGGATGTGCTTCCTGATAGGAAACAAACCTGCAAAAATCTCCTGGAAAAACTTATAAAGGTATGTCTGAAATGTATAAAAACATTCTCATAATGTCAATAACATAATAAATATCTTCATTGTATATGTATAGACTATATGCTACTGTGTATTCTGTTTTGCTCTTAGGATCGGGATAAGTATCAGTTTGGCAAAAACAAGATCTTCTTCAGGGCTGGTCAGGTGGCTTACCTGGAGAAGCTGCGCTCCGACAAGCTGCGCATGGCTTGTGTCCGCATCCAGAAGACTATCCGCTGCTGGCTGGCCCGCAAAAAGTTCCTGAGGATGAGGGAATCTGCTATCACCGTACAGAGATATGTACGGGGTCACCAGGCACGCTGGTGGGTGGAGACATTCAACAACAGCAGAATAAAAACACACTGCTCTATATATGTATATTTCTTACATGTTTCTATTTTCAGTTATGTTAAGTTTCTGCGAAGAACCAGAGCAGCTGTTGTCATTCAGCGAAATGTGCGTATGTGGGCGGCCAGGAGACGCTACCAGCAGCAGCGCTCTGCAGCTATCTCTATTCAGTGCTTCTTGAGGGCCTACATGGCTAAGAAGCAGTACTATAAGGTAATACCATGCTTAATTAAAATTCCATGCTTGTACATCTCCTGTACTACAAGGTTTTGTAGCCAAAACCAGATTTTATTAACATAATTCTAGTTAAAGGAAATATTAAGAATATTAAGCCTTGAGCCCACTGAGTGTTTTTATGGGTTTTCTCAATCCATAATTGATATTACAGTTACCAAAATTGGATTTAATAGGTGCCACCAAGAAAACAGGAATTAGTGCCTCTTGAATATAATATGAAAAGTTTCAGGCTCAAAGGAAGCCCAGATGTGCCAGGTTCCGGTAGTCACATTGTTGAGGCAGTGAAGCCTTGTTACAGCAGTACAGCACATTGTTTGTACTTCCTAAACCTTGATCGCTGTGTTGGATTATTGGATTGTTAATCATAAAGTCATATGAATAGAGACTGACAATATTCATACTGAAATTATATGCTTCAAATTTATACCCACAATTTCATTGGAAATTGTATTAGTAGGCAGCAGCTTGGTCCCGTGTTTACTTCCTGTCAGCTGAGGTCATTCAAATTATGGAAAACTGAAACACATGGTGTTAATTTCACTTATTATTTTATTATAAAAAGCATTAGCACTTTTTCTGTAAAACTGATCTTACAAACAGCCTCTCAATTTTCACCTCACCTCTTATAACACTTTTCGCCATTACAGATTTTCACATGTAAACTTGATATTTCATGTGTCTTTTAACAGTTGATGTTTGAGCAAAAGGCTGTGGTCATCCAGAAATGGATGAGGGGCTGGCTGGCTAGGCAGCATTACAGACGCACCCTGGCTGCCATCACCCTGCTGCAGAGCTGTGTACGTCGCATGAGGGCCAAGAAGGAATTAAAGAAGCTGAAAGTGGAGGCGCGCTCTGTTGAGCACTTCAAGAAGCTCAATGTTGGTATGGAAAACAAGATAATGCAGTTGCAACACAAGATAAATGAGCAGGTGAGTATTGTGTGTGTGTGTGTATGGACTGTGTGTTACATAGTTGTTTACTCTGGAGTCTATCATAATAACTGCTGTGGGAAAGGCATTTGGTCATTGGGAGTGGTCGTATCACATGCGCGACATGTGTGTCTATCCCCCCCTGCAGCATAAAGAAAACAGAGAGCTCAGTGAGAGGCTGAATATTGTGGAGAAGAACCATTCTGTGGAGAGAGAGAAGCAGAGCAGAGAGATCAAAAACCTACTTAGATCAGAGCAGGAGGCCAGAGCCAAGGCAGAGACACTTCCCTCGCTGCTGGAACAGCTCTCCTTCCTTCAGCATGAGCTGGAAAACACCCGCAGGGAGAAAGAAGACCTGGAAGAGCAGACAAAGGTCTATAAGGAGCAGACACAACAGGTAGGCCTACATGGCTTCATCTAAATGTATCCAACTTCACCGCCTGCCTACTTCATTAGAGTTTTCTACAGAGCGCTCTGTCTTTAATTTGCTGGAACGGTAAACAGTGGAATTAATAACTTGGCATTGGTGGAGATACAAAAGTACTTTCAGTGACATTTAAGATTATGTTGTACGTCATATGACCAAACCGTTCCACACTAAGAAGTAGAGCAGAGTTTTGTTCATTCTCCCCAGTCTTTGTCAGCCATTAGTTCAGCTTTCAGAGCTCAGATTGAATTTGTTTTTTTCTTTTCTTTCTCCATGTGTATATTTTTGTCACTGTGATCCCATATTTTTTGCTGCTTTAAGCTGCATTCTCATTTGTTTTATTATTTTTAATTTTGCTTGTTGAAAATGTTCAGTAAAGAATGGAGCCATCCTCCATTTAGGTTTTAGGTTTCCACAAATTCAACATGGTGGTACATGGAGTATAATAAGAAAATTAACTGGGACACATTTGAGTTACAAAAGGACAAAATGAAATACAAAATAGGAACTAAAAAAAGTAGGAGCTGCCCTTTGGTCATTTTATAACTTAGCAGGTTATTTTGCTCCACTTTTGTTTCTAGTCACAATGAATAGGAATAAAGAATACATGATTTTGCCTCTTTTCACAATCAGGTGGTAGAGGAGCTTAATATGAAGAACGGCTTGTTGAACAGCGAGAAAGATGAAATGAGTAAAATAATCCTGGAACAAGCCCAACAGTTAACAGGTACTGAGCAGCCCACCTCAACCTCCACAGTAAAGTACTGGGGTCATTTAGAATGAATAAACAAATAAAACTGTTTTGTTTCAGATGTTAAAACCAACATTGAGAACATAAAACAGATGGATAAGGACTTAACTGAAGAACGCTCTCGCTACCAAAATCTGCTGAGTGAACACCTGCATCTGGAGGAGCGGCACAGAGACCTGAAGGAAGAGATGAATCTGAGCATTGTGAGGAACACTTGATTTGGTGTCACAGTGTTGCAACAATTGTTGTCATTTTCATAGAGCCACAAGCCTGAATCACTTCTCTTAAGAAATTCAGTAGTTGTGAGAAATGTTTTATATGGTGATAATGACTTACAGAGTATACAGAAACCCGTTATCTGTACCATAACTTCTATATGACATTACAAAAATGTTTCTCATGATCGAGCAAATTTAGGCTACTTATTCCTCCTGTAACTTATCTGGACTTTTTTTTTAACATCTATCCAGAGTTCAAGCAAATCTGGTCACAAGAGGACAGACTCCAATTACAGCAGTAACTCATCTGAGTTTAGTCTGAGCTTAGGCTCTTCTGAGGGAGAAGACAGCTCTATACAAACAGAGGTAATGTAGAAAACGATACAGTATGGTGGTGCATTGTCAGAATTGGCTCAACATGATACTCTGCCCAAAAAGTACCTTTTTGAGTCTGAAATATTCACTCTCTGTATGCTTAAAGGTGGCTGTAAAATATTTGTATTTCCTATACTGAGAGAAAATAGCAGCTGTTTGGTGTACAGAATTTAAGTTTTTATGGTCAAAAAATTTGTGTTATCTGCAAATTTGAGCATCTTTACTGACATTTTAATTGTTGGCAGGTTACCAGATTTTCCTAATAATCTGGATTCATATAATTTCTTTGACAGTTGGGTTGCTATTTAGAAGAGTGATGGCAGCCTACAGGAGACTTTGTATTCCTGCCACAAAAAAGGGAAAGATAATTTAGGTACATCTTGATGTATGTTGACAGCAGCTGCAGGGAACGTCTTATATTTCGAGCAGCTGTGGGAAGATGTTTTTCTGGCCTTGTCTGTGTTGTGAATCGTGCAACATTCTAGCTAGTTTGTGAAGAGATTAATCAACCAGTGCTTGCTGTGTTCTGTCAGGATGAAACCCAGTCAACAGTGGACCTGCCAGTCCTTCTAAAACTCCAGAGACGAGTAAAGGACCTTGAGCAGGACAAACAGACGCTATGGCAGCAACTGGATAGAAAAGAAGAAGCCCAACAAGAAAATGCAAAAGTATGGATTGCACCACCAGTCTTGTTTCTTAATAGTGGATTGAAAAAGTACTAAATGGGCAAAAGAAAAGATGAGGGTTTTTTTTGTGATTGAACAGTTAATATATTATGTTTATGTTTTTCCTAAAAGCAGGTGGAGGAGCAGACAACTGCTTGTAGAGCAGAACTGGACTTGGAAAAACTGAAGGTACGAAACTGAGGCACAAGAATTTGAATCGAAGCAAAATGTCTTCCAACATCCCAAAAAAAGGACGTCCAGAAAGAGTCATCCCATTAATATACCCTGAAACAGTTTTCTATCATAGCTCATAGTTTTATTGCAATACTGAACTCTGAAAAGAGATTAAAATTAATTTATAGATATTTGATTTGTTCATGTTTCTGTAAATGTCTTAATGCAGCGGCAGGAACTGGAGTCTGAGAACAAGAAGCTGAAGCAGGATCTAACTGAGCTGCGAAAGTCTCTGACCAATGAGGACAGTGAATTGATGCCCCCTGCCCCGGGCTCGCTGCCCTACAGCATACTGCTGGATCAACTCAGCTCTTCCAATGATGAGCTGGAGATGCGAAAAGAAGAAGTGCTGCTCCTCCGCTCACACATGGTCCGCCAAGAGGCCCTTAAACATAAGGTTAGAAAATAACATGCATTGTTGTGTTTAATATGTTCATTTTTTTTAATTCAACAGCAGCAGACATCTGAGAGAACCTTAATTTAATTTGACTATCATCTAGGACTCAGCGCTCGGGGAAGGTGTTAAATTAGATCTTGAAATTCCTTCATTTCAAGATGTTGACAGGTGAGACCATGTGGCTCCCAGTCCATTTTAAATTCATCGGGTGGTACAGTTAAGCGTTGAAATTCACTGATGCTTCTCCTCAGATCCACTGACATCCATACACTGAATGAAGATGGAGAGTTGTGGCTGGCTTATGAAGGCTTGAAAGAGACCAATAGGTAATGGTATAATATTCTACAGTTTATTCGATCTTGTGAGGGGCTCAGTGCGTGGGGGTGCAATATGGTCTCGATAAAAAATGTAAAATACAAGTCTACTTGAAAATGATTCTACAGTGTGCCTTAGATCATTTTTCAGCCCTTCACAAGATGAAATAAGCACAGTGCACCTGAAGTATACAAAGAGCACCTGTATGTGATCACCACACAGACCCAGCAGCTCTTCTACACCATTGTCTCAGTATTCTGTAGCTGGCTGGTACATTCAAGCACATTCATGCCATATGGAATTGAATACCATACCTCCATCTTCCAGACTTCTGGAGTTCCAGATGCAGGAGCAGGAACGTGTTCACAATGAGAAGTATAGGGAGCTGCTTGAGGAGGTGAACAAGTTGAAGAATGAGAAGGAGCAGCAGCAGAAGCTGCTGGCCCAGAGCCTCTTCCTGTCTGAAGATGCCCGCATTGAGGCCAGCCTGAAGCATGAGATCACACGGCTGACCAATGAAAACCTGGTGGGTCTGCCAGATTTGTCACTCTGCCTTTTAGTTGTTAATATGCAATTATTGCAATTGCAATAATGCATTGTTAAAACATGTATTCATTTTCACAATGCAACTAAACTAAGCAGATTTCTCTGTTTATTGCTGGATCTGTACCTTTGAAAGGGTCCTATTATAATTCTAAAATCAAATTAAATCTGTTGTTCTTTGAGGAAGCATTTTGATGTTGCATCAGCAAAGAATTCCATATAAATAAATGTACAGTACTATAAGAAGCAAAGAGTAGCAAGTGTTTTTATGATTTAAGACCTTACATTTTTGCTGTGATAAAATGATTCTCATGACATTGCTTTTGACAGATGTTTTAATTTCACAGTTTTGGAAATGAACATTTTTATACCTCGCATGAAAGTTCGTCCTCATACTTGTAGTATGTTGGAGTATGGCTGATGATGATGTAGTGTGTTTACATAATTGCAGGAGCTTTTGGAGCAGCAAGAGAAACAAGACAAAACCATGCGCAAGTTGAAAAAACAGCTTAAACTTTACATCCAAAAAGTTGAAGATTTTGAAGGTAATCACATGGCATTGACTGTGTTCATAGAGTGTGTTTGATAGACTTGTACAGCATTCATCCTGTGATTTCTTATGTTGTGTCTGTGTTGTGTTTAGCGAGTGCTCAGCAAAAGAATAATGCCTCTTTGATGAACGCTCCTGTAAGAGCGGTGAACATCACTCGCAAGGAGAAAGAATACCAGGGCATGTTGGAGTACAAGGAGGGCGACGAGAGCCGCTTGCTTAAGAATGTGGTCATAGGTATGTTTAACCTGTTTCACTTAAGCACTTAATTTTCTGAAATGTGTTTAGAATTGTATGCTAAAGCTTCTTATCGATAGAGGACAAAGACTTTTATAAATTTTTTGCTTTGAAATGTGATCTTCTCAGATCTGAAGCCTCGTGGGGTAGCAGTCAGCTTCATTCCTGGACTTCCAGCTTATATCATCTTCATGTGCCTACGATATGCAGACAGTGTGAATAATGACCAGAGAGTCAGCGCTCTGCTCAATTCCACCATCAGTAGCATCAAAGGGGTCATTAAGGTGTAGTATATCACATTGCTTTTTGTAAAGAAAAAGAGTGATGTGTTTATTTTGAATTAATTTTGGTACTGTTCCTATAGAGGAGAGGTAATGATTTTGAAGTGGTGTCCTTCTGGCTGGCCAACACGTGCAGATTAATGCACTGTCTGAAGCAGTACAGTGGAGATGAGGTAAGCTTGAATAGGCTCTGATGCCAGAGTTATGTTTACAGCTGCACATGTCCCTTAATGAACCCAAGTGCCTGTCAAACCTGTTTATACCAGGTCATCATGACACGCAACACTGCCAAGCAGAATGAGCACTGCCTGGCCAACTTTGAACTGTCAGAGTACCAGCAGGTTTTTGGTGATCTAGCCATCCAAATATACCGCCAGCTCATCAAATGCGTGGAGAGCGTCCTGCAGCCTCTGACTGGTGAGCAGACATAATCTACATATGTGTCATGCTAATTTATACGTATAAACTTGCCATAACAGAAACACACAAAGTGTATTTTTCCTTAATGTGTGTCTTGTAGTGGCAAGCATGCTGGAGCATGAGGCCATCCAGGGCGTTTTGGGGTCCAAACCGACGGGCCTGCGAAAGAGAAGCACCAGTTTCCCAGAGGAGGGAGCTGTGACAGTGGAAGTCCTCCTGCAGCGTCTTGGCCACTTCCACACCACCATGAGTCAGCATGGGATGGATCCAGACCTCATTAACCAGGTGGTCAAGCAGCAGTTTTACATCATCTGTGCCATCACACTCAACCACCTGCTACTGCGGAAGGACATGTGCTCCTGGAGCAAAGGCCTGCAGATCAGGTACAGTATAGAATGATCGTTGGACAGCTGTTGTTATACTTTATGCAATTAAGAAATTACATGGGCAGGAGAGTATGGATTCACCCACTGGTGATTGTTACAAAACCTGCAGACAATATGCATATTGTGTCAGATTAGATAGAAAAATAGTACTTTAAAATGCAGAAACCTGAGACAATATTTTAAAATCACTAGGCTAAAAAAAACATCTCCCAGAAGCAGCAAAGTCTTCACTCAACATCAACTTCACTGTGTTTTCACAGAGAAGAAGTCAGGTTGGACCTTGCTTGACAAAACCTTGGTTCAGTCTGAATTGTTTGTGTGTTGCCTCTGGCTTCAGGTACAATGTTTGGCAGCTGGAGGAGTGGCTGACGGAGAGGGAGCTGGCAGACTGCGGTGCCAAGGAGACTCTGGAGCCTCTCATACAGGCTGCACAGCTTCTGCAGATCAAGAAGAAGACTGAGGCAGACGCCCAAGCTATTTGCAACATGTGTACCGCCCTCACCACAGCACAGGTCCATTATCATCAGTAACTGTTCACCTTTCTGAACCCGGGAACACAATGTGTTACTAGTGCTTTCATCATTGTCTGTGTGTCTCACAACAGATTGTGAAAGTGTTGACCTTGTACACCCCAGTGATTGAATTTGAAGAGCGAGTGTCAACCAGTTTCATCACAACTATTAAAGTAAGTAGATGGAAAGCTTTGTAGGTGTGAGCAAGGATGCAGTGCTCTTTTATACTGTCTTATGTTAAGTAATATAATAATACCGTTTATCAACTTTGTTCCACTACATCTGCTTTTTGTTTTGTTTTTTTCTTTTACATTTTACATTTTAGAACCTTTTGAAAGACAGAGTTGAGTCATCCACCTTGATGATGGATGCCAAGAAGATCTTTTCCGTCACTCTCGCCTTCACACCCTCCTCTGTGGCTCTGGAGACCATCCAGATCCCTGCGAGCCTCAATCTGGGCTTCCTCACCCGCATCTAGACCAGTGGCCTCTGGCACTTAGATTTTGTTCCCTGTTTACCAAAGTAAAAACAGTAAAGACTGTTTTTTGTTTGTTTTTTTACCAAAGTTTGTACCAGTTCACTATCACTGATTATTGCAGTACTGCAGCAGAGTAAGGTGTTTACATGTTTTTTTATGTATGAGCTTCTCAGCACTACATAGCCAAACAGTAATAACTCTGAATAATGAATCTGCAAAAAGCCTTTAAAGGTCACCTCTTGCTACACCTAATGTGTTGCTGATACAGATGTATAGTATATTGTGAACTCATGGGTTCATAAAAGCATTGATGGGAATGTTTTTTCTGAATATATCTAAACTCATGTAAGGAATTTTGACTTTTCAGATCATATCATCTGCAAGTTTCTGATTATGGGGTTAGATAAACATATCCTGGTAACTATGCATTGGGATGTTACGGTTGACAAATCTTTTAAATAATATGGATAGTCATGTGTAGTGTTAAAACATTAATGTGCATCTGTTTTAGATGTTGAAAAAAGTCTCAAGATGAAATTCATGAGCTTCATGTCTGTAACTTTCTATTTGTGTCATATATCAGGTGATGTTACAGTATTTATATCAACGTGAAGGAGCAGAAAAGATTTCAAGTATGTATTTAATGAGTCTTAATGTTGTCAGTCATATTAAAGGCCGGCCTTTCAGTTAGAAGGTTTGATTTACTTAAAAATACTGCACAAAGAGTTTCACTACCTCTAGGTTTTATGGATGTTGTATCTCATGCTTTTTCTCTATTTTGGTCTTTTTATTCCCCCCAAAGTGGGGTCTTTTAATCCCCAAGAAAGTATAGAACATTTCTGTTATATTTAGTGTTCTTTTTCTTGGCACTGACACAATCACTGTTGTAATACATAGTTATGTAATAAGGTGGAAAATAGTATCTAACAGTAGATATCCTTCATGGAATGAATGGAATGCCATTTGTCAGAATCCCATAACCCTCGTCTATCGGGGAACAGACTTGACATGAACTTGATCCAGAAGACCTCTAAACAGATCTGTTTGAGAGTCCTTCAAGTGGAAAAGTTTGGGGATCTCTGAATTAATTTGCATTTAGAAATGTGCATTTACTGGTATGTGATGTACCTGAACCTTCCACGCTCACCTTTCTGTGCTGCCTCAGGATGTTATCTTTGTGCTCTGTATTAGTAAATGCTTAACATATAAAAATGCCATAAAAATCGAGAGTAGTTAATCTCTTGTTTAAAGTTTAAACCCTCTGAGTTTTGCACACTAGGAATGTAGTAATGTGTTTCCTTTGGGATGTCTTTCTGTAAAACTCTGGAATTCCCTCTTTTTTCTGCGTTTTTCAAATGCAGTGACAATGAGGGTGAAGTTGGTGAAATATTTAGGCCTACTTTTTGTTCCAAATCTTTTTTTAACCATTCTTGTGATAAAGCATTAGCTGCAGCGCGCTCACATTCAGTGAGTTGACTGAGGTCTGTATCCGGCTTCTTTTGTTGTCTCAATCCTTGATCAAACGAGCACACCCACCCAGTCAAGCCGTTGTCACAAGACGAGAGGGCGGAGTCACGCAGCCAAAGTCCGCAGCAGGTGAGCGACAAGTCATCCAGGAAGACACGACACACACCTGGAATATGAGAGATCTCGCCTCCAGAATAAAAGCGTCAGGTTTGTCAATAACAGAACTGGTTTCAAACTTTCCGGCTTGTGACCCCTCAGAACTAAATAATGTTTACTTGTGAATCCACATCACAGGTTCCGGCCATATTGTGAGTTATGAGTAATTAAACTGAAGAATTTCCCTCAATAATTGATTTTTTCCCCCCATTATCTTCTTGTGACCCCTCAGATCTCCTCAGATTTATTTATTTGTAAATGTATTTTGCCCCCCCCATGCTTCTTAGATCTGTATTAATTATTGCAAGAAAATGTATCTGAATATAAGAAGAGTCTCAGAGTCAAGACAGATAGGCACAAGTGTCGTCATGCCGGAAAACAATTATAAAGTAACTAATAAATACACACGTAAGTAATACATATCACTGAAGCTTTTTTAATCTGCCAGACAAATACCTTATATTTAAAGGATAATTTACGTTAAATGTAGACCTACTTCAAAGAAAGATTTTTAATTCAGTGAGTATTATTTTGAAAGTTACGACCAGAAAAGCGATGTAACTTTGCATCGCTTGACTCCGTCATAGTTGTGAGGCACAGGGAGGAAGTTTGTTGGTAACCTGGAAAGTACAGTGATACAGCAGGTGGTAAACAAAACTGACTGAGGAGAAGTTAAAACAATAATGCATAAACATGGCTCTGTCTGAACTGTACACCGAGGTAAGAGAAAAACTCCCTGTTGTTTTTACAATAGAGATAAAAATCCCCTCACGTTGTTTTGCAGAGACATATGGAAACTTTGTCAGGGCTCAGGGAAGTTGCAGGGATGTGCAGGAGGTTGGAACTTAAAGGATTTAAAGTGTAAATGCTCAGCTGTTTACTCTTACTCAACTTTTAAATGTAAATCTTTATGAGTTGTTAATATAGACATGAACTATAATGATTTGGGGTGAAATGCCAAATAAATGAAGGTCCTCCTTGTGTATTAAGTAAATGTTCACACATGGAATAGCCTTGTATTTACACTGTTATATGCTGCAATGACTAAATAGTGAGAACTGATAAATAATTAACTTGTCACTATTGAAATCTTTTCTCTTAGTACAACAGAGTGTGGATACCAGATGCAGAACATGTGTGGAAATCAGCCGAGATAAGGAGAGACTTTCATACTGGGGACGCTGTTCTTGAGCTGTGTCTTGAAGATGGCACAGTAAGTAAAATGTGACCAATAAAACCCTCACATGCAACTGCTGCATGTTTTATGATGGTGAGAAGCAGCTGCTGACTCTTTTACACCACCTGTTACTGTACAGGAGCACCACTACCCTGTGGACCCGTCAAGACCACAACTCCCTCCTCTTCGCAACCCGGACATCTTGGTGGGGGAGAACGACCTCACCGCTCTCAGCTACCTGCATGAGCCCGCAGTCCTGCATAATCTTAAAGTGCGATTTGTGGAGTCCAGAATCATCTATACCTACTGCGGTACTGTCGAGACAAATCTTTGGCAATCAGACTATATCTAAGCACTGAGGTGCAGGTAGTTGGCAGCTTGTGCTCTCGGCTCAGCCTGTGCTGTTTCCTCATTTTCAGGTATTATACTGGTGGCTGTAAATCCGTACAAACAGCTGCATATCTATGGGGATGCAATCATTCACGCCTACTCAGGCCAGAACATGGGAGACATGGACCCTCATATATTTGCAGTGGCAGAGGAGGCTTACAAGCAGATGGCCAGGTAAATCAAAGCTGAAGTAATCATATAAAGTACAATATACAGTCTCATTAAACCTGCTTTTTTTCTCAGAAACCACAAGAACCAGTCTATCATCGTCAGTGGTGAATCTGGAGCCGGTAAAACTGTGTCTGCTCGATACGCTATGAGGTACTTTGCGGTCGTAAGCAAATCTGGAAGTAAGACTCGAGTTGAAGACAAAGTCTTGGCGTCCAATCCAATAACAGAGGTATGATTTGACAGGACCAGGAGCCGCACTCACAAGGCAGCACGTCCCTATTCTCTGCACTGAGCTGGCAAAATGATCCATGTTCCAGTACGGTGGCAATGTTAAACTTATTAGCTGCCATTTTTATACACCCAATGCATTCATTAAAACATGTCGCTATGGTAACTTGAGAAGAGACCAGATTATCTGAGCTGATTTTCTCTCAGGCGATAGGAAATGCAAAGACCACCAGGAATGACAACAGCAGCCGTTTTGGAAAGTACACCGAGATCAGCTTTGACAAGAGGTACCGGATTATTGGAGCAAACATGAGGACCTATCTCTTAGAGAAATCCAGAGTGGTTTTTCAGGTAGTACACAAGCTGAAGATGTCTTTGATATCTTATATTCTAGTATCGGATCCATAATAATGACATTCTTGTTTTATTCAGGCAGACAACGAGCGAAACTATCACATATTCTACCAGATGTGCTCCTGCGCTCACCTGCCAGAGTTTAAGAACCTAAGACTGTGTGAGTGTTTGAACTGAGGGTTTATTCTACAGGTTGTAGTTAAATCTGATTCGTTTAGAGCGGTCTTACAATCATACACACATTTATTGCCTGGTTATTTTATTGTAAGTGCACCTAATTATACTTTCTCTGCAGTGAGTGCAGATAAGTTCCGGTACACCTGCATGGGCGGTGAGATCACCATTGAAGGTGTAGATGACAATAAAGACATGGAGGAGACTCGGCGGACCTTCTCACTGCTTGGTAAAAACCACCTCAGCTGTCAGACTCTAACTGCTTTTAGTGTTTTTACTTCTGTGCCAGTTTGACCTTCCCCCCTCTGCTCCTCCAGGGTTGAAGGAGGACTTCCAGTCAGATGTGTTCAAAGTTTTGGCGGCCGTGCTGCATTTGGGAAATGTGGAAATCAGAAACTCTGGAAGTGACAGATCATCAGTTCCGGTGAGTCTCAACTCTCCGAGCCTTAAATAGCGTTTGTTTAGATCTGAAAACTTGCACCTGGCTTAACGCAAAACTTGATTTGCGCACCTTCCAGCCCAGTGATCCACACCTGCTAGTCTTCTGCGAGTTACTGGGTGTGAGCGCGGACGGGTTGGTGCGTTGGCTGTGCCATCGGAGGATCGTTCTGGTGGCTGAGACGGTGGTGAAGCCGGTGCCCAAAGAGCGGGCAGTAAATGCCAGAGATGCCCTCGCCAAGCAGATCTACGCCCACCTCTTTGACTGTATCATTAACAGGATAAACAGAGCCCTGCAGGTTCCAGCAAAGCAGCACGCGTTCATAGGCGTTCTGGACATTTACGGGTAAAGCAGATGCAGCACTTTTTATCTTCAGCTGCTTCATATTTCAGGTGTCTTTCGCTGCGGTTGTTGATGTGATCCTGATGTCCTTTTGTCCTCAGCTTCGAAACGTTTGACATCAACAGCTTCGAGCAGTTTTGTATCAACTATGCAAATGAGAAGCTTCAACAGCAGTTTAACCTGGTATGCATCGCAGTCGTCCCATCACCGTTGCAGACAACTGCGCACACCCCTTTATCAGCTCACAGGCTTATTCTCTTGTCTTTCTTCAATCAGCATGTGTTCAAGCTGGAGCAAGAGGAGTACATGAGAGAGGACATCCCATGGACGCTGATAGATTTCTATGACAATCAGCCGGTCATCGACCTGATCGAGGCAAAGATGGGGATCCTTGACTTGCTTGATGAAGAGTGTTTGGTAATTGAATGGATGTGAACCTTTACAAATTTTCTCTTCTTCTTTAGATTTGTTTTTGATTGCTTTGCCTCTCGTTCACACATGTCTGTACCTACAGTTTCCCCAGGGGACTGATCAAAGCTGGCTGCAAAAGCTTTTCACCTACCTTGAACCCAGTCCTCTGTTTGAGAAGCCCAGGTTATCAAGTGAGGCGTTTGTGATTCAACACTTTGCAGACAAGGTGCTGCCTGGTGACCCACATTTCCTGTGCTGCGCAAAAATGGCTCCTACTGTTATCAACTATTAATGCTTTTCAAGGGCTGACCGATACCTGTTTTCTATCAACAGGTGGAATATCAGTGCAGAGGATTTCTCGAAAAGAACAGAGACACTCTCTATGAAGAAGTGGTCGACATTATGAGAGACAGTAAGGTAATATCACAGTGGTTCGAAATCAAAACAAAGCCAACCCTTGCAGCCTTGTTTTATCTCATTTTAACACATTGCTCCTGCCTGCAACTGTTATCAGTTTCCGTTTCTGGCCAACTTTTTCCAAGAGGAGGAGCAAAGCACTGCGAACAGTAAAGGCATCAAAGTGAGGCCTGCCAGGCCCGGAGTGAAACCAGCCAATAAACAGCTGAGAACCTCTGTGGGAGATAAGGTGAAAATGTTGACTCACTGGAGATTTGGACTCCTTTAGGTTAATATTCTGCATTTAACAATTAACCGGTTTGTGTTTCGTATTTGATCCTTTCTCATGAACTGTGTGGTTGAATGTAGTTCTGCAGCTCCCTCTCTTTACTGATGGAAACACTCAATGCGACCACCCCTCACTATGTGCGCTGCATTAAGCCCAATGATGAAAAGCTCCAATTTGAGTGAGTACTGATGAAACTGTGTTCGATGTGATATACTCTGTGCTAACTGTTTTTAGCTCTACATGGGTGTTTGCTTGTTTTTTGAGATATGACTCCAGGAGGGTGGTGCAGCAGCTGCGAGCCTGTGGAGTCCTTGAAACTATCCGTATTAGTGCACAGAGCTACCCGTCCAGGTGATCCTCTATTAACAGCTTCCACAAGAGCCAAATTCTAATCTTTTCATCTCTGTATGCTCTGTAGTAGTGACAGGTAATGATGTTTGCAGGTGGACATACATTGAGTTTTACAGCCGATACAGTATCCTAATGTCACATCAGGAGGCCGACCTCAGTGACAAGAAGCAGACCTGCAAGAACGTGCTGCAGAGGTTGATTCAGGTCAGCCGCTGCCTTTGCTTTGCCTTTAGATATAACAGTGTCATACAGTATAATAAGCGTGCTGCATTTTTGTGTATCACTTTGGCCTCGTGGCTTGATCCGTAGGACCCCAACCAGTACAAGTTTGGCCGGACAAAGATCTTCTTCCGAGCTGGTCAGGTAGCTTATCTCGAGAAGCTGCGCCTGGACCGGCTGAGAGGAGCCTGCGTGACCATCCAGAAACACGTCCGCGGGTGGAGCCAGAGGAGGAAGTACCTGCGCATGAGAGAGGCAGCCATCATCCTCCAAGAGTACATCCGCGGAAAGAGGACAGTCCGGTTAGAGGCGTTCACTTGCAGCTTTGTGGTCCCGCTTCCTCTGTCGTATCTGGTCGGCTTCTGACGGGTACCTGCTTTGTTTGTTGACCTGCAGTAAAACAGTGAGCGCTGCAACACTGAAGCTGGCCTGGGCATCAGTGGTGATCCAGAGGCACTGGAGAGGCTACCGCATGAGACAGATCTATCAGGTAGTCCATCTGGCCACTACCACCATCCAGGCCTTCACGCGAGGTTGGATGGCTCGTAAACAGTACAAGAAGGTCTGTAACTGAAGGTTAATTAATTAATCATTCACAACCGTGATTCCAAAAAAGTTGGGATGCTGTTTAAAACATCAATAAAACAGAGTGTGATACGTTGTTAATCCTTTTTGACATATATCTGCTTATTCTGAATTTGATGCCAGCACATTTCAGACAAGTTGGGCCAGGAGCAACAAAAGACTGGGAAAGTTGTGGAACGCTCCAAAAACACCTGTTTGGAACATTTCACAGGTTAACAGGTTGATTGGTAACAGGTGATAGGATCATGATTGGGTATGAAAGGAGCATCCTGGAAAGGTTCAGTCGTTCACAAGCGAGGATGGAGTGAGGTTCACTACTTTGTGAACACATGATTGTATAAAGGATGTTACTACAAGGGGTCAGAAACATTTAGTGTCAGTAAACACAGTTTGTTTGCAAATGATTCTATTCTGTTTTTATTTAGGCTTTACTCAGCATCCCAACTATTTTTGAATCAAGAATGTAATAAGATGAAAATACAGATGTAACCACATGTAATTCATGCCCTGCTGTCTTATTGTTGATGTTCAGATGATGGAGGAGCAGAAAGCCCTGGTTCTGCAGAAGTACGCCAGAGCCTGGCTAGCCCGGCGGCGTTTTCAAACCATGCGTCGGCTGGTGCTTAATGTTCAGCTCTCGTACAGGGTGCAGCAGCTCAGGAAGAAGATTGACGAGCAGGTAAAGACGCTTCCAATGTTTCTCCAGCTGCGGTTTTTCCATGGAGGATGTAACTGAATCCCCGTGTCCTCACAGAACAAAGAGAACCGAGGACTGATGGAAAGACTGACAAGTGTGGCCAACTCCCACTCTCAAACCGTGGACAGGGTTCAGGGTCTGGAGGCACAGCTGGAAAAACTGACCAATCAGAAGATATCTTTGGAGGCAAGAGAGATGAAAATGAAAGAAGATGCTAGTCTGGTCAGTCTTGAAATGCATCCTTAAAATGAAATACATCTGTTTGTGTTTTGACTTCATGAGCCTTTTCAAAAACACATCTTTATTGTTGCTCAAGACGATTGCGGAGCTTCAAAAGGGAACCGATGCACTCAAACTTGAAAAGCAGAACCTGGAAAGAAGGTTTGAAGCTTCCACCAAAGAGGCCAAAGGTAATAGGAGTAAAGATCCCTATGTGTGCTACTCTTACTGTAATTTGTATTGACCGTTTTTAAATTCTTACAGAGAGCTTTGATCAAATAAAGAGGAATCTTCTGGAAGAGAAAGAAAATGAAGCTCGGCTCAGAAAGTGAGTGATGAAAATGTGCGATCTGCCTCATCTTCACTGCAGAACAAATGTTTCTTTCAGCCAAAGCGAACTTTGGCTCAGCTTGCTCGGTTTTCTGATGAGATGGTTCTTGGCAGGATTGCAGAGAACAACATGGAGATACAGATACAGGACCACGAAAAGGAGGTGGAAACTCTGAAGGAGGAGATAAAGAAACTGAAAGAGGAGAGAGTCAGTCTGCAGAGGAAGCTGGAGGAGGGGGGCCAGGTGAACTCTGACCTGCAGGATCAGGTCATCCAGCTCACCAAACATGTCAAGGCCATTCCCGAGCTACGCAGAGACCTCAACAACCTGCAGAATCAGAGGAATAACATGGACCGAAAGATGAAGCAGCAGTCGGAACAAGCCCGAGGTAAAGTCTTTCACTGGGATGCCTTCAGTTCAGTTATGCACAGTATTTAGATGATGATCCCTGAATGTTTTTCTGCAGCTAAAATGAATGATATCACGAGACAGCTTCTTGGTGGTGTTGTTGAAGAGGAGGTTCTTCTCGGGTAATCCAAATATATATACGTTTTTTCCTTATCTCCTTCAGTTGTTCTGTACCTCCTCTGTGCATCTAATCTAACACAGTATTTCTCTGAAGGCTAACTCCAGACAACTCTGAGAAGATTTATGAAGCTGAAGACTTGCTGGAAGCCTTTGATGGCCTACAGAAAGCCACCAGGTCTATTTTTTACCAAGCAACTGCAGTCCACTCACTCACATGTCAGTGTTGTCCAGGTCTGTTCCTGCGTGACAAACCTTTGTTTGACATGTTTCCACCTTTGATGGCAGAATCCTGGAAAACCGTCAGCGGGAGCAGAAGGAGAGCTATGAGACCCAGGTGGAGGGCCTGAAATTGAAAGTGGACCACCTTCAAAATGAGAACAGCAAGCTGCAAAACCTGTTCCAGGAGAAAAGTAACGTCAATGAGAATATTCGCCAAGAGGTGTCCAGGCTCAGCAGTGAGAACTCAGTGTGTTATGGCTTTCTTGATTCCGTATTTCACACCTTGGGGGAGATGAGGTGCAGAACGTCCCTTGATTTGTGCTTTCTCTTTATTTAATGTGATCTGCAGGTCATACCGGAGCTGCAGCTGCAGGTTTCAGAGCTGCAGAGACAAAAACAAGAACTGGAGGCCCATGTGGAAGAGCAGAGCAGAGAGCTAGCAGGTAGATCTGTGTATTTTTGTTCCATCTTTTTCACCGTGAAGCTCTTCTGCAGACCGGTATTTTACTTCTTCTTTTGTGTATTTTTTGTGACCCAATAGAAAAAACTGAGGAGATCACTGACGTTCTTCAGAGGAAGATTACAGAAGAGAGCTCACAGCGCAGGTTCATATATGCAGATTGGGGTCAGTTTCTTGATTAGAGAAGTGTGGCTCATTTCTGAGTCGTGCTGATTTTTGTCGCTTTTTAGGCACTTTGAGGAGAAAGTTGAGGAGCTGGAGGAGTTGAAGAGGGAGCTCCTAGGCCAAATAGAGGAGCTGGAGGAGGAGACCGATCACTTGAAGAGACAGCAACTGATGGAGAGCGAGGCCAAGAGCAAACTGAGACAGGAGACTTCGCGGTTAACTGCTGAGAATATGGTGTGTGTGGCTCAGTAGTGAATGAATGCATGTCTTGTCTGCATGAAAGACGGTAACGAACTCCTCTCCTCTTTCAGGACTTTGAGGAGCAGCTCGACCACAAAGACAGATTAATAAAGAAACTCCAGAATCAAATAAAGAGCCTTGAAGCGTCACAGAAAGGTAGCGCCGTGGCTTCTGCACGTGCATTGTAAAATGAATCAAACCCCTCCGTGTTCGTCACTGTCACGTTTCTCACACAGCGAAGCAAACGCCTGCGCCTGCCATTCCCAAAGACTACCTCGGCATGCTGGAGTACAAGAGAGAGGACGAACCCAGGCTCATTCAAAACATCATTCTGGGTATTCACGCTTAAAACCTCATGTGTGGATTTTGTGAGTTTGACTTTGAAATCATCAGTGTTTGAGCAGAGATGCATAATAACTTGATGAAACCTGCTGTGTTCCACTCACAGACCTGAAGCCCAGAGGTGTGGTGGTCAATATGATCCCGGGTCTGCCCGCTTACATCCTCTTCATGTGCATCCGCCATGCTGACTTCCTGAACGACGAAACCAAACTCAAGTCTATTATGAATGCTATCATTGGTGCTGTCAAGAAGGTCATCACGGTGAGGTTAATTCTCAGTCTGTTAGCCTTTATCTCTGCTGCAGATCGGCTGAATAAATAATGATTATATTCCAAAAGCTATAACTCAGAGCCTTATCTCAGTGTAAGTCGCTAGTGTGTTGGCAGCAGATTACTTTAAGTCCATTATTTCACTTTGGGATATTGATCTGAAAAGCAAGCTGCATAATTAAAATGTCCCATCTCTAAAAAAAAATATCATTGGGTTGCTAAAAATAAATGAAAGCAAAAAGCATCTGACACGTTTTCCTTTCAGAGTCACCACAAAGACTTTGAGTTGCTGTCATTCTGGCTCTCAAACGCGTATCAGCTGCTCAACTGCCTGAAGCAGTACAGCGGGGAGGAGGTCTGTGTTTACTGTGTTTATTGTGGTTTTGTCTGTCCGTACCGTCGTATACAGTAGCAGCAGTATTTTGACATTCCCTTGTTTTGCTTTCTGTTTGCAAAAGGAGTTCATGAAACAAAGTACTCCTCGCCAGAAGAAGAACTGCTTGCAGAACTTTGATTTGTCAGAACACAGACAGATTCTCAGCGACCTGGCCATCCACATCTACCATCAGCTTATCACGGTCATGGAAAAGAGCCTCGCTCCTGCAACTGGTACTACAGCGTCCATCACATTCAGATTTTATAGCGTCGTGAGCAACCTAACATATGTTGCTTTGCCTTTGACAGTACCCGGTATGCTGGAGCACGAGAGTTTGCAGGGGATCTCCAGCATGAAGCCGACGGGCTTCAGGAAGCGCTCCAACAGCACCTACGAGGATTCGGAGACGCACACCATCTCCTCCATCATTCAGCAGCTCAGTGTCTTCCACTCCACCATGAGCCAGCATGGCATGGAGCAGGGCCTCATCAGACAGGCCGTGAAGCAGCTCTTCTTCATAGTGGGTGCGACCACCCTCAACAGCATCATGCTGCGCAAAGATATGTGTTCCTGCAGGAAAGGGATGCAAATCAGGTCTGTGGTCGTTTTTATGAGGTTTTTTTTGTTGCTGTTGTTGCAGACGAAACTTAGTTCATGGCTCCTCTGTTCAGGTGCAACATCAGTTACCTGGAGGAATGGCTGAAGGAGAAGGAGCTGCAAAGCTCTAATGCTATAGACACTTTGAGGCCGTTGTCTCAGGCCGCCTGGTTACTGCAAGTCAACAAGTCCACTGATGACGACGCTAAGGAGATCACTGAAAAATGCACCGAACTCAACCCCGTTCAGGTGCGTTTATTCATGCCACACATTTTTATCTATGTAAAAAAGCAGTTCATACTAATGTGAAACAATACTCGCATTCATATTCGTAGATCGTGAAGATTTTGAACTCCTACACGCCCATTGACGACTTTGAGAAAAGGGTGACATCGTCATTTGTTCGCAAAGTTCAGGTGAGCCGTTTTGCTCGTTTTTACTGTCGCGAAAGGCTTGTTCTCCTGCCATACTTGCACCTCACTGAATATGCCATATCGTCTCCTTGTTGCAGTCATTACTACAAGATCGTGACGGGTCCACACAGCTCATGCTGGACTCAGACTACCGCTTCCAGGTCACGTTTCCTTTCTGCCCATCCTCGCAGGCTCTGGAGCTGCTGCAGGTCCCCAGCAGCCTTCATCTGGGTTTCTTAACTAGGATCTGACACAGCCGGCCTTTGACCTCTCACTACTCATGACTGATTCATAGTCCCATGTGGTCTTTGGCTGCATCCTACCGTACATATAAATATGTAAACAGTGTACACCATATATTTAAAATTCAGGGCTGTGGCCAGGTTGTACAGATGTAATGTCCCTCCAGTGCACCACCTCTAAAAGGGAGTTCTCTAAATGTTTAGATTTGCTTAGATTTTCATATTTCTTCTTCTTCTTCTTTGTAAATTATTAATTAAATATGAATTTTATTACAGCTGCAACCAGTAACTGATTAATCCACTGAAAATTTAGCTTCCCCAGTGTGAGGATTTGCTTTTTTTCTCTCTTGTATGTTATTGTAAACTGAATTTCATTGGATTTTTGACTGTTGGTCAAACAAAACAATCCATCTGGAGGCAGCTGCCCTGTCAGTTTATGTCCCAACATCCAGGCGTAAATGCGGTTTCACAGCCTTCTTTGCACTGGTAGGAATAATAAAAAGTCTGATGGGGCAAAATGAGTCATTTCTTTGTTTTTTATTTCGCTTGCTTGAGAGAAGCCAAATTTAAATATAGCGAGTCTAAAAATACTGAAATATGAGCCACCAGCTGTGTGTGTTTGATTTTAACTGCAGAATATCCATCCAGGTTGTCAAACAAGAACCAATGACCTCAGTGTTAAAATGTGAAGATGAAATACAACAACAGTGTTTTGAATATTCATACCAGATTATACGAAAATATAATATTTTTCTTAAAAATACATTTCTTGTAACAGCTATTAGCTATGGTGCTGTGATTGCATTGAAATAAATGCTCTTATGTGTTAAAAGCGCCAGAGTGCCTTGTGTATTTGCTGTGTTTGTGCATTGCAGACAGAGCATTGTGTTTTCCACGGCGGATTTGAGCGTGTATTTGAATGCATTACTCGGGTGTAGAGTAGGCGTGAGGCCGTGTTGCTGCTGAGGATGCAGGCAGCCCCTGTGGAGCAGCAGCATCACCAGGATGCAGGATCCTCCTCCTCCTCCTCCTCCTCCTCTGGAAACTGGAGGAGCATCTTCTCCCTCTGACGTCATGACAGCAGCATCAGCTGTTAGCTCTGCTTTAAGCCTTTTCGCTGCCGATCGCTGCCTGCACAAAGGAAATATATGAGATCCCCTCTAATCCCTGAAATGGCGACACAGGAGGTACAGCTGAACGAGACTCTGGCCCACCTCAAAACGGAGTCGGAGACGCTGAAGTCGAAGCTGGAGGAGGAAAGAGCGAAGCTGCACGACGTCGAGCGTGAGTGCTGAAAAATGGAGAGGCCTCGGTTCACCTCTGCGTTAACAGTGTTAACAGGACAAATAACCGCGAATGTCTCGTTTACAGCCGAATGTGTCCTAGAGACAAAGCAGATGACGCCTGGGGTTCAGGGATGCGAATCTGAACAAAGTGATCATTGGCCCTCTGATTGGACTTGAGCAGGATGTTTGTTTGCCTCCCATTTTACAGCCCGGTGCTCGCATCCTTCCGTGCAGCCCGGTGGTTTTGTCCAATCATGTCTCAGCAATATGGCAACAGCAGAGATATTATATAAAAACGTGACAAATAAACAGGTTACTTGTGCTTACTTGTTGTTGTTTTTTTATGAGATGCTCTGCTCACGCGAGCTAATGGAGGACGCGACAGATAGATCAAAGATTAATTCAATATATTCCTGCATGCAGCCCAGGCCCAGTGTTTAATCCTCCTGCTGCTGGAAATATTAACAGAGGGTGTATACAGAGCGTCGTTTAATGTATTGTGCATTGTGTGTGTGTGTGTGTGTGTGTGTGTGTGTGTGTGCAGTACATCAGGTGGCGGAGAAGGTGGAGGGGCTGGGTCAGTTTGTCATGAAGACCCGGAGAACTCTGAAGGGACATGGCAACAAAGTTCTGTGCATGGACTGGTGCAAGGACAAGAGGAGGATCGTCAGCTCCTCACAGGTCACACACTCTGTTTATCTGCTTCCAGTCCCAGTCTTTAGTCGCTCAGAGAGCCGGGTTTCAAATGGGATAAGTGTGTTTACTACTGTGCTGATTTCTAATCTCTTGATGCAGGATGGGAAAGTGATCGTATGGGATGCCTTCACCACCAACAAGGTAACGTCTCTTTTTCAACATGCTGGTATTTTTATCACAGGATGAAAGATGCTGAGATTTTTAAAAACGTCTTCCTTCCTTCTGCGAGCTTGTTGCAAACCGTGCTCCCTCGCACTGAGCCAGCCCTTTGAACCATAGCCTCAATCAGTGTTTCTCAACCTTTCACAAGCTTATAATAGCTAATCACGACCCCTCATCAGAGGTTTCAGTGTGACCCCAATGTGGATTTATGAGGGATTATCCTACATGGATTCTTTATTTTGGATTTTATTAAGTCTGAAAGGATGATAATTAATGTATATACAAAAGTATAAACAAATAAGTGACTTACATTAGTTAGGAATAAATTAGTAAGAGTCACAGATTGGGGACAACTGGTCTAAATTCAAGTCATAATTTTAGTAAAGAACAATAAATATACAGTACTTGCGGCATAACAGATAGGAGGAGGCACAGAGGATTTCCACATGAACAGGATATCTACAGTGTGCTGTGATGCAAATGCAAAAATGCCTTTTTATAAACGAGGATGGAGGAAGACAGATATGCCACCAGAGTTGAAAACTGGCCACATGAATGTCTAAAAATGCCTTTTAAAGTGTCTGATTTTGATCAAACCGTAACACCGCTCATGTCTACCAGCCTAAAGCTCACTGTGCTGCTCTAATTATGCCTAATGATTTTGTTTCATCTCACTGTCCTGGTGCGGCTCATGCAGCTTTGTCTTTTGATGTTCATTAGGAGCATGCTGTGACAATGCCCTGCACCTGGGTGATGGCCTGCGCCTACGCCCCCTCCGGCTGCGCTGTGGCTTGTGGGTGAGTGTCTTACTGCCTGTGATCATCCAAACGTGGAGCTTCATCTCCACGGTTTTCCATTTAACTGGCGAACTGGACTTACTTTCTGTCCCAGGGGCCTGGACAATAAATGCTCGGTGTATCCTCTGTCTCTGGACAAGAATGAGAACTTGGCTGCCAAGAAGAAGTCAGTGGCCATGCACACAAACTACCTGTCTGCCTGTAGCTTCACCAACTCGGATATGCAGGTGAGAATATCTGCCGCACCCAAAAGAAGCAACTGAGTGAAATGCACATAGAGATATTAGTCCTGCGTTTCATGTTTTCCCACTATTTCACTGACACTTTAGGTTCCTGCAAAAGCAGCCTTCTTTCTATGCATCACTATTTCTGGCTCATTATTTATCAGAAATCACTGTCCTCCATATTCCAGTGAAAAGAGCTTTGTTAATAATTCACAGCAGCCAGTTGCTCCTGGTTTGATGTTCTGGTCACATGGCGTTTCACACAGCAAAGACAATCCATTTATAGCCGCGTGCTAGCCCATTTTTCCTGAACCTCAGAGCGGCCCTTGTTCTTCCTCCTCACTGTCTGTTCGTGTTAAAGATCCTGACGTCCAGTGGGGATGGAACGTGTGCATTATGGGACGTTGAGAGTGGGCAGCTGTTGCAGAGTTTCCATGGACACGCAGCAGACGTGCTCTGTCTGGACCTGGCCCCCTCTGAGACTGGAAACACGTTTGTTTCAGGGGTGAGGACACCTCCTCCTCCTCCTCCTCCTCTGTCATTACATCTTATGACTATTTAAACGTCACTGAATTATTTCAACTATTTCTGCATGGTTCTATGTGATTGCAGGGCTGTGATAAGAAGGCGAATGTGTGGGACATGCGTTCAGGACAGTGTATTCAGTCCTTTGAAACTCATGAATCGGACATAAATAGTGTGCGGTAAGTGGTCGCCTCCAAATGGTTCTGTCAACTTTGAGTTTCGTTGTGAGTGTATATTTTTGCATGTATGTATGTATTTTAACATCTTTCAAATGATTCGGATCGCCTGTGTCGTTGTTTGTGAAAAAATGAGACAAGTCGCTGACAGTTTAATATATTCAAATCTTTCCCAACGTAATTTTTTCCTAACTGTGGATGTCTGCACCTTCTTTTAGATACTATCCCAGTGGAGATGCATTTGCGTCTGGCTCAGATGATGCTACAGTAAGTAATCAGACGTTTACCGCTCAAAGTGCATCTGAAAACATGCTGAAAATTCTCTTTAAAATTCAACCTTTGTTACAGTGCCGCCTGTATGACTTAAGGGCAGACAGAGAAGTGGCCATTTATTCAAAAGAGAGCATCATATTCGGGGTGTCCAGTGTTGACTTCTCTCTCAGCGGTGAGGCATCTACACTTTGTCACTTCACTATTATTTTTGTTATTCAACCAAATAGCAGTTAATGAGCATTATTAGAATATTTTAGATAATATTTAATCTTTCAGGCCGACTACTGTTCGGTGGCTACAACGACTACACCATAAACGTTTGGGACGTTCTCAAAGGAACACGGGTCTCTATTCTGTTTGGACATGAGAACCGTGTGAGCACACTGCGTGTTTCCCCAGATGGGACGGCCTTCAGCACAGGTTCCTGGGACCACACTCTTCGGGTATGAGACATCTGGTATTTTTGTATGATCTGGCTTTGCAGTCTGCGTTGACCTTTGTGGTGACATCTTGTAATGTCCGCTGTCTCTTTTTTTCCCCAGATCTGGGCTTAAGGATGAAGACACAGAAGATTAAATGGTAGACAGACTTACTGAAGACACACAGACGTTTCTGTTTGCTAGAGTACAATCACAGAGATAGAGACTCAGTCTGGGTTGTAAATAGGGCATATCAATAGCATTGTATATACTCCAGTGTCATGGCCAGGGTAGATTTACATATTTCAGAGAATAAATAAACCAAACGGCACGCTTGTATGATTGAAAGAGAACTGCACAAAAGTACTTATGGTTACAACTTAAGATGTAAAATGTATACTGCAGGAAATAGTATTGGTAGTGACTAGCATCAGTCTAGGATAGAAGTGACACAATAAAGTGATGTATGTGCCCACATAAAGGACATTACTTGTTTATTCATTTATTTTTTGCACAAAAAACTGATGGAGGACTGCATTCTGTGGAAGAAAATGGGATGTAAGGTAACAAAAGGTATATGTAGGAGAGGCAGTTAGGTGTGCACGAAGGCCTCAGCTTCACTTGGCTAGACTCATGCCATAGATTGAGAAAAGACAGAGGGGAGGATGGGCATTTGTGGCTTCTCTGTAAATGCAAAATGTTGGACGATATAAGAATATGAGATTGAGTAGCCGACAAAAAATTAACATTGTATATGTGGCAGCATTGGCAGGAAATATTATGATCAAAAGAACAAAATCGTAGTTTATTCAAGATGGAAATAGCGAGTTTGTGTATTTTTCATTCTGCACCACGTGCACCCAAAAGCTCTCTCAATTCCTATCAGCAACTCACCTGCCAGTATTATTCAAATGTAAAGAAAGCACATTGAGAGGTAAGCCTAAAATACATGATGTTGATTTTCCATCCCTGTGATTTTAAAATGTGGTTTACCCCTGTTGGTTTCGAGCTGTGGAAGCCACTTACTGCTCTATGTGCACATTCAGTCACTGCAGACACCCTGAACCTGTGGTCCCACAATATATATCTAAATACTAGTATACACATATATAAAAAAAAACGTGTTTAAATTCTTAGAATGTATTCCTTTTCATGCAGTTGTCCAATGGCTGTAATTTCATATTTACTGTAATTATTTTATTGTAGTTTAGTGTACAGTTATACAGGGGACTGTTTATCAAAGTATCACAAACATAATAAACTGAGTTTTGAATATCAATGCTTGCTAATGTTGTTCTTTACCTTATCTTTATGTTTTACGATTATATTCCTGTCAATCTACTGAGCTATTAAGACCGAGCAGCCACTGATCTTGTTTACGGTTTCTAATAAAGTTTCGCAGATACAAACGGAAGTGACATCATCAAAAGCCTTGGTTAGTCTGCTGAATCAAAACAATGGCCGACTGGCAAGATAGCATTTCACCTCCTGTGATATTTTTAAATGTTTAACAAATAGCCTTCACTGACTCTGTGTAAGAAACTCTCAGTGGGATGGCTAGATGATTTAATCGTTGTATGTTGAAAGAAAAAAGCCAGCTGCCAGGCCCCACTTTTCGCTGCCAAAATGAGCGATGTTGTGGAGAAGACCCTGACAGTTCTGCCGAGCCTCCTGTCTTTGGACTCTCAGCCTGGATCTGCAAAACTGTCCTCCACCTCAAAACTAGGAAACCTCATCAGAGGGATCACTGAGTTGACGTCCAAACATGTGAGTGTTCTGTGCTTAAAAACTGGAGCTTGTGTGAAATGAGATGCGTCATTTGTTGATGATGTGCTTTGACGTTAGCTTGCTAAGGTGCCCGTGCTAACTCAAGAGAAGGTGTGTTTATATGTTTTAAGTCATTTCCTATTGGCAGTGTTCCGTGCAATACTGTGCTAAGTTTTAGACTGACTTACAGACACTTTCTTGTTTCTGCTATGTTGCTATCATGTGGTAACACCGGCGAAATCCGAGCTGTGACCATTTTAAAAACTTGTCCTTGCTGGTGCGTTCAGGTGCTTGTGAAACCTCAAATTTTCGAGATGTTAGAGTCAGCTGCCAAGCTGCTTTGTAGTCACAAACTGTGCTGCAGGGAAGTTAAACCTGGAAGGCAGAGAAATTGTTTCTGCTCATCTTCAGCCAATTCTCAAGTCTTTAATGATGTAATATCCCACAAACATACGGATGCAACATTTAGAAATGGTTTGCAATAATTGGTATCAGCTATATAAAGCTAATGTTCACTGTGATGCATTACCTACCTGAGGCAAATCTCTACAATTTGATTTTCATTGTGCACTGACATGGTTTACTTTAGGCAGTAACTATAAGTAATGTAAAGTGTATCTAATCTGTTCTATTCACCCACAGTTTATCATTTGCATAAAAGGTAGGAGGATTTGACACCTCTGTTAAAGGGCAGACTGTTGTTCCCAAACTTCAGCCTAGTGTAAAGAAGTAATTCTCACCCATTATAGTCTTGAATCTATAAACGTTTACATTTGCTTCACTGGCTCTGGTATTATGAATGTTAACTGAAAGCACTTCTCTATAGTTCATGAGCTGAACTACTTATCAGTATAGTCTTTTACCATAACATGATCAACCTTATCAGTGTCAGTATTTGATCTTACTATCCTTAAATGTGTTTCCCCTGTTCAGGAGGAGGAAAAGCTTATTCAGCATGAACTAGCATCCATCAAAGAACAGGTGTCCTCCCCCAACACCTCCATGGTACGATTCTCCTAATTTTCCAATTCGGTCTTGCATAAGAAACCAGATTGTACATATTGGTCCAGTGATGCCTGAAATTATCGACGTGTTTACTTCCCCCTTCAGAGGCAGATGAAGGAGCTCATGGTGAGAGCGATCTACTGTGAAATGCTCGGTTATGAGGCGTCGTTCAGCTACATTCATGCCATCAAACTGGCTCAGCAAGGCACTGCTCTGGAGAAAAGAGTCGGTATGTTCTTTTAAAAGCTTACACATTCATCAGCATCTTTACCCAGTGGTTTCCAATACTTTGGACAAAAACTAATGTTGTGTATGATTTACAGGTTATCTTGCTGTGTCTCTGTTTCTGAACGAAAGTCACGAGCTGCTTCTTCTCCTTGTGAACACTGTATTAAAGGTGGGTGTTGAGATTTTACACCATTTGTCATCTGCTGTCTGAAGAAAGGATGTTGATGTATTTTGTTTTTTAGGATCTTCAGAGCACCAACCTTATTGAAGTGTGCATGGCTCTAACTGTTGTCAGCCAGATGTTCCCCAAAGATATGATTCCCGCGATCCTTCCTCTGGTCGAGGAGAAACTTAATCACCCAAAGTAAGAAAAGCTCTTTGCCATTTCAATCCTATTTGTGACCTGTGTTTGTTCAAGTGTTTTAATTAATATGATAAAATAGAGCATGAGGAAATCTGCTAGGACATCATGATTTATAAGGGTTTCTCATACACATTTGTAGAGAAATCATTCGCCGAAAAGCTGTCCTGGCACTGTACAAATTCTACCTAATAGCACCAAATCAAGTTCAACACATCCACAACAAGTTCCGCAAAGCTCTGTGTGACAAGGATCCTGGTGTCATGACTGCTTCATTGCACATCTACTTACAGATGATTCAGGTAAATTTTTTCTGGACTATTTATTTATCAGGACACAACTTCACATTGCCAGTCATACCACTATTTTTCTGTTGTTGCAGGAGAATCCAGATGGTTATAAGGACCTGACAGCGAGTTTTGTCACCATACTGAAGCAAGTGGTGGGAGGAAAACTGCCCATGGATTTTAACTATCATAGTGTCCCTGCTCCGTGGCTGCAAATTCAGCTTCTCAGAATACTGTCTGCACTTGGGAAAAATGACCAGAGGTAAATATTGCTTATTTTGTTTTTTTACTTATCAATGAACTGGATGTTTATGCTGTAATGTGGTTGCAAGTTGTGAGTCTGTTCTGTGTTTGACAGCACAAGTGAGATCATGTATGAAGTCTTAGATGAGTCTTTACGCAGAGCAGAGATGAATCATAACATCACCTATGGTATGTCAAACTTAATGTACTGCTTTTTGTAAATGTTGTTGTTTGAAATCATTTAAGTGCTTTCTTCAATCATTTGTTGAACTCCCTCTTTATTTCCAGCAATATTATACGAGTGTGTAAAATGTATTTACACAATTCATCCCAAATCTGATCTTTTGGAAAAAGCTGCAAAGTGCATTGGCAACTTTGTTCTGTCGCAGAAGATTAATCTCAAATATCTCGGTAAGATCTGAGGAAAGCCTTTGATTTAAATAATTTAGTTTCATTGACAATCAAGATTTCAGATATTCATGGTAATAAATCTGTGATATTTGGTGTTACTGCAGGCTTAAAGGCCCTCACTTACGTGGTCCAGCAGGATCCTAAACTGGCCCTGCAGCATCAGATGACCATCATAGAGTGTCTCGATCACCCTGACCTCATCATCAAGCGAGAGGTGAGGCAGTGACTGATGTAGGCTGGGTTTTGGCCTCATGGGATTGTGAGTTCACAGCATTATGGGGCTTTTTTCTGTTTTCTTGTAGACTCTGGAGTTGCTCTTTCGGATCACTAACGCCCAGAATGTCACAGTCATTGTTGAGAAGATGCTGGAGTTCCTGCGCATCAGTAAAGACGACTACACTACCATCGACCTGGTGGGGAAAGTGGCAGAACTGGCAGAAAAATATCCTTCTCGTATGTGATTCTGAATGTTGTTCAACTCAGATCCTCTTAAAAATAACTTAAACATGGTGATAAAGTTGTACATTTCTTGAGACGTGTCGCACCTCTTTACTGCATCTTGTCAATGGCCTGTAGAAACCAAACCACAAATTGTTTCATAAAACTGGAAGCTCATGATCTTGACAAACAAGCCTATTGCTTCTGACAAGGTGGCAGACTTTGCTTTCTATGAAGTTGAATGTTTGCTCCTCTTTATTGAGATGATTTTTTTTTCCTATAAACCTTTATACATATGCACCAGACAATGAATGGTTCATTGAGACCATGAACACAGTGTTTTCAGTGGGTGGAGACATGATGCAGCCTGACATCCCAAACAGTTTTCTTAAACTGCTGTCTGAGGGTGAGACAACCACACACCCAACTTATCCTCTAGTGGTGCCATGTTGTGATATTTCAGTTCATTTTGTAATGCTAACTCCTCTTTAATGGCCCAGGATTTGACAGCGTGGAGGAAGACAAGAAGTTGAGGCTGTTTGCTGTGGATTCATATGTTGCTCTGCTGCAGGGGGAGCCTGGCAAACTGCCACAGCGCTTCCTCCAAGTCATCAGTTGGGTGAGTGCTGTTTGCGTATTCTTATAAGAATACGCATGGTGATGGTGATTAATGATAATGAGAACAAGAAGAAAAAGTAATACTATTTGGCTCAGAGCATACTATACCAATTACAGTACTTGCAGGCATACAAACAACAGTGACGGACAAGAGGAGAAGAAAATACAAAATGCATTTCAGTTCGTTGGTTTCAGATCATGGCATAGAATAACTACTTGAAAATAGAGCAAACACCATAAAGAAAGCGTATCAATTTAAAAATGGAAGTGATCGTAAAATGATCATTAAGCGTTAGTTGGCTCGAGCTCCTCAGGTACGTCATTCTAATCATAGTTTGAAATCCAGACAATAAAAGCACAGTCGTGGTGGTGGTGGGTCCCTTGATGGACGATCAGAGGTGAGAAGATCTCAGGCAGCTCAAAGGGATTTACGAGGTCGACAGCGCAGCCAGAATCTAGAGCAGTGACATGACCAGTAAGATCCTAATGTCAATTTGATAAATACATGTCTGATAGCCTAAAAAAATCCTACATTGAGACACAGGAGTGGCACCAGATTACACAAAGTCCCAGTAGTTAAAACAAAATGATTTGCAAGCATGAAATTAGATTTTACAGATAAAATAATGAATCACAGTACTCCAGTTTATGTGTCCTTCAAAATGTAACATATTACACAATATGCAGTGACATAAACTGTGTTGAATACACTAAAGTTTTTGCCCTTCTCTGCCATGTGCAGGTCCTCGGTGAATATTCCTATTTGATGGAGGAATCTGAACAGGCCACGGTCCTGAGGCTGCTGGCCAAACTGTTAGACATGAAAAACACCAGCAGTGAAACCAAGACCTGGGTCCTCATGGCAATGACCAAGCTCAGTGAGGGCGAGGCAGGCGTGTCTGTGGCTCAGGAGGTTTCTGAAACATACAGCAGCTCCCTGGACACAGTTCTGAGGCAGAGGGCTCAGGAGCTGCAGCACATCAGCCAAGACTCCGAACTACGAGCCAGGGTGGTACCCCGAGACGGCCTGGAATCCCTGGAGGTAACATATGCAGGGCAGCAGTAATTCAACAATAATGGTGTTTAAGTGTACAGCAGTATGTCACAATAATATTGAAAACATGGGAACATTTAGTTTTACTTTGTATGTCCACTGCTGTCAAAAGTTAAAAAACAATAAAAGGTGAAATGATTTAGCTCTTGGAATCACAGCAGATGATGTGACTTTGTGGTTCCTCCTCTCTGGTGAAGTAAGTGCTCATTATCTGATGGTTGGAAACAAAACCTGCATACACTTGCCCTCCATGACACACAGTTGATCAGATTAAAGACAGTGTTTATTGAAATAGTGGAGATCATCATTTCATTTGTAGTCACAGCAGCTGTTTTGGCATGTCAGGAGCAGGGTTGGGTTTACCGTACAACTCCATTCAGTATTGGACGCAGTTTCAATCAAGCAGAGAACAAGATTTAGGACATTATTCCTAAATACACACGTGCTTCCTCTGGTTGTTTTAATTGCATGTAGTCTTTTTGTTAAGTGTAAATAAGTGATATCAAGTGAGGAACATGCACATGTGACATCCTTAGCTTGCAAGTCCTGTGGAACTTTTCCAAACGATCTTCTCATCCCCATCAAAGGAGAAGTCTAAACTTGCAGTCTTTGTTGGTTTCCAGGTGGACTCCTCTCTGTCATTTCTGGATGGATTTGTGTCGGAGGCGTTGGCTGCTGGCGCTGCTCCATACAAGCCTCCCCATCAGCGGCAGGAGGAACTAGCTCGGGCGAAAAGTAAGGCTCGTGAAAATATGCAGACTGTGGCAGATTTGTCAGCTCTGCCTTGTTTTTGTTTGTTCTTGACTGTGATGTCTGCCTCAGCATTGAGCCTGGAGCCATACGGCCTGTCCCTGCCCATCAGCATGTCCTCCTGCAGCATCGCTGACAGACAGTCTCCTACACTGCTGTCCATGAGCTCTGGTCTGTCAGGCGATAGCGCAGACCTCTCACACAAAGGAGGGTACGTGGACGCAGCGTGCACACTTAGTCCTGTCTGAATTTAAATAGTTTACATCCAAATGCCTGGCTGGTTTAGAACTCAAGCTTTTTGTTTCAGCTCTGCAACTCTAAAGCTGGATGGTGTGAAGAGGGTGTGGGGGAAGGACGGCTACCTGGCGCAGAGGGAACCTGCGGAGGAGGCTGCCCAGGTCGAGGTTCCCAGTCCGCTCCGGTCACCCAGCCAGCAGGGAGAAGCTGACAGCTCACACAGCCAGACTCCCACTCCCGTACCCACCCCTGAGCCTGAACAAGAGAAACAGCAGCTGGCCTCTTCGCTGTTTGTCGGCCTGGGCTCCCAAAGCTCTGTGTGTCTGGTGAGATTTTGAATTCTTCTTTATCAGTTTGAACTGCTGTTATGATTGCAACATGATTAAATCAAGATTTAAGCACTGTCTTCTGGCAGCTGGAAGTCATTTACAGTGAAGCAGCTGCAGACATGTAACATATTTGAGTCTGTTGAGTTAGTCCTGATTGCTCACTTGATTTGCTTGATTTGAAAAAAAATAAATGCATATGCAAGGATTAAGGATGCAGTTATTTTCATTATTGATTAATCTGCTGATACTTTTGTCCATTAATTTAATTGCTTGTTGTGCCCAATCAACAGTCCAAATTCCAGAGAGGATATTGAACAAAGAAATGCAGCAAGTCCTCACAGTTGAGAAGCTGTAAACACAAAATGTCCCTTTTGTTTGAAAATGACTTGAATGATTAATCGGTTATCAAACCTTATGCACCGTGCATTAATTTCCTTTAAACAGATGGGAAAATCTGAACCGACACCGCAGCGATTCAGAAGAAAAGCCAAAGGCCCGGGCTCGTCCTCGTCCTCATGTGCCAGCGAGCAAATATCCAACTCCCTCGTCTCTGCTCCGAGCACAGTGGATAAGTTGCTGTGTGACAACCTCCTGGACTCCAGCATCGCCTCAGAGCTGCCAGTTTCTTCACCCGCACAGGCATCCCATCTCTCTCAGAGCCTCACTACTGCAAATGGCACCTGTGATGTAGAGATACCTGAAGGTGACTTAAAGGGAAGTAACCCCTCTCTCATTAGGGATAATGGTGTTGCGGTAGCTGCTGATCCTGCTCCACATGAAGACCCAGACAGACCGAAAGACTTGTGTCTCAGTTCTCATCTTCCTGCAGAGCTCGCTGGACTCTCCCACTCAGAAATCACTCCACTGTGCTCCAACCAAAGCCTGGATCTCTCAGTCTGTCACGTGCAGAAAGAGGATTCTTTAGCGCTAGTTGTTTTCATTTACAACTCCTCTGACTCTGACATTCAACAGATACTGCTGGAGCTCGACTCTGATGAACTTGAGGTACAGTAATTATTGAGCAGAAACTTGTTAGTGACGTCTTACACGCTGATAATTAGTCATGTTAAAGGGCATTTTCTTGAAATGTTTCAGGTATCCTGTATGTGTGACAGTCCAGTGCAGGAGGTGAGAAGCCGCAGTGTAGCAGCGTGTCAGTATTCCCTGACTGTCAAGAGGCCTTCAGTCCACGTTGAAGTGGTTGGGATCGTATCGTACCAGTTTCCTGCTGGGACTCGTCAGTCAGCGCAGTTCTCCTACAGGCTGCCTCTGACCAGCTTCATCAGGTGACATATTTTCGTTTTTATTTCCAAGTATGGCTGTGCAGAGATGATTGGCTGCTGACCGTAACTTCACATGTTTCCTTCAGGCCTTTGACTGTGTCCACAGAGGAGTACGGGACAATGTGGCTGGCCTTCTCCAACGATACGAAGCAGAACCTGACGCTGATAAGTGATGGCCAGGAATCTCTCACAGCCACTCTGAATGTGCTGAGGAAGAAGCTTCAGCTTCATGTCGTGGAAATCATCGGTGAACAGACATTTATATCTCGACTAAAAATGTCAAAGATGGGGAATGTGCTCGCACATGCTGCTGTCTCACTTGAGAAACACAAAGACACACGAAATGTATGGTGGACATATGTACATGTCCACTGTATGCTAAGTATTTTACATCAGTCGGCAATGACTGGTCTGTCAGAGCTGAAGGGTGAATGCAACCTTAGCAACAGAGAAGGCAACAGCAACTCGGAGTATGGCATCTTTAGCACATCAACAGTGTTTATGTATTTACTCTCCAAGCCAGCAGGGGGAGATGAAAAGCTCTACACTGCAGGTTTAAGTCTGCTGTGGCATGAGGGAAAAATTGCCTTTCTTCACCTTGGAAATAATTTCACAAAATAATCTCACAAACTGTCTTTTTCAAGAGCTTTTGAGCAAACATTAAGAATGATATATTAGTCCGTTTATTTAACAGAGGATGTTACAGATAAACATTTGCTTTTTGTATTATTTTGTTACCTAGTTCAGACAGTTCAATAGATGTAATGTACAGAGAGCATCAAGCTGAGGCACTTCATCGCAACCGTCACTTTTTCCCGACAGTCAAGCTTCACTTACTCATTTCTCTCAGAGGTTTTTAGCTTTTTATTTTGTCGGATGCTGTATCAAAGCTCTAAAGTGAACCATCAAGTACAAGTCATTAGTTTTGTCGGTATTGTTTTCGTGCATCTTAAGGCATGATGCATGCATATTTTAAAACTGACAAACCAACATGCTCTATGTGAAAGGTGCAGTGGTGCAGTATTTGAACAAGGTTAAGATGTGTTAAATGCAGCCTACAACTCCTATGTGTTTTTACTGTCACTGAGTAACCTTTATACCTTAACCTATATACCTTTACAGGTACGGAAGGCATTGCAGCTTGCCAGCTTGTGCAGGAACAGCCATGTTTGATGCACTGTCGTGTGCATGAGGGAACGCTGTCTGCCTGGCTGCGCTCTCCAGTCCCCGACCTGCCCGACTGCCTGATCTACTACTGCCAGAGAGCTTTACAGGAGCACTGAGCCCCGACTGCAGCACCTCCACTGACAGCACTGAGCACTGAGCACCTGACACTGAGGAGGAAGGTACACAGAGCAGTAGACAGCGCAGAACATCTGATGTTGAGCACTCTCATCTTTACATTACAGTGTTTACAGTTTGTTTATCTCTTCCACTACAAGTTACTCTGTAGGATTTGTTTTTGTTTTTTTGTTTTTTTTGTCCATGAGTTATTTATTTGCAACAGTTAAACTGGTGGAATAATTCGCTGGATCACAATTGTTTGAAAGTCATGGCTGGTAATAATAATAATAACCTCAGGGGCCAAAAGATTTTAACCGTCTGTGTGATGCTTCAGAATAACACTTATGTCTTAAAATGATGACAGGGCTCCATAAAGACTTGAACATTTCAATGGCTGAAGCATTGTTCATGAGTTAAATGAATACAAGGTATTATATTCTCGGTATAAGGGAAAAATCATCTCGACAGTTATTTTTTTGTGCCCCAGGTGTGCATGCTCAATAACAAGATATATTATGTCCTGCTTTCTCATTTGTGGCATGATTTTTAAAAATCAGTTACATTTTCAAGGTAAGAACGATCACGATGGTGAAGCCTGTTTGGATTTTAATGAGACAAAGATATAAAAGTTCATCTCAGTTGTTCATTTAGAATCTTAAAGCATTTCTTTGCTGTTGACGTCAATTGTGAGTTATTTTCAAGTTCATCAAGACTGACTGACTGAAGCAATACTGATTGAAACGGCAAGAATAACACAAATTCTTTCCTGCCTTTTTAAGAGTAGCAAATTAATTGTTCATTATTTCTGGTGTGGACTCGGATAAACGATCATAGGAGTAACATTTACAAAAGCTGCTTTTTCAGAACCTGCTCGTCTTCACTGCTGAAGTAAAAAGAGGTTTACATTTGTAAAGGATTACATTATGCTAACATCAGCCTCTGACTGCAGCAGCTCTACATATTTCTTACACCCATGATGAGAGTATTTTGTCTTAAATGTAACACTGAAGATCTCCCTCTGCAGTGTCCGTGTTGCCATGAAGTCATTATGATGAGGAGCATTTCACTTGTCACGCTTTGCAGATGCTGCCTTCTGTGTGATATGATGATCTATGCACTCATGTTTCTGGTTTGTCAGTTTCAGTGAGAGGTGGATTTTAGTGGTCTTTGATTATTATATTTTTGTATCAATGCAGTATTAAAACATATTTATTGGATTTATATTCTTACAGAAAATATTTTATATTAATTTCTCTGACAGAAAAGAAATCATCGTGCTTCATGTACTGTTTAATTGTGCTGCGCCAGGGTTGACTTGGCTCAGCCTGTTTTATTTAATTCAACCTGAAGGGAAAGTTTGCCTTTGTTCTTTTTTGTTCTACCTGTGTTTTGATTTGAAGCACAGCGTGAAGCTAACAGTGTGTCTAAATCTCAACTTTAACCCAACGCCTTATGTTCTAATGCCAGGGTGGCGTGTTTGATTTGTGCCTGTGGTACAGAGAAAATCATTGTTTCTTAGAGTGCCTGTCACTACATTCTGCTAACTTATGAATAAATGCAACACATGTAAATTCACTTGATTCTGACTCAGTGGTGATTCATGAACTAGAAGCCCTGGTGTAGATCTGTGATCGCTATGACTCAGATGTGCTGGAGGGGGAGCAAAGAGGAACATTAACTCAGTTCTTAAGCTTTTGCTTTTTCTGAGATTTGCAACATGGAAAAATATTTCGCCTATGTATTGAATGAAGATTGCTTACTTTGATCACACACCAAATGTAAAACATATTAGTGACATTTGATTTGTTGCCTGTGTCAAACAGGACACATTTCCATTCACTGAGACCCTGAAATGCAATAATCTCCACCTCTTATCAACAGTAAGTTTTTTATGTATGCAGATTTAACATCAGAAAACAATATTAGATGATAAAGGTTTGACCTCATACTAATGTACCATATATACATCACACCTAATATTTTACATTTCTAGTGTGTGCTATAACCTGACATTTACATCTAACACTACTCCCTACTGTATTTTACTATGTTAAGTTTGGTACAGCGTACTCTATGTTTGGAGCACACAATGACACAAACTAAACGTATGAGGCAGTGGTAGCAACCAGCAACTTTAGAGATCACTTAAACTAATACTGATTATTTAAGTGGGCCTTCTTTATGTGGCTAAAATGCATTTTGCTTCTGCTCCCGTCCACAGCAGTACATTGCTTAGCTTCCTACATCAGTATTTGAGGCATGCTGACCACCATCCACTGTATGTAGTAACTGACTGTGGATAAGTACTTTGTACAATCCCATTTCAAAAAACCTGAACTATTAAACTTTTAACCATATTTGATAAAGCTCAGTGATGTTGAAGTAGGCAAAACATCTGCTGTCACATCACAAATTTAGTGTTTTCTTGCTCTTTGAAACAAACTAAGAAATATAGAACAATGGAAACCAAGAGTTCAGGTTTTTTCACATTTGTATTATCTTTGTTAGGGGCTCAGCAGACCCATCCCCCTTCACTGTATCAGCCACACACTGCAGTACTGAGTAGCTTCAGCTCTGTGGGATTTGTGTCGTTCGGGGGATAAAGCACATGCCCAGGCTGTGCTCGTCCTCCACGGGCTGCTGCGACAGGTTGTTGGTCTGCCTGATGCTGTTGAGGGTGCACCCTGGGCGAGGACACACAGTATAACGAGACAGCAGAGTGACCAGGATGGCCTTCATCATCACCATGGCGATGTGTTTGCCCACGCAGGAACGAGGCCCGCAGCCGAAGGGCTGGAAGAAACGACTGGGCACCTGCCAAACAGAGGAGGTACAATCTCAGCTGATGTTTTGTGTTTCTAGAACCACAAATTGTTACACAACTTACTGTTTTATTAAAGTTGGTCAAGCTGAACTCTTTAGGTTTTGGGAAAAATTCAGTCTTATGCATCAGACCAATGTTGAGAATGATGTTGGTTCCCTTTGTAATTTCAGTGCCGTCGATGATGTCGTCCTCCAGAGCTTTTCGCATCGTGAAATCAACCACAGGATGATACCTCAAAGACTCATTGATGAAGCTCTCCAGCACTTTCAAGCTTTGATAATCGATGTTCTCTGCACCTTTTTCACCTGGAAGTGAAAGTGGTTTGCAGATTATTGGAATAGTAGCTTCACACAGTGAAACTGAGATTAATACCACATAAAAGCATTTACTCAAGACAGTGTTCATCTCCTCCACTATCCTCAGCTCTACGTCTGGGTGTTGTTTCAGCAGCATCAGCATGAAGAAGAGGCTGATGGAAAGCGTGTCAGGCGCTGCAATCACCATCTCCAGCACGCACTGCCTGACGTTATCCGCCGAAAGCTCTCCGAGGTTCTGTTAAAAAGAAAATGAAGGTACGCAGAATGCAGCAAACATGTGAAATCTGCTCTGTGTAGTAAAGCTCTATGAAAAAAGACAAACCTGAGCAAAGATGAGCTCTGTTGCAAAGTCAAGATCCTCATCCAACTTCTCAGACTCATTTAGGATCTTTCTTTTCTTTTCAAGAAGGCTCTCCATCACGTCTTGCAGCTCCTGGCTGTTGGCGCAAAAAGCAACGCAGAGATTAGTCTGGAAAAACGACGAGCCGAACGTTTCAACACTGCGAGGCGTGAGGATCTTACGCTGCTCTCTTGTGCTTGTTGTACAGCCATCCAATCTTGAAGAATATGTCAGGCTTTATGAGAACCGTCTGCCAGGTCTCAAAGTAGTTATGGATTTTCATCAGCAAGTCCTTTTCTGAGTTACAAGGAAGAAAAAGACAGAGTCAGGAGCTGCTGGCATCAGTGCAAGAGCTGGAAAGACTGTTTGCTGGCAGCGGACATGCAGCTGACCGTCGAGTGGCACCCTGAGGAAAAGCCTGTTGGAGATGTCCACCACTATGGCTCGCAGCAGATTGAGAGAGTCCACGTGTTCGGAGGGGTCGGTCGTCTCCTGCAGGCTGTCCAGGTGTTTGGCTGTGGAGCTCACGCAGATTCCCACTGTCCTCTGGAGGCCGGGGCCTGTCAGAGCTGCAAAACAACCACGAAACTGTATATTTGATACAATGATGAAATGTTTTCTAGCTTGTAAGACACTTAAAAATGTGGGGAGAGAGAGGTGAAATAAGGCATCGCAATCCTCTGGACGCTCACCTTTAGAAAAATAGGCCCTCGCTTTTTTCCAGAGGAGGACATCACTGTTGAAAATGATACCCCTCCCTTCCATCCCAATGCACTGCAGCCCTGTTTTGCTCCCAAATCTGGCTGTGTAGTGGGCGCTCCTCAGAACGTGATACACTGCTGAAGACCTGCAAGAGTCGCCGGGCTTTTACTTCCAGATCCCCGGGATAAACTGTGAACGTGAAGAGTTTTATCCCAAAAGACTTGCCTGCTCAGAATGATGGTCTCCTCGCCGTTGATCCAGACGCGGACAATGCTGCCATACTTGTTGTTGTAGTAGTTGCTGGCTGTTCCTATGCCGGTCCACATGAATCTGCTGTAGGAGAGAATTGGGCCGAGTCCTGCCAAGAAGAGAGGACCTGGGAGAAAGAAACAGGAAACGATTTTGAGGCAAATAAGATCCCACATTGTTCTAATGTATGTGCAGTGAAAACAGAGCACCTCCTGTATGGAAATTGATAAACTGTAGAACTGTCACTATTCAATGTCCAAAACCCTGGAAGAAACTCTTTAAAACACATATTTCTCATGTCTCAAACAATCAAACTTAGGTGTAAGAACAGAAGCTGAAGTCACCTGGGATGTGTGACCGGTTTGATCGGCTCCAGGCGGTGAAGAGCAGCAGCATCAGCAGCAGCAGCAGCAGCAGGAGGGTGGTGACCTCAGACACTGTATCGACCACCATGGAGCCGACGGTGAGTACCTCCAGCGGCAGCATCCTGTTCATAACGCCTTTGACCTGTGCTCGTAAAGCTTCTCTCTGCTTTAAACAACAGAAAAAAACAGACTCTGCTGTTTAACCAGTGGCCAGCCTTCCTTCTCATCCCTTGTAATTCTTTCGTCCTTCAGTGCTGGGATGAAGCTCAGCGCTGGCACACACTAAAGCCGAAATACACCCACGTAAAGCTTTGTGAGGAACTGTTTGTATCACAGTAGTGGTACAATATTCCAGATCTAATATCTCACTACAGTGAGATAGGGTGACCGATCATCTCCTTATTTTGTAATGTTATTGCAGGTTTATCACACTCTTAAAATTAACGTATTCTCCCAATATATTGAATACAGTCAGTTGCAGAAGTAATCTCTCCCTTTGTATATTTACGTAATTATTATTACACCGTCTATTAACTAAAATGAGCATGACTGTGAGCCTACAGATGGAATCAGGCTCTTGCTCAAATGACAGTAATTAAATTAAACTGAAAGTTGTGCACATTGTCCGAAGTTAAGATTTGGGACGAAGGCTACATCTACAGTACAGTGCATCATGGAGGCATTCATAGTAAATTCAAATGCATTCATAAATCCTTTATCTCTACACTGATAAGCACACATAATGCTTTCTGATGTACTATATCAACAGTCATGAAACATCATCGATGTGACTTATAATGAATTAGAACCACCTGTACACACCTCAGCAATCAGCTGTACTCAGGACTCATGCTATAACAGCTAGCATTTTAATGCCTTTTAAATAATTCATGCTGCATCATGAGCACAGAATTGCATTTAAAATTAGTTAAAGTTTCAACTGAATTGCATAAATCACATATCTGCTTCACTTTAGTAAAAAGTGGTTAACGATTTTCAACATAATGTATTTTCACGTTTTTACATCTTGAAAATATTAAAGCTGTATTTTTTACTAGTCTGAGCTTTTTTTGATTCTTCATCTGTAAATTACCAAAGATTAATACTTACATCTCTTCCTTCTTTCCTACTCCTGACAAGTACAGAATGTAGTTTGAGGAGACGCAGTGCTTCCTCTGCTGGTTTTAAAGATGATCAACATTCTCCTACCAAACAAATCAAAGTGATTCAAGTGTTTATATATCCTTGCCTGAGCCTGCACTTTACTGGTTGCCTAGAAACGCTGCCACTTTGGGGTTTCAAGTACCATTACATGGCAGGCCAGATAACTGTGCACGTCTGAACCACAGAGCAGCTTCAAAAAGAACAAATAAAAAGTGTTGTTTTTATTCGTAAGAATGCAAAACCTGCAGGTCTTTCATCGGCTGTATTCTGCTTCAGTTTTTTTTTAGATGGGTTTACTTCAGGTTTAGCTTTGTTCAAAAGAAAGAAGCCCCACTGTCCAATTCATCAACCCAGGAGGCTTTTCAAGGGGAAATTAATCAGCTGGGTCAGACTGACCTGTGTCAAAGGGAGCAGGGATTCAGCCAGCACTTCAAACAAGGAAAGCGAGGGGAAAAAGAAAACGGCAATCTTTCAAATTTAAAGTCTTCAGATTTCAATTTCAAATGGGCGTGAGTGCTGCACTACTTAAAAAGAAATGAACGTGCATATAAAGTTAAAACGGGAGAACGGTGCAGAGGTTGTGTGCTCACAATGAGCTGTCCTTCAAGCTAAGCACCTATGAATAGCTGTCATGCTGTTGATTAAGATGTTGGCCTCACATTTAGGGTCTGGGTGGCGGCTTTTATCCCAGCTTGGCTGAAAAACTTGCTTTTCCTCGTTGTAGTAGAGACTAATAGAGCAGAACAATAGAACTTTTCTGGAAAATGGAGAAACTTGAATGCCACCTGTCCACCGACACAAGTGGAGAAAAAAATATGTACCCCTTATTCTCTATTTGGAAATGCACAATGCAATAAATGAAAAACATGAAAACACGTTTATTAATAGGACATTTCAGCACGCACACACATCCACACACCCACAGCCTTTTACCGAAAGTGCTCTGAAAGCTCTTTTGTAGATGCAAAGAATGTTCCCCTTGTTCACAACTTATTTATTCCACTTCCATGTAATTTTGTGTAGGACGGACTGGGGACAATATTGAGAGAAAGAGCACCAGAATGATGAGAAGGAATACACTGTCTGCAGGATGTGTCATTCTGGAAATATGTCCATTAGCTGCCTCTGAATCAAGTAAGGCCTATTAGATTTTAACTGTTTCCCAGATGCCTGTTGTTGCGCAATGCATCACGTGGTCCCCCCTGCACTTACAGACAGATTTTGACATGTTTATTCCTCTACAGCAGCTTACAGCGTACTTCCCCTCTGACGTCTCATCTGCTGGCAGGTGTTCAGATATGTGCTGCATGTGCTTGTGAGTTTCAGAGTCCAGATCACTTCTGCAGTGGAGCACCAGGAAGCAGGGCACAGACATGAAGGAGAGGAGCGGGGTTTTCCTGGCGCTGCTGGTGGGGATGGGCGCGCTGCTCCTACTCGGCACGGCCGGTCTGGCGTTCCTGCTGCTTCGGCAGAGAGAGCTGACGGACGAGCTGCTCAGGTTGGACGGCCAGGTGCGGGCGCTGTCGCGGACCTGCAGGCTGCAGGCGGGGATCCTGCCCGTGGACCCCGCAGGGGCTGGAGAGCTGAAGCAGCTCCACCGCAGCAGGAGACACCAGGAGACACCAACACAGAGCCAAGACGAGAAGGATATGCTGATGCTGATGACATACTCCATGGTTCCTGTAAGACACCACATGAAATGAAGGCTCTCTTTATTTGTCAACACTGCAGACTGTTTACTGTATTTCTGTTAAAAAAAATTATCTATGAAAAGAGAGATTTATGAATTTCTCAGTATGTTATTATGAGCAGGAACAGGGGAGCAATCAACAACTCATTGCTGTCATCTTTAATAGACACATTTCCTCTCTTTTCCCTTCTGGGATAAAAAGCACGTCTGTGTAATGCAAAGAATCCAAGAGTCTGCTGCAGAGCTTAAGGAGAGGTCTGCTTTTCCACTGAATCTTTCCTGGATAAATATTTTGAGCAGCGTGACTGTGACCTGCTCCTCCCTCAACTGTAATCACATCTGCTGGGAGCTGGCATTTCCTCACAGGGCGCTGCTGTGTTTGTTGACAGAGAGGGCGGCACGTATACCAGTGATGCACGTCTTTTACCAAAATGATGTTGAGTTTTATTATTGGCTTGATTGATAAATGATTAACAATAATAATTAGGGCTGCGACTAACAGTCATTTTCTTTATCAATTAATCTGATTATTTCCTGGATTAATTGTTTAAGATACAAAATGTCAGAAAATAGAGAGAAAAACAGCAAACATTTACATTTAAGAGGCTGGAATCAGTGAATATTTGGCTTAAAAATGGCATTAACAATTTAATATTGTGTCAACTGGTTAATGAATTAATCAACTAATCTTTTCAGCTCTATTAATGGGAATGATGTGGAACTAAAATAGTTGTAATCTTCTCTAAAATCCCGAGAGGAAATGACACAGTTGCATTTGATAAGGTGTCTCACAAGAAGAGCAAAGGTGCTTCTAACTGTGTGACTTTAGAAAGCTTCCAGATGTTCCAGGTGTGGTTACAATCAGCACTGACTTCACCTCCTGTGCTGTTTCTGTTTGTCTTTATTTCAGGTCAAAGCCTTCATAGATCTGTGCAACAGCTCCAGAGGAATTTGCTTAACAGGTGCGATTCATAAATATTCTCCTCTCCAGCACTTTAGCTTTTATGGTTTCTGGTGCTTCCTCTGGATCTGATTTCTGTTAAACATTCTATATTTTTATTTTTTCCCAGGCCCACCTGGACCACCAGGTAAATACTGGCACTTTGATCAGCTCTATCAGTTACTTAAACTAAGCTGACTTTGTTGCTGCAGTCACAGATCTTTTGCCTGTTAGGTTTGCCTGGTAGAGCTGGTTCACCAGGACCGCAGGGTGTGCCCGGGCCGGAGGGGAGACGAGGAAGAAGAGGTGAGAATTGTGTCATGTTTTAAAAATCTACAACCCTGATTACAAAAAATGTTGGGAGGCTGTGTAAAACATAAATAAAACAAGAATGGGATAATTTTCTATTCGATTTTGAGATATAATCAATTAAAAACAGTACAAAGACAATATATTTAATGTTTGACCTCATCAGCATCATTGATTTCAGTAAATATCTGCTTATTCTGAATTTGATGCAGCAACACATTTCAATCAAGTTGGGACTGAAACAACAAAAGACTGGGAAAGTTTGATAGGTGATGGTATGATGATTGTTTTTATTTTAGGTTTTACACAGTGTCCCAACTGCTCTGGAATCAGGCTTGTTTTAATCCCGACAGGCCAACAAAGATGAAGTGTGCTCCAGATCAGACAAATTCAGAGACAGAAGTCAGTCACAAGCTTCAAACCGTCTTCCATTGTTCAGCCGCGGTTACATAACATGAGAATCCCACTCACTGTCGACAAGAGACTTCGTCTCCCGCTGCCACATTAGAAATGCATGTCAGAAAATGTTTGCTGGACTTTTCACACCTGAATGGAGCTTGTTTGTTGTTGGTGTTGGTGTTTCAAATAGTTTGAGCTGCGGGGGAACATTTTGGATAAACTTTCACTCATTCTCTGGGACATTTCAGTGACTCTGGACTGCATCACAGATGAGCTCGGCTATATTTAAGACTGAGAGAAAGTAGTTTAAAACCAATGTCAGATCATCTGCTGACAGGTTCACAGTCCTACAGTTAACACACAATCGTCCTGCTTTTGGTTTGGATTTCACCTCAGTGGTTTAAGCTAATGACCACACCTGTCGCTGATTAGGGCCCCCTGGTGAAAAAGGAGAACCAGGACCTAAAGGAGACCCTGGTCCATCGCGACTGGAAGGTGAAACCTACAACGACGTCCTCATTGAGGGTTAGTCTTTAGTCAAGATTACATCTAAAAAGCTGATTTTACAAATAATCATTGCATTTTCTGGCTTTCTTTTATATATGATCCTATTGTAATAAACAAACTCACCACAACTTTACATTAGAAAAAAAAAAAAGTCTGTCTACTGAAAGTGTGTGTATATTTGAAGGTCCTCCTGGTCCAAGGGGTCCACCAGGCCCACCTGGCCCACCCGGTCCACCCTGTCCTGCTTGGTATTGTAATAAAGTGAGAAACAAGACCGTCAGAGAACACATCCATCAAACCAGCGTGCTGACTGGTGAGAAAGTCTCGACAGAATCACCTACAATCAGTCATTTTCGCCATGACACAGTTATGTTTTGTGACATGTTATCAGTTAACTGTTTAATTCTGTCCTCTGTAAGTTATATTCCCCAGCACGAGGGTCTAAATGCTTTTTCAGAGGCATCTCCTCACGGCCAGGAGTTCTGCTTCAGAGATCTTTATAGTTTATTGGCCTCAAAGTCATTCTGAAAACAGCCTGTAAAATATCCAATGTAATGTGTTTGTTTCCGTTTTAAAGTACCTTCTGTTTTTCCTCTCATGCCTCATATTTAGATTCATCTCCTGTTCTGACCAGTGAGGTGTTCAATGAAACCGACACAGAAAACGTCAGCAGCTCCACAATGAACAAGACTGGTGGGAAGAAATTCAGAATTTACAACAACTATTTGACTTAATGGTTTAGACTAAAGGCTGTTTGTGACCTACAGCTTCAAGCTCCTCTTTAATTTAACATGATTTATATGATGATAAATAACCAGTGGCGCAATGTAACTAAGTACATTCACTCAAGTGCTGTACTTAAGTACAAGTCTGAGATTCTTTACTTGAGTATTTTGTTTCATGCTGATTTATACTTTTACTTCGCTACAGCTATTTGACAGCTTTAGTTACTAGTTAGTTTACAAATTAAGATTTTGGCATAAAAATGAAGTGCTTATAAGATATGATGCTCCGTTATAAATTATACTACTCAACAGTATATACAAGTATAGCTGAAATTCTTATCAATATGTCAATTGACAAAAACATTTCATGGTTTCAGCTTCATAAGTGTGAAGATTTGCTGCTTTTCATTTCAATGACTTCATTATTTTAATTTATTTGTAATGGGTAATTACTCAAATACTCTTATCAAACAATCAATTGATTAATTAAGAAAATAATGATCAGATTAATTAATAATGAAAATCATCATTAGTTGCAGGACACAATAGTTAAACATTAGCTCCACCTCAACCAGCTGCAACAATAAAATGCTGCTTACACATTAATGCAGGAGTAATGATAATCCAATGACATATGATCAGTCACAGTTCTTCTGCTTTTAATACTTAAACTACATTTCCATGATTATACTAACATGCCTTTTACGTGAGTAAGATTTTAAACACAGGAGTTTTGCTGGTAATGAAGTATTTTTTACACTATGGTATCAGTACTTTTACTTAAATGTAGGATTCCTCCACCACTGTGAATAATACATGATATCTGTACCAACTTCTCTATTTTAAATCTTTATTTTCACAGAATCACCAACACCACCTCCTGCCGATGATAGCACAGATGTATTGACTGTTACTGACTCTGAAAAGCTTCTAGAGACAAGTGTGGAGTCTGGTAAGCAGCTGTTTTGAGTGGTAGGAAGACGTAATTTTCAGACCTGATTTTGATTATATACAAAACATGTTTAAACCCAGTACGTGTATTAAAAAGCATGTTTAATATAGTACATGTATGTTTAACCCAGTACTTATGTCTCTTCTTTTCTAGAGTCAGTGTCACTTCCTCCAGCGTACAGCCATGAAACCTTGAATGATACCAAGACAGGGAATGTTACAGAGGCACCAAATAAATTACTGCCAGGTATTAACTGCGTTTTGACTTATATGTCTCTTATTAAAGGTGCTGCCCTGCAACACCTTTAGTTTGTGTACATGTTACATAATGTCTCCTGTGATTCTTCAGCCCTGATTCTTCCAGAACTGACTCATGACAGTGACACCTCTAATGGCAGCGAAAACGTTACAATTACTATGGAAAATGGTAGGAAACTGTCATATTGTTTTCACACTGTATTTGGTATCAGTATTCCTTCCACCATTGTTTCAAGACAATCTTCTACCATATTAGTATAAGCTTGGAAAGAGATTGTATGACCACATGCTGCCTGTTTCCGTTAATTTAAGTTATCCACATTCTGTTTTATTTTCTGCAGAGTTAGTATCACCTCGTCCAGACTACACACATGACTCGTGGCCTGAAACCAGCAGAGAGAGTGTGACAGAGGCACCAATTCACTCATTAACAGGTGGGAGATAGTGGGACTCGTTCATGAAATGTTTGTATACGCAGATTCGATCTTCATGCTGTTACTGATCTTTCTGCAGTGTTACCAACATCATCTCCAGCTCATGAAGCCAGAGGTGTTTTTAACGTTACTGATGCTGAGAAACTTCAAGACACAGATAAGAAGTCTGGTGAGCAGCAGTTTCACTACCATTATTAATCCCACAGCCGAGAATATTAGAAAGGAATACAAAAATATGACCTGTTTTAACTCTTAAAGTGAGTCAAGTTATTAACAGGTAGGTGGTTACTCAAAAAGTGAGTGAATGTGCAAAAAAATGAGGGCTATATCATACGTTTGCAGAAGGTTTGGCTTTGGCATGGTTGTTATTTATATATATTGGTTATTTATGTTTTTCTATAAACACGTAACATGCCCAGAAACTGTAGCTGTCAGATAAATGTAGTGGAAATAAAAGTATAATATGTCCCTCTTAAGTAGAACAAAACAGTACTTGAGTACATGTTCTTAGTTACTTTCCACCTCTGGAAACTATAGATGTCTAATACAAAACTTTATTTTCCACTATTTGCTATGTAAGGTAACATTTTCTTGTGTTGTGATCCAAACTCAGCACAAAATCAGTTTTTGTGGTGTTCTCCTGAATGCAGGAAGTGTAAAATAAACTATTTTTATTATATGAAACAACACATTAACCTCAGTACCTTTTATTTTCTAGAGTCAGTCTCATTTCATAAAAACTTCAGCCAGGATGCCTTGAATGACTCCGACACAGAGAGTGTGACAGACGGACCAGTTCACTCATTAACAGGTGGGAGATACTGGGATTCGCTCATGAAATGTTTGTGTACACAGATTTGATCTTCATGCTGTTACTCATCTTTCCACAGTGTTACCAACATCACCTCCAGCTCATGAAGCCAGAGATGTTTTTAATGTTAGTGACGCTGAGAAACTTCAAGACACAGATAAGAAGTCTGGTGAGCAGCAGTTTCACTACCATTTTTAATCCCAAAGGCTTTCTTAATACTAGTCAGGAATATAAACATAAGAGCTCGTAAAGAAAGTATATATTATTATACGTACATATGATGCATCAATGTGTAAGCAGCATTTTACTATTGCTCTAGCTGCTCAAGGTGGAGCTGCTTTTAACTACTTCATATACAGTTTGGTCATTCAGTAGTTCAGCCCAGAGGTCCCCGACCTGGGGGTCAGGCCCCTCCAAATGGTCCCAAAATAAAGGTGAGGGGTCATGTAATGAGTAATGGGAGAGGAAATATGACAGAACAAAGTTCTGATACACAAATTTGTTTTCATTTCTTTGGACCCTTTCTCTAATCTTTGTTTTTTTTGTGAAAAATGTGATAATTTGAACAGTTATTGAAATGAAGTCAAGAAAGGAAGTTGTTCCATATATGTATGTTTATGTAAAACCTTAATTTGAAAAGTAACCAGTAACTATAGCTGCCAAATACTTAGATGACTTACTTACTCATCTTTCCACAGTGTTACCAACATCACCTCCAGCTCATGAAGCCAGAGGTGTTTTTAACGTTACTGATGCTGAGAAAGTTCAAGACACAGATAAGAAGTCTGGTAAGCAGCAGTTTCACTCCCATTTTTAATCCCACAGCCGGGAATTTTAGAAAAGAATATAAAAATATGACCTGTTTTAACTGATATTTAAACAGTTATTGAAATGAAGTCAAGAGAGGAAACTGATCCATATATGTATGCTTATGTAAAACCTTAATTTTAAAAAGTAACCAGTAACTATAGCTGCCAAATAAATGTGGTGACATGTAGTAAAACCTGCAATATGTCCCTCTTAAATGGAGTATACTCAAGTAATGCAGGCACCTCAAAATGGTACATAAACTGTATTTATTATATGAAACAACACTCAGTGCCCTTTGTTTTCCAGACTCAATATCATTTCACAAAGACTTGAACCACGACGCCTTGAATGACTCCAACACAGAGAATGTTACAGACAGACCAATTAACTCATTAATAGGTAGGAGATTCTGTGTTTTGAGTTATGGCTAAAGAGGGTGACCACAACTTTGAAACATTTCATTTCTTCCTGCAGACCAACACAATGATGCCTTCAATGACAGTGGAACCATTATTGATGCACACATGAAAAGTGGTGAGAAACTGTTTGGTTTGACCAGTTCACACTTTTAGTTTTAGCTATTTGTCCCTGAACTCAAAGCACAGTCATCACCCTCAATATGCTGACTTACAGATGTCATTTATTCTAAGGGTCAATGAAATACATTAGCAGTGGTATGACTTATATTTACCTTGCACAAAAAAAAGTATTTATTTTAAAGTATATAAAAAAGTATTTCTCATCAGTTATATCGGCTACAAGCAAACTAAATATCTGATAACATTTGTGCATTATATATTCAAAGAGGTATTAGCCTACAATTACAGTTTGGTGCAGGTTAAGTGAATATTAAAGGTTTTATAATAGTTTTGGACTACTTACATTGTATCTCCTAAAAATATTATATTTATTATATTTTTAATAAAGGAGAGAATGTGAATTAGTCTTTTTATGTCATTATTTCTTTAGACTCGGCGTATTCACCCCAGAACAACAACAGTTTGACTAGCAACGGCAGATGGACAAAAACTGGTGAGTAAACTTCATGAGCTTCAAATTACAGTAATACACGTCAGTAAATTATATGAGGTCATGAGTTTTATGATGATATGTTCAAGTTGTGAGAATATTTAAGATCTATTTCATGTGTCATCTTCATTTCCCCAGAATCATCAACACCACCTCCAGCCGATTACAGCATAAATCTCTTGAATGTTACTGACACTAAGAAACTTTTAGACACAAGTGTGGAGTCTGGTAAGCAGCTGTTTTGAGTGGCAGGAAGATGGCATTGTCAGACCTAATTTCAATCATATGAATAACATGTTTAACCCATTGCTTTCTTCTTTTCTTTTCTAGAGTCAGTATCACTGCATCCGGTGTTCAGCCATGACACCTTGAATGATACCAAGACAGGGAATGTTACAGAGGCACCAAATAATTCACATAAAGTGTTAACAGGTAACTGTGTTTTGACTTATACATTAAAGTCTCTTGTATCGTAGCTAAAGGAGCATTAGTATGTGCAAATGTTAGATAATGTCTCATTTCATTTTACAGCCCTACACTCTCCAGACTGGATTCAAAACAGTGACACCTTCAATGGCAGTGGAAACATTAATGATACACCCATGACAAGTGGTAAAACACAATATAATATGTATGTTTAGTGAAATGTGCAATGTGGAAAACAAAGCATGGATTTTAGTTTAAAATGGATAAATATTAAAACAACAGAATATAATGTTAATAAATTATATCTGTTAATTATATATATAACAGTTCTGATGTTATGTCAAAGGCGTCTTTGTATTGTGTTGCTGCAATATCTACTGAAATTAGCATGCTAACTAGCTAGCTGCGGCCTGTCCTGTCTTGTAATACCTTTTTATACCTCAAGAGGCAATACTCTGTGTTTCTTACACCTATTTTACGTTACAGAAACATACAACCATATGAAACACACTTCATTCAAACTTGACAGAAACAAAATAAAACTGAATAAAACCATAATCTCTTGTAGCCAGTAGCTAGGGCAACGAGTATAGTGAGCAGCTGTTCGCAGTTACCCTGCTGATGTGCTGCCCTCTATTTGTTCGGAGTGACCGTTGCGGGTGGCCAATTCTTACACATCGTACCTTTAAGTTAAGGCACACATATAAAATCTAGTTAAACATTTTTAGTTGTATGAAGATTTCACTGATAGACCTCTTTTCTGATGTAATTTAATTCCATAGTTGTTTCTGGACAATCTTCTACCATAAATGTGTTTAATATTATCTTGGGATGAGATCGTATCACTGCCTGGTTCAGTTTAAAAATGTACGGTTATCCAAATTCTGGCTTGTTTTCTACAGAGGTAGCATCACCTCACCCGGGCAGACCAGACACATGGATTGAAACCAGTACAAAGGATGTTACAGAGACACCAATTCACTTCTTTACAGGTAAAAATTTGCATATTAAATATTTAATCTAGTAATCTAGTTTTTGATACTGTTGATACTAATTTTACTCGTTGACAGCTTTCTTTCAGTATTGACCAGTTCACATGTATGTTTAGCTAATATTATACTGTATCATGAATTTAACATTAATTTGGAATGAAACTGTACTGTATGACAGCTTCTAAACACAAACCAAATACTTTTTCTAGAGCCAAAATTATCTCATCAAGACGACAGCAGCAGCACCTTGAGTGATACCAAGGGGGAAAATGCTACAGAGGCACCAATTAAATCATTAACAGGTCGGAAACACTCTGCTTTGAGATTTGAGCTAAAAACATCTACTTTTGTCCACATGTATTTTTCTGTATATGTTTCCTTTCATTTAACAGCCTCCCCCTCTGTAGACCAGGCTCAAAAGAGAGATGCCTTCAATAACAGTGGAAGCATTATAGATAAACCCATGAAAAGTGGTAAGAAACTGTCTTGTGTACTGTGTTTGGCTTAAGATTTGACTTGTTCACATTTAAATGTAGTTCTTTAATATTTCTCTTTTCCCTCAAAGCCAATCCATCACCTACAAAAAACTGATTTGAAGATTTATTTTATTCCAAGTTTGAATGAAATACATTACAAGTGGATTGATTTTATATCACTTCTGATCACCATTTTTATTCTTTTTGGCTACACACACAATAAACGTCCATTATATATATTGAAATTTTACTGTGGGAATATATGAATAAGCCTTTTTGTTCCTCTTCCATTTTCTTTAGACTCTTCAGATCCACTCCAGACCAACAGCAAGATCAATGTGACAACCAATGACAGATGGACAAGAGCTGGTTAGAACATTTAACATCTATCCATCCATCCATCTGATAACTTATTCAATTACTGAGTTACATATCTTCTTTCATTTAGAGTGCAATATGAAAGCTATTAAATGTTCAGAGAAAACCACCAAAATGCAAAGCACTTTTGGAGCCTGGATGTCCGATGCGTCCCCGCTGGACGACGGTCGATACTGGCTGGCCGAGCACTTTTCAGGTGATTTTTACAGCAACCGCAGGTCTGCAATACATCATGGAGTCATCGTTGGTCATTGCAGATTCAACACAGAAACATTTCTTCCCCAGGTCGACTTTTGGCAGAGCACAGGGACATTTCGACACTTCAGAATAAAAGCAACAAAATGGTCGACGTCCTGAGGTTCTACCAGGGCTGCGGTCATGCCGTCTACAAGAAGTCATTGTACTTTCACAACGCAGGAACAAACAGACTTATAAAGTAAGACTTGGTGATGTAGTTCTTGACTTATCAACTAACTGACATTTTTTATGTCTCTGTCATGTGACTTTTCATGATGATCAATATTTTACAGATTTGACCTGAACACCAGGAGAACAAACACCCTGATCATGGCCAACAGCAGATATCACAACCTGACGTATCTTTTCCGCAACTCCAAGACCTATTTCAAGTTTGCTGTGGATGAAAATGGACTGTGGGTCATTTTTGCAGCAGATACAGATGATAGCACGATGGTTGCGAAGCTTAACCCTGACACGTTCTCCGTGGAGTCAGTCATTAACACTCGCTACCCTACGACTAAAGCGGGAAATGCTTTCATTGTGTGCGGGGTGCTATATTTTACAGACGACAAAGACAGAAGAGTTACATATGCCTTTGATTTAAGGACAGAGAGTCCTCAGGATGCAAGTTTTGATTTAAGGCCAGCTAATGGCATCTTGGCTATGCTGTCATATTATCCCAACAAAAAGCTTTTGTACATGTGGGACAACAGCAGCGTGAAAACCTGCAAAGTTAAACTCAGATTGACCTAAAACAACCACAGACCTTGTAAAATGAGCAATTAAAGTTTTTTTTTTTTTAAATCTCAGTTGGTTTACGTGACTTTATTGAAACAGCGACCTGATTTTGATACAGGAGGAAACTGACAACATGCACTGGAAAAGCAGCTTCCTTCATAAGAGGGCCACAGCCTGCAGAAAAGCCAAGGCTGAACTACCAACTGGGCAAAGCAGGCAACTTAGAGTGGGCTCAAAGGTTTCACTGTCTAGTGTTTGTTTTTAGGTAATGAGTTAGAAAATTTGAATAACAGTATGAACTAGCTTCTGCAAAATTATCTTCCTGAATCTTGAGATCCTGTATTCATGGAATTTTGTAGGCGACACAGTGTATAAATGCACAAACAGCGGGAGGTGGTAGTGGTCAGTAGGGACCCAGCCTCTTATACTGAACTGTTTTTTTCATCACTGAATTGGGATTGTAAATGCCTTAAAATGCACTGACGCTTACTGAAACTTTATCAAGGTATCTCAGTGAATGATTTACATGTGACATAGCCTGGTATTGTTGAGTAACTAAGTCAGCTAACTCACGTACACTGGTATTTTATTTATTTATATACGTTAATCACAGAACACCATGTGATTCCATGAGCAAATCATGATACAGTGTTTAGAATTTTGCGATCTCAAAATTTCATGATCCTGGACCTTGGGTTACATAGTTACGGAGAATTACATAAAACGCAACACAATTTCACCATACCCTCGTAGGACCATTGAATGCACCAGCAGTCATCCCTGTTGACGCCTCCTGTGGATTAGTAGATCTCATAAAATGTGGATGGGTTGGAACTGCATAGACGTAAAGCCAGCCGCCATATTGCGTACACCGTTTACACTGATTAAATCACTTCTGTTAGCTACTGTACCTACAGGGTAGGCTAGCTAGCTAGCGCTTAACCGACCTAGTTCATATCAGCAAAGCGTTACATCATTGTGGTTCGGGTCCCACCTGGGAAATAGCGGCCTAACGAAGCCAACGCCTCCTACTTTATTCAGTACGCACTGTGACATTAGTATGACACACTGACCTGTCAAACTAAAAAGAGCGAAAGCTGCAGTGACTTAGCAATTTAGTTTTTTTTCGAAGGGGCTGTCAAGACGCCACTGGTTTCATCGTGTCCTGTGAGTAAACCTACCAAGCTTGATAAATGTTGCCTCCTCTTTCCCTGGTGTAAGTTAATGTTAGAATTAAGATAGGATCTTGGCTATTAACGTTAGCTTATTTGTGTCCACGCCACAGAGTAATGCCACTCATCTCACTGTGCAACACTGGCTGTCATTTCCACTGGCAGTGAAACATTAGGCAGCTCTGGCTGGGGCCTTGCTTAAGTAGCTAACAGTTACCTGTTTATTTAACCCAGCTAGCTAACGTGACATTGTTTATTTTACCATTGATTGCTAGCGCTACATAGCATGACGTAGTTGACCGTGGTAACGGTGGCCTAATCAATTAATACATTTCCGGTGGTTTAAAAAAGATTGATATATACCGTATTAAGTAACACTAGTGACCACCTTCACCAGTAAATGACCTGCTTTGCTAATGCTAACTGTGACGTTGAAGTTATGAAATGTAACCGGCCGCTGCTGTCTGTTAGCCGCCGGCTAATTTAGCCACCGCCTCTCCCCTCAGCATACAGTGTTAACTGTGTTTTTTTTTTTTTTCAGGATTTTGAGCCAAAAGAAGAGTTATGTCCTGTCCATGCACTTCGGCTGCCAGGCTGTTCCTAAACACTGCCCACAGAGGTAAGAAAGGGAAAGCACACACCTTGCCAGCTGGCTAAAGCTGCATGACATTATGCTATTTGCTACAGCTTGGGAAGTAGGTCTCCAGATAACCCAAATCGCTGTTTGTTATGACAATCATGTAATGTCAGCAGCAGGTGGCCAAGTCCCTTGAAGTGTTTAGCAGTTATAGATAAACAGACGTTGTTACATCACACAGCCTTTTATAGAGTTGCACAGCTGTGACAGTTTTTAGAGCAACAACAACAAGAAAAACACATCGCTAAACACACAAATTAGCGTTACCCATAGCGAAGCTAACTGGTGTCATCGCCCAGCCTGTTAGGGACCCTAACACTTGTAAAATGAAAAAACACGTAATAACATGCCATAGCTACAGCGCATATAGACGCTATGGACTTTAGGCCACTGACTATGAACTGTTGCTCTTGATAATATGCAGTGTGTTGAACTGATAGCAACTACAGTAACATGGTGTGGCTTTTTCACTAATCTGATGTGTTGTGGATGAATTGAGGTCACTGCCCCTGTTGATACTTGTAGGGCTGCAACTAATAACTATTTTCTCAGTTTTGATTAGTCTTTTTAAGTTTAACAATGTTGTGTAAATTGCCCATCATTGTCCCAGAGATTTCTCGTCTTCGGATATCTTTTGTTTTTTCTCCATCCAAATCCAAAGCCCCAAGATGTTGTGCTTACTATCACATATGACAGTGAAAATAGGCAAATTATCATACTGGAGAAGCTGGGACCAGAAAATGTTTTGCATTTTTGCTTCAGAAATTAGTGAAAAGATTTTTTAAGATTAATTATCTGTCAGTTGATTAATTGATTATTCAAATACATGTTTCAGCTCTAGTGACATTACAAATAGGAGTAGTTCTGAAAATTGTATTTGCTTAAAAATCAGTATGTGTTGTATGGGTAAACAAAATAATTTGAAATAACATGCATTGTCATTAATTTGAAATGTGTCCTCACAAACCACAACATTGTTAGGAATTATAAGAGATGGTGCTATTGTTACAGGGTTTTCCTGCTCCAGGATCCAGTTGTTTTCTCTGAGTCGTCATGGGTCTCGGGAAACTCATTTACCTCCCCGGGTACGGGTGAGGTCATTTTCAGAGACTGCTGTCTGCTATACCTCTAAAGATGGGACAACAAAGGACGGTGGAAGTGATGGTGGAAAGGTAATGTCTTGGAGGATAAATCTCATTTCTCTTCCATGGTAGTGGAAGAGATGGCAGTAATGTAATTTGATATTTGCTGACGCAGTTGTGTTTACACAGAAAAGCATCAGTGAGGGGAAGAGACTATCTGGCTCTGGAGGGTCAGGCAAGGGGGGAAGCCAGCTACGCTGCCCAAAATGCGGAGATCCCTGCACACATGTAGAGACCTTTGTATGTGAGTAAATTTATTCATTTTTGACAGAAATTACTGGCATAATTAGAATGTGGCTGACATTGTCAAATGACATGCAACATGGATGAGGAAGGGGGAAATGAAGAGGAGATGGTTTGTGCATCGGTTGAATAAAGTAACAGCGAAAGTACAGCATAGCGCCCTTGTAGATTGATAAATAGAAATATTGATCTATGACTCTGAGTTGAATTTTTTTTATTATGAAAGAATTAAACCAACTTTCTTTTTTTCTGTGGTGGTGGACTGAATGTTACCACACAGGACATAAATATTACACCAAAAAAAAAAAAGATACCATATGTTCTTTCCTTGCACAGGCTGTTGAAATATAGACCTGCAAGTAAACACTGAGGTGGTGGTTTCAAGTTGTCCAGTGAGCATTTTCTGTTAGGTGTTGCAACATCAGCCTTGTGAGTTTATAAGCTGCTTCTTGCTTCAACTAAGAGGTGCTGTTTGGATTGTTAGATGTCGTAAAATGAAAGCTATTTGGACTGGTTTGTTTTTGTAACTTTCTGAAACTCCAGGGGTGCATCTACCAATGTCCATGTGACTGCTCAACCACTCACCATTGGTAACTTCAAGAAAAAAAAAGTCACTCACAAGTGTCAACCCTCACTGGAATTAAAGTTACTCTTAATCCTAATCATCTTCCCTTGTAGGCCACAGACACAAGGTGGAAGTTGGTTTTAATGCTTTATGTCAAGCTAATAACACAGAAAACAAAGTTGTTAAACTGTAAATGTTGGTACGAACAGGTTGTGAAAGGTTTCAGTATTGAATGTGTTGTGTCTTATTCTTTTGTAGCATCAACACGATTTGTCAAATGTGAGAAATGCCATCACTTTTTCGTGGTTCTGTCTGAAACGGACTCTAAGAAGGGGCTAAACAAAGAACCAGAATCTGCTGCGGAGGCTGTGAAACTGGCATTTGCACAGAAACCTCCACCTCCCCCAAAGAAGGTGAGAAGCTGAAGCAGGAATAAGTGTTGTCAAAATATGCTTTTAGATTACTTTCATAGAAGTGTCACACATTCTGTTGTTGTAGTCAGTCTTTTATACCTAAATGAAATATAAATGACTTTTTTTGTTTTCAGATATATGCTTACCTCGACAAGTATGTTGTTGGCCAGTCCTATGCAAAAAAGGTGCTAGCAGTTGCAGTGTATAATCACTACAAGCGCATCTACAACAACATCCCTGCTGGGAGTCGACAGCAGGTGGAGGTGGAAAAACAGCCCTCTCTAACGCCTCGTGGTCAGTATTATGTTGTCTATAGATATTGCTTTATTCTACTGCTTGTTGGCGTAACAGTTGGTGTGCAGTCTGATGTGGAAACTGACAGTACACTACAGTGCACTAGTAAACAAATGAAAGTTTTGAAAAGCTGAAAGAAAAATGGATTCTTTGTTTTAGTCAAATATATAGTGCTGCGCTTTGACCAAGTTTTGGGTGGCATTTTATAATCTTTATTCAGTACTGGACAGCAGAGACAAACCAGGACGTGGGGAAAGAGCGAGGGAAAATGACATGTAACAGGGCCTGTAATTTACAAACAAAAAAATTGTATGCCACTGTATCAGCTTTGAATATGATTCTATAACTGCACTTCACACTACAGTTTTTTTAAAAGACTTGTCAAAACTAAACTTGCAAAGGAGAGCATAGTAGATCTAAAACCAAGGTTTTTTTAAATTACGATCCTGATAAATTGAAAAATTAGGAGATGCAACAATTTAATGATATGTTGGCGAGTGTTGAAACAAGTTTATCACATTGAAGCAATAAAATTCAGGGTGCAGTATCTTATATATATTTCATACAATATGTTGCATAATCAAGAGCCATTCACACTCACAAAATCAACACAAATAATTGATAAGTCTTTGATTATAGAATTATAACTCGCCTTGACTCACTATCTGTATTATTTGGCATTTGTTCAATGATTATCACACAGCTGTTTAAACGTTTTTGTTGGACTGTATTAATAATATGTCATAATGGTAATGATCAATGATAATATTGATTTGAGTACTTTCATCCTCCCTATAGAGCTAGAGATGAGAAGACGAGAGGATGAGTACAGATTCACAAGTAAGTGATCGGTCCTCCTTAGTGTTATCTTTCCCAGGGGCCCTTTTAAAAAGTCACAACACTTGTACCGTCTTTAATTTCATGAGTTGCACAAATGCCAAAATGTACAGACATCTGTGGCTCCTTAAAGCTTTGTTCTGTGGTTTCAGGTATATATTTTTAGTAACATATTTCATACTCAACCTAAACCATTAGTTGATAGTCAATTAAAGCCACCCTACGCATTTCATTGACACCAGTGTATATTATTTGAGGAAATGCAGCTCCAGTGACTGATTATTGCATATTTCATCACAGATTTCCCACATGTACAAATAAACTACAGTTACTGAAACAATAAAATGATGCTTGTTAATCTTTGACTGCCCAGACAGTAAGATAAGGTAGCCTAGTGACCTACATTCACATTTGTACTTCTTCTATTTTCAGAGCAGCTCTTATCACTTAGTAAGTCCACACTGGCACAAAGTAGGGCCCGCATATTTTTAGCCTGTACATGTAAACTGTTACTATGCACAGCCTGACATGTACACCATCAATGAATGGCTTGTTTAAATTGTAGAGCAGTTCAAATAGAAAGCGTTCAGTTGCGTCTTTATGGTGAAGTGCAGCTCCTACAGAAGTAGAAGAAGTATTTGTCTGTAACAAAGCTGTGTGGCTTTGCTTGTTGTTGCAGAACTGCTGCAGATTGCAGGGATCAGTCCTCATGGAAATGCTCTGGGAGCGTCCATGCAGCAGCAGGCGAGTCAGCAGGCACCTCAGGAGAGGAGGGGCGGTGAGGTCCTGGACTCTACACACACCGACATCAAACTGGAGAAGAGCAACATCATACTTCTAGGTCCAACTGGCTCAGGTTAGTGTTGTGTCAACATTGTCCTAAATTGTAATATTGCTCAGTGACACCGGGATCATTATGACATAAGCTGCCAAATATGCAGCTTATGTTTAGATATCCATTTGTCTTGCCAGAATAAATTTGATCATGAGTCCTCTAATTTTTCACAGGAAAAACATTGCTAGCGCAGACACTGGCACGTTGTCTTGATGTTCCCTTTGCAATTTGCGATTGCACCACACTAACTCAAGCTGGATACGTGGGAGAAGACATCGAGTCAGTTATTGCCAAACTGCTGCAAGATGCCAACTACTCAGTGGACAAAGCACAGCAAGGTGGGCAGACGGACTACACTTAACAGCAGTGAAGCTTCCCATGTTAAAGTCATACATACAGTATATTACACAAAACATTTGTTATGTTCTCTCTCATCATACTGCTGATTAAAACAAAAACTGATGTACAGTTTTCTAGGAAGTATTGAAAGAACAGAAGATCTGACAGATTACACAAATAGGGATCAGAGTTATATGATTTAGAAACAGTACTCCTGTTATGTTAGTAGAACCACTTTAATAGTCTTCACTACAGTGTGCTCTCAAACATAGAATCTTACTAGCGAAAAATGAAAAGTTGTTAAAGATCTGAATCAGCTTTATTGGCCAAGTGTGTGTGTTAACAAGGAATTTGACTCTGGTTTTAAGTTGCTATCAGTATGTTTACATACAGTTTCATGACGAGTTTACAGATTTCATATAAACTCTATAAAACAATGCTATAACAAGCTTGTCGGAAACATGTGGAAAACCACTCATTGAGATTTTACCCCGTAAAGATTATATTATATATACTTTTACATCAGTTACTTTGTCATTCAGCTGCAACATTTTAAAATGTACACATTCATATCACATTTCTTTATTCCTTACATGGGTAAAGAATGTTTTATTGGCTCAAACTGAGTAGACGTGCATGCAGGGAGAGGAAGGAAGCAGGAAGAAGTTAAACAAAACATGGTTTCAAAGTGGGGCTAGCGAGTAAACATCAGTATAATTTCTACAACGGTGACTTACAACTGCTCTGCAACTCAAATGAATTGTGCATAGTATATGGTACAAAGGAAGCTTAAGTTAACATCGTAGGTGTGTATGTACACACAGAGACTGCCTCAGGCAATTACGAGAAGTGAAACTTAGACTTCCTTGACCCTGTTCTTGTATTTCATTTGCAGGTATTGTGTTTCTGGATGAGGTTGATAAGATTGGCAGTGTGCCCGGAATCCATCAGCTGAGAGATGTAGGAGGAGAGGGAGTCCAGCAGGTCAGTATTCAACCAGGGTTACACTAAATATAACTTTAATGCAGTTTGTTTATAGACATTAATCTCGTAATGAAACTGCCAGCGTTGCATTTTGTGGTGCTGTGTTGACAAAAAAACGAAACAAAACAAAAAAACGAAACAAAACAAAAAAACAGCAGCAGCTTTCACTTATTTCTTGCAACTTGTTCCTGTTTGTTTTCCTTCCTTCCTCATTGGTTGACCTGGACTCGTATTTTTGACTTTTTTGTCCTTTTCCGTTCTGTCAGGGGTTGCTTAAACTCTTGGAGGGCACAATCGTCAACGTTCCTGAGAAAAACTCAAGGAAACTGAGAGGAGAAACGGTGCAGGTCGACACAACAAACATTCTGTTTGTTGCATCTGGTGCCTTCAACGGACTTGACAGAATCATTAGCAGAAGAAAGAACGAAAAGGTAAATTTATCACAGCTCATATGTAGCGACTGTCAGCAGAGATTCCTGTTTGCCATCATTACTGCCTCTAACGTGATCCTCGTGTCTCATGGCTCTTCAGTACTTGGGTTTTGGAACTCCCTCCAACCTGGGGAAAGGGCGCCGTGCTGCGGCTGCCGCAGACTTGGCCAACACCAGCGGTGAGACTGACACAGTGGCAGAGATAGAGGAGAAGGACCGGCTGCTGAAGCACGTCGAGGCCAGGGACCTCATCGAGTTTGGAATGATCCCAGAGTTTGTTGGCCGTCTGCCTGTGGTTGTTCCTCTGCACAGCTTGGATGAAGAAACACTCGTCCGAATCTTGACTGAGCCACGCAATGCTGTTGTGCCCCAGTACCAGGCTCTGTTCAGCATGGACAAAGTAAGGACTCTGATATATTGGGTTCTAAAGTACAGTGTTTGCAGTTTTCAACAGGCAACAGCACTGTGTTTAAAAACAAACAAAAAAAACTGCAGCATTCATTTGAAGGCATTTGCTCAGTGAGGGTTCATACAGGGGGCAAAAGTCAAGCCTGGCTCAGTTGTTGCCACAATGCCACCTGCGAGTGCACATTCCTGGCAGCTTAATTTGTAATGTGAACTCCTTTTTTCCACTGTTTACCTTGAGATTGCTACAACAAAAGATAAAATAGTTTTATAGTACAAAACCACTATACAGTGTTTCTACCGTGAGCATGAGCCTAAACTCATGGATCCACTACTCATACTGTCTTTCCTGGGTCGTAGTTAACTTTATATCATTTGTACCTGAAACAACATGCCAACACCGACACAGCCCCTTTTTCCTGTATCAGATGTACAGGGGAAAAAAACTTTTTTGGAGAGAAATGTATCTGCAGGTGTCTTTGTTTATACCTGGATGGCTGGAATTTAATTTAATCTGCTATGTTTTTTGTTTCAGTGTGAACTCAATGTGAATCAAGATGCCTTGAGGGCCATAGCTAGGATGGCTCTGGAGAGAAAAACTGGAGCTCGTGGGCTCAGATCCATCATGGTATGTGATGTTTGCCAAGTGTATCAAACTTGCTACTTGATGTAATGTGATAATTAAACTTTTTTTTTTTTAAATAGGAAAAGCTCCTTCTAGAGCCCATGTTTGAGGTGCCACACTCTGACATCATGGCTGTTGAGCTGGACAAAGATGTTGTCCAAGGAAAGTCACAACCCAGATATATCAGGTCAGTAGGCTCTGCTAACAGGCCAGGGCTAAATGTGTGTCAAGTTAGAGATCAGATTCCTGAAGCCCAGCACACCCTGTCTTCAAATGATGTGTTGGTTCGAAACCTGAACTGGAGTTTCCATTTGGATTTCAGAGCTCCAGCCAAGGAGTCTGCGGAGGAGGAATACGACTCAGGCATTGAGGAGGAGAACTGGCCTCGACAGGCAGACGCTGCAAACAACTGAACCATGTCACTTATTTCACCTAAAGACAGCCTCTGAAATATTAGATTACCATGAACTTTTGGATACCACCTCTGGGTTTTATGATAGCCCCTGACAAACAAGCTGTGGACATTGTGTTAGAGGTTAAGAAAGCTGCTGGCTCTCACTGAAGAGTGTTTTCATCATGAACAAGTAAAGAGTGTAACAACCGTTGGTCCCGTGCATCAGACATTAATTCTCTAGCGGTGCGCTCGCAGGGTGGACCTTCAATATTTCAATCTCTGGGGATTGTTAACATTTTATCTATATAAAGATAATGCAATTTTATTCATGAAAGGATTTGTAGCTAGTTAAAGTTGTTTTCTCTTTTTGTGGTGATGGGCTGTCATGGCAAGGGAAGCAAAATGAAGTTATGGGATCATACTGTACACTTGAAAAGGTGGTGTGCTGAGAAAGTGTAGATGTGATGTTACCATGTCAAGTAATGCCTTATATCATAAGGGCATAATATTCCATGAGCACATCAATATTTTGATGTTTTCTTCTTTACCACCATTGTAATAATGGTGTTCACAGTAAAATCGGGCTGTAAATGCTGAGCTACACTGCTTTGGTAGCATTTGTAAGCAGTTTGTATGACATAACCTGTAATTAGGAGAACACATTGTGATGTATAACGCACCAGCACACTAAACAAAGCAGGTGGAAAATAATGGTGACCTGTTTAAACAGCCAGAATGGTTATTTTTCAGTGTTTTGCTTCCTCTTCTAGCCCACTCTTTAGGGAATGTATATGCGTTTACTTCCAGGCCTCTGTGTCACTGGACTGGATCAGAGGGCTGTCTCACAAAGCAGAATAAGCAGGTTAGCTAGGAAGTGTTTTGTTTCGGAGGAGCTATCCTCAAATAAACATGACTGAATTGTATGCTTCACGTTCAAGCTTCATTGCCCATCTTGACATCATTATCAGACAGATCATCTCTGTCACAGTTTGCAGGAAGCAGCTCCAAATCTGCTTTGTCAGACACCCCTCAGAACAGCACAGGTATTTTTTAATTTTCTTTGTGTGTACTTCAGCGTTGGAAACTCACCTTTAGTGATGTAACATCCTGTTACTTAATGGTACCTCAGTACATATGTTGAAGCCTCCACCTCAAATGCTCTTTGACTGAACTGAACCACGCTGCTGTACTCTTTAAAATGCTGTTTGTGCTATAAAATGAGATTAAACTAGATCTGTTCTCCTCTCTGCTTTAAGTTTCCCTTTCTTTTAGGCTTTTCTCTCTTTTCAGAGGTCTGTTACAGAACCTGTAAACCACCAAGTTTGTGAATCTGAAATTTATTGTGATTGTTTAAAATATATAAATAAAATGTATATCTCTGTGTAAAGTTGTTCTTTACTTTTAAGGCAAGACACTAAAGGTGAATAGGGTAAAAATATCAGTTTCAGAGTATGGGAAAACTCGTTTTGAGAAAATGGCCTTTAAAGGTGTATTTTTAAATAAATAATGGTGAAAGTAGATATCACCATGAAACTTCCCTAATTAATCACTTTTTGTATTACACATTTTCTGAAATTGAATGTCAAAATATGCAAATTAAGCATAATCTAATTGCACTTCTTGAAATACATTTCCAGAAAAGATATCTAAAATAAACACATAAATGTGTAGTTTGGATGTTTTCTTTCCACTAGTCTGTGGACGAAAAAATTTACACCCCCAAAAAAATCAAAACTGACCAGTGCATGAAAAAAAACGTTTTCACCTGTAGCATCCTGCCTTAAGGTAGCGCAATTAAAATGAATTTGGTTGCCACAGTCAGTGTGATGAAATGTGTCTTAGCCATTCTGGACACACACCAAATCAGTTAAACAGGAAACGAATGCAATAGACAACCACACTGCTACACTGTCACCTGTATGTAATCTGCTAATCTCTGGAAAGTATCATGCCATCTACGTTTCCAAATACCTCAGCATGTCCCTGATCCCCCTTCAAGCCCACATTGAAAGTCACATGGACTGAAATGTGGCTTCGAATATACAGAGAAAAAAACACAGTGAACTAAAAAAATGATAAAAGATTGAGGTGAGATTATAAAACACCTTACATTATTAATGTATTAACAGTAAAACATAAAATAATTACAAATGTATATATTATTAGTGCTATTTTTGAATAGTTTTAGTATGACTCTGGTATAAATTTACACGTATATATCTTTAAATACTCCATTATGTGTACTGTACCTCTAGTAGGTAGGATTACGCCAGGTGTCTGAGGTATTATTGGTAAACAACTCCTCAGATGATGTCAGAGGCTTAGTGATGAAGAGGTTTATCACATACGACGATGTCTGTGTGTTCACTCCTAACACCTGTCGGTGTTTCACAGAGCTGTGCACCTCAGAGGGAACACCTGACCAAAGTAAGTACTGATACAATTGCAATGAAGGGTCGGTTCTGTTACATACAGCTGAGTGACTCCGCCGTTCTTCTGATGCAGGGGTTTCTGTTGGCGTATTTTGGTGAAGATGAACACTCTGGAGGATGTAATGTTTCAGACCCTGCTGGGACCACTGGAGGAGGAGGTGCAGCTCGTGACAGCTCCAGACATCGCTCTACCAGACTGCCATCGGATACTGCAAGACACAGAGGTCGCACATTGGAGTGAACATTTTTTTTAAATCAACTCGAATGTCTTTCTGGGATCAGTTCATTAGTGGTTTAATTTATTTGTCAGTTAAATCGTTAGTCAAATTTAGTACCTTGGTCCAGCAGGCCCAATTTCCTTAAAATGTATTTTTAAACAAACTCATCCTTATACAATTCCTAACTACTTCGGATCCCAGCAGGAAAAAAACAATATGTATATACTGACTTTACTGTATCCAACTGATTATATGGATGCTTTTTTATTTAGGGACAAATTTAATATTAGAAATACTGTTTTCTTACTAAAAGTATTTTGGTGCTGCACCTGTTAAATGAATGCGTGTTGGCTCATCGTCATGGCTTACTGTGACACTTGAATGTAACAGAATCATTGTTATTGTTATCAAATCATGCTTTTCCTACTAAGTCAAAACATCTGCCAGGTAAAAGGGCTGTTGCTAATTTTTTTTCCTTTTTGTTTTTAACTGCAGTATGAATTCAGCCTGGAGAAACTGATTTTAACCGGGCAGCCCCCAGTCTGTCAGGCCCCATCCTGCCCCCCATACTGGATGATGTTCAGCAGCCCTCAGGAGAGCCGCAGGGCCAGTCGCAGGAGCAGTGACACGTGGGCCCCGAGCCCTCGGCCCCGCAGTCACAGCCTGAACTCCGCTGACATTCGCTGGCTGCACCATCGCACTGTCAAGTTCCTCATATCAGACTCTGAGGACGAGGACGGTTACAATGAGGATAATGAAGGCTCCTCCACTGAGGAAGCACGCCAGCCTGTCAAGTGCAGAGAGAGGCCCCGGAGCGCCGCACCCAAAGACCCAGTCTCCAGGATCAAAGAAATGCACCTCGGCCCTGCCACTCACTGTAAGCCCGACTCACCTCGGAGCCTCAGAGGCCACAAAGGGTCTTTACCTTCTCTCCACGACTGCAGACAACCTCTGCGAGCACTGGAGCAGCACCGGTCACAGCAGGCCAGCCCCCGCCTCTCAGGCCAGAAGAACAGCAAGAAGAGGCAGCGTTCAGTGGGCTCCGTCAGCAGAAAGTTCTCCCAGAACACGCCACCTGCTGGTCCCTCTCCATGCAGGCTGCAGCAGCAGAGGCCCTCCTCTGCAGGCCCTGTTGTCAAAAACGGCAGACAGAAGGTTATTATTTTTCTGTCAGTGTCTCAGAGAAGAAAATTCATCAAATCTTCACTTCAAAACCTTTTCAACTTACCCTTTCTTCATAAACCTGTCTTTGTCTGTTCTCCCCTTGTCACCAGGCCCTGAGGACTGGCGGCCCCTGTGGGGTTTTCTTTGATTCAGCAGCAGAGTTGTTGTCAGCACTCAGCCAGGAAGAGAGGGAGCTACTCGAAACCATTACAGAGAGGGGATACCCTCTACGCACAGCTATTCTGGCTCTGCAGAAGACAGGCTACCGCAGCCCAGAGAAGGTAGATACCACATTGGATTTAATGCCTCTTCAGTAGTTTACAAACCCTAATAATGTATAAATAAGATATGTTTGAGTTGCCTTCAGGCTTAATAGCAAATTGTAAAAATGAAAACTCACTTGTTACAATAAGCCACCAAACTTGAATTTAGAATTACTGTCATTTTAATAAATAGTGCCAGTAAAATAGTCAGTGGGAGTTCTTCCTGATCACTGGCCAAACAGACAAAGCAAGCTAACAAGGATATACACGAACAGAATGTGTCCTCATTGACACCTGGAGTCTTACTTTATTTTGACATCTTATTAGTGATCTGTCATTAATATTTAAGCATAATCAATTAAAAACCTCATAAACATATGTAAATGGTATGAAGTTTCTTTAATTAGAAATCTAACCAGTGTTGTTTATGCTTTATCTAGACCCGGCATGTCATTGTGATAATTTTAATATATTTTGTCCTGTTATTGACAGATACTTAAATACCTGGTGGCCAGTGACCGTCTGTGTGAGCTGGGTTATGATGAAGCACAGGTGGAGGAGGCCTTGGAGATGTTTCAGAACTGCGAGAGCAAGGTGATTCTTGATTATTATTTTAAAAACAGAAACACCAGAGCCATACCGCATCATAACTAAAAGCATATTATTACTTAGTTTGAATCTTTTCTATTTCAGGCTGCTGAGTTCCTGCGCCTTCTGACTCAGTTTAATGAGATGGGCTTCCAGCAAAGTGCGATCAAAGAAGTGCTGCTCGTTCATGAAAATCACCGCGAGAGGGCTCTTGAAGAACTCATGACCCGCATGGCTTAAACAGAACGTCTTACCATTTCGAGTCTGTGTGGAGACAGAATTATTTTCTCCTCTACAACATGTGAAACGTACTAAACACACAGTATGTGGTCAAAATTGAATACTTAAAGGACACGGCCTTCTGACTTTGACTCAGTTAACATAAAACCTTTGCAACTCAACCGCAGGCTCTAGAATGAAAACATTCAGTTAGAACTGAAAATGACAGAAGATAAAAGAGGTGCACTTAGTCAGGATGAACGTTTTAAAACGTTTATTTACAGCTTGATTAAAAAAAAAAGCACTCAAAATATTTAATTTCTGAAGAACAAATTCAGCTGTCATTCCAGCTGGGGGAAGAAAATTGTGCGCTGGCTAACTGCTGTAGTATGAAAACAATGTAGTGCTCTAGATATGGCTAATTACATTCTGCTTAAAAAGGCTGTAACCCCAAATGAAAAATGTAAGATAAAATGCCACAACAGCCTTGGTACAAATATCATTAACTTGCCATATTATATACACAGCAGATAAAACTGCTTCAGCAGTGACCCTGAAAGAAAGCCTTGTGAAAACAGGATAGATGGAGACACAGATCAAAATATTTACATGTTTATAAGAAGTTTACATTAAAGTCCCGGCTTGTCCACTATACGAAAACTACACCAAACTACCGCTGAGCTGGACGACTTCTGGTGGCAGAGCGGCTGCTTTGACTCGTCACTGATTACTGACGGTGGAGTTCAGCAGTCCGGCCTTCACGTTCGCTTTCGAAGCCTTCGAGAGGTCTCTCTGTAAAGACAAGTCAAAACTGTCAGAATCATTGCTCATAGTTAATGTGTCAAAATGTCAAAGTCAAGTGATTGAAGATACAAGTCCATGTGTGTGAAATGAACACGGAGTCAGCATGTGACATGGAAATATGAAATGCTAATGTATATATTCACTTTGGAAAAGCGTCTGTTATGACATCCAGATTTCACAGTAATGTAGTCAAACGTTAAACTGTGAGCCAGAGCAATGGAGTCTGTCAGGATTTCCAGTAGAGTATTAGAACTTTTTATTTTCTCATGACCTACTGCACTAACGAATAGAAAGAATCTGGTATGTGTATTAATTCTGTGTGTGTTGTCACTGTGTGAACTGATGCAGATCATCAGTGTCCAAAAATGTATTTTTAATTAGCAAAATAAAATCTGCTCATCATGCAGTCTTGGCAGCAGTATGCATGGTTGCTTTTTTATTTTTTATTTTGGCTACAACAAAAGCAACCCAAAACATGACTCAAATCTTTATAGTCAGGTTCTGGCTGCATGCTATCAATCCCTTTTTAGTGGCTGATCTTTTGCTTTATTTAAGAACTTTTGTCTGCAAAATAGAAAAATATATAGTTTCTACAGCAAGAAAAGACATTTTCAAAAAGGAAAATGTTCCTACAGATTATGTAATTTTAAGCAGATATAAATCCAGGCCAAACAAATGTTAAATCATTTTAGCTCAACAGTCATGACAAATGGTGTCTTACATTCCAATCAATATAATTACTGGGTTAACTATATAATTCTACAAACTTACCTAGAAGTAGACCTACTAGTGGACTTTTTGTAGTTGGGGAAACAGATGTAAAACCACATTTACCGCAAATTCCGAATAGGAGCCAGCAAAAGAGTTAAAGGTGAAGGTGTGATCTTGAGTATCCTGAGACCTTAGTGCGCCACTCGGAGTATTTCTATTAAGATGGGAGATGTTTTCCTTGTTTCGGTCTAGTGCACGGGGAGTCTTTCCATGTCCAGGGGTTCGCAGGCCGAGACCCTACAACAAGACCAACTAGAATGATCATGTGGGTTTTGCCCCCTTTTTCATTTTACTTCATTTCAGATGATAATGAGTGAGGGGAAAAAAACTCATTTATATATTTTTTTTTTATATATTATAATGAAACTATAAAACTCAACAGCCTCACCCAGTCTCAGAACACTGCTTTAAAGCTGCCACATCTTACTATCTCAATTGTCAATTATTGCCCAGTGCTTCATTTAGAGTGTATATACAACTGGCAGATGGGCTTCAGATACACTTATGTTGACAAACTGGCTAGCACTACAGTGAGCAGTATACAGGGGCTTATGTTTACAGTGGCAGACTGACTGAATCATCTTGAGTTTGACACAGTTTAAAGCCCTTAGTTCACTGTATATTTGTATCTCCTTTTGATCAAGATTTGAGCTCACAGCTTACTTTTAGGAGTGTCTAACTGTCCTGACAAGGCATCAGTATGCAAGTTAAACGATGGAGACAATATTGCACTCTGCCCAACCCCAGTATCATAAAGAATGGACTCAGAACGAGAGTCAGATACGAAGCTAAACACTCGAACCCTCAAGATGAAATCTGTCAGTGAGACGAGGCTGATGGATGACAGTGAACATACCTTGCTGGCAGACAGAGGTGCTTTCTGGATGGACGACTGGCACTTGGATCCACTGAGACCTGAACTAAGGAAACTTGTTGGAGTGGAGATGGTCGAGGATCCATTGAGCTAAGTGGACGGAGGAAGAAGGTGGGTCAGCTTTCGACTATTCACTCAGCCAGGTACAATCAGTTAGTATTACTGCACATGCAATAAATCTAACGAGACTGCTGCACTCTCACCTTTCTAACTTTTCCAAGTGTGGGAGTCACTGCTATCCGCCTTTTGGATGGTGTTCTCATTGCAGTTCCATATAACATGTCCTCCTGTGTCTGTTTAGTCTTTTTCAGTTGCTATTTCAATCAAGACAAGGAGAACAAAGTCATTAGGGTCGAGCAGTTAATCAAATTTGAATTCTCATTTTTATTTGATATTTATAATGAAATTATCACTACAGTCAAGTGAGCCGTCATTTGTGAAAACCTGATCAAACCAGCTGACTCTTAGATTCTGATGTTCGTCTATCTGTGCTGCTACGCTACTAGTGCTTGGAGCGGCCAAACACACTAGAGTTGCATTTCAGCAGTCCTTTCTCATTTTATATACCAAATAAACACATCATAATACTACTCATATTTTAAATAAGTATTTCTATTTATTGCATATTAATGTTATTAATATTATCATTATAAGACATTTTTTGTACTTCAGTTGAATTATACTTAAAGTTGAAGGAAAACCACTGTTAAAAAGACTAGATTCTCTAAGAGTTCAGTGACTACATGATGTTTCCAAAGTCACTGTGGAAAATAAATGTGAAATAATCATGATACTTGAATTTTGCCATAACAGAGCAGCCCTGGTAGTCATTCTGACAAGATAACAACATACCCTTTCCTGTTTCTCCTTCTCCTTTTCAGTGTGGTGATGATCCCACTGGTGCTGCACATACTCAAGAAATTTCTGTCCGTTGACCAGGAACTCCTTGGTATGCTCCAGCTCCCAAGCATCAATTTGGGTTTTCAGACTCTTTTCCAGCTGGAACAAACAGAAAAGCAATAATCTTCTCTTGTCTATATTTCACCTCCAAAATGCCCTTCCCACATCAAAACTTGGTGCTCAACAATAATTTGCACATGAACTGAAGACTGAGATAATTAATGTTTATCCCCATCTGTTGGCTAAACCTGGTAATACACCAACTACCTCTGTCCATTCTCATCAATAAGGTTTGCTTGAGCTAATTTGTTTTACTGCTAAAAAATCTGATTTGACTTTTTTTCCCCCTTTTAAATCCCCACTAACAGCTTCCATTACAAGTAGAAAAACAATCGAATAGCAATCCTGTTTTTTGTATTTACTGAACCCACAGAACATGTTAATAAACATCACTTTCAAACATTTCCTCACCTTCGGCAAACTTTTCTGCAGGTCTGTTCTCTGCTTCTCTTCTTTCAGAAGGTTCCCACCTCTGTTGTTGAACCTCGAGGGGTCATTCGCTTTTTTCTGAGATGGAAAGAACATACATTCACACACACAACCTAGCACACCAAGAGAAGAAGTTTGTTTTAAATGCTTCCCCACTAAATTCATGAGGATAGCACTTACATCAAGTTCCAAGTACACAGTCCAGTTTTCCTGCCATTTTGTGACTCCTTCAAAAAGTTCTCTGTGGTCCTCATAATACTTCTTCAGGGTCTTGACCTCAGCCTCGTGCAGGTTGAGAAGCTCTTCAGTGAAATCATCTGTGGAGAAAAGATATGCACTCACACTCACACTCCTTTCATGATGACCAACTGCATATAATCCATTCAAGGGCTTTGTCATTATACAATGTTATTCACCAGCATGATATGCAACAAAAGCTTGCTGCTGTTCCTGGCTGTAGAAGCAGCTCTCCCAGAAAAGGGCGATCTCAGCTCTGATTGCCTCAATGACACTTTTCATGCTCTGCATTTTCAGCATCTCTAGACGCTGGACCTCAGCCCTGAGCTGGAAAGACAGATTGCACATCAAAACTTGTCCTGGAGGTGATTGAAGCAACAACACTCTAATGCATTGTCTAAAATTACTTTTCATTCATGTAAATGACCACATAGGGTAGATTTCTTACTGCCTCAATGTTCTTCTTCTTTGATTTAACCATATGCTCAGAAAGGGGCTCTCTCTCCTCTTGGGGAATCTGAAGTCTTTCCCACAGCTCCTGGATCTTAGTGCGGTAAGCTGAACAACGGACCTCATTCTCCGCCTTGCGTTCTTGTAACTGAAAGGAGGCATAAAAATCATACAACCATTAGACTGACACATATACCTGATTCCAAAAAACAGAAAAGTTCGGGTTTTTTTTTGCAAATGAACTGTTTACCAGCAATGGTTTTACAAAGTATTCCCGAGCCATGTAGCAATATTCTTTAAACAAACAATCATGTGTTCACAAAGTCCTTGCTTGTGAAGACTGAGCCTTGCCAGGATGCCCCTTTCATACCTAATCATGATGCTGTCAACCTGTTTACCTGTGAAATGAAAGATGTTTTTTGAGCATCCCACAACTTTCCCAGTCTTTTGTTGCTCCTGTACCAACTTGTTTGAAATGTGTTGCTGGCATCGAATTCAGAATAAGCAGATATTTTAAAAAATCAATGAAGTCGATGAGGTAAAATATTAAATATATTGTCTTTGTACTGTTTTAATTGAGTATATGTACAGGATTACTATTTTTTTTATCAGCATTGTAATATGTGATATTGTAAATCATAGCGTCAGATTAACACTTAGATACAAATATCACAAAAATCACCTGAAGGAGGAGTAGCTTAACAGCAGCAATGTTGTCGTCTGACAGACAAAATGCCTCCTCATCCTCACACATCACATCCACCTCAAAACTGGTCTCTGGTTGCTGCTCCAGATCATCCATGCATGCGATGATATCCCTCTTGATGCTCACAAATTCATCATGACGACATTCCTGAAAAGGCAATACAGGTTACAACCCTAATAAGAAAATGAGAGCAAGTATTTAAAATAAAGCAGAAAGTCAGCAACACCTTCTCTTTGGTCAAATCATCCAGGTAGGTGCGATATGTCTCCAGTTGCTGCAGTGATGGGATGGAGTCCTGGTCAATGGAAAAAGGGGTAGTGCACATAATATCACACAGCTCACGGTCTTTGCCAATGAGGCCCTTAAGCTCTTGCATTCTTTGCCTCTTGTGCTCCTTCATCGCCTCTAGACGTGTGCGAGTATTCTTCTCCATCTGCAACATGGTGCAGCCATCCTCCTCCTTTACAGAAATGCAGAAATTTAGAAAATTGCTCATATGTTTGGACTAAGACTGGTTTAAGAAAACAAGCACATACTCCCAAAAGAGACTTTACCTCAAAGGGGGGCAGCTGAAGTTCCCTGCACAAGTCATTAAGTTCCTTAAGACAGGACTCTATGCTTTTCAGTAATCTCTTTTTGAGCTCCTCTTCTTCAGAAATCATTAGGTCGAGCAAACCCTGCAGAACATGGGAAACGGAAAAAAGTGAGACTTTCTTAGCTCTGTATAGCCAACAACCAGACTTTAATGTAAATTGACGTGGGACTCACTTCAATGTGCTTGTGAACATCGTTGGTTCTCTGTAGGCGCTGCTCCTCTGGAATCCCGATTTCTTCCCAAATATCCTGCAACCTGACCAGAGCTCTGTTGAGGTAGGCAACAGACTCTGCTGCGTGGACTTCACTGGAAGAAAAACAACGGTTCGAGAGGGTCAGTTTCCTCTAGTTCAAACACCTGTTACCAGTCAAAAACCAGTCCAATATTAATGGTAATGCTAGTGTGTAAGTTAAAATCAGGTAGCAGACTCTGTTGGTAGCAGGGAGCTAACGTTAGATACCACAACCCTTTCATCCACTGAACTAGCTAAAGTTAGCTTCGCGATTCTGTACTGTAGCGTTAAATAATATCAGCTCACGAACAGCAGGAGTGACATGATATTAGCAGGAAAAAAATAATTACCATTCAAAATTACTCATTGCAGCACACACAGACGGCGTCTTCGTTAAAAATATGGCACACGCTGCGTGCATCTGCTCACAGTAAAGCTAGCTTTATCTAAAATCAACAGGCCAATCAGGAAGTCGCTAGCTGTTAAGTTTGCTGACTTAATATAACCTTCGATTGTTATCGTAAACAATTCAGACTCAAATTAATAGGAATTTTGTGTTATTTACCTTCTTCTCATTTTGCCACCGCAGACAGCTATAAAGTTATAAAAAACAAAAATCTTCTTTAACGCGAAAGCGGTTTAACTAATAACTATGGCTATCGGGGCTATCGGGCTGCCGGGCCGTTTGTCGACTCGACGGCGTTTGAAATTTGCACCGAAACAATATATGGGCTCTGATTGGTTGATCAAAATGACGTTGACGGAAGCTTTTCTGGGGGCGGCACTTCACAGGCTAATCCCTTTAGGGAAAATTCTAAAGGACGGAAGTAGGAAAGTGGATTTTGGCCGAGAATGCGCGGATTTTTAAAACTCTGTTTAAAGACGACGAATTTTAAATCTGATAAAAAGACACTGATTTGGGGTTTGTGGACTTTGGGACTTGGTTGTACTAGGATTTAGTATTGTAGGGAACTTTTGTATGAATATCGACCTACGGCCTGTACAGGTCCGGAACGATATTCTTGTATTGAACACCATGCAGTCTTTGACAGGATGGCAGGGAGGGAGACCAATGTCGACAGCACAGAATATGAAAACATTGAGGCTTTGGGTAGAAAAGGTAATACAGATGATTGGGAAAGTATCCATTTTAACATGGGGGTATTGAAAAGGCACTAGATAAAACAGTAAAGACAGCACCCGCTGAAGATGAAATATGTTACAGCATGTTAAAACAAAGTCTGGAAAACTATTAAAACTATATGACAAAGTGGGATGAGGGAGGAATGCCTGGGAGCTGGAAAGAAGCAATAGTCATCCCAATAAGGAAACCTGGAAAAGATAGCAACAGGCCTGGAAACTACAGACCTACTGCCTTGACTTCACACATTTGTAAATTAATGGAGCGCATGATAAATGAGACCAGACAGGCAGCTCTATGTCGATGCTACAGTATCTCCTCAAGGTGGCAGTAATGCAACATCGTGGATGTCAGCTGCCTTAACACCTCAAAGAAGAAGAAGGACAATTCTATCTATCTATCTATCTATCTATCTATCTATCTATCTATCTATCTATCTATCTATCTATCTATCTATCTATCTATCTATCTATCTATCTATCTATCTAGTAATTTGTTATTTTTCTACTTTCTATTTATTATTCTTGACGCTTGTGGTGCTTGTGTTTTTTTTTCCTTTCTTCCACTATGTTTATTGCCATGTGCCATACATTATAATAAAATCTGCTTGGCAACAAACCTGAATCTGATTCTGTCGCTTTTAGCTAATTTACATTTTTTTCAGGACTATCTGTCAGTTCATGGCTCTTGTCTGTGATTCCCAGTGGTGGATTCGGTTCACTTGAGTAATTTGACAAAAACAGCAGAGTGTAATATTTATTTAGACACGTGTAAAAAATTAACTGTCCCTGATGTTTTATTATCCTTTAATCGTCGTACACAGACACAAACACACAAACTTCACTTGAGTCTGGAACGAAGCAGTTTATATGGAAGCAAATGCCGTACAGGTTGTACATCACAAATAAATACGCAAGAAAACTTGGTAGAAAAACTAACTTAAATTGCAAACAGGCAAAACAATCTTGGCTAGTTTAGTGATTTTAGCGTAATAACAGACAGCATTTGCTCCCTCATCAGTGAGGATACTGATGTAGGTAGAGGTTCCTCAGCACCGCCTCACTGAACTGGTACGTCAGCTTCTTTTTCACTTTTTTGATCTCTCCAGTTTTACCATAGTTCCTCAGAGCTCGGGCCATCTTTTGGTAGGTCATTTTTTTGCGGTTTCCTTTCTGAGTACCCCAGTGGCTGGCCAGAACTTCTTTGTGTTTTGTGGAGAACTGGAAGATGCCCTTGTCCTGGTCCACCCACCAGATACTGTCACTCATGTCTCCCTTTCTTAGCAAGTCCAGGAGGAACTGGTACAGGCGGATTTTCTTCTTGTTGTCTGGATTACAAAATATGAGACTTGTTCAGACAGTTATCAGTTTTTCCAGGTTTCAATATGACTTTCAGCGCATTTAATGTCAGTAATAAATTTGCATTGGAAACCAGAGCTCTTTTTTCTTGATTGTTATTATTATTGTTGTAATTTGGTTTGGCATTATTGTTGTTGGTGTTATGTGTATGGTTACAAGAGGCTGTTGAAAACCATATTCCGCTTCTGATCAAAAGAGCAAAAGATATACAAAAATACATTAAATTTAAACGTATTCAAAAGCAGTTTACTGTATTTGACTGTAGGTTAAGTCGGTTTCACATACAAGCAGGTGTATGAGTGCAAATTGCTTTGGCAACTCCTTTAATGTTTGGAAAAACTTGCGAATTGCAAATTGACAACTTCTTCATCAGGTTTTCAGAGTGAATATTTAAAAAAAAAAAGCGTGCAGAGAAATAAATATCTACACTATCAGTATGTGGATCAGTTTGGTGCAGTTACCGATACTGGATGATATCAGTCCCAGCTCTCACAGGATATACTCACTAGTGTCTTTCCTGTAGGAGGAGTGGTCTTCAAACTCATCCTCCCCATCTGATACCTCGAGCAGGGGACTCATTTCTCTTTGCTCCTCTTCTGAGTAGTAATGGCCGGGCGAGGCAGGGGGTTGGTACTGATAGCACAGGGATGGGGCGTAATATGGGATCTTTAGGAGAAATTTTAAAATGTGTCATGAGTCAAGTTTACACAAAAGAGTGATAGAGCTGAGAGTGGTTTTTTGTTTTGCAGTTAATCACGGCCTGACATTTTCGTTTAAACCCAGTCATTGTTCTAAAAGAGGAAGTAACTCCGCCAAAATAGAACTCAGCACTCAGCAAGACCACATGGTGTGGGTGACATTTCGGTGAAAACATCCCCGACTGTCCACATCATGCACTGTACTTATAGAGACGAAATTATTATTTTTTGGTTTGAAAGGATCTAAATCCATGATGTTTCATGTTTCCTGAGAGTACACTGTGCTGTTCTTACAGTCACAGCAATAGATTTAGTCTGAAGAGCCCTCTCTGCTCTGACCTAGAATTCAATTCTGGAGCTCATTTATGTATATTGACAATAGAGCTGAAATTATAACTCGATTACACAATTTACATAGAATTAATCAACTATGTTGTTAATCAATTCCAGCTCCTAAATTGTGAATGTTCTTTGTCATGTTCTTTTTCTTTGTCTTATAAAAGAGTAAACTAAACAGCTTTGGTTTGGATAAATCAATCATGATTTTTCACAATTTTCTGACACTTTATGGACTAAACAATTAATCAAGAAAGTCACTGACAGATGACGATAATGATTTGTGAACAATCATTAGTAGCATCCTTACTTAACATTTTAATTTGCCACTATTTTTACTCAAAAGGGGGAAAATGCTGTGTTAAATTTGTACCAAACCAAAAAAGTAGTAAAATTAACAAAACCCTTATTGTTTTTATGCTTTAGTTTCCGTCCTTCACTCATAGGAAATATAGTGAGAAATATAACTGACTGTGTGTGAATCACATAATGTAGCTTTTTCATCAGTGCAGAACATCACTGCAGCCTACAAATAATAAAAACTGACCTTGCATTAAATTTCGGGAGCTTTTTCCTCCTTCAGGATGGCAGTTTTGCTTTGGCACGTGTTTAAAATCACGTGTGAAGCTGTTGTGTCTTTTCACACCAGTCCGGTCATGCGTTTCTGCACACGAACTTACTTGTGGTGACACAGAGAGAGGGCCGAGCGGTGGGTCCAGGTGAAGGGCCAGGGGCTCGCTGCTGTAGCGGTAGGGTTGCGTCAGTTGCTGAGGAGACACAGACTGGAGCTCTGTGAGATGATTCACTGGAGAACCGTCAAAGTCCGCTGGCTGGAGGCGCTCAGAGTGGAAGGTCCATCTATGGTCTGAAAGTGACACAAAGTATGAGGCACTGTAGTGTTGCAAGCTCATGCTCTTTAAATCCAGCCTCCTCACCTTCATAAATCTCCCCCACGTTAGTGAGGTAGGGGTACAGCTCGGCAGGTGGTCGATAGTCCTCAGGTTCATTTGGAAGGATTTCCTCTGAGGCCTTTTAGAGGAGAAAAGAAAAGATTTTGTAACAGAGACAGTAAGTTTGAGTCTCTTTTTCAAATGTGGTCATTAGTTGTTCCACTAGAATTACTTTAATTTGTTTTACATTATTTTAATTGCTTGTAATAGCGCACAAAGACAAGCAAATGAGTAGAATAACAGAACAGACCAAGTCAGCAGGGCCAAAACACAAGTTCATACATATATTCATAAAAGCTGAAAGTGTAAGTCTTCCCCTTCTTCTCATGTTAGTCGGTCAAAGTTCCACCTTGGTGGCTAGAATTACCGGTAACTAACTTTTTTTCTTTTAGACACATAGAATAAACAGATGAACACACTCCTCAGTCCCCTCATCTGTTTTTTAAAAGGTAAAAAAAAAAAAGAGACCGTAAAGCAGTAACACTTACAGATGGCATGACATATCCGTCCATCATGTAAACAAGGCAGCATGAGAATCTTGGTTCTTGAAGTTTGTGATGAATGTTAACTTTTTCTTATTGCTTCACAGAGAGACACGCAACTCCGTCGAGCACGGACTTCACCAGACAAATGGGAACTGAAAGTGAGCAATAAGCTGGACCTGATGCAGTCTACGTTCATATCATCCAGTTGTCAAATTCAAGAGATCTGCTAGTTCCTGGTGGCCTGGTGTAATTTACAGTCTGAGCCAATCATATTTACGTGCCTTTTGCTGCATATTTAAGAGGCATGAAGTAACTCATAATGATTCCTCTTTTTTTTTTTTTTTAGAGTAGAATATAGTCACAACCTATCCATAATCATTCACACATATTCAATGATGTCCCCTTGTATGCTTCAACTTCCCCCCTCATTAGTTCCAGTGCTGTCCCGATGTGACCTTGGAGCAACATTAATCCTGCACTCAAGATAAAACCTAAATTGTTATTTCTCTGAGCTTCTCATGGTTAAGTGGAAAAAACATGCTTTCCTGCGCTCGCTGTGCAGATTTACCTGTTTTCTCACTGTCAGTCGCAACAAACCCCCAGTCAGATTTATTCATGTAGGAATTTTTTGAAGAGTTAGTGAACACAGGCGCTGAAACCAAAAGTGAAGTTTGGGACCGGGCTTGTTCCTCTTTTAGTTAGGCATTAGGGTTCATTTGAGGAAGTGTTGACCAAGAGAATGAAACCAGTATGTTTTGAGTGACATGTCCGGAGCTTCGGTGTCTCTCTAACTTGTTTGTGTTGCATATTTTTGCTCCGGAAAAGCGTCAAATGAAACTCAGGTGCACATATACATCTGTCATGACCAAAAATCCTGCTAGACATGTGACATTATCATCTAACAACTTATGTATATTGTGCTGTTTGTGGCTTAACAACCACTTTTTGTACTTGTACAGCATTCCACTGTATTCTTGATAAGTTTGGTCCCATTGGGATGGAAAGAAGTTACCAGAGGCAATATGTTGGATATGATGAAACCGCTTCCTGTACACCAGAGAGAGACAGCGAGGCCCTCTGTGGGCTTTAATATGGTGTCTTTCATAACTGAACACATCAACAGCAGCAGACAACAGCAGCTGAGGTGATGCAGGAAACAGAAACCTGCTTTAGTATCAAACTTTGGCCATCTCTCCCTACAGATCATGATCCACTGGAGGTGCAGGCCTGGGGCTTGTTGTGCTTTCAAATATTTGCTCTGTCTCCATCTACTGGAAAGAAATGTTGGACTGACCAGTATCTAGGCTAGACTGAGTTCAGAGGCATAGAGGAGACAACCAAAATAGCTCATCGAGGCCCAAATTTATTTATCCTCCGCCTCGGAATTTGGCTCTTTTCGGCGGTGGTTGACAAATCAAAGAAATGAGGGCTTTGGGGATTTATCTGCAGCTCAGATTTCCACGTACCGCCGAATTTCCTCCCCACCTCAAATACTGACAGCAGCAGCCAGGAGCGGAGTCCCGCTGTCCCGTGGAATTATCACGGCACCGAGGCGAGATACGCATGGAACATGGCTGCTATGAGGACTTTAACCGTGGCGGGTCTCTTTTTGGCGTTTTGCGCTTTGGGGCTGATAGCAATAGCGATCAGCACAGACAACTGGTACGAGACTGACGCGAGGAGGCACCGGGAACGCTGCAAGAATTATTCCAACAAAAGAAACGACCCCGGCTACATCTACACCTCCAACAACAACCTTCCACTTCGCATGTTGCCAAAGGAGAGAAATGTGGAGAGGAGGGGCTCCGGTGTCAGCGGCGAAACACTGCTGCGGGCCAAGCGGCACTTCTTGCCTCCTGCCCCGGCCATGGAGTCCCTCTGCAGTCGGCAGTACAACTCCACCATCACCGGACTGTGGAGAAAGTGCCACCGGGAGGGATATGACTTGGAGACGGAGGATTTGATCTTTAAAGGTTTGGTTTCAGGGGATCGTGCGTTGTGCTATAATGTGTTTGTTTTGCACATTTTTGTGTTGTTGCGTGCGCGAGGCGCTATCATTGAATACTTTGCGCACGAATGCGCTATCCAAGGTGCTGATGCTGCGCACGGACCCTCAAGGCCTACGCAGTCATAACGCGGAGTACAGTTACAACGCAGCCGACGTGTTGTTTTCCAGCACAAAGGGGCAAGCTGTAGTAACAGAAGCCTCGAGATGCGTACAATAAGCTACTCCACAATGGTGTGGGTGGATGGGTGGGTGGGTGGCGGTGGTGAGAGGGGGTTGGGTGCTCTTTTTTTTTGGGAGAGGGGGGGGTGGAGGGTGGCAGCAGAGAGCCTTGTGATATCCTCTTTATCTGATCTCGGTGCTTATTTGACATCCTCTTTGTGTTGTTTACATCCACAGGATTGGTTCCGCGCTGCACACCAATAAAATACTACTACTCATCATCAGTGCTGCCCAGAAACCTGCCAATCAATCTGACGAAGACAATAAGGCAGGATGAGTGGCACGCGCTCCGTGAGTTCCCCCTCTGTTTGTTTTTTTTTTCTTTTCTCTCTCATAATCTGATGAATTAATGTCGAGAAACTTCAGCAAACCCCGCCGCTTGTCCCTGCGCTCCGCAGACCTCCAGAGGATGACCGCCAGCTTCATAGGCATGGCCATATCCATCATCCTGTTCGGCTGGATCATAGGCGTGCTGGGCTGCTGTAAGGAGCATGATCTGATGCAGTACGTCGCTGGACTTCTCTTCCTCATGGGAGGTAAGATGCACTTTACATAAAGAGCACTACCCTGAGTCACCACAGAGGGGCAGTAAGGGCTTTGCTAATGAGAGGCTGGTGAGATGATGCATCAGTGGAGATGGAAATGGGTTGCTGTCGTGCCTGACTTATTTTTTTCCCTCTTCCTCCTCTGTAGGGACTTGCTGCATAATCTCCCTTTGCACATGTGTGGCCGGGATCAACTTTGAACTGTCCCGCTACCCCCGCTACATGTTTGGGATACCAGAGGACATCAGTCATGGGTACGGCTGGTCCATGTTTTGCGCATGGGGTGGACTGGGCCTCACATTGCTGGCTGGTTTCCTGTGTACACTCGCTCCTTCCCTCTACCCTCCACACACCCCCGTGGTGCACAAGCCCAGGCAGGAGAACGGCTGCGTGTGACAGGCCGCCACACATCTAACAGACACCTGTCTCATCCCGAAACGGTGACGAGCCCTGTTCCAGAGACAGTTTCACCCAGGGACTCAGAGCAGAGAGAGCCTTCACGCAGCTTGGCACAGAGGAAGCACAGGACACTGGCTCTCGCTCACATGAAAATGAAAAAGAGGTGACATTTGACTGAAGAAGATTTCAGTTCCTCTGGTGCTTTTTTCCGTCCCTCTTTATGAATGAACTGTTCAGTGTTATTGCTTGCTCTTCGAGAGGAGAATAGTTATACACATTTTTCCCCCCCTGTAAAATCTGCTAGTTTAAGAAGAAAAAAAAAAGAGAAAAAGAAACACTGGCAGAGTTCAATAGCACAACTTTGAAATGTGTATTGAAGATCTATGGATGTGTCCTGTCACATTTCAGAGGGCAACTGTGTATCATTATGTACCCGTTCAAAACAAGATATGTACATGTACTTTTTGAATTGTATGTATGCAGATGCATTTGTGTTTATTCAAGGGAAAATATGAGCATTAAGACCAAACTGTGTTTGAGGGAAATGTTTTGTTGTTCTTGAGGTCTTACCCCCATCGAAATATTTTTGAAAAATAAAACAGCCATGTAAAACCTTTTTTTTCTTTTTTTTTTTTTTTTGCCTGTGTGACACTCAACCGACATGATCTCAACTTCTTTGTGGTGGTCTTTTCTCTTGTAATGACATGAGTTCACTGGTGTGTCAGCAGGCAGAGGAGTCTGCTAATGGAGCCCAAACTTTTAACCAGCGGCTGTTTATATTCCTGTCTGTGCTACAAGGAGTCTGTTTAATTCAACCGCCTCTGAACTCTTAAATGTGCAACTGACCGAAGCTTGAGTCAGTGACCAGAAGCGAGTGACAAAAATAAGAAAAAAACAAATAAAACCGAACAGAATAAAATGAAGTCACTGTCTGCTGTGCATTATAGTGAAATAAAGCCTCCTCTAATTAACTTCAGTGGTCCATAAAAAAGAAATGAAATCCAGATAAAACTGCATCAGAGGCTCTCTGATCACTTTAACCTGACAAGAGCACACTGACGCTTGTGTTATGATTGATGACTGTTTTAAACATTTTATTCCTTTAACATCATGTTCACCGGCTGCTGTGAGCTGTAATTCCTTCCCACAACTTTTAGGAGAAATTAAGTATTTCTGACATCAGTTGATGGCTTCACTCATTTCCTGAGGTTTCTCCTTCCCTTAGCTCTGCTATGTATTGCTCACATTATATCTATTTTCTTCATGGACTGAAGAAATCCCTGCTGTTGGTTAAAACCATATTGGCCACTGGAGACTGTGTTTGCAAGTCATTTTCAGTTCATAATAAAATAAATGACATGCTTTGTATCAGTAATGCAGTAATATGCAAAACAGTTCTGAAATTAGACAGCTATATTCTTATTTCAGTTAAATATGGCAGTAAATTACTGTTCCTTATTGCTCATGAATGAGTTGTACAAATTGCAGACTGAAGGGAAAGAAGGAAACAGTTATTTACCTAAGTTTAGTATCACAACGGCCTGGAATAATCCATAAAAGTGAGGTTTATACAAACAAGATGAAGTATTTGCCGTAAAATGTAAATATAAATGAAAATTAATGAGAAAAAATGACTCTTTTCACATTGTTATCGTTCACTCTGTGGTAACAGTGACACAAAACACCTGCACCGTGTGTTTAAAGAGGAGGAACATGTCCTGCATTAAAAAGTAGTTGAGCAGCTCGGTGGTCTAATTACTCCACATACTCCTGGCTAGCTTAAAGTCAACAATGTGCTCAGTCAGTGTTTTTCATGTAAAACCTCACTCCGCAATGTCACTTCCAACTACGGCTGTCAGTGAACTGTAGTGGACTGAAAAGTACATATTTAGCCCTGAAGTGTTAGATAAGTAAACATGGTCAGTGCTTAAAAGTGAGCATGAGTGCAGCGAAATGCAGGCTATCTGAGCCGTGATGGGAAGTAACTGTAGGAATTACTGTACAGCTTTAAGGTACTTTAATCCGAAATATAATCATGTCAGAAATTATGATGCACAACTACAATATTACAGATTAAGATTCCCAGCAGTGTATAAAGTAATAATAATTGCAAATGACTGCACTTTTATTTATAATTGTCCCAACTTTTTTGGAATCAGGGATGTAAAACAGTTGTATATTGACAGGATTTTGATGCTCAGTATTAGACTGTATGTTGCAAAACATGGAAATTCATCTACATTTAAGTGTGAAAGTTCATTCATGGCGTTTGAAAGAGCAGTTTGACAAACCAGTCTTAACCCAAGTTCCACTTGCTTGTTTTTTCACAGAGCTTTCAATCACATCTCATGGTCTTCATGAGCGGATGGACTTTGCTCAGTGGCAGTTTTCTCAGTTATCACAGTTAGTCCACTGAGATGCTTTTGAAAGCTCCTGAAAAACCTCAGTTCCCATGTGTTGACTTGCTGATGAGCACCATGAGACGCGGTTAAAACTAAAAGCTAGTAAGTGGACCTTAAGTTAAAGCTGTCAAAATCTATAATTTTATTGTCATTAAAGTGTGATCAATGACCAGCTTGTGTCTTTTCTTCAAGTAAGAACTTAAACAGAAATCATTTAGTGGCAGATGCAGCTGCAGGACGGTAATGCTACAGTACTCGTAGCACTTGTAATATTCAGCAGTATTCATTGCATGATAATAATGGTGGGACCAGCAGCAGTTGTGGGATTCATATAGCTCTCATCTAGTTAATAATAGCACTACTGAGGCATGAGGTTTTGGGGCTTTGTGCTCTGCACAGAGAGGGATCAGCGAGTTCTCAGGTCCACTGCATTCCTGACCTTTCTTTGTTTGTCCTTAAAATATGTCAGCGAGGAGAGAATACATTCTTTGAACAGCGTGCTCGACTCTCAGACCTTTCCTCTTCTTGGCCTCTTGGCCTTGAAACCAATCTGCAGAAAAAAAATATTTTTTCCATAGGTGGAATTAATGATTTGAGCCAAAAAAAAAAAAAGAAAAAGACAAATGAAGTAAGATGAGTGGGTTGTTTCTGAGAGGGTTCGTGACCCACTCTACCTCACACAGTGGAAATTTTAACCAAATCTTCTAATCAAATCCTGCCTGTGCAGTGCCCCTGAAAATTAAGAGCCATATAGACATATAGGGTTTCTCCACACACAGAGCTCCTACAGCTCTGGGTTTTTGACGGGGTTGGCCCGCACTGTGCCGAGCTACAGAGAGCTGTTTTTAAAAAGGGGTCCCTCAGGGGAAGCTGGACTGTGAGGAAAACCAGACAGAGGAAATCACACCCAGTTGCGCCCATGGCAGCACATCTGGCTCCTTCACATCTGTAGAGACATTATCTCTGTAAAAAGAGGGCACGCTTATTGCAGTTACTGTGTGGTTGTTGCAGACGTTGGCTAGAAAAAAAGAGCAATTTAAATGGTAGTTAAAGATAGAAAATACACAGATTTCAAGCAAAGGCATTCCAAATATTGAATTTGGGGCACTGCAAATTAAATCAGCCCAACAGTAGATTAGTTTGTAGAGTTAATCTCTTTCAGGAATTCAAAACAACTTTCCTCCCATAAACAGTGTGTCTGAAATAAAGGCTATGTCAACACGGCAGAGGAGCACATCCAGTTGTTTTGTTAAGAGAATTAAACAAGCTGTAAGTCATTTTTAAGCAGCCTAATGACATCATCCGAACCAAGTCAGAAGTTCAACGCGAAATCATTTCATATCAGCCGCAAATTTTATAGATCCTGACAGACGAAAGAGCAGATAATGCCGAGAGTGGCTGCCTGCGGACAAACATATTTCATACTTGAGTCAATGGCTTCCAGATGGAGGTGGGAGGCAGTGACAGACTTCAGACGCCAATTAACCAGGGCCACTTGACGGGATGGTCGAGTCTGCCACTTGTAGTGCCAACAACAAACACGGTGACGTAAAGACTCGACAGAGGAGGGAAATCAAAAGTTCAGATTTCAAAGGTTTTCTATGTTTATGGTAACGTCAGGCTCCAAAAGATGGAGACGGTTTTTACAGCACAGCACCGGAAGGCCGCGTCTGCCACAGGACGAACGAGCAAAGTTTGCAGCACAAAGCTTTTGTTAAAAAAAAAAAAAAGAAAAATTGAGATGTGTGATGAATATTAAGCATTTATTGATCTGTAATAACCTAAAATTGCACAAACAAGATAAGTTAAACCATACAGAAGAAAATGCAGATGTTATTGATTAAGAGGCCGATAAATCTGCTTCCGTCCTCAGTCTCCTCTGGATGAAACTCTTCCTCAGAGGTGGCACAGAGGGCTCCGTGCAGACATAATTTATGTCCACATTTCCTTTTCCCCCTCCTGACTCAGAGGAATGTGTACATGTTTTTGTTCCAGCTCCCTTTAATGACACATGACCACGGAGCGGGGATAACCAAAGGCCGGAGATATTCGACATAATTGGGAAAGATATTCATAAGCCACATTGAACTTTCCACTTGTTTGCTCAACTGGAGGGTCCTCTCTCTCACTCACACTCACACACACACACACACACACACACACACACACACACACACTTTCTAAGCTGCAAAACCCCACTATGAGCCGACATTCAGATACTCAGTCTTCAGGCGGCTCAGTCTGGTGCCATGGCTGCGGATGATGAGGGACAGCAGCTCCTGTTTGTCTCTGAGTCCCGCAGAGATGTCCGTGGTTCCCCTCAGAGCGTCCCTGATGTCGCTCACTTGCTTCATCACGTAGCCGTTCAGCTGTTGCTCCTCTCTCAGCTCACTTTCCTGACTCTGTTTGAACTTCACCTCCAGCTCCAGCAGGGACTTGTCCACGCTGGAGAAAGCCTCGCCGATCTGGGAGATCTCCCGCTGGAGGAACTTGCCGTAGCTGTCCTCTCCGTCCAGGTCGTGCGCCACAGTCCGGCCGATGCCCTCCAGCAGCCGCGCCGCGTCCTCCGCCTGCAGCTTGGTGATGATGAAGTCGTCCCGCACCACGGAGTCCCTCTCCTCTGAGGCCCCACATGGATACACATCCGAGAATTTAAACAGCATCTGGCACTCCTCCGGGTCTTCAGTCTCCTCGTAGTCCCCGTCCGGGACGAAGAAGTGATGGAAAGTGCCGTTGGAGATCTCCGGCTGGAGGGGCCCGGTGTAGACCGCCGAGCAAAATGGCAAAGATGTGACAAAGATGAGCAGAAGTGGGACGGGATCCATCATGCACCTCCTCTCTCTCTCTTTGGCGAACAGCATCTGCACTGCCGGCCGGATAAAGCGCACAGTTTTCATTCCGGCTCATGTTACACAGGCCCCGTCACCTAAAAGGCACAGACGGCCTGTTTAAGTCAGGAGGGCCCCTAGTGGCCCCTGGTTTCTCCAACCACACAGTATCAGAGCAGAGTCACGAGGCTGCTTTCCAACAACAGAAACAACAGAAAGTTCAGACCGTTTCTTTTTTTTAGTTATACTTGAGTAGAAATACAAATAATATAGAAATTGAGTAGGATGCACAACACAAATTGATGGATTTGGGTCATAAATGCAATATTAGTATTTTGTCTCTCATTCAGTCACATTTCATTGCATTAGGAATAACCATTAACCACCATTTATGTAGTTCTTATTGATCTTTTTTTGTCTTTTTATGTGATATCAAGTGCTAATTTTGTGCATAATCAGGTGCCCAGTTGGCATTTTGTATTGTTTTCTTCAGATTCTCTTACCAGAAACCTTCTCAATTCTTCTTTAAAAGCTGAACTTATGTCAGTGTACACAAAAAAGACAAATTTATATCCAGTTTTTCACTCCTTGCCCGCCTGCCCTGCATGTTTTAGATGTTTCCCTGTTTCATCACACCTGGTTCAAATGATCAGCTCATCTTCAGGGTCTGCAGAAGCCTGATAACAACACATTCATTTGAATCAGGTGTGTTTGAGCAGGGAAACATCTGAAACATGCAGGGGGAAGGGGGTGAGGGTAGGACGGGGACCGAAAAACACTCCACAGCCTGTCTTCATAAATAAACAGCAAGTCGTGATGCAGGTTTTTCAAGACCACAACGGGCATTTGAACATTTCCTTTACACAGTGGGTTTTTTTTTCAAGTTATATGGTGTTTTGTACATAACAGAGCAAAGTTCTTCCAATGCTTTTAAGACTTGGACTGGACTGCTGTGAGCAGTCCAGTCCAAGTCTCATTTTTGTTAAATAACGGATTCAATTGTGCCTTTCTGACTATAATACTATAAACAACCAACTGAATACATAAAAATTAAATCCCTCATATTTAAACAAAATTAAAATGTCACGAATTACGGGAAAAAAAAGAAATCAAATAACTTTTTTTCTGTTTCTAACAAGTCTTGTAGGAAAAGAGCAAATGGCCTGTTGTTTCTTTGTCGCACACAAGAACTGGAGGAATATGTTTCCAGACATGTAACATAAACGCAGTGAATTTCACCAGGATGGGCCCCTTTTTAGCAGTGCGTTTCTATTGGAGTCCCAGACTGTGGGGGTGCAGCTCGAGCTCACTCTGATGACTGGAGTCAGGTGATTACATTACTGCACGGGGGAGAGTCCCCCTGGCCGTACGATCCCCTCGGCTGCACATCCTGTCTTGGGTAATTACATCATCACAGGGTGGTCTCCGATACGGCTCTCAGCGTGTCAGCGAAACTCACACAAACTGGAAACATATGGAGAGCTGTAAACACTGAGCTGGCAATGGCTGTTTTAATCCTCCCTATGATCCAGTTCATGTTCCATATAATATGTGGAATACTTGGTCGTGTTTTTGTTGTCTGTCAACATAGAAGACACTGTATAAAGACACTGTATTGTTTTGGGAATAGTATGAAAGATTTGATTTATTCAAAATAAATATTGGAGAATGGAAAATTTAATATGTGTGATCATATTGGCTCTGGGCAGTATTTAATATTCTTTGTATTGGAGTTGTTGCGTATGTTTTTTTCTTTCTAACGAGTCTGGATTGAAAGCCATAAGCAGACTCCACAGGCAGCAAACAGATAGGCAGGACACAGGTCAGTAAGAGGTGGCAGGAAACGAAACTAAGAGATCGTGCAGGAAGCCAAAAGTCCAAAAACTTGAAAAACAGGAGGGCAAATATAAGACATCAAATTTGGACCGCCTCAGAGGCACAAGTCTGTCAGGAAGGTCAGGGGTAGCTATATATATACACTGGGAGCTGATGAGGGAACTGGGAGCAGGTGTGTAAGGAGGCTGAACTGATGTAGAAAGGTGGGAACGTGTGCTGGACAAGACGAAATGGAGCTTTTCCAGCGCAGACAGTCCAGCACAGCTGTGATTATTCCCGCTGCAATGTTCAATTGATTGGTAAACAGTTTCATGGAGCCACTGAAGCTGCGAAGAAGGCCGATATGATCGATTCTGAAATGACAGGAGAGTTAAGTGCTTGAATGATTCATCAGGTGCAGATCATTGTGGAGATGACGTAGCAGTTGTGACGCCTGGTTCAGCTCCTCATGATTCACTCATTCCAGGCTTTTTCAGCATCTATTTGGAGTAAACAATAACTGTTTATTGCAGTTAACTCTTGCTCTTGGGCGGCTTTTCATACCTACCTGAAAACATTACAATTAACTGAAACCTACATGGACACCATTCAGGCCCTTTGTACACTCTGAGCTGCAGTTAAAGCAATAATTATTGATTTTTTTTGGCCTCTTGGGGGAACAAGTTGTAAACAAAGCACTGACATATTATGTGCTGCTGACAGCTCCAGCAGACGTGGCGCAGCATTAGCATTCATTTGAAGACCTGTTTATGTTCACCTGGAGAGTGTAAGTGCGATGCTCGCTCTCCTTTCAGCTCGGTCTCTGCTCACTCCTGAGGGAAATACCTGGCTCTTCAGCTGCTAAACGCTGCACCGTGTTCACCAGCTAGCTGCTGAACTCTGTCTGTCACGTTGAGCAGGTAGCTTACAGCCAGGTTTTAGAGCTTTTCCAGTGTTAACATTTACCTGCTGTGCCTGGAAATGATGCAGCTCAGAGCAGCGAGACTCAGTCAAAACAGTAAAGCTGCAGGTCAGACAACTAAAACAATGAGCTGAAAGATGTTGAAATATTCTGCAGAGTGGAGCTGCAGTGTCAAGTGATAATTCTCTTTGAGTTTGTCACTGTAAACAAAACCTTTCAGATGACACATAAAAGACGAGTCACTGTGCGGCTTTAAAGAGTTTTTATCCTGGTACGTACCATAGTGTTACTGACAGTGACCTGAACTGAAGCTGATGGGAATTAAGAAGATATAACGGGGATAAAATGGAAAAATAAGGGTTATTTGCTCAGGTTGTATTCACCATGTCATATTATGCAGACTGAAACAAACCTTCTACCATATCATGAGTGGACATAATTGTATGACACCCCTCAAAAAAAGACCCAGAAAGCCTCGGCCTGTTGCCCCAGTGTGAGTGTTCTCAGTCAGGGGCCGCTTTCTCTCGAAGGCAGCTGATGTTTGTGAGATCTGATGAAGCAACAAATTCCTCTAATCCACAAATTCCCATCCACCAGGAGGCTGATGAAATATGTTACTCTGACTTTCTGCCATACTCCACCTCGTACCATTTTGCATTGAAATTGTCCAAATTGCTGAACTTTCCAGAAGCTTCCCGGCCCTTTGCAACCCTATGACTGCCTCGCATCTTTGGAACTCCATATCTGACACAGTTTGCGCCTTCTGTTGCATTTATTTTTAAAGTGTGAGTCATGACCCAACAGTAGCTCATGAGAGATCTGGAGAAGTTGGGTCACTGCTGCACCACAGTCGTGCAGTCATAACATTCAGTGAGACGTTGTGGAAATCTTTTGCAATCGCACTTAAGAAAAAGTTAGGCAAAACTTGTAAATGCACGCGTTTTGTGTATCTCGTGGACTTTATCTTTGGCTCACCAGAGTGTAGCTTTGTATTTGCTTGGAAAACCACTGTTGTACTGCTGAGCACACTGTCAAAGGAAGGATACAAGCAAAGACAGCTTGAGGCTTCCCAGCATGCAGACTGTCTCTGTTTCCTCTTAAGCAAAACACCTGAATAAATACAGCGTCAATCAACATAAACACTGAGAGAGTAAACTGACCAGCGCTCCAAAGCAGAGCGGGGTGCTGCAGGGCAAAGCTGCCTGAAAGCAGATGTAGCAACAGATGCAAGATCAAATATCATTTAGTGGAGCTGGGAGAGATGTTGATCCTTTTCTGTATGATGTGTGTGTGTGCGTACGCAGGGCTGAAGGCTGCAGTTTGGACAGATGCCTTTCAGATGATGGTGATGGGTTTCCTCTCAGTGCAGCCTGCAGGCTGTGTGGGAGGCTGCAGCGACAGGCGGCTGATTCACAGTCTCACAGTGAATCTTAACGACCTCATGCTCATCACAGCATCAAAAACTAATGATTTAGATTTGAGTTTTGAGTTTTCAGTCACTCATCAGCAGCGAGAAACGGTTCATTTATTCAACTCTTCATTAGGTCCAAGGTGAATTTAGACACAATCCTCTCATCCTGTTTTCAGTTTATTTAATATTGAATCAAGCCCGTGGTTATAGAGAGGCCATTTAGATGTACTGTGTTGCTGTAGTGCCACTTATGAGCATAATGCAAAAATGTGGAGGACTGCATGATACTGACATGTCCATGTGCTCTTAAGTTGCGCTGCAATTGTAGAACATATTCAAGAGATGTGTCACTTTGTCATTTTATCTGTTTAGCAGCCACACACAGGAAGATATTACAGAATATACTAACAAAACAACAACAAAATGAGTCACATTTTCAGCGCTCATCCAGCTAAATTCGGTGTTAAATTTGGTGAAGACGGGTAAAATTTCTAGGAGACATGGCGATAGAAAAATGAATCTGAAAAGGAGGAATCTGTTAGGGTAGAAAGAGACGTGTAAAATAACAAATCCAAAGAAAAAAAGTAATCTGCTTTCATTCGTAATGGCTCAGGAGTAAAGAGCGCCGATGTTCAACAATCACTCAGGAGAAAATCCATTGAAGCAGAGGGAGTAATTTCTCCACTGTCAGAAACCTTTAACGCAGCACAGCCTCAAGACATCTCATTTTGTACCATCACTCACCTACCATAGCATTATAATCACTGTCACAGTCATTTTTGTCTCTCTCTTCCTGCGCATACAAAAAACCCCCACAGCTGAATGACGAGGCTTTCACAAGCCCACACACTCACTGCTGTTTGAGAGCAGTAAGGTCGCAAACCTCCTGGAAAGTGGGACCACTAAAAATGGATCCCCTGGAAACGAACCCTTCGAGGGTTACAAATGGAGCGTGTTCAAGAGTGCAAATGAGAGTGGATGTTTTCATCAAGCCCCTGATAGTGTTATTAAATGGAACAATGTCGATGGCAATTAAACCGCTGCTCGCAACTTTGACAACACAACTCGTGGAAGCATCATCCACAGAATGTTTGCAACCACCCTGTAATCCAGAGATGCAGCTCATACCAGGCTCTGCTCCTCCACTTACTATAGATATACGCAGAACTGTCTTTTTATGAAAAATTGTACTTATTAATAGTCGAGGAAGCTCATGGAGGATTATGTCCCTCAGAAGCCTCAATCTGCTCATCAGTCTGTTTTGTGCTACTCTGCAATCTGACGTCTGGCTCATACCTCAGCTCGTCTTTGAATTTCAAAAGGAGGTTTCCAGGTTTTCAGGGCTGTTTGAAGTTTTCAGCACATTTCTGCACCATTTGTATATTTAAACGGATGTTACTCACCAGGCAACCCAGCACCGTAGCTGTTAGCATGACAACGGTGACCTGTCGAGACTGTGTGGTGTGTCATTCCCTCCAGCACCTGCACTAACAAACATCTTTGTAAACACAAAACCTGCTTGATCCTATTTACAGATGAACCATGAAAGAGCGAGATGCAACGTGTCCCCTTTTTTTTTACATGCGAGGAGAAGATGGTGGATCGACTTGCAGGTGTTTACGCTGCACTTTAGTGGCATTGATTGCATCCTTGTTAAACATGGGAGGAGGCACTGCAAACCAAAATGTCAAAAGCACAAGTGCTTAATTTTTCCTGTAATATCAATTCCAACATATGGCAGCGCACATATACTAGTAAGTACACCATTATTTCTAAATAAGCAACTCTGCTCAGTTATTCCTGGTGCTGCAGGAGGTTTGATAACAGGTTTTTGCCTTGACCCTCTGCGCAGATGTCAGTTCCTTCATCCATCCAGCTCTGCAAAGTAATTTGAGGCTGCTGCTTCTCTGTGCAGGAGGCTTTACTCAGGTCAACTCATCTGTCACTGCTGTTACTTGGGCTTCATATCTGAATCTCACCCCTCTTTCACGCAGCCAGGCGTCTCACCACCGTGCCTGCTGCACTGTTAGCTTCACCAGCTGCTGTGCAAAATGCGTTACATAAAAAATGAATTTTGATGGATTTTATTGCTTGAAATTCTCAAAAATGTCTTTATTTGGTGATCTTCAAACGGTTTCATTTACCTACACTAACAGTTTTTGATTTAAGTAACAAGTGTCAGATTTTAAACAAGGCTTTTCCAGGTGTGCTGTCAGTTCAGATACTTAAAACTCATCATAGATGAACCTCAGCTCTTAGTATGAGGAGCCAGTAAAGACTCAAATCAAATGAACTGATAAGAAGTACGCTGACAGCCTGTGAGCAGGGATGCATTTTTGAAATGTATTAACTTAACAGGATTTGACAAGGCCATACTAGAGCCTGTGTGAGGTTTTAAATGGGAGAGTTAAATGCTAACGTTCACTGACATTGCTGTCATGCGGCTGTTAAGCAGGTTAATGTTCATATTCACCATCTCAGTTTAGTATGTTAACATGTTAACATTTTCTAATAAGCCGTAAACATCAAATCTCAGTCAAAACAACAACAAAACACGTAGTCTGATGATGCTGTGAGGTAGCATGGGATCATGGGAGTTGTTGTCCTCATTGCTAAGCAACCACCATTGCAGAAATCATGTTCACAGACAAGAATTTTTCAGGTTATATTTGCTCACGTTCACCAACTTACTTCCTCACTCTGTGATGTATAATCTGGTGTTTCCAGCATTTCGCTGGATGTTATACAACTAGAGGGGGTAAAGGGGACGCGACACCATTGACAGGTGACCAAATCAAACATACCTTTACCTTGAATAACATCATGGATTCACTCAGCAAAATATATGACATAGGTCTAGTTGTCTTGATGCATTTTTTATATTATACCTTAAAGCTTGCATGTATCAGACAGCTTAAATTTGGTTCTAGATGGAAAACAAGTAGGTTATCACGACTCACTCTTAGAGAAACGTGAAAATTACATAATTCTACAACAATCCATCCACTTTTCATCAAAATGTGTCACTCAGAGCATCAAATGTCAACCTTGTGGTGGCGCTAGAGGAAAAGGCCATCGACATAGTCAATTGGGCTCAGCCTCTGAGGACCATGAATGTCTGAGCAAAATGAAACAGTCATATTTTAATCTGGACCAACATCCTAGAGCCCTAGAGCCATGCTGCACAAAAAATAAATAAATAAATAAATAAAATGAACCCCTCAAATTAAATCAGTAGAAAGAGTTTTCACTGAACATATTTTCTCATGTATGTTTGTCATAACAGATCACATTCAATACAGGTTCTGTAATGTCTTGCACCCAGCTAGCTGAGCCATCTGATGATTTGTGGACGTCAGTGTCGTGACGTCCCCTGCTGGTCATCTTTGGCCCCCGGTCCTGTTCACACCTCCACGCTGTTGGATTTATGGTACAGTCTCGGCCGGGCCGCTGATTACCTTCCTAACCTGCACTGTAAATCTGTGCTGTATCAATCAGTCACCTGGAAGTGCTCATAGAGACCAAGAGCTAATGTCTGCAGTCTGCGTGAGACAGACAGTGGTTAACACTGACATATGAGTAGTATCATTACTGCTCTGGAAAACTGCTCTGCTCAAAATGTGAATAACACTGCTTCTGTTCACTGAGCTGAAAAAAACTAAATGTTGTGTTGATCCAAAGCATCTTTCTTTTTGCAGGGAGCAGATATGTGCAGCTGCTTCCCTTTTTCCAAACAGTTTTTTGGGTTAAATTATTAAAAATACCCCTGTGGAATTTTTTGACCGTTTGCAGCTGGAGCAGTGTTTTTAGGTTGCTGTTAGGTGTTTTTTTTTTTTTTTTTTTTGTTCGTCAGTTCGTTTATATGCCGGCTTAAGCAGTAATGAGGAGGACTGCAAGCATGTAAACAAATGCTGGTTCTGCTCTACAAAAGTTTTAAGAGAAATGGATTCAAGACGTTTGTTAGATCTGAAGGATGCATACCATGCATGTGATGGGTGACACTGAATAATAACAGAAACTCATTTTGCTCACATGGAAACTCCACAGGGACTCTTTAGTCTCAGTCCAACTTTTGTCTAAACCTGTTAATCTGTCAGGCATATGAATAACAGAACACAAATCTAAGATATCTTTTAGTAGTTGCACCTGAGCAGATAGTTGGTTCCAATTAGGTGCAGCCTAGAAGGCAAAAGGCCAATCGCTGGTTTAGAGTAAAAGGAGAGCAGAAGAGCAAAGAAATAGTCAGGATTAGCACTTAAATTTAATTATTAAGGTCATAAAACACAGTTCCCTGAACCAGAAAATACTTTTTGGCTTGTGACCCTTTACAAGAAAGACGTGTCAAAGAATAGTCTCCTCTAAATTCCTCAAAGAGGTGAAATGATCAAATGTGTCAGAAAAAGAGAAGTAACATATGATATCAGTCACAGGAACGAGTACTTTTCTTTTGACACTTTAAGTACATTTTGCTGTTAATACTTAAACTTCAGCAGGCAGTTTTGAATGCTTTCCCCACCGCTGCAGGAAAGTAGGGGACACCTCACTGCGACGGTGCAGGTTTTAACTGCTGTATTGTTTTGATTCTATTTTCTGCAATTTTAAGTTGTTAAATTCCATCTATTTTGCATGGAGTTTGCCTACAGATATACTTCTTCATGCATGCTGAGCTTTAATGATGTAAGATGTTCTTGAGTGCCATGAAAGGTGCCATTAAACAAAATGTCTTCTTCTTCGTCTTTTTCCCTTTTATGGCGCGGCAGCACAGCAAGATAGAAATGCATAAATCCATTTGTGAAACCACAGCTTTCTATGCCAGCGTGTGACGTCTGTTGATCAAAGAGGTGAAAGGAAATATCTTGGTGTGGGCATCCAACAGTGAGACAGACCACAGGAAATAGTAAAAGTATTAAACGTCTGTCACCAGAGCGCAAAGTACACCAAACCTTTGCGTGTTTCTTCTCGGGTGTTTAGACTTTGCTGTAAAAAATGATGTCCAGTGTTAACTGACACGGCATGAGTGGAAAAGCAGATAGAAGTCGAAACGTCACAACGTAGCGGGAAAATCCACATTACTCAAATAGTGGGTTTATGACAGAAACACAATCTTTTTAACAATATGCTATGTGACCGCTTTTTGGCAAGAAGATCTGTGGTTTGTGATAATAGCAGGGGTAAAAACAGAAAACAGTCTCCGCGCTCTGCTCTGCTCTGGTTTGTTCCATAAGCACATTTAGTTAAACTGGAATAGTCATGAAGACGGTGATAGCTAGAGACTGCTTCTCTATTTTATATTACAACAGAAACAAAAACCAAAGAGAGAAGATTTGATTTAAAAGATACAATCCATGATTTATTACAGAAAAGAGTGATATCCAAATTATTTTATGTTACATCATTTTTATACATTTCAACATGTTTTTACATGTAAACAGGAAGGAAGTAAACAATGTTATTGATACACTTCATGTCACGACTGATACCAACCTATTGTACAGTAAATCTATGGTCTAATGTCACTGTGCTTCCACGTCAAGTACATCACTTGCTCAAGCACAATCCTATTAGTAGGCATAGCATAGAACAGAAAGCTTAATCCCCCTTTAGCCTGCTATGTTTTCAAAGATGTGCAAGGTCATGCCATTATTACTTATTATGCTTTACCCATATTGTGCTATTGCAAACAGTAGAAGGCATGAAAAACACCTTTCCACCACTGTGCAGCATTTGTGTTAGTGAGAAGGTGAACCGATGCTCTTAGGGAGGAGAAAACAGCAGGAAAAAGATCCATCTGGACGTGATTAGTAGCTGGGCAAGTCAAACATCTAAGGTCACACAGTTCATTTATTCCAAATACCCAATAAGTGAAACACTTCAGCTGTTTGGTGGTAAACATAATTCTAATTCCCAGCTGAGTGTTCAACCAGAGCAAATCTGTGTTTAGTTTAATCAGATTCTCCTTTAAATTCCGTCCAGGCCAGATTATATAAATCATTCTGGAGTCCAAGATATTATTTAGAAAATACTCTTCCAGTATAAAATTCTGCCACATCAAGAAACATAATGTCCTGTCCGGACCTCCAAAAATGATCAACACAGGAAAAGGGAGGTGATATGTTTAAGACGCTGTTAACAACTCTACAGAAGTTCGCTCTGCTCAAAGCAGGTGTTAGGTCATGCATACTCGACAGTAAGACTGTACCAGTACATTTACATCTGCATCTGTTCAAAATAAATGTAGCACTCAAGGATAACAACATGCATAGATTCCAAATGTTCACATAGCAGGGAAGATAATCTGAAGACCTGGCCTAGTTTCCTAAGTACTGGAGCAAGATTTTAAAACAAATATCTCTCTCTTGTGAATGAAATGGTTATGATCATCGGACATTACAACCTGAAAGCATCATTACTTCTTAACCAACGATCTGCATCATACGTCTTCATTATGAACAGTGTGATTGTATGTCATGATTTGTGATCTGCTCTAATATAGTACTTACTGTGATTATGCAAAAAAATCAGACATGCTTTCAACTGTGAGTGTGCAATACAGTCATGCAAATGCACTGCAGTGCAAAAATATATATCTAAAAAAGCAGGATACCTTTGACCGCATCTTAGAAAATATGATAAAAAGTTGATCATCTGCAAACATTCAGAGGACACCTGAGAAGTGTGGACGTTACTTTGTCAATCTGAGGGGGAGACCAGGTGAATTCATAGCGATAGCACGAAATAAAAAGTATAAAAACGTTACATACATCATAACATGTATATACAAAGAACAGCGGAATAAATAAATAGGCAAATTGAACAAATGTGCACTTAAAATAACAAATTTGTTCATCAGTGTTGTGCAGTGCATTCAGGGTAGCGATATTCTTTATCTTCAGCTGTTGGGTTGCTGTAACCGTCACATTTACTGTGCATAATGTGGTTAACTCTAAATCTTATTTACCATCAAATGATCAACATGAGCTGCACTGAAGCTCCTGCCAACGTGAACGCTCTCATCACCTAGAAAATACAAAACCCCTCGTTAACTCCACTCCACAACTCTCCATCTCGACATGAATGAAACAGGAAATGAGTATGGTTCTGACTCAGCCACACAGATGGACGCTTCGCTCGTGCTGCCTGTTTTCCTGAGCTCTCTAATCCGTGACATCAGAACTCACCACAACACGAGGCAATGCCAAAACTCTGCATTTAACAAAACCTAATTTCTCAGTTTCACATCAATGAAGGTCAGGAAGTAGCCGAAACCGCATCTGACCGTGTGCTTAGCAAAGGGCTAGAACTGAAGATGTTGGTGTGCTTTGTAAGTGAGAAACAGTGGATGGATGTTCTTTGCAAACTGAACATCCAAGCCACAGGTATGTCTAAGTGATCCAACTTTCAACCACGCTTCGGGGCTTCCAGCAGCAAATGAAAAACAGGCTGCGAGCGCAGAGCAGAAGAGCAGATCTGCGGCTCCTGCATGCGAGTGCATACATTGTTCATGATGGGGGTCACATTACAACGTACACCGTCGGCGTGTTTCAGAGCCGTTAGCCGAGACCCGAGTAGGTACTGCGGTGTGACTCACATCCAAAGCAAATCCTCACAGGAGAGTTCAGAGAGTTTACAGAAGATCAGACAACAGGACGAGGAGAGGGAATATTTCTTGCACTTGAAAAAAGCACGTGCAGCACAAACAGGCACACGTGATGTTGGTGACACAATTGTGGTGAGCACAACTGTAGGCACAATCAAATCGCACTAAGTTCACATTTCCTCGACTCAAGACAGTCAAGCTCAGCAGTAGCACAGACGGAGATTAACAGCTCACACTGAGTACAGACACACGTGAACCAGGCATCAAGACGGGGGCTTTGTCTATCAAAAGGTACAAAACAATATTACCATGCACTTTATATGACTTCTTTGTCAAATGTACTGAATAGATGTTAACATCCTCCACGATGAGTGCTGCAGTTTCAATTTTTGTTATTTTTTTCTTTGCAGTTAACGAAATGGCCGCAAATATTAATCAGCATGCTTTGAGGGCAAATTTACAGTCGCTTTGCAAGAACAGTGTCCATTGTATTTGGTAGCCACATCACCAGAATCACTTTTGCAACAAGAAACGCTAAGTGCCACAGTAGCTCTGTCACATGACCAGCAGAGCGGCGGCTCCGCTGATGCTCACGGGAGAAAAACGCGGGCATGCTGCGAGCTGCACCAAACTGCAGTGTCAAAGCGGGGGTGCTAGCTGCCACACAGAGAGAAAGAGAGTGCAGGATGGGTGCCAAAAGTGGACAGTGGTCATCTGCAGCCCTTGATCTGCATAGTAGACATTACAATTGCACAGGTTTTTCCCAGTGAAGCCATGACACGCAGAGACAAGGGCAACCTGCTGGGTGAAGCCAGGTGAGCAATCGAGGTGGGGCGGGAGGGGTCGGAGCTAGGAACCAAGGGCAGCGCTAACACTGGACGTGGAACAGATGGCGAGGGAGTGGCCCGGGTCGGAGCCTGGAGCCAGACAGGTTTGGGGGAGGATCTGGTTACTGAAGAGGGTGTCTTTGGTGTACAGAATCAGCCGAGTGAAGCTGGACTCTAAAAGCTAAAATACATAAATAAGCAGGCAGGGGAGGTTGTGCCAGTGAGTCGAGGGCTGTGAAGCGTGTAGCGGAGACGCAGGGGTGAAGCTAAGGCCACTCGTGGTGATAACGCCGTCCGTTCTTCTTTCTCTCCTTCTGCAGGTGCTCCAGTTCTGCCTCGTACATCATCTCCTGCATCAGGTACTTTTCCCTCCTCATTCGATCGCAGAGATCCTTCGGCATGTCCGGAATGAGGTACGCTATGAAGGACTTGATCCCAAACACCAGGTGCTGAGGGAGGCATTAATCATGTATGAGTTACCGTCCACAAAACTCACACACGTCAGTATTTGCTGCATAATTCAACAAGCAAGCAAAGGTTAACACTGTGTGCACCACAATAAAGAACTTTATGTGCCCATAATGTTTTATAGGTATATATCATGCCAGTTTTCTGCACAAGGCAGTGATGTCAGGGGAGAATTATCAAGAAAAGAAAAAGAACCACGTAATTGGATTTATTTTGTGGGTTTTGAGTGAACATTTCTCAACCCACTGTAGTAGCAAGATTCAATTAAAGCATGAGAATTGCCTAAATTGGGCTTGTAAGGTTTTCAGCTAACAATGAGAACACATGAATTAATAAAAGTACAAGAAATTATAAAACTACAAAAAAAATGTCATTTAGCAGACTTGAGAAGGACATAAAGGGGATTTAGTTTATAGCTGCCTGCCTTGCTAGAAAACACACACAAAAACGAAACGCCGACAGACCTCAAAGACGATGATGAAGGCCAGCCTGGCAGCCAGGACGTGCCAAAACTGCAGGGTGAATTCGTACGGCACCGAGCTCCAGGGCGGCGCTCTGTAGTCTCTGTACCTGCAGTATCTGGTCTGGCTGCTGTTCGCCTCCTTCATTTCAAACACGGACAGGCTGCTGTTCATGTAGCCTCGCAAACACCTGAAGGCGAGAGGAAAAGCCATCAGAACATAACACGAGCCGCTCCGCCGGATATACTTAAAAAGCCTACACATTTATCGCTTACTCATCCTCGTGGTGGTGTCCCTTGTCCACACACGGGCCATATTTGAAGGCGTAAACAAAGCGGGGGATGTAGTCTGAGGTGATGGCAATGACGAAGGCGTTGGTGATGACTGCTAGCACGCCGATACCTTCGAGAATCCCATGCCAGATGCCTTGACAGTCAAACCGGAGGAGAAAAAAAACACATCTCATCACTTTATTATGTGTAAAGGAAGACAGTTTGGAAAATGAGTGTTCAGAGAGATTATAAATCTACATCCCTTAGTCTACAAGACATAGTAACCGAAGTTCTGTGTGGCTGACAGTGCTGAGCCTTTTACTGGCGAAACATTAAAGTGCATCAAGCAGAAGACAATGACGGACAACTGAAAAGGAAAATTCTACCCTTTGATTATGTCACGAAATCACTCATTTGTGACATTTATGCACATTCCAGACAAAGTGTCTCCTTCGTCGTGCTTCATCTGCTTCTCTTCCGTCAACAATTTAGCAGAGTGAGTTTCAACAGTCTCAAGATGGTGCAAGGACATATTGTTTATGTAATCACATACGCAGCTACGTAGCCAAATAATTACAACAGCATGTTTTTTTTGGCTGCATTACAAAAAAGTCTATAGAGGCTACTTCACTGTCATCTTTTTGCCTTTTCTTTATTAGACTTGTCTCTGTATAATTGGTAAAAGCCAGCTTAAACCTACAAAGAAGCTTTGCTTTTTGATTCTGTGTGACTCAAACATAATGTGTTCATTACAGCTTTCTAAATATTTCTGTGTGAATTCTTCCTTTAATTACAGGGCAACATGCCACAAGAAGCATTCGGTCATATATTATAAGGCAGTTGGAGGGTGGTGTTTGTAGTCATATGCGGAGGTGGGCTGGTGAGAAGGGAGGTGCAGCATATGGCAGTGCAGTAACAGAGGGTATGGGAACATATCTATCTCCATAGGAGGGAAAATGTTTGCTCTCCATTTTACATTTTAGCATTGGAAAAAGCAGCTCTGGTCTAAAAATAAAACAGACACTGCAGGAGAGACAGCAAGGAGGTGCGGGGGCACTCAGGGATCACACTGACCTATGTCTGTGGCTCGGGCAGGCATGGGTCTCCTCCACTGAGTGACAAACTTGTAGGCGTCAAGACGAATCTCGATGATGTTGTTGAGCAGTGCCAGGAGGGGAGCCAGCGGGAACGCCGCTACAAAGATGGTGGTGAAGCCAAACTGGAGAACTGCAGAGGAAAGAACCGTTTGGACGAACTTCAGAGGGTGTCCGTCTCAACTCTGGCAGAGTGTTAATAGCTGTAATTTTTATTTTTTTTCCTTCTCTCCTCAGACAAGTATAGCACTTCAAAAGGGTGTAATGATTTACCCATTTCAAGGTATTCGTCCACCAGTCCATGGGCGTTCATCGGCTGCAGATTCCAGTCTTTGTCCCACTGTGGAAGCTGGGCTTTATTCTCTACATTCTGCCCTCCACCACCTCCTTTCTTCATCTTCCTGCGAGACCACCAGTTCTGCAGCAAACTGAAAATGTAGCAAGTAGCGAACTGTCAACTCAAAGCAATTATTTCTGACAATGTGCTGAGCACTGCAGGAACGATTTTACTAAGCCGCACACAAGAGGATTTTATGTGTTTTTGCAGAAGAAAATCCTTTTCATATGCTAATAAACCAAAGGACAAAAAAAACTAAACATTATATTACACAAGGTTTGTAAAATGCCAATCACTTGAAATTACAGCACTGAGGATTGAATAATGGTTCAACCAGAAAGACGCACCTGATTATATTAACATATTACTTACGGATAACCGAGCTCCATGAAGTTGTTCCAGATTTGTTTGAAGAACATGATGACTCCCATTTGCAGGCACAGATCAATCAAACAGCCACTCGGGTGACACTGAGAATAATACATTTAAAATTAAAAAAACACTGTGACATTCATATTTCATGCTCAATAATTCAAAGCCATGAGTGGATCCTGGGACACACTTCAACCCATTCTGCTTTCTCATCATTAAAATTTTAAATCCCAGTAATTATGTGAGAGATTAATGGTTCTCATACTCAAATACAAACGGATCATTAAAAAGATGAATTACTTGAAAATTCTAAATATATCCTAAAACAGAAGGCAATGATCTGCCCACTTATGGTGATGCCTAATTGCACTCACCTCCTCCAGTCTCCATCGATTAAAGAGTTTATTGTATTTTCCAGGCCTGCCAGCAAACCTGAACGGATTGAGATTACCAACATTAACTGTGAAATTCAATCAGAGGAAAAATAATAAACTCTGAGAAGAAAAAAGAAACTTAAAGGTGCTTATTATGTCCAATAAAGTTCACAGCTTGGCTACATTTCTAGTCAGGGGAAATATTTTGCAAATGCTGAAACATGAGGTCCAAAATGAACTGAAAGGACGGGAGACTTGGCAGTCAAGACCTGGGATTTTAAAACAAAACATCTTTGCACAATCTCTCATTAAATTCACTGTAAACAGGAACTGTGGAGTTCATGGCAGCTGGCCTACCTTCCGAGAAAGAAAGCGATGTAAAAGGTGGAGCTGTTCAAATTGACAAACTGGAACAGGAACATCTTCAGAGCAAAGCTGTTCTCCCACTCAGACTCTGTCCGTGGGTGCTCTGAGGAGGGGGGGGGCAAGGGGTCGTGGGGTGGACGAGGGAGAAAATAAATGCTAGCCAACCATCTGGGAAGCGAGAGATAATGAAGTTATAAATGCCAGGCAGCATGTGAACAATGCTCACCTAAATTTGTCAGCAGATAAGCCACCTTTTCATACACCTGGAAAGATGATAGTACTCATAAGCATCAACAGGGAAAAGGTTGAGGAGGGTAAAGACCATGAGAAAGAGAGGCAAAGAGGAATCTCAGCAAAAAAAAAACAACTGAATGTCTTTCTGGCTGCGGACGTGATAGATCCTGGAACACTGCACTGAATAAATGTTTGATGAAACATTTGTTGGACAGTACATGTAAACGGGCCAGATGATGCTTGTCAAGACACCCACCACATTCAGAGACATGATGATCATAAAGTTGATGCAGACACCAGTGCCAGAGGTGGCAAACTGCCAGTTCTTCTTGACAAAATACCAGTTGAGGGAAGCGAACTTCTCCATCGCTATGAGACGGAAAACCACCACAGCAAACACGGCTGTCAGGACGAGGGAAATCTGGGCAGAGAGATGATGGAGAGAAGGCAGAATAGAGGAGGGGAGGATGTTTTTGTTAAAAATAAGTGTGATAAGCACAGATAAACTCCGCAGTTTATATTATAGAGGTGTTATCTTATCTTATGATAAACAAATATGCAGTATAGAAAGGAAAAATTCAGATAAACAAAACATCCATCATTCAAATGCAATCAGTAAACAGGAGAAATTAGGCCATCAGAAAAGCCAAATCCACTATTTCATTACAGATTTTGTCCAGCAGGGGGAGATGTTATGCCACCGCTGGCACATCATAAAGTGGCCGATAAAATGATGGTGATCCCACTCTGAGACTTGATCCCAAAGGAGCAGATTATTCGAAGATCAAAGGGTTTACCATGAAGAATATTCCGGACACAGACACCATGAGCCGGCTGAGTTTGTCTGAGAAGGGCTGGAAAGGCTCGGGCTTGCCAGAGATTGGGTTGACTCTCTCCACCCTGGAGTACTTGGCTTCAAATTGAGGCCTCAGCTCCTCCTAAATCAGAGCACACATTCCAGCATGCTGAACTTAAATTGCGAGGTAATCAAATGATGTCTGAGCTATTTGAGGATGATGCTGACGTACTTCTTCCTCCTCCCAATCAATGAGGTCCCAGTCATAAGTCAGTTCTGCCCTCCTCCTTTTCCAGAACTCCAGGAATACTGTGGCTGCAGAGAGGGATCAGGAATCAGTCACATTATTGATCAACTTTGATATGTAACACACAGTGTGATTGATAATCTGCAGAGGGCCATTAACACCACATCATGGTCAGACATCCTTAGTCAAACACAGGCTGCAGTGACATGCATGGCCCATTATGGAAACTGATTACAGCCATCAGTTCCCAGACTGCTTCGCCTCTGTGGTGAAGTTAAGGAGAACCGGCAACAGCAAATAGGCTTTCCTTGTACAATGTTTCACCCCCAAATCATTTCTTTGTCAGGCCAGATCCATTTTATGTTGAAAGACTTCAAAAAGTAAAGCTCTCTGTGGGCAGAATTTAGTCTGGAGTCATTGTTTCCTTTGTGTCGGACTCTATTGTGACTTGAGCTGCGTACAACACCAGAAATTCGTGCTCGTAATCTTCTCTGTCAAGACTTTTCATGTATGCTGATTCATTACAGATACATAACACCAGAAAAAAAGGCTTTTGTAAAGGCTGCATCTCACGCACCCTTCAGAATCGACCCTTATGTGGTTCAATACATGTGGAAAAATGTGCCATGGCAGCATTACTGCAAATACAGTGACAGATGAGTGGAAAAGAATGGTGCAATCTTGTATGATCTATGATGGACAGCACACTGTAACACGATACTACTTTGCATTACACACAAACAACATGTGTGATTTTGCAGCAGGCGGACGAACGTCTCACGAAAACATTCGACCGGTGCTGTGCAGCCTTAACACGGCACTGCTTTGTGCAGTATGAACTTATTGCATGTGTTTAGAGCAGAAACAGCTATTAACTGATTCATCAGTCAATCAACAGAAACAAAATCATCAATTATTTTAGTTATTGAGTCAAACAATCCTCAATTCCAGCAACTCAATTATAAGAATTGACTGCATTTCTTTGTGATATTTGATAATAAACTGAATATTTCTATGTTTTAGTCCGTTGTTCAGACAAAACAAGTAATTCCATCATATTATTTTGGGCTTTGTGGTGGATATTTTTTACTATTTGGTGGCATTAATCAAGAAAAAACAGCAGATTATTGGACAATAATGGTTAGTTGCAGCCCTACACGAGTTGTTTTTACATCCATTTAAAGTAAAACAAAATATTCCAGTGATGGAAGATAAATTTGGGGCACACAAAGGAATTGTGTCCTTAAAAAGCACCAGAATGTGAATCCTCAGGTCGAACAACTTTCACTGCTGTTATAGATGTTGAAGTTTAATATAGCTTGACCCACTTTTGTTTAAAGAGAGAGAAAAGCAGCCTTCTCAGATGCCTACATTCAGTCCCTTGGGCTAACCAATTTTTCATCTCTATCTCGCACACGCACTCTCACACACAGCAGAGCTGGAGAGCATTCGCTCAGTGGTGCAGTGCTGCTGCTTTGGTCCACATTGCCAAAAGCCGTCATGGAGGATTCAGAGGTACAGACCTCAGTCTGCGAGGCTGGCTAGACCTCCCTCGGCTCTCCAGCTCTCCAGCTCTCCTCGGCCTTCATTTAGCCCGAACTCAGAACACAATGTGCCAAGTGTTCCCTGCAGGCACAGGTGATTATTTACCATGCTGGCAGGTATATGGATCTGTGAAGGGCGCTGCACAGTAACACTCACGCTGTACATTACAAAACATATTATAGCTGTGGGACCCATAGCTGCAATATACCGGTATGGTGCAACCCAGACAGCTGAATGATACAGCCTCCCTCTGGAAAATGTTTAATTATCCGACTAATTACATCAGGACAGCACTGAAAGTGTAAGTGCAGACGCTCAGTCAGAGGAGCCTGAGCATGTTTTATTCGCTGACAAATGTGTTACAGAGTGAATATCCCCCGTATTTGGACTGCAGAGTGTTTACTGTGTCGAATTCTCAGTTGAAAAGCTTAATGTGTTTGGAGGAGTTGAGTGCAGAGTGGAAGCGTGAGCACTGACACACTATTGTATAAATAGATTCGAATTCCAGAAGGTTTCAATTCAAGCGAGGGACATATAATACAACAAGTGTTGACAAAATCAGGGACAAACAGAGGCAGTCTCCACCTACCCCAAATAGCCATGAAGATAGCAAAGAACACTGTGCCGCCATTATCAAACAGATGGGTCACCTAGAAACACAAGCACATGGAGAGCTGCTCTGAAAAGTGCTTCCTGAAATAGTGACTTTACGATTATGACTTTAATAGAGTTTGAATTTCAAAAGCATTTTTTGTTAAAAATACATGTCAGGACTTTGTCACGACAACATCCTACTTCAGAGTTTCTCATCCTTGAGTTTGCGGCCTCAAGTGAGATATTCTTGAAGAAATTGCTGACATTTTGGGAAATAAGCTTATTGGATGGGAAGATTGATACCACTGGTGGTCAGCTTAGCTTAGCATAAAGACGGGAAACAAGGTAACACAAAAATGCCAAGTTGCGGTGTTATGTGTATTTCCAAAAATGTCCAATAACCAAACCTTTAAAATATTGTTTTTTGTTTCAAATCTTCAATAAGAATTAAATTAATTAGGTGTCGGATGCATCATTTCATCAGTGTAATCTATTTGAAACTTCATGATTTCTGTGATGTTCTCAAATTCAAATGACAACTTGACAGTTCTCCAGTTTGTGGGGTCATGAGAGTTCAAAACCTCAAAAGACCTCAAAATTTCATTGTCAGAGGAGGTTGAAAAATTCCAACATCCTGAAATGCTGTGACTACGGATAAATATCAGAGCTGCACTGACCTTTGCGTAGACACAACTGTCACTTAGTGTCCATGGCTCACAGGTGTCCTCACACATGGGACACATGATGGTCGTGTTGGCTTCACAAATCTCTTTACTGATGAGACGGTGAATCAGGAAATGACAGCAACAATCAAGAAGATACATGTTTTAAATTACGCATTTTACGTTATTATTAATACAATGGATCTTAAATGGAATGCAGGTTGTGTGAACTTACCTGACTTGGCTCGAGTCCATGGTGAAGAGACCATAGAGGAAGACAAAAACACCGACCAGGGCGGCAGGGATCAACATGCCAGTGTACCAGCCCAACCATGCAAAGTAAAGACCGATTTTCTCACCAAAGTATCGCCTGGGTGAGAGACGGAGAGACAGAGTGGTCAAAATTCACCAATAAACTGTGTTGACAGTTAAATTGTACATGGGCATGTGCACTGGCAGTGAAGCTGTGGGTGTAGTTAGTGTACTGTGAGGTAATTTAAAGGTCACACAGTATAATGCTGTAGTGGGAAATGAATCAAAAACCGTATCTGCTTCCCAAACCACAGCTGTCAAGGTGCCCTTGAGCAAGACGCCTATTTCACAACTGCTCCAGTAAAGCAGCTCAGTGGAAATTAGCTGTATCAGGCAACTCCTGAGCGTGTGTGCAACGCTGCATTAACAATGAGAAAGAGCATGACTGTGTCAACAAACCCTCCCTGAGTATGTTTATATGCACACTAGCATCCCTGTAAAAGTTCTTGGTTTCAGGATGAGGGCTGATATAAACTAGGTTTCTGTAACCAAGATATTCAATTGAGAAACAATTTATAGCCAGACTGTTTTAGGTAATTCAGTGAATAAAAAAACCTGGAAAATCAAGTTACCCATCAGAATCATGCAAAACCTCTTAAAGGCTGCAATAACAGCGTTTTGACCACTTGGGGGCAGTGGAAACAGGTTGTGAACACAACATTGACATATCATCACCTTTTAACTTGTTTCATACAAGCTGTTAGCAATAGTTGCGTATTTAAACATCCAGCCAGCATGGAGCAACCATTAACTTGGAGTTGTGTGTCTGTCCACCTGAAGTCCAACAATTGCTCTCTTTTTGCTCTGTTTTTGGTCCCTACCAAGTCCTGAGGGAAACTGGCTTATGGCTGCTAAATGTTCCACTATGGTCAACAGCAAGTCACTAACTGTGTGTTTGCCCTTATGATGCTAGCAGGTAGTGTGGAGTGGGTTTTTAGGGCTTTTTCACTGTAATCAGGTGCCTGCTGCAGATGAAAGCGGCGCTATCAGAGCGGTGAGAGTGAACCAAAACAGCAGGAGGCAGTTAGCCGATCTTAGCATAAAAAATGAAAGCAGGAGGAAACAGCTGGCCTGGCTCTGTTTAAAGTTTTAAAAAATCTACCTACCAGCACCTCTAAAGCTCAATAAATAACATGTTATATCATGTTTGTTTACTCTGCACCAGAAATATAAATGGAAATTTGTACTTTCAGATGGAGTTATGTGGTGTACATTTTCCCCTGTTTCTAATCTTTATGCAAAGCTAAGCTTACCGCATCTCCATCCCATCCAACCGCTCGAGCTCTGTAATTAACACATGAGAGTGGTATTGATCTTCTCATCTAACTCTGGGCAAGAAAGTGAAGAAGTGTATCTCGCAAAGAGTCAAACTTTGAAAAAGTGACAAGGACTCTTTCTTCTCTTCCTTTAGTGGTGATAAGGCAGAGAAGACATTGTAGTATCCAGGCAGACATAAACTAAAGTGGGTCCTTAACTGTTAAATTAACTCCATCAGCTCAGAAAAAAACAGACTATCCTGGGAGGGATGTTCAGACAGCAGCCTGGTCAGACACCTGAATATTTTTCTAGTCATACGCTTTATACAGGGAGATGAAAAACTGGGTTACTCTTTGTTCTATTTAAACAACACATCCTGAATTTGACCAAAGGCTCAACAGCAGCTCATGAAGCTGTGTCTCCTGCTTCAACACCTACCTGATGAGGTCCAGAGGCTGGTACTTGTACCAGATTCCCCAGCGGGCCCAGCGCTCATACAGAAGATGCCTGTGGTTCTGGGCACCATGTGTCTTAATTGGGTGTCTGCTCTTGTAACCACCCTGATGAGACAAAGAGCGTAGGAGTCCACATCACAAAGGGAATTTTACTGTTTGACAATTTGTGAATCTCTACAGCTTTTCTGCAGAAATAGAAAATCTCTCACCTCATGAGGAGGAAATGCAGCCTCGTATGTGTTGTTGCCCAATAAGCGGTTGATACCTACAGCAGAATAAATGATGTCATGTCAAAGGATGCCGATATACAAGCCAGAAAAGCACGAGGACACAGCATTAAAAATTTAGCACCACCCATAATTGAGAGAGGGGTCCAGTGAGAGATTCATTTAAACCCACTCTTCCAGAGCCACAACAATTTACTGCATTATGTAACTGACAAGCTGCATTAGACAAGCACATGAGAAGCTTAAAACACTCAGGTTAGAATTTCAAATAGCTGTAAGCACTTGAAAACAACCTCTAGCATTTTTGCAGTACCATAATTACATGGTATAAAATATTGTCTCAATCACAATAAAACTGAATTGCCTGCAGTACTGTTACTGAATTATATGTTATTTTTCATAGGACAGAAGTGCATTCATTTGCATTGTCATCCCCTGACTGACCGCGTAGATAGTGGGAGCAGGAGCAGGGAGGGGTGGATTTGAAAAGGATTTTCCACCCTTGTGGCGGAGCTGATCTTATTTGTTGGAAAGTAGAGTGGTCAACAGCATTAAAATATTAATGCGAAATCCGTTCCAGCCCTTCAAGGCCAAACTTTAATCAGCAAAACATGTCGGCAGCAGTGGGACAAGATAGTGGAGTGGGAGTGGACAGACAGTTCGGTAACAGCTGATACCAAAAAAATAAATAAAAATAAACCAACAGCCAGAAGGAGAGGAGGGATCAGCCACAAGTTGGAGGATACCAACAGCTCAGTGCACATTTTAATCACCCACAGCAAAACAACAAAGACATAATTCCCCCCACTACCGTACTATCACTCTCTAAAGTCAAATTAAGAGCAAAATCTAGTCTCTTTCACTGGCGCCCCTGATGGTTAGCCACAATAAACACACAGAGAGGAATAAAGACAAAATGATTGTGTTTATTGAATTTACTGTGTGTATTTTGTTCCTTTGCCACAAATGGGCATTAATTATTTAAGGCTCATTCTGTAAAGTCTAATACAAAAGTTGCTGTTCAATAAAACTACAAAATTAACAAAAATAAACATAAAAACGAGTTATTTTCTAAAATATGTAGACTCTGCGCCCTTCTCAATGAATAATTGTCTTAAATATAATACATGGACATTATTATATATATATGAGCCACTGCCACTAATGTGCAAATATTATAAATATTGTTTAGCAGGAGAGGAGCAAGAAGAGAAAGAAGCAAGGGCGGCGCCTTACCCATCTTTGATTTTCCATCCTCGTACTTAGTGCGCTGCAGGACATGATGGACTATTCTGCTTCTGGTGGAATTGGAAAAGAACGTCTCTCTATTGTTGATAGTGAAGCTGGGAGAGAAATAACGGGACACTCCTTCAGATCATGTAGCAGTAATTAATATCACTCCCTTAATGAGAGCTGAGCCAATAATAATAATTCATTCATTAAAACTCTATTTGTGGTATAAAGTTTGTGCTCATTCCAGCATCATTGTTTTTTTAAAAAAAGCTGTCAAGGCTGACAAGCAAAGGAAAAGTGGAAATGATTCACTGACAAATGAGATAAGATGATGTCTGTGATCAAACAGATGCTTTGAAAATGAAATAAATAAAAAAACAGAGAGGAATGGGGAGAAATCTAATCATTCCATGGACATCTGCTGCTATATTTCAATATCTTATTTATGATCGGCTTGTCTTCATCGTTCTGAGTTCTGGCTCAAAAATATAAAATATACAAGACTTCATAAGTTTCTTCTGCTGGTTTCTAAACTCCAAATCCAGAGCTCAAAACATGAATGTATGAGAGGGAAACAAGGGATGCAGAGCAGGACAGATATCAGCTAACACTACTGTGTGCAACACTCTGATCAAGTGCGTGAGTTTGAGTGGTGGCATTCATGGCTGTGTATAAGTCCTCCTTACTGATGCATGCGTGCTCTGCTGAAGGGAGCTGTGTAGCAATCAGTTTCCTCCAGGTCAGGCAAGGCCTCTTTGTCCAGCTTCATGGGATTTCTGGGAAGCCAGCTTTTTATCTGACGACATCTCAGATGAAACCTGCTGCACAGACGCACAGAGGAGCAGGATTAACGGCACAGATTAACATGAAGATTGTTTTCTTTGATATGGAACAGTGGCTCCTAACCTTTTTCCCCTCATTCAACCCTGATGAGCTCACACCACCTCGCGCCCCCTAAAAACCCTTTTTCACACACATGCACATGTACACCCTGCTGACTATTGTTTTTCATTTTCATGCTGCTTGTGACTCATGCAGCCTGGGTGTCGCTGATCCAGAATAACAGCTTGTTGAATTCAACTCAGAGAATAATTCTGTTTTAATTTTACAGTCATGATTTAAGGATCTGGTGAAGTCTGGGGGCATGCATTGATTTTCCTAATTTGTATCTCCTTTTAAGGCAATAATAATAAATAGAAACAAAACTAAGTGTCTACAGCCATGCTAGCAGCTCTGTGAAGCTATACTCAGGCAAAGAGATACTTTGAGCTAAATGCTAACATCAACATGCTAACATGCTCACACTGTCAATGCTAACATGTCGATGTTTTCTATGTATAAATTTACCATGTTCATCATCTTAGTTTAGCATGTTAGCATGCTTACATTTCTAATTAGCAGTAAACACAAAGTAAAGCTGTGGCTAACGTGAATAGTTTTGTGGATGTAAATACTACTACTACTACTATTAATAATAATCACAATAATAATAATAATAATAATAATAATAATAATAATAAGAAGAAGAAGAAGAAGAAGAAGAAGAAGAAGAAGAAGAAGAAGAAGAAGAAGAAGAACTGGACAAATTAACATTTTGATCTGACGATGGCGCAATATAGAAATTTAAGAAATCACTTAAGATATAATTCAATACAATTCCTCTTGTTGGGGGCATAAATATGTGTACAAAATTTTAGGTTAAGGGAAGAGGAAAAGTCAGGGCATCACCAAAGTCATTAGAACCTGAAAGTCCAGGAATCACGAATGTGTTTCAATTTTGCACCAATCTAACATGTAGATTTTGAGTTATTTTAAAGTATTAGTAAAATCTTTGGTGCTAGATGAACTGTCAGGGGATCACAGTATCATTAGGATTCAAACATAACCAGGAACTACAAGTACGTGTAAAGAGTGGAAATCCATCCAGTAGTTGCAGAGATTTTTTAGTCTGGAACAAAGTAGTGGACCAACCAACAGACTGACATCCCTTGAGCCACACCTCTAGCATGGCTAAAAATCTGGGTAATATTTGCCCACTGCCTGTAGTGAAGCGAAAAGGTGTGTGTGTGGTGGTGGGGCGCATTAAGGCTCTTATTGAGAGGAATATGCAATATCTTGGTGTAGGACATTGTGCAATATTTTGATGTAATGCACTGTGCAGTACCCTTGGTGTGTGCAGTATGTTCGGGTATTTAAAAATCTGGGTGTGAAACTGCATGTTATATGTAGTTCGACTGCAAATATGTGCTGCTACATAGACTGTGTCTCTCAAATGCCCAAGACAAATTTCTCCTAAGGGAGTCAATAAAAGACAATCTAATCTAATCTAATCTCATGATTCTCCAGATTTGCTGGAAGGGTCTCTGTCTAATTTGTAAGGCTCTCTTCTCAAATGGCTTAAATGAATATAAATGAAAATTCTAGAGGCAGACACACCGCTGCTGGAGAGTATTTTATGTTGTTTTATGTTATGTTGTTGTGAAGGGGACAGGCACTGTACAGAAAGTAATGTTACCAAACCAGCAAGCTGTCAGCACCTGCACACGGCCCATTTGTTCTGTTTTTCAGGGAAGTGAGTTAGTGACAGACCATTAGTAAACACATAAGACTATGGATTTTTCTTCTTAGAGCAGCTTTAAGTGAAAGACTGCAGGAGCTCCAAGGAAAACATAATGATCCTCATTGTTCACAATGACTAAGATCACTCTCACACAAGGTTTAAAAGCGCTTTGTTCTCAGTTGGACAGGTGGGCGAGTGATACTTGTCTGTGTGATTTTTGTCTGCTTGGTGTGTGTAGGCGAACAGTATGTGTGTGTGTCCTCAGAGCGTGACCATTAAAACGTACATGTTAGGTACCTGGTGAAATATCATGAAATGCTAAAACAGGCATATTTATTGCTGTTAGTTTGTCAGGGTGCATTAATACTGGTAGCCAGTGACAATAATAAACAGACTCAAACAGTGGAAGAAATGAGTCACACCATGTTTGCTGTTTAATGGATAAAAACAAGCACTCCTTCAGACCAGTAATATCACACTTCACTAACTGTTGCCTATTCAAAGATTTCTAAAGGCTCATTCAAAGATTACGTATAAACTTCTTCCATCATTGCTGCAGCTCTCATCAAGAGTGAACTACAGTGCTGTGAAATGTATGAAATTATGTGTTTCTCCATGTAACTCAGCTAATCTGCCTCATCAGGACTGCAGGGGTGTGATGTGACTGACAGTAGTGACATGTTGCAAAATCCTGATTGGTGCGTGGACGTATGTGACTTCTCTTTTCTACAAATGAGTGTCACCCACTTCAAACCAGTGAGAGGAGCAAAAGCAAAACAAAAAATATGCAAATTTATCACATGAAATATCCAAAAGTTTTGACAGAAAATGTTCACGTAGGGCCATGCTGATCACGGATAATCAGATCTTAATTGCGGTTTTTGCAGACTTTACAGAAATAAAATGTAGATGCAGTATGTTTACCAAAGGTTTTCAAAACAAACGATGCTGCGGTGAATCTCTTCCAGTGATTTGTTGTTCCTATCTGTGTTCCAGGGAGATGAAGAGATGGAAATTCAGAGTCCAGAGCAGAGCTTGGACAACACTTGAACATCACATCAAAGCACGAGAGCGTCTCTCTAAAAATAGTATGCAAATAAGCCTGTGCGGCTGCATTTATTTGACTGAAATAAATGGAGCTGCATTAGTAGAATTTTATAGAAATACTTGTTAAGTATTTTATAGAAAAGCACACTCAGTGTGGGCGAGTTATAGTATCGTACTCTTAACAATGTCCCTGACGTGCAAGAGACTGTGGTTTTTGAAAAGGTTAGAAAGTTTAATTAAACACATCGATTTAAACAAACATAACATCGCTTCTGGCAATATCAGCCGCACTCAATCACTGACTAGACTTTCCAACCATTTGAATTCATCCCAGACTTTGTAAATAACGTATATTTACTCCCTGTCTGAGTAAAGGGTTAATTAATCCTGGACTAATTATTGCTCACTCAGTGCTTGGGTGGACTCACTGTGTTTGTGTTCCCCACTGAGGTGACTGATAACCTCAATCGTAAAACACCATCCGCAGCTCGCATTACCGCTGAAGCCATGCAGCTTCCCGTTCATGAATTTCATTAGATACACTGAGGCATCCAGCTTACTGCCCCCGGAGGGCAACCGAGAAAAATAATCCTATACCTTAAATCTACTTACCTGCCCAAGGTTTTGCTCTTCCAGTCTGTAAAGTAACATTTTTTCCTTGAAGAAGAACAGAAAAAAGACATGTTAAAGAGATTGGATGAAGCTGGCAGGCACTGATGAAGCTGACCTAAGCCCTTCCAGAGCTAAATGTCCAATCTGTTTCCTCTAATGGTTACCTGAAAGGCATCCGGATGTTCATCTGCTCTGCGTATTTGCAAAGCGTATCCCAAGGAGCGTGGACCTTCACAAACATGATGTCATTGTTCGTCAAGGAGGGCTTTCAAATTAAAAAAGAAACACAGCAGCTTTAGAACTAAGTTGGGAAATCAAGCTGAAGTCTTCTTAAACCAAATGGAAATGGTTTACCTCCTTCTCCAGCATTAGGCCCTCAGCCCGTAAATTCTTCTCAAACGTGCACCTCTTCTCCACCTGTGGACTGGACTTCTTGTAAACCAGGATGTAGTCAATGCGCTTCTTCCCATCTCGGAAAAACAGCCCAGAGGAACCAGCTGGATTCTTTCCCTGTGGCGAGAATGTTTCGCCTCTGAGTTTTACTAAACACACAACTGTTAATGCCTGAAACTTCTCAGTGAGAAAAAATAACTGCATTCGTGGCAATAACGGTGGATTAGAGGGTACCTGAAGTGAATTTGTGCGGGCCTCTAATTTAGCACGGGTGACAGGCTTTTGCAGCAGGAACGACTCGTCTGCCTTTGTTTCACATGTAGTCGCCTCTGACTCCTCCACGTAGTGATCCTTGCCATGCTCTGCTGCACACAGACGCAGCACGATCAGTGAGACAGTGTAAATGTGTATCCTACCTGCATTAATTCTTTTGCTGTTTCTCAAGTCGATATTTCCCTTAATCCGACTGCCAATAATGAATTAGATTTGAGCTAAATACAAATCCAGGTTATTCAAATGTGGGCGCAAGCTTGAGAGCAACACCCTGATGCTGTTGAACAGATCGTGCACTGATGTTGAAAGAGGGCCAATCATGTTTCCTTCATCCCTGTATCTGTATGCATCCCACTGATGTGCTCAAACAAAATTAAGCAAGCCCACACTGTGAGGCAAGACAGACAATTCAGATTGTACCTAGGATTCATTTTCTAACTGCTTTAGAGGCTCAGTGTTATGAAACCTTATCAGATTCCCTTTTTATTGGCACAAAAATGTCTGTCAGACGAACAACGCATTTGCAACCCAACATATGGAAGTATTTCCGTTTTCCATAGTATGTGGTGCTTTTATGAGGGGGAAAGCAGATTTACAGGGTGTGACAATCCATCTATCGGGCTTAAACAATGGCACATCATGACTAATACTGTACATGCAGCTCTAATTGCATGACATGGGCATAAAGCATGGACATCTCATTTCACAGTACAGCACAAAGTTATGTCTTCTCCAACACATGTGTGACAGCTTGGCTCATTTCTCCAGTCCAATGTGTTTACTTCACTGCCACCAGATCAGCTCGGTGCGACTACAGCCAGAACCTTCTGATACTGCTGAAACCTAGTGTAAGAAACATCAGAGATGACCATTTTCTTTCTTCTGAATACATACGGAAAACAAAAAAAAGTGGCTTTGGTGCATCATGTGTTTTTTTCTAAGTACTTTCTAATCACCATGGCAACCAGACTTAACAGCTTCATTACGGAACTGAGGTTGTGTTTTTTGTTTTAGTGTGTGCGTTAACATTACTGGGCTGTGGCTTCAGTTTTAATTCAGAATCCCGAGCTGTGACAGCTTTATATCTTTTTCCTTAGTTTTATTTTAATCAACACCTTCTCTCATCCAAGCTGGGATTGGAGAGAAAACTGTCCTTCTGTCTTATGTCTATTTTAAGCTCCCAACTGAGCAATGTGATAATCATTCAATCACTATATTTGTACAGAATAGTGAAAATGCTGTTCATTCATTTCATTCAATAACAAATAATACATCTATGACTAGCCACAAACAATGAAAAACATCAAACTGAATGACATCAAACATGCAGATGAAGTCCAGGAGGTGATGTGCCTTCTTTACAGACATCAATGTGAATTTCCTCCCCGCTGAAAGCCAACACAGTCCATTTGGATTTGGAGATAAAAGTGTCAGATGTGCTGGAAAGTGACTCAGACCTCTGGGCAACATGGGGTGCTGTAAAGAATCCAATAGCAGTCTGAATTCACACTGCTGCTTGAAGCGTTTCTAGTTTAAAATGCTTCATTTCGTAACTGATCAGCTTTCAGTATGTGGGTCATTATTTCAACATCAAGTTTTCTCAGTATAATTCATCAGTAAATTAGTACAATAACAGTTAAACTATGTGTCACATTTTAGGTTTGTTCTCCAGCTGCACTGCATCCAGCAATGACCTATCAAACTGACATTGACACCTGTCAGTGTTAACAGGTGGGAAGCTGCTGATGGATCATGTCCTTGTCTCGTGACCCCACACTGGTAGGTCTGTCCTCACTCTCTCCTTCTGTCTACATCCTCCTCAGGCGTAGAGAAAATAGAGCTTTTCCTCAGAACTCTATTTTCAGCACAACATCAAAAAACACCTCACTCTCTCATCTGCATGAAATTGCATCCCCTTCCTGGTTTTGCACTCCCTGCACCCAGTGAAATACCAAAGGGTCAGGCAAATGGTGTTTTCAAGGTCAGGAAAATGCCAACTTGTTGTTGCAGCTCTACTTTGTACTACAACAAAAATAGAGCCCTCACTGTCAGTCTCCTCTTAATATTCTTGAAGATATTATTAAGACGGAATCATTTTCATCCCTCTAACAAGCATTTCCATTTTCTCAGCCCATACGGAGACGCATTGTTTGTCCTTGCAACAGCATTTCCCTCACACTATCTCACTGCCTCTGAAAGAGCACCGGCACCATCGTGACAGTGTTTTCTAAATGCCTTGCAGCAGTAACACAATCTGCTCAATCAATATCATGCACACGCCTTAATGTCAACATTTTGCAAGTCTGTGTCTATTGAGCATAACATTCAATACAGTCAGTATGGAGTATGGAGAGAATAATTATACACACAATACAGGTAATAATGGCTGTCACCAGTAACACAACATATGTTGTCAGATACACAGAAATAAACTTAATTCTAATAGAATAATTTGACAGAAAAATACAAATCGGTTACTTTAAAGATGAAGATGAAAAGCTTCCTTTTAGGAATCTAAAATGAGTAGCAAATGATTTAAACACTCAATGAAAAAGAACTTAAACTTTGAAATGGCAACATGACTGCTGCACACAAAGCTAGTTCATATCGAGTTTAGCACTATTTAGCATTTAGCAGCTGTATGGACCAAATGTTGTTCAAAACCTGCAGATGCAGGTTTGATGACCTCCCCACCCCCCTCGACAAAATCGTAACATTTGTCAAGAGACGCATCAAAGGAAATCAGGACATCTCATGTTTGCATCAACGCAGAAGAGTAGAAGTCACAAATAAAAACAAACAACCGTGTATACATATGAACAGTATGTAGGTGGTTGAAATTCTGCTAACTGGCATGAAACCTAATGAATGAATGACCCTCCTTTGTCACAGAATTTGCCTATATAAGTAACTTAAAGTTTAAATTCTTTTTCATTTAGTCTTTGTCACTTTGATAAACCACTGCAGACACCTACAAGGTAAACTTTAAAAATCAACATGCACACTGATGTAGACGCTCTTTCATGACTGACGCATCCTATCCTCTCATGGGTCTAAGTTCGACTTAGTAAGTGTTGTCTTGCCAACAGGCTGACCTGTCTGTGGAGGGAGGAGGCTGCAGGAGGTGCTGATGCTCTGACTCAGACCCTCGACTTCTGGTTTGGGCTCCGGGCTCAGAGGCACAGACAGGAAGTGGTTGAGGTTGATTGGGTGAGTCTGACTCTGGGCCAGGCAGGGCAGGCTGCGGCGAGACGGCTTCAGGCTCTTCTCCTTCAGGATCTCGCTGATGCTGGTGTGCATGCCTGCGGAAGAGTGGGACAGAGGAAGATTGGAGGTATTTTCGTCAGTCACTTCAAGAATGTATAAAACACAGACAAATATACATATGCATTACATATTTACACATTTATATCACGGTTGTATCTTGCAGGCATGTTTACACTGATGAATAAATGTATTGTAGACAGAGACACTTGCATTAAGAGATGATGAAGCTCTGCTGGGAACACATGCATGACGTTAAATCTCACTGCAGTCAACAACATAAAAATGTATTACATAAGGTGGAGGTAGAGGTGGCCAATGCAGCATGAAAGGTCACGTCATTATAACTGCACTGTACACCTGCATGAGTATGACTGGATGCTTCCCGTCAGCTGGTAGCCAAACAGCTGATTAACGAGCCCCAGTGATAAGAAGCCTGAAAGGGGCACTCCCACTTTATGAAAGTGAAATATTAAATCACTGGAGTGCCCCATGGATGTCACAGCTAATGCCAATAAGCTAATGTAAGTGCAACTTCAGCACTTTAATGCAACACTCCATTCACTCATATCTATGTATTTATCTTTCAGTGTTTTATTTTGGCATTTTTGTTGCTTGTTTGTTTTTATCATCATATCTCAGCTTCTCTTGCAAAATATATCAACAAACAATAAATGTCCATTAACAAAAAGAAACAGATTCATAAAAGCTAAGAAAACCTATCTACAGTAGTTCTATGTGAGTGGAAAAAGGGAGGAAGGGAGGGAGAAATCACTTCACTCATCAACTAGTCCATCATTTTATGGGCTACAGTGGCTGTGATAATGTCTGCCCTTCATAGCAGAGTGCATTAAAACCACGAACACTCACCCTCCATCAAATCACACACAGCAGCATGATAGTGCACCACAAAACAAAACAACCTCAATGCGCCAGTTTAAGAAACCAGTTTAAGATCAACACATGTAATAACAGCATTCACTTGTGTAGTATAGTTATATAGCTTTCTCATTAGCATGTCATTATATCATTAATGCTGGCAGAGGTCATTTTCAAGGTGATTCCAGCAATAAAGAGCAATATTGTGAATGTGGGACTGACAGATTGTTGAATGGGTGGCTCAACAAAAGTGTAATCATAAATTGTAAAGAGAAGCTCGGAGGTTAATAACGATAATGAATGTCCAGCGATGGAAGCAGGACATTGTACCCGACCTTCACACCAGGCAGCAGCTCCATCGCTGCAGTTCCTGACATATTTATTCATGAAATGAAGGCGCTCGCTTTCAAATGGGAACGTGACTTCTTTTCACCCCCAGAAAGGAATCATTTTCAGTGACCTTCCTATACCGTTCGACTGCATTGATATTTCACTCTCTGTATCCTGGGGGTCTGCACTGCAAGCTGCGCAATAACTCATTCTCCCGACATTGATCTCGATGGGATTTCCCAGTGCTGTTGGGTGAGAATGGAGCCAGTTAAAGATGGGGGTGGGCTCAGGGGAACCACTAATCACGCTGTTTATTTCCTGTGCAGCCCCACAGATATGAAATGAATGAAGTTGTGAGCTCCAGCTAAAAGCTACAAAATGAATAATTGAGGAAGTGGTATCTATAGAAACTGTGCATTGAAAATATGCATTGAAACTGCTTGCAGCTGGATTTCACTCTGCTTAAGAGACAGATAAAAAAAATAGCTTGAAATGAAAGTCTAAATACAAAAGGAGATTACACGGCACAAAATACCTCATGTAAACTTGAAATAAAACCATTTGTCCATGTCACAAAGTTAATTTGTCTTCTCGCTAACAACAACGCTTGATTTCCAGTGCTTTAATAATTTCTATGGTATACACAAGCATTCAGTTCCACTCCGTTATTTTTCACATTTAAATCAATTCCATTAAATCCAATATTTAAAATCAATATTGACCTGCAGGTTGCTGAGGTATTAGTCTGTAAAGATTCACACTGTGCCAATTACATCTGCGATGACATTTTAGAAACCAGAGATTTTATGGACCAGTGAGCAAGAAGGTTTGTTTCTGTCAGCAGCAACATACTTTATGACTGGTCGGTAAATCAGTGTGAGCTGTGAGCTCCCAGTCGAGACGCCAGAAGCCTAAAGTGCCACATTTCTGCAGCCTTTGTGAATTGGTCTGAAGAGTGGAAGTATTTAAAATCATCGGTTACCTACTACTTACCTACTTTCACTCCATTATGCTGATCAATACATAGAGAATGGCTGCTGCTATGTATTGTCAAAAAGGTGCATTTACTGGACAGCAGGTGGTCTGCATAATCCCAACAGACATCGGCAAGGCTCAACATGTCGGAGACAATATATCAGAGCAGAGCAAGCTAATGGGCCTGTATTGGCGAGGCCTGGAGGTCCCACAGGACTGTCAAAGTTTAAAACAGACCTGCAAATTGGATGGGGTTGGTGTTGTGTGAAATTCCATGGAAATTTCAGAGCATGTGGATATGGAAAAAAAACTGTTCAAATCTCTCAGCCTCTGTGGATATTTAGGATATAATAATGGTTATCTGATAATCATTGCCCAGCTCCAATGCTTTGGCTTTGTTTTCACATGCAGGCAGACTCTATGAACTCTGTCCCACGGTCAGAGCAGTTGTGCGGAACGTTCTGAAGACAGTGCATTGTGTAAGTCTATATAAATATATAAAGGGTTCATCTAATGTGAAATCCTGTGTTTAATCTCGCTGTGTGCTGGCTAAAACTGGTTTATCAGGAAAAAGTTAATCCTGTGTGTGTGTGTGCATGGACTGTATGTGCGTGTGTGTGCCTGTTGATATGAGAGCCCGTGGGCTGTCAGTGTGTGTGAGTCCTGCACAGGGAGGAGGAGGGACGCAGGAGAGACAGGTAAAAAGAAAACAGATCGCGGCCCAGGGAGCGGACACTGTGAGGTGCTATGGGAAAAAAAACACCTCCAAATTTCCTCTGCATCAGCGTGACACGGGGGCCTTGACGACAAACCTGCGTGCGCTCTCACAAACACCCACTCAGGCTCATCCAAGGGGGAGCTGGACGAGCTTCAGGGAAGGGCGTGATCCAGGATTTGGATCTCTCCTGTGCAGCTTGTCCATGACGGTCTAGTGATGTGAGATTAAAAGGATTTGGTTTTGGTTTTGTGTGTGTGTGGGTATGATATTGTATAAACATACATATACCTATATACCATATAGTGACTGTATATGACGTTTTGGGCTTGTAAATGCAAATGTAAAAATCAAAAATGGAGGTTGTGTTAACTGTTATCTGTTCGTTATGCTCCTCTTGATAATTCATGAATAGTGAGCATATCCCTGGCAGTGCCACAGCACTCTATGTGTATATGTGCCACTGTCGCCAATCTACTCTGAGCCAGCTGGAAGAACAAACGTTTAATTTGAAAAATGTTGAGGATTTTCTGATCAATTACAAGCTGTCAGATATCAGAGGAAGCAAAACAATGTTGTGAAGATGAGGTAAGACTGTCCAATATTTGCTAAAAGAAACATTACTTTTGCTCTTTGTCACGTTCTTCCACTATCACTGTGAGAGCCATGAGCAGAAATGAAAGCACTGAGACATTATCTGCAAGGATGTTGCACAAAGTAGCAAACAGAGAATTCAGGTCAGTGGGCTGTTTCCCATCATGCCTCTATGTTTCCTCATTCTATACCCTCAATTATTCATCCATGTTCGGGCCATAGCACTTTGGGCATCGCAGCTTTCAACTCAAGAACATTATGCATCAGGACTTTTTAAAGCACAGCACACACACGCACATCATTATTACCGTCCCCCTACAGAGTGCATTTCAGGGAAAAATGGGCAAAGAAGAAAAAATAACACATACAGAGAAGCAGGTCCAAAACACTGCTGCGGTGCGTTTAGAAAAATTATCATGTGAGGCAGGACTGAGGCAAGGCCAGGAGCATCTCCTGTAGAAACGTTCTCCAAGCAATTACAGTGTGTTTCATTCTCCGCCTGGCATCATATCAAAGAACACATAGACGGAGCTGAGTTCACAAGAGGTATTTAGAAACATATCGTTAACAGCCACTGAATATTCAGCTCGCATCTTGTCTTACACGGTTAGTACTTGAGGCACCCCAATAATTCTTGCTGACCAAGTATGAATAATGATGACTGATCTCCGGCATGGGTCACTTCACTAGATGCTGACATTTATAGAAATTTCAATTCAATCCAAAACTGAAAATCGCAAACTTTTGTTCCTGCATGGTCATCCAGCAAAATCCTCATTGGACTGGCTGAAACAGACGCAGACCTAAAGATACATTCAGCATCGTAACAGTGTACTCAGACTTACTTTAAAATAATTTTACAAGTAAAGATATTTTGAAGCTGCAGTTTAAGCTGCAGTTACAGTACAAGTACCAAAAGAATAACTGCTGCACAACTAGTTCTGTGACTGCAGGTGTGTAGCTTCGGATTTCATGGAGAATATTTGGTACAATTGTATTTTCTACTTAGAACAGGGAGAAATCAAATACTTAAATTCCCATATGTGATTTGTGAAGCGGTGTGTGCTGGTAATTTCTCCATCCAGTACAAACAAGTAATGTCTGATTGGTCATTCATTTATTTAATTATGATAAATTATGACGGATAAGCGGAAGACAATGGATGGATGGATGGATGGATAAATTATGGCTAACTATTCAAATATGAGATATTGTAAATTGCACATTATTTACACAAGCTATTGTCTTAAAGCATCTACAAGGAACTTTCATTTTGTGTTGATTTTGGCGGCCCCTGTGGACAAAAGTGGTAGTGTAGCAGAAAAGGGCATCCCTGTCCTCCTCAGCTGTTCAATGACTGACCAAGGTTGACTCCTGCTCTACCACTGTGCCTTTAGGTTGTTTTTTTTTTTCTTCTTTTTCTCTTTGTTGATCGTATCAGTCATATCGATGATATTGCAGGCAATCGGACTCAGTGACGGGCATTAAGAATAACTACACTATATCGAAATAGCCAGTCTTATATCTGATGGTCTCATTTGCTGATGCAGGTGAAATAGAAGAGTCTGTATTAAATTAAGATTGTTTCATAACCAATTCTTCCAAACTGCAGTACGTTTAAGTGACTATAAAGGCATATATATTCAAACTGATGAATGCAAAGTAAATACCAAAAACAGCTTACTGACTTAACCTGAAACTAATATATGTGTGATGAAAACATGAAGCATCTGATTACAGGCACTGACCATCTTTAACACCATTTTATGTGTATAAAAAGTATACAACCCCTTGGATCTTTTTATTTTTTATTTTTTACAACTCTGAATCATAGTGGACATAATTAGGATTTTGGATGCTGATCAACAGAAAAAACTTCAATATCAAAGTAAAAACAGTCTAAAATAGTTGATAATTTGCTCCAGAGACAGCGTTGGCAGTTTTAATCTGTCTATCACGTGCAGCCAAGCCAGGCAGCCCGACCGTGAACACACCTCAGAGCAGATGGCACTTTTTACCCACGGTTTAAACCGTTCAGGACCTCATTATATAATCCTGGCACAACCTCTGGGTTGCATCATTTGAGCAGATTAAACATCTTCATTCTCTCTCAATCTCTATTTTCCCCTGATCCTTTCACGTCACACTATCTTCTTATGTCCCCCGATTGCTTGTGATTTCTACTACGTCACAGGATTTTCTGCAAAGCCGCTGCTGTGTCCATGCGTACACACCTCATCAGGGAATGCATGTGAGCTGCAATGTCTTCAGTGAACAGCACGAAGTGCACAACATCTTAGTTCCACGGTGCCACCAAGTCACCAAAATCTGTATGATTTGCAGATGTGATTAAGCTGTAGAATAACTTTGGGCTGCAGCAGAACTTCTGCCTGCATTGTTCTTATAACCTAGCAACAAAACAAACGCTGACTATTTAAAGACTGTGAAAGTGTTACTGCCAGACCATACACACACATACAGAACAAAACAGCCTCTTTGTTCTGCGATGAAACTAAAACTGATGTCGGCCTAATATTCTCCAGTCAAATCACAGATGATGCTGTATATGTGCTCTCCCCAAATACGCCCTGAAATTAATGTCTGTATCTATAAAACCATCTGCCTGCTTGCATAAGAGGACAGGTGGCCTGTTTAGTACTGTGCAACCAAAGGTTTACACATGAACAGACACACACACGGACATACACACAGACACAGTTAGCAGACATTGGCTGTATATGCACACACACAAAGTTAAAAAGTGTAGTCTAACAGAGGACGGGACTCAGCCACTAAACCGATCCACCGACAAACAGAACACAAACACACACACACATGCACACATACACAGGCACAGACACAGGCGTGCAAACCCGTGACACCCCAAACATGTTGATGATTAATCTTAAAGCAAGTCTTCACCCTAAAATTTTATGATTTACATTATGGGGACTTACATTTTGTCCTCATAAGGAAGACAATGTGAATGTGTTTCTGTTAGACGATGTCTAACAGATTTATGTGCCCACGATGTGAGTAATATACACGCACACACACGCACACACACACACACACACACACACACACACACACACACACACACTTGTCTTACAAAAACAAAATAAATCATCAGTCCATACACTATTTCCATGAGGAAGATGAGCAGGATATTGCTTGCTTGTTATCCAAAATCAATACTTTAGAAACTATAAGGGAAGTTGGTTGTTTCTTCTTGGCTGCTGCTGTTATGAAGGTGCAGGATAATATAAGGCTGCCACAAACCCTTGTTTTCATTATCAATTAATCCTTTGGGCTATAAAACATCAGAAAACAGTGGAAAAAAAAGGCCCATTACAATATCCTACAGCACAAGGTGACGTCATAAGATGTCACTTGTTTTATCTGACCAACAGTTCAAAACCCCAAATTATGCAATACTTCCATGTAATAAAAAGGAAAGCAGCACTTTAACTTGACACATGACATAATTGATTAGCAAAATTGTTGTAGTTTATCTTTTCTTTTTCAATTGACTAATCGATGAATCCAGTGGTTCCCAATCTTTTCTGTCTGAAGTGCCACCAAAGCCCCCCACAGGTTAATTCAAGCACCCCTTCACTGACAGCACCTTCTATGTCCTAAACGTGTCTATTTGAGTACAAGTTTAATATTATAACACTGTTTATTACATTAAACTGTATATCACTACAATATTTTATTCATGCAGCTAAACTGTTACTGTTTAAGTCAGTTTGGTAAAGTTTACATTTGTACGACTACCACAGGAAAAGTTGAATGTTTTAACCCTTCCTTCATGACTTTTAATCAGAAAAATTTCTCGAATTATTTAAGATGCTCCACAATTTTTCCGTTTATCCCGAACTGCAGAAATACGCCTCAGTGTCTATGGTTGGGAATTAGCATAATTAATCAACCAATGATTGCAGTTCTAGAATAATACATAGACTGCAGAGGCATGAACAAAGCTTTATGACAGACTAACACTAAGTATTCGATGGTAGAACCAGGTTGCATTTAAATCTCGACATGCTTAAAGCAAACACTTACAGGCAGAGTGTTCAGTGTGTCAAAAAGTTTAAACAACTTTCATCGACATGTTGACTACGAATCTGAGTTTATGGTGAATCTGCCAAAGAACATTTGAAACTCACTCAAATCCTGGGATGTAACATCAGATGGCTGTGACTCATTTTTGTCCTGAAGTCCAAATGTGGCTGCATTTTTCTAGATTTACCAACCGAATTATGTATTTTATCAGGAACAAAAAAAAAAAATCACATCTAAACCCACATCTAGGGCTTATTTTCATAATCAGTCCTTTTTCTAACTCTGTGTTTGGTCCTCAAATAAAAAATCGCTTGAATCATAAAAAATGCTCTAATCTGCTGCTCGGCAGCTTTTAAGATAAACTTGAGAGAGATTTATCTGCCATAAAAACTATCTTCTATCGGCTTCCAATAGTTTTATTAATCCTCAGATTTTACTGATTACCCATAAAGCAATAATGGCTTGGCTCGAGCAACAAAGCCTTTCACCCCATGTGTACATAAAACACAAAGCTCCATTCAGCCTTCAAATGGGGAACAAGCATTTTCAGCTCCAAGCCTTTTAATGCTCTTATAGCGTGTTGTTGATTGTGTATGAACATTTCTGAATTTTGCTCTAGCAGGACTTTGTGAGCCAACATTCACCTCTTCTGCCTTCAATTTAATGGTGCACTTAGCAGGCACTGAAATATTGAGTGGACCCTCAAGCCCATAGTCAGATTTTTACATAAATCTGATATCATGTTGTGTTATGTGTTTCCTGTTCGCTGGGCTGCAGCCAGGAAGTGGTTCACTCCATTATGTACAATATTATAAGCTAGGATTTCCTCTGAAATAGCAGCATAAAAAGAAATAAATGCAAATGCAAACAAACAAAGAAGAATAAAAGTCTGTTGAATTGTCATAGTGGTCAAGTCCATCTTGTGCATGTAGGTCATGGTAGAAGAAAAACAAAGTTTCCTGTCTCTTTCTGTTTGTTTTCACTCTCAACAGTGGCAAAGAGAAATGAGCGGCAGCAGATAAGCCAACAGCCTCTTCAGGAGGGCGTCCCTCGGCCATCAGATTCCCACTGCAGCTGCTCAGCTCAGCGTCCTCTCATCACAAGCCAGGGGAAAGACCCTGACATCCTCCTCAGCCAGACACATGAACAAAAAGAGGTCATGACTCCCTGTTTAGGAGCCTATCTCAGCCTGGAAACAAGACGTTTTTCACCGTTTTTCTAAATTTAGACAGGCAGCACATTAATAATTAACTCAAAGTATTAAAGAATCATTAATGTTCTCTGAAGAGCCCTACTCATCAGGGTTTAAAATCAATACCAGTGCAGCAGTGTAATCTAGCTGTAATAGAAGACACAGACTGATGACTTGATGGGTATTTGCTTATAGATTAGAAGAAATTTGCTCCAATGTGTGAAACCAATTATCTGTTTTTTACAGTTTGTTACATGACCTCTGCCATTGCCGGTCCAGGACACAAAGACGCCAAATGGAAACATGAACAAAATGAGCCCTATGTCTCCAATTGCTTTTTCCGTTTCTTGCTGAGTGGAAGTGCATTTACTGTCAAAAGCCCAAAGTCTGAGTGCAGCTATTCCAGACAGCACAGTCTGCTTCACCTTTAGCAGCACACGTTTCTATGGAGTAGTTGGTATCTTTCCTCAAAGCACATGCATGATGAGATTCTATTATTATACCAGCCTGCTTGCACTGCTGTGAGTGTTTAAGCAGATCCCTGAAAGCTGATGTGCGTGGACAAGACTGTGAGTTCAACCGCTTCTAAAACAACCTTTCAGAGATCTGCAGTGCTTGAGTCGTGCAGAAAGGTCGACCAACCATGCAACCATCCACTGTACGGCAACAAAGGTGGTGATTCCTCGAATTCAGTTCAGTTGCATTCAAGGTGTCGCTTGTACATATTTGCTTTAATTGGATCAACGGAGCCTTCTACTCAACATGAATGACTTTCAATGCAACATGAACTAAAATACCAAAGCGCACAAGGTTCAGGAACAGGCTTCATCCCGGGAGGAGGAGGCTGCAAGACCTCCAACTCTGCGTCACACTCACAGCAAGTAGAGAGTCCGATACCTGTGATTGAGTACCGCAAACTATTTAACTAGAGTAGAAAAGTCCCCACACATCACACCCAGCGCAAACAGAAACCAGCACCGGACGCCAAATCATCACACTAGCGACCAACCTTTCTGCTGCTTGAAGGACTGGATGGAGCCCGAGTGGTGCACCATTGCGACGTTCAGTTGGTTCCCAGCGTTAATTGAATTCCGTATTTCAAAGAGCAGAATTGCAGAATACATGGGAAACTATGGAGGGGTTGCGTAGGTGTTCGCGCAGCTCCCATCCTGCCAACAGATCTCACGGGCGATGCGCAAACCCCAGCAACACCTGTCTTAGCTCCGCATGCTCCCCCCCTCCGCTCCCCGACCGCCACCGTCCACGGCTGTTGTCATGGTGACGGGCGGTAGGGGAGGTCCTGAGATGGACACGTCCTCCTCCGTCCTGATTTACCGACTCCGAAATAAGATGCGGGAAATTACCACGGGCAGCAGATCTCAAATGGCCCGACAAGGACGTGTATTGATCCGGTCATCAATCATCCTGCTTTGCCCGCGCTGAAAGCTGCTTGTACCCGGAGGCATCGCGTGTTCCGATGAGCTGAAACTGAAATGTAACAGCGATGATTCAAAAGAATGAACCTCTGAACATTATGTAACACCGTCTTCAACACTAATGCTGGTTTCCTTTATAATTTTAAGATCAGCTTAACTTAAGATACCGCGAGCCTCTTCATCTTATCTGTATCAGGTCATTTTGCTACCTTGAAGTAGAGACTGAAACTTGCACAGAGGGCATCACATGCACCAGAGCCACCAGACTTTCTAAATCCACCGGACATCATGTAATCTTCGACATAAAGCACGGTTAACAATGTCAGCCATTGTTGGCCGACAGCCACGGTAAGACAAATAAAAACAGAGCAAACCATATGGACCGGTTGCCTTTTTCTAGGCTGAGCCGTTTGCTTTGGCAGGCAGTTGAGACTGTGAGAAAAACTCAAAACAATCAATACTATAGCTCACTACTACAGAGCTGACAGCTCAGAGCGCCAGGGAGATCCCTCTTTGTTACAGCACACATGAAAACCGAGCAGGGTGTTAAAAATGGCTGCAGTATAGTTTGATAGCCTGCATATTAAAAGTGATAATGTGATCATGGTGGCTTATATATGTGGGCCAATGGAATGCAGAATACTTATTTTCATTTAAAAAGCATTAGTTTCTGCTTCTACTGGTTTCTTTTGAATATTTCATTGATGCAAACTATGCCTGATGTGCCTCTGCACATTTTATCGATGTTTTGGGCAGCTTTAACGTTAAAATATTACATGGAAAAACAGGAAGCATTTCATTATCACTCACATGCAATTTATGTGGCACCTTGGTGAGAATATGTAGGCAAAACATACAATAGCGTCCCCTAATCACTTAGCCTTAGGTCTTCAGTTGGACAGTATTAACCAAACAGAGATGGTTAATCTGCAAGGTCACTGGTCTTTTCTCAATGTCAAGCACGCAGAGTTACAGACCAGCAGACCTCCAGTCAGGATCTGCAGCTCATGAGAGGGTTAAGCCCTGTGTTGTTCATATTGTTGACTGCTGTGAACCGGTCAGTCTTCACCGGGTCATGATAACACCCTTCGGTCTGTGGTCCTACTTTTGTGTGTCAATCTCTGTCTGTGCTAGTATTCTGGGGAGTAGTCTGGCATCTGTCATAGATGCAAATACCATCTGCTTTCTTGCAGCTCAGCACGCCTCTCCTCCTCCCACTGTTGTGACATTCATTGAGGACCGGTGGCAGGGCTGTGCATGCAGACCCCTATAACATGTCACTGAGCCACCAGGAAAAATGCATTTCTTCCACTGGGCCGGTAAATAAATAAATAAGTAAGCAGCTCTTATACGGTCAGTCCCATTTAAAATTTTATCTCCTCCATTCCTGCCTGTTAGTTTGGAGATGTAGGTCAGATGAGAGAGCTGCAGAGTGAGCAGGGTTTTAGATAAACAAAATACTGCCACCTTGTGGTTAAAAGGGTGAACTAAGTGAGCCGTCAGCATTAAGATCCAACTAAGACAAAGAAAGGGGTTTTTGCATTATTCACCTGGGCCTGTGCATGTGAATATGCAATCATGAGCTACTTTTGACAAGATTCACATATTGATTGATACTGTCTGTAGCTTCCACACCAAAAGGGTTAGCTTTTACAAAACCTTTGCGTCAAAAGCCTAACAATCAAATCCTCAAGATCTGCACTGCAAAGTGCTTTCCATTCTAGGATGCAAATTTCATTTTCAGCTTTTTCATGGCTGTAAACAAAAAACTATGTAACAGAAAAATAGCTGCAGTTAGATTATAATTGTAATGGGTTACTTAAAATATAACGCCGAAATTAGAAATCATATAGTTCCATTAAAGAAAAGGTCACGCAGGTGCAGGGAGACATATCAAATTACGTTCAGAAACAATCAAAGTTACCTCCCCTAATTCCCAACACATCTCTCATTGCATAAAAAGGTTCTCTGTTTGCACACTATTCAAAGAATCAAAGAACTCTCCACTTGCACAGGAGAGTCCTGAATGAGAAAGACCTCTGACATCAATACATGCAGTTAAATTACTGGCTTGCTCTAAGGATTAGCAGCCGAGGGATCTGCTGATGAAAAGCTCAGTTCAACTGAGGGTCTAAACTTTTCCTGAACAAACCTGCATCATATTATTTTCATGATCAATTAGTCTATTTTAATAATCAACTAATCATTTGTCTATAACATTTCAGAAAATAGGTCAAAACGCCCATTTTCCCAATGTCAGTGTCTTTAAATTGCTTGTTTTGTCCGAAAAAAAACCCCAAAGATTTATTTCATTATTATGATATAAAATAATGATATAAAACAGAGAACAGTGGTGGATCCTCACATTTAAGAAGCTGTAACCAGATAATATTTAGTGTTTTTTCTTGATAAATCACCTCAATTTACCCACACATTTAGTCACTTATTAATGCATCATTCTGGGGGTTATTAAAATCGGAATTCATGCACAGCAACCTCTTTACTTACTATCAATATGCAGTAATTAGGAGGTTAATGAGGGAAAAATCTGGTCTAGTAGTTGTAGACTATGGTCATGCAGGCTTTAATAAGTGCTTTCTAATGACAAATAAAGAGCCAATATGCTACTAATACACATGCTAATAAGCAACCAGCTAATGGTGAATATGTGTACCTTAATATCAAGTGTTTTCAAAAATAAGATCCAGAACTGTTGCTGGCAGACTCACCGGAGTGTTGGTCTGTCTCTGTGGCTCCAGACTGGAGGCTGTTGGAGAGCGAGGAGCTCCAGGACACTGAGTGGCTGATGGCAGGATTGATGGGGACATGCCTGTCGGCTCCAGAGGAGCTGGAGGCCTGACTCTGCAGCAGGGGCAGGAACATACAGTTGTCCTGATGACATGATCCTGAAAACAAACACATCAATAAAAGACAGCGTGGTGTGAGTATAGAGCTGATATCATTTTATTAAAATATCTTTGCTGTTGCTTTGATCTTGAAGGGCCTCCTCTAACCACAATACCACTGCTTCACAGAGGGAAACTGTACTAGCTCGTATGATCAGATCAGTAAAATCAGCAGGTGATCACAGCCGTCCAGCTCTCCACTTATTCCTCTCGTGTTACTGCTCATACATTTTTAACATGTCTTTTAAATTCCTTTTTACCCTCTGATACTTGATACTAATGGAGAACAATGAGCCCTCTGGCTTTCCAAAACCAGCTTGTCTGAGCAGGTTAGATTTTTGATTAAAACCAGTTAACTGCTAAACTGAGAGAAATGTGAAGTAACAACACACATAATCTCAGTAAATGTAACTGTCAAGGGATGGATTTGAATGAATTTTCAAAAGTAAAATAGTGAAAGATGTCTTACAGACTTCACTGACATGTTGTAAATATATAGACCTACTGTAAACCTTTATGTATGTGACCTTTTCCAGCCACAAATGTAGGACATTAGTTAACGCAGATGATCAGAGCTAATAAACTATTAACTCTTGATCTTATTTTCATACACTGCAAACTGTCACCTAGCAAAGCTGAAGCTAAATGCTCCTCTCATGATGTGGATGTATAGAGGGGAAAATTATCTGCACAGTAAGAGGAAAAATAGCTTACTGCACATTCTAAATTAATCTTCGCCCTTTTTACATATAGCCACAGAGCCATTACGTTGTTGTAACTGCTTTATTACATAATGTAGAGGCTACTATTCTGAATCCTAAACAGGTCACTGCCAAGCTTAACCGAGTTAGCATACAATAATGCATTTTAATTTGTTCACAATGGAAAAATAACCATCTATAGACGCAGATTTGCATCCACTGTGTGCTGATGTGTGCTCCCTGCCTCGTGTGCATTCGGCTTCATTAAGACCAACAGGAAGAGCCGCGGGGCTGCACTCAGAGTCCAAACAACATGACTCACAGACATTCAGAGGTGCTTTGCATCTCAGAAATGACTCTCCACTCTCCCTTCAGCAGCTCTCCTCGATCAAGCCCACGACACATGGCTACCAGACACGCTGGTGCACACAGTACATTATTGAACTGCTAAATTTTGAATGTGCACAGTTCAGTTCGTGACAGCAGCATGAACTGCTACCAGAGGGCTGTGTAGCCCTGAGAGAATGGAGGGGTTGTAAGACAACTGAATGACAAAGCAAAATGTTTGACTGAATCCAAAGTAGAGCTCCGCCAACTCAGTGACAAACACCATTAACAGGGATAATTGCAGGTGAAGGTCAAAGGAATAATAGTGACATGGAAACTGCTGCGTCTAAGTTACCAGAGCTCTGGACAACTGGGCAGGAAAAAATCACTTCCCCTGAGATGTGCTTTGCCCATTACAGCTGTGCAGTTTAAGTGCAGCATTATACTGTCCTGAAGATTTCTAAACTGTATAGCCATGAGGAAGATCGATTGATGAGCAGGGACTTCCTGCACAAACTTCCTGGCAAATTGATTATTTATTTAAACAAATACATTTCAAAGCTCCGGGTCACTAAATTCCTCTCTGGAGTAAGTGTGAGTCTATGATGAGATGTTGAGGAAAGTCTGACTCCATTAACCATGTGCAGGTATTGTTTATCCAACATGTACACTGAGCAAAACAACCAGACTGACTGGCAAATAATATTACCATAACTATGGCTAAGTTACTTCTTTGCAAGAAATATCACAAACATCAATGAGGATTCCAAAAAAAACAGAATGCAATCATTTGCAAACAGTTTTAACTATGTACAGTAATAATATCCTTCATACAATCATGTGTTCACAAAGTGGTGAACCTCGCTTCAGCCTCGCTTGTGAATGACTGAGCCTTTCAAGGATGGTCCTTTCATCCCAATCATGATACTATCACCTGTTACCAATCAACCTGTTTACCTGTGTAACGTTCCAAACAGGTGTTTTTGGAGCATTCCACAACTTCCCCAGTCTTTTGTTGCTCCTGTCCCAACTTGTTTGAAATGTGTTGCTGCATCAAATTCAGAATAAGGATATACTTTCAAAAATCAATGAAGCTGTGGAGGGAAAACATGAAATATATTGTCTTTGTACTGTTTTCAATTGAGCATATGTAAAAAAGGATTATCAAATCATCTCATTCTGCTGTGTTTGTTTTACACAGCATCCCAACTTTCTTGGAGTCAGGGTTGTATAATGGAATGAATGTATGCACAGCAACACTTTACGATATGGAACTGTCAGCAGCTGATAAAGAAAATGTAATTTTGTTTGAGTGCAGCAAGGTGAACATCAACTCGCCAATTGAATAAAAGGGGCATCTTGTTTATCACCATAATACATTTTAGCTAAATGGGGTGTATATCCAGTCTGGACGGCATTTATACTACAGGATTTCCATTACATGATGGCTACTCCAGCCGGTCTGTGTGCTTTGCATCTTACATTTGGCAGCAATGATTACTAAAGGGCACATAAATGTCTCCATAAAATCATAAACACTCTTTCCTCCTTAAATGCTGAGTTCTAGCAGATGAAAACAATGTAGAGTTTTGGCAAACTGCATTAAGAAGCTAACATTACAGACTTTAAGCACCATTATGAAAAACAAGAACCATCACTGTAGAACAGCATGCAACCTCTCAAAAGGTCGTGATTCCAAATGAGGATCTGGACTTGCAGAAGACGAGTGCAGGTTCACCACAATGTGCTTTGCTGTTACTGACAGAACTGTGACACTTGTGGCAGCTATTCGGTGCAACTGTTAAGACTGTATCTTCTGTAGTTAGGGTTAGGGTTAGGGTTAAAGTATTGTTTTCCTAAAGAAGTCGCTAAGGTAATACACAACTTGTTTTTAGTTGCAATGTTTTCATTATATTATTTAGTGAAAAAGTAGAGGAAAAAGTTGTTTTAAAAACAAAGAATCCTGCATACAACTCCTGTTTCAGTCCATTGGAAGCACTCTTTTAAAGACAATTATTTTGACATCTCTGCTTTATGCACGCATAGCATCTAGTGAGCAGTGACCAAAACCATGAAGTGAGGGGGCACACACTTAAGGATCTAAGCCAGATTCATATAAGCTTGATGATTTATACTCTAGTAAACACTTCACCCCGCTTCCAGCAGAGCCACCACGTCACAATTTGCCCCCGTGTCCGTCTCAAAGTCTCTGCACATCAATGAACATTATCCACATGGCTCAACACAGATGAAAACACTGTCCTATTAGCTATAAGGACATTTTTTTTGCCATTTTCATCTTTGCCTGGGGCAGTGATGATTTAGAACAGCTAATAAAAGCAACAGCATTCATGCATTAGAGAGCTCATTAAACTGACTGACACTGGACATGTTTGCTGGATTTCCCTAGAAAACAGTCACGCTCTCCTTCCTTCAGTCTGTGGCTGATCACAGACTGGAGATTACACCGAGCTTTCCCGGGTGCTGTGCAAACAAGTCAACAACAACATGAACACCACACACCAAAAAGACGCTTGAAGTGACCTGTGTGACTTTGATTCTAGTTAATGGGCACTCATGGCCGCTTGATCTATTTCTAATTTACAGAAAATGACATGAAGCCAGCACCCATGTGTTCTTCTTCAAAAGCTCTCATTGACTAATGTAGCTTCATTAGTTTGCCTGATCATTAATTCATTCAATATGTCACTTCATAAATAAATTCTAAAGGATCAGCTTTCATCCAGCAGATAAACGGTTTTATACTGAACACTGAACTCTTCTGCACTTATCTCTTATAGGTTTTACAGTCTTTTGCAACAGTTTTCTAAATAACACGCTGAGCACTATAATGGACAATTGTTAACCAAAAGTGTATTTTTTCTTCAGTAGTGTTTGTTGAGGACACAATAGGAGTACAAAGATGGCTTTGTTTAAGTTTCAGGGCAGATTATGAAGAAGTGAGACAACATTGTTAAATTTTCTACAACAAGCTACAAGAACAGGTTGAACATCTTATTAGAATATTATTCTTAAATAAACTGACTTCATAAACACTTAATAGCAAACACAAACCATTAGTAGCTGGGGCAAACAACATAGTGTAAATCCAGATAACTGATCAAATTCAGTAGATATTGAATAATTTTAGTTTAATAGCTTAAGCTGCACTTTGTGTCACTCCTTGGTCAACTAACACTGTGTGCCTCCTTTAGAAGTGAGTTAAACCTACCTGATGAGCTGCCGAAAGCCTGTGACACCTTGACTTCCATTGTATGTACTTACGCCTTCAGCACAAATCCCCCCATCAATAAGTTTCTGAGTGACAACTTGTAGAACTGTAGAAGCTGTGCAATCTCATGAACCTGCCATTCATTCCCACAGTGCAGCACGTTGAGCTGTGAAGTGGCCCAGGCAGTGCAGCGGTGCAAGATGGATGGGTGGAGTTTAAAGTGTTGTCGGATGAAGCGTGGTGCAACATTAAACTCTCAGGCTATTGATTGTAGACTATTGATTGGACGGAACGTCTGTACTGAGCATCACTCATTTCGCATGTAGCTTTGTCATTACTGATTGACAACGGATTGAAACAAGAGGAGAGCGTCTGTCCACTCTTGTAAATGTAGGTTTGACTTGCATTTGATGGCTTGCATCGGCATAATCTGCAAGACTGTAGGTTAATTACACTTGTGAGAGTCAGTCTATAGAATCGGTTATGCTAAGTATTGTATTGTAATGTTATGGACTGGAAATCCAATGCTGAGTTTTCTATCTCGTTTATCTCTAATCTATTCCATTGAAGGGTCGTGAATCCAGGGTATCTTATCAACTACCTATATTTTGATCTCCTGTCCGCATTTATTTTGCTGTTCGTGAGTGAATTGCAATCCCACCATCAGTATGTACCAATCTCCATGGAGACTATTACGCTCTCCTCGTTTTTCACCACAAGGCGGTGCTGTTGGACCAGCTATCAGAAGACTAGCGTGGAGTATCCACCCATCACTGTCATCCGAGCTGCGTTCAAAATCATGTTACACAGACTATTCTACAGTGAACACATTTTAACACAATGAAGTCAAGAATACTACAGTTTATGATTCATTAACTACGAAGAACAGTAGTATTCTCGTAGTGTTTGGTTGCTGACATGATAGTTAGGTTACGTTTGTGTGATAGCATGCTAGCAGAAAACTGCAACTTCACGTTATTGAACATAACTTACCCGACCGATTAGTCAGCCAGTTGAACTCCAACCAAAACAAACTCAGAGGGAAATATTTGCCTAAGACGTCTGGCTTTCAAACGGGTCTTTTCCAAATGCCGAGGCGATTAAACAAGAGGTGTGAGAAATAATTTAGTAGGTGTTTTTGAGACGTAGCGGTAGCCTAAGCGAGCTGCTAGCTAGAATGCTATCGTTACCGTAGCTAACAGAAGCCGTTAGCTAACGGTAACGTTATGCCAGACGGCCCATCAACAGCCGTTTGGAGTAGAAGCTGCTGCTTCGTTAGCCTTAACTGTCAGCCCAGCCATTTGAAACTGGCTCACCAGCTAGCTCATTGAGGTAGCTAGCTAGCTAGGCTAAACTGAGACATTGATAACTCAATTTTGCGTTGCTTTTCTGCTTGAAATAACAACCCAAGTATGGGGATGTGCTTACCGTGCCTTGGTGGAGCAGCGGACGACGTTGTTGTCACTCCAGATCCAGTAAGTTAAATTACTAAAACTTTTATCACTGGCTGTATCACTAGGTAACATTAAGTCAGAATGCCTCTTGTTTTCCAATATGCAATATCTGTTGATGCACATTAATGTCAACTGCCATGTTTGATTCATCCTCTGTCGGACGCCAACAGGCCCTAATAGGTAATGTTAAGGAGGCGTTGTCTGTGTTTAGCCTCTGCAAACATTGACATGTCAAGAATGCTGTAGGCCCAACACAGTTAGCTAGCTTAGTGAAGTCAGTCTGCTCAGTGGTAACTTACAAGTTTCTATGTGTTTTTCAGGAGACAAGAAGACGACAGTTAGCTGAGGCCGCTGAGAAGAGACAAAAAGAGGTGGGTTTTTTTGTTTGTTATGTTTCTTACCTAAAAAGACTGTCAGAGCAGTCTGTTAATACACTTGGTGATTAGGTACATCTAGCTAAACAAAATGTATTCTAAGACAGCAGTCCTGGAATATATCCTATTTGTGAGGGTAGGATTTATTGTTTGTAATGACTTGTATTATGCATTGAGAGGTGTTTTATTAGAAACACCTATGATTCATTAACATTATTGTTAATGTCAATGAATCACTTGTAATCACTTATTTTCTTGATTACTTTACAGAAAATTTTGAAAAAGGGCAATCGGCGTTTGATGAGATCGCCTCAATTGTCTTGTTTTGTCCACAACCCAAAGATGTTCACTTTACTGTCAGAGGAGTGAAAAAACAGGAAAATATTCACTTTTAAGAAGCTGGAATCAGATATTTCTGAGTTTTTCCTTTAAAAAAATGCTCAAACCAGTTAATCAGTTATCAAAACAGTTGCCAAATAATTTGATAGCTAACAACTAATTGATTAATCATGGGTGATCTGTTTGGTTGCCCGATTATTAGGTAAGTGTAGCTAAAACTAATGTGTTCTAATATAACAGTCCTGGAATAAATCCTACCATCATGATTGTAGTTAGAGGTGTTTGCAGTTCATCTACCCTTGTTAGAAACACCTCTCACTATAACACACTACAGTTCAACAGCCTCCAAAATAACCAAAACGCTCAACAGTTCTACAGAACTTTTTAATCAAAAACAAAACATTATAACCTTTACGAAGATGTGATTTACTGCAGGGTTGGTCAGACTGCATTTCTTTTAGCCAGATGTGCCTAATAATGTGGTAACTGAGTGTAGTATAACTTTGTAGCCTTCTGTTGAATATAATACACCCCATTCGAGGTAGATGCCCTTGACATTTTGGTGAGTGATTTTTTTATTGTACAGAAAAGACACTTGCAAACCCGTAAGAGCCATGCTAGAGTTGTATCAAGGTAAGTATACACGGGCCAGAATGAAAGCTCTTGGCCAGGTGATTTTTTTTGGATTGGCTGATGTCTCAACTACCACACGTTTCTGCTCCAGGTCACTGTTTCTGTCTTTGAACCTCTTGACACCCTGACAATTCACACTTTTACTACCACAGATTAAAGCATTGAGCTCTATCCCTCAGTCACATTTCAGTCAGCTGCTCCATCCTTCACCTGAATCGCCTTATTTGGCAGTTGAATGCCATTTTGCCACTTATGATTTAACATGCCTTTTTAAAAAAAAAATTGAATCTTGTGGTAAGACAATAATGCATCTTTGCTTGTACACATTTTCATCATATAAACAAGATAAAAACACTTTCTTAATAAAGCCATCGCCTGTTAGTGCTAATCATATTCTACTCTCTTTTTCAGACAACATACAGGGGTGTTAAAAATCCAGAGGCAGTCGAGAGGAAAAGGAAAAAACAGGAAGAGATTGAGAAACAGGCGATGACCACCTCTGTGTCCGGTGGCGGTGGATTGAAGGTTAGTTCTGTGTTTACCCTCAAGATGTGGGATTTCTCAGACAACAGAAACGTCATTAATGTCATTCCTGAGGTCCAGTGCAAATCAATATCTTTGATCACTGTTTAGTGATACTGAAGCATTAGTATTAATAATGTTAGAATTAGGGCTGTAACAATTCTCTGTATTATAAATTATTTTCAGGATTAATAATTATTGTTCATTTACTCTAGAGATTCTGATAAAACTGAAAAATGCAACTAGCAATTTCCCAGTGCCCAAAGTGACATCTTCAGGTTGTATATTTTGTCCAACCAACAGTCCAGAACTTAATGACTCTTCATTTCCTGTCAGAAATGACAAAGAAAAGCAGTAAATCCTTCCATTTTAGAAGCTGGAAATGTTTCATGTTTTTGATTGAAAATGACTGAAACGGTTAATTTATTTACAAAATATTTGTCAATTATTGTTTCCAGTTGGGTAATTGGTTAATTGACTAATTGTTTAGTCATAATATTTTGTTGATGAGTTCTGATGCCTTCAAGATGATGTTTTCATTTAAAAAGAAATGGAAATAATGACACGTGTTGTGGCGACCTCTGGTAAACATAGTAGCCTTAAACCCAGTAAGTGTCAAAATTCTACACTCACCGAAATTTTCACAGGACATCTAGTCTCATATGATGATATGTATTACATTGATATATCAACAAGCAGTACGTCTCAGAGACTGGAAAGTGTTCTCATGATTTTCCCTCTTTGTTTTCAGTGGCAGGTGGGCTGAAACTCTGCATGGTAAAACCTGAAGTCTTTAACTCTGAAGTCCAAAACAACATGAAGTATTGCTGCAAGATGACCTGAAAGATGTTTGAACTGCTGTCCATTTTTTAAAATACATTTCTTGGCCTCTTTTATGATATTATGGGAGAAACGGCTACAGTTGTCATGCTTCATGCAAAACAATCTGAAGTGATTACAGACAGAACAGCAGGACTTGCTCCCTCGTTGCCAAGTTACACAAGCCGGTTTGGACCTTTGGACGAGTCAGGGATGACTCCGAAACGTGCAAGCAAATGCACATCCTACTGTAATAGTTTGATTTGATTTGATTAGAGATTCTTATAGTTACTAACATTAGTTAATACAAAATAATATGCTTGTAAAGTCCAGCAGTGTCTGTGTTGAGCTGTCCTCAACACTAAAGCTTTTTCACAACACTGTTTTTGGTTTTCATTATCAAGGATCAATATTCACTTTAAATCCACATTAGCCACCTTACTTTTTGTATGACCTCTTCAAAAATCCATTATTCAAATGACGCATTTCACAATTCAAACAGTTTATGTTTACAAAGAAGTTTAAGTGTGCTTAATGTAGGATTACTATACACTAATTTCACCTTGTTTAGGGCTCTGTTTGTTGGCAACACAAAGACTAGTGCAAACAGTACCATCACTTTGTTAGTATGTCCTGAGCTTCTAACGCCTGTCCCTGGGGTATTTTCAAAAGCAGTGCAGTGTGCACATCACATGGGAGTTCCTTATTGATGAAGGAAGGCAATGTAAAATGCTGTTATCTTGCTGAAAAGTGTTTCTTTGACATTGCGCTAAGAACATACGTTTGACAACCAGGTCTGTAATCGGTGCAGTGCCATTTAGTTGCTAATTTGGTCGTTTAGTCAGAAAGCACAACCTACATACATGAAAAATGTGCAGCAGCTGCAGAATACTAACACTGAAATATTCTCCAGCCAGTAGAAATGAAAAGGAGGTGCCCTTAGTGACCCTACTGCACTTTGCACTGGTCTATGCCATTTGCTCCTCTAATAGAGCCCTTTTTGTTTTGTTTTTTTCTCTGCACAATTTGAGTTAATCGAAGTACACTGTATGCAAAACACTGATGTGATGCCTGCTTAATTTAAATGAGATATAGAATGTGTTTGTGAATTGCCATATGACAAACAGAAGCTTTCGTTCAACATTTATTTGCACACAGTTTGTCAACATTTGGTGAACAGCAAATATGCTTGCTCACACTCTGCGCTGGGAGAGAATCACGTCCACTACAACGGAAACAGGAAGAAACAGAAGGAAAAGAATAAGTGACGTTTGTACAGTATGTAGTGAAGTATTTACTTTGACTTGCTTTATTGAATGCATTTCTTACAGCCTTCACTTGATCCTCAAATGCTTCCGGGGCTCTCGACATTTTGTAGAACAGGAAATTCAGCCAATGTAATTTGCTACAATAAATCACATTTCTGCTACTCTTGTGTGGATTTAATGAGTTTTACAGTAAGTCAAATTCAGATTAGGTTTAGATTAGGTTAATATGATCATTGATACAGTTTGCAACATGCTGCAGTTGAGACACAGACTTGCTAAAACAATGTGTGTTGAAGTTATAGGTTTTTCACCATTGATCCCATTGAACATTTGCCATTATTTTTCAATCTCACAAACATGAGATGCATAAAGGTTTAATTCCAAAGCAAAATCATCCAGTCCTGGAAATATTTACAGGCAAACTAAATATTACAAACAGTGAAGTTTAAAGTTTTGAGAATTTATTGAAAATTTACATCTAAAAAACAGAAATGTGTACTTCACATATAAGCCTGTGGGTTATTTGGCTTTCAAACCAAACCCATGTTTTACAGGGATTAAAATATGATAATATGAATTAAACCTATTAAATGTAAGGATCTACAAATTGGAAAGATTATTAGTCAAGTAAAAATGATTGCACCACCTCTAGAGGTCGGTAGCAACGGATTGAATGTATTAATATCAATCACAAATAACCAGGTTCCATTTAACTACATGCTGCATCTTGTGCAGGTGATTGTCCATGTTCTGACAATAGAAATTATACAAAACAGGAGCCATCTTAATAATGAATAATTAAAAATGATTAATAGTATAAAAATGCATTGCATAGAATAGTTATTCAACATGTAAACAATCTAAGCATTGCTTTATTTTCTCAGTCTAATAATAATTATAATAATAAATCATAAAGAAAAAGATATAACATTTCATGACTCATGTTTGGTTTCTAGAAGAGATCTGGCAGTTTTCTCAGTGGAAAACTGGAGAGTACAGTGGGCGATCACTTAAATATTTGGTCAATTACATTTCTTTGGACAGTATGGTTTCCACGTCTTCTAAATGTCCCAGTTTAAGCTCAATTTTCCATATGGCGACCACTGGAGCCACCCTTGTATTCAATGTACTATAAAGCATGTAGGGTAAAAATATCAGTCAAACAGCTTTCTATCACATGTCAGATTGCCAAAGAATACTGGCTTTTTAGATGTCCTCAAACCTCCACCACTTACATTATGTCATTCAAAAAAGTTCTAATTTTAGCATGTACAACAAATACAGACAGGCACCAGAGGCCTGATTGACTATATGAAAGGAGCAGGTGTGCTAAAACCTGTAAAGTTTCTACCTAATATGAGTGATATATTGCTTAAAACACAATTAGTAATGGAAATGTACAGCTTCACTTTAACCCAGTTAACTCATTATGCTATGCAATGACTGACACACCTCTCAGAGCTTTTTACTGTCATGTAAAACTTAATAAAACACATTGTTAAGGGCCCACTAGTGTAATTCCAGGCTTCATCTGCTCACAAGCACCCTGTGCTTTCCGGGAATGTAGTGGTGTCTATAGCCATAATATGTACCAGAGCAGGCATATGTTACATAGCCACATCCATTACGCAGTAAACAATGGCAAGAGGTCATCCTCTGTGTCAAGCTGATTACACTTTTCAGTCTCATGTCTTCACTTTTTGCTGCGGTAGTGGGCTGCCACCACCAGGTAGCTGTCAGGGCTGAGGTCCTTGATGTTGGGGGACTTGCTGCTGCTGATGGGGGACGTCTTGCCCTCCACCCGGGAGAACTGGAGCATGCGGCATGGGTCGTGTTTCAGCAGGTAGCTCTCAAAGGTCTCCCAGCCTCCGCCAACACGCACCATCACGTGCTTGTTGTGCAGCATCTGCAGAGAGAAATGGGATTATAGTGCTTCTTCTAATGTCAGTGTGTTAAAGCTGAGCCCTTCCTTCTATAGGACTAATGTCATCTCGCTGATTGAGGCTTTGGTTCCCAGGCAGAAGGAACAGTTAAGCATGGCTTTGATGTATGAGGTCGTTGATTGATGTTTGGGGCCTCGTACTGGTTGATGTCCCAGGGGGGAAGCTTTCTCCATCTCGTACCAGCCTAACGCCATGTTGAGCAGGCTACGGCCAAGCACCGAATGACTTATTCACCTCACTGATGTCTGGGATTACATAATAAATAAGACTTCCACAGAGTCCACAGCATGCTCGCAACTCTGTGAGACTTTGACACAGCAGTGCTTTGAGCTTAACGCTAATGTCAGCATAGCATGATAGTAGGCCAACATTTGCTAATTAGCATTAGACGCAGCTGAATGTCATTAGCTTTGGAAGTAGGCTTGAGTCATAAACCAACATATTGGAATGATAATGACACAAGATTAAAGGCAGGAATTCACCAAAGTCAGAATAATTCTTCCTGCATGAATGTCTGAACCACATTCCAGGGCAATTCATCCAATAGTTTTAGAGCTATTTCACTGAAAACCACAAAGGGAAACCTCAAGGTGGCGCTAGGAGAAAAGTCAGGGGATCTCTAAAGCCATTAGGGTTCTTCAGGGGGGAATCGTGAACATCTGTACAAAGTTTTGTGCCAATCCATCTCGTAGATGTTGAGATATTTCACCGGGCAAGTGAAAACTCTGATCTGCTGGTGGCGCTAGAGGAACAGTCAGAGGATCACCAAAGTCAGTAGGATTGATCCTCTGCGGACCATGAATGTCTGGACAAATTATCATGATCATCAATCTCAACAGCAGTAGAGATATTTTAGTTTGGTTGACCGACTGACAGACAGACCTGCATGGCTGCATAAATATGCAGACAATAGCTATTACTCGTTCTGCTTAACCAAGGAATTATATGCAGTGTTTTTGCATCATGTGATCTGCAACATTTGCTTCAAAATGATGCCACCTGCCACGTCAGGGCACATTCTCAAGGTTGGGTACCATGGCAAAGAGAAGAAGAAATAAAAGCGTCTCACATTCCCCAGATGCTGTTGACATAAAACATGTCTGCCTCACCACGGAGCATTATAACCCCAACCTCATTAACATGCCATTACATCACTATTCAAACAAGTTGTTTACTGAGTGCCCGTCTAAGTAGAAAAAAAAGAAAAGAAAAAGAAAGGTTAAGACTATTAGGATCCCATATATGTCTTTAGAAACACAAACGCTAGGACAATGTTCCAGACAAATACCAAACTAAATGGTTTGATAAAAAGGGTAAACTACCACATGAGATTGTCACCTCAGTCTGGTCAGATATGAGGCTTCCTGCCCTGCAGCAGCATAGCATTCAACATTTATAAGCCTCTTAAAAGAATCAATCAGGGGGGCACTGGTGGGGCAGTGCTTCCAATCACCAGCGCCAGGCCCTCAGGCTTTGTGACTGTGGATTTAATGGCCCTGTGTGTTGCAGAGGGCTTTCAATCACGCTGCTTTGGGACAAGACCCTTGTTGGAGCCCATTCCCTCCTCAGCAGTCCAGAGAAGGACAGAGGCCCGGGGCTGAGCCCGGACAGCGCTTCTCACAAACACTGCGATGTTGCTCTGACCCCTTGTTGAGGCTGCAACCACCTCATTTATTCCAGGAGCTGAGAAGGTCAGTCTCTCAGGCACGTACAGATAATGGTGGAGTAGACTCTTATATGTGCTGCACGCCACTGTTGTCGTCACTTCTCGGCTGCTAAGGGACTCACTGCATTCATGCCTTTTCAGCATGGAAGCGGCTGCTGGGAGGTAAAAACCGTATGAGGAATTTTAATTAAAGCATCTTGCCTGTGAAGAGCGCTGGCTAAGAGACAGAGGAATGGAGGCTTAAGACTGGCTTTGGCCTGTTCAAATGATGTATGTCTCATACTGTAACTGTACACATGATAACACATAGTGATACACATGTCATTTTGTGAGATTTTACTACTGTTGAGCTGGCTACTCTAGTGCATGTATGCCCTCTTCTTTGGCTCTTCCTGAGGATTGGGTACATACAGTACAAAGACTTGGCATGTAAGGTAGTGCAGACTGTATACTGTACAGCTGCACTAGAACAACAGTGTGAGCTTCTCACCATTTGTCCTTGGTTGCTCAGCAACACAGTGAAGGCTGAAGCAGTCCGTCATTGAAAAGGCAACTAATGATGTCTTGATAAATATTTAGATTTATGCTGTTTATGTTATTCTAGTAGGAAATTGAACCTTACTGTCCTCACTAATCTTTAAAACGGCTTTGTTCTTCCAAACCTTACAATGGCTGAGATTTGATCCGGTTGAGATTGGACATTTGCAGTTGCAGTATAACAGGCTGCCAGCAGAGGACACTCAAGAGTAAACTCTTTTGAACGTCTTCACGTCCTAAACATACCCCTGGCATGAATCGCATACTTAGAGGTGTGAATCCTGGTTGTGGGTTGCCAAGTAACCAGGATCCCAAGGGGACCAATGCTACTTCTCTAATCAAGCTGTGTTAGCCTCCATTTATCTTTCTCCGATACTCCTCATCCCTCCACTCAGAGAAAGTCCAGTAACATTTCCTGGGCTGATGGATTCAGTGTGACTATGAGATCAAATTAATGCAGTAGCCAGTATTGGGTGATGTAGCTCAGTAAAATATTTTCCAGGTAATAACCTGGTCATCGGGTCATATGGAAATGTGTGGTTGTTATTTTCCTTTTGCAGCCAGGGAGCCACATAATGTTTGGCTGGAGATGGACACTGTCGGAATATCATTACCAGTAAATGAGACCTCACTGCGAAGGCGGGCTCTCCAGACACAATGGGTTACTTTCATCCCAAAGCCAGCCCCAAATATCAACATACTGCCATATGCTGCGTGAGTGGAGAGGGGATCGCACTGCAATGTGAGACCTTATTGTCATCAACCCCAAACTGATTTGAAAATGAATAGAATGGATGAAATTGGATGAGCAAAAATACGAGCTTGTGTCATTTTTGTGAGGTTTTCTATGTCTTTGTGTTCTGCTGTAAATGTATCAACCAAATAAAACACATAGAGTGAGAAAACACATTTAACTGAGATTTATTTTCACCTGCAGCTCAGTTTATCACGCTGATTAATAAATATAGCTGTCAAATAAATGTAGTGGAATAAAAAGTATTATGTTAGACTCTGAAATGTAGTGAAGTACAAGTAGCATACTCAGATAAGCACAAGTACTTCAATATTGAACTCAGGGACAGTAGATGAGTAAATATACTTCCTGGAGCTCCCTCAATAAAAAAATCCTGCTCGTATGTTTATCAATAATATAACACTTGGACAGAGAAAGACTTTCATTTTGGTTTGAACATTTTTCCATTGTATGTATATGTATTTTAAGTTTAAATACGGAAAGGATTTTAATACTTTAACCGCCACAGATTTTCTAACAGCAGGTGCTACATACATTTAAACCTTATTTTAATCAGCTTACCCGGATAAAAAGCATCTTCTCGCCAACACGGTAGCGACCCTGTGACTGTCTCTCTACACAGAATTTATTTGGACATCTGCAGGGGGGGTCATCAGCGATGTGTCTTACCTGTAACACACACACACACACACACAAACACACACAAAGACAAATATATGTTTTCGCCCTGACATCAAAAGTAGAAGTAAACTGCAGCTAACTTACAGCATCATCCAACAGCTTCCCTGTACTTTTCTTGCTGGAAGTGACTTTGGTGGGAGTTGGAGATGGGGAAGGAGATGGGGTGGGAGATAAAGAGGGAGATGGAGGGTGGGGCTGAGCAGGAGATACAGGTGATGGAGGTGGTAGCGGTGCTTTCTCTTCTTGTTCAATCTCTTTCTCCAGTTTTATAAGGCCAGGGGGCTCCACATTGTACCTAGACCAAAGAAAACAAAGAGTAATGTCATTCCATTAGTGTAGAATTCAGAAATTATTCACAAAACAACCCAAAGAAGGAAAATGAAGATAATATAAAGAGAAAATATAAAAAAGTGAGACCATACCGTGATGCTATCCTTCCCAGCTCTAAAAGACAAAGGCACACTTCTCGTGGCTGCTTGTGAAGAACTACAGAAGGAGATCAGGCTTTAGCACTGGGTAATTATATAGACATTGTTTGGTAAAAGGCAATGAGTGATGATGAGCGGGAAGAGGCACACAAAAATGAGCTTCATGCATTCAGATGTTGCTCTCCTCTGCAGTCCTGTTTGTCTCAAATCAAATTAAAATGAGCGTCAGATGCATACACGTACAGTGGAGGCTTGAGGTATTTATTTCAACCTCACTGAATATATGATCAGACAATGAGAGTGATGCACGCCACACCATGCATTATAGACAAAATATCCACTGCATGATAGCAAACCTGGTGCTGTCACATCTACTGCTGAACTGCTAAATCCATCCAGACAAGAGAAAAGAAAGAAAGAAAGAAAGCAGGTGTCAGCTCTTTTTAAGTATTTTCACATTTTATATCACATTTATACGTCCACTGTATGTGACGGTGCAGTGCTGATAGACTTCTGTGTCTAATGTGGCCTTCACAAATGATTTGCATAGCTGAAATTGTTCAGTGATGGTCCACCAGCCATTAGTCAGGAATTACAGGAACGCATGAATATTCTAGGTATTTCTGTCACCGTCAGGGTCAAATACCGTACATCTGATTGTAGGACAATGCTTCAGTCCAGGCATACCGTAACTGCGAGCATATTTCAGCGGCAAAACATGCAAAAACTCCTTTCCATAGATAGAGACACTGATAAAACACTGAGAGAGAAGGAGGAAGAAAGCAAAATGTCCCTACTCTGGGCTGAGGGAAACATTTGCATAGCGTTGGCCTACTTTCTCACTAACTCACACCCTTCTGTCTGTGATCCCTTTGTTTTACCCCAGACATTCCGTGCATATGCACAGTATTCGAGATGCACGCGTCCTTATGGTCAGGTAGGGCTGCTGCCATGACAGTGCTCCCAGCAGGCCGCTGCCCTCGTGAGCTTCATGCAGATGTCAGAGGAGCTGAGATGTGAGTCTTCTGAGCCTCACAGGTGGAGGAGAAGGAATCAGTTCAACCTGTGTGATACTCTACCTGCACAATCACACCATTCACAGCAGATAGAAACCTGAGTCCAGTGCTCCGGCAGCGCCAGTGACAGCCAGAGTGCGACTGTGTTGCTTCTCTACGTGGAAACTGAAGCCTGTTTGCAGACTGTTTGTCCAACATTGTGATTTTCTAGCATTCTGGTGTTTGCTGCACAAAATGAGTATACTCACCTAAATCCTCTGACTCGAACAGACATGTTTCTCCGACTCCAACCTTGCGACACCAGGCCAGGAAGTTGGCTGTGTTGTCCCGTGCAAAAAAGGAACCGGAGGGAGCACTCTGCCGACATGGTATCCTCCGATAGGGAATACTCTGCTGGAGACGTAGACAGGTTAGCAGATGTCTCCTTGTTTGCTACACAAAAGTGAACCCAAGGTGAAGAATATCCCCTAACTTTCATTGATGAATAGTATTTGGACACTGAACTGAACATGACTTTTAGTTTGTGTGTGACAAAAAGAAAACAAAGGGCCACCAGGATGACTTGCGCAGCCCAACCCCCAGAATTTCCATCAAAAAATAGAGCCACACACTCTTTATCTACACTGATTTCTTCTCCATCTGCAGAGGCTCTGGTTTCAGCTTAGGACCAAGGACCTTTTCCATTCAGATCAATATGGTAGATGGCGGGTTGGAGAACCAGGGCTGCTTTACCAGGCCTTCCTTGATTCAGGATCAAATGACATGCTTATGGGTCTCAGCCCCCACACGGTCTGTTCGGGGAGATTTATGCGCCTTGCTGTGGTTTTATACAGGATATGTGTGTCTGTGCTATGAGAAAGGTGCAATGAGCTCATGCTGGAAATATGCAGGCTTTTGTGGGTATTTTTCTTTTCTTTCCAGGCTCTCCTTTTGACTTTTTCTGGGATCCTTTCTGTTGTTGAATTACTTTGCATTCCTGGAGAAATAACGTCGACCACATTGCCAGCGTCGATTAATTTAACAGTCGAAATGGCATGTTGTTATTCTTGGCTTGCTGAATTACCTGCACCTTTACATTTGGAAGACATTACTTTTAAAGGGATGGGAGCTAATGACAATGAATTAGCTTTAGTAGTTTGCGTGAAAATCATATAACTTTCTTTCAAGATGAGAAGCTTCATGAAGACCTGCAGCTGTATTCTCAATACCTCCACCATCACAGCTGGGCATGCACACATTAAAGGAATAATTCAACATTTTAAGAATGCACTTATTTGTTTTTTATCTGAAAGTTAGATTATGCCACTGTCACAACTGTCTGTTGAACATGAAGCTACAGCCAGCAGCCAGTTCGCTTATCCTAGAACAAAGACTGGAAACAGCTGGCCTGAATTTGCACAACAGTTATAAAATCCACCTACCAGCACCTCCTCTAAAGCTTATGGGCTATGTAGCAAACTATTTCCAACTCAGTAAAACAAATCAGATATAGTGTGTTCATAGTGACCTACTATGGGCGGATTTTGTTACCACTGGACAGAGCCAGGCTAGCTTTTTCCCCACTTCCAGCTTTTGTGCTAAGCTAAGCTAACCAGGTGCTGACTGCAGCTTCAGACTTAAAGGGCCAGTGTGTAGCAGTGCAACATGAGAAGGAGAAGAGGACCTGCTCCCGGTGTTGATATAAATAACTAATTCTCAGGTAATGAAAACCCAATGATTCTTATTTTCAGGTGATTATACACTAATAAAACATGAATATCATATTCCATTTCTGCCAATACATCCCCCGAAACACTGGACCTTAAAATGCCAGATATGGGGGTGTAACTGCCATAACAAGCGTATTTCCTAAAACGTTAAGCTTTTGCTTTAAATTTCCGTAGTATGGCAATAAATTTGAACCGTTAATGAGGTGGTTGTATTGAACTTGTCACATGGCAACGATATGACAAGAAAGAAATACTGTCTTCACTCATCTGCAGCCGACGCTGATTGATGTAAACATGTGAGAAGACAGCATCTGCAAAGGGATTTATCATTTCTCTCTGGTGGAATCACTTAGCCTGACTCCACACACCAACTAATAATGAGGCTTCAAAGCAGATGGGAGTTCTCTTTAAAGTGGTAAAAATCTAACTGTAAACAGCTACAGCTTAAAATAAACCATGATGAGCTGATAAAAAGCAACAATTGTTTGACATGAACTATAAACTTGAAATGACATAAGATGAGGTACGGTGTATCAGGACTGGATAACCTGATTAACCTTTCATGGCTTATTAAACCGAAAGCTATAATGTGAGCGGTGAGGAGCTGTAAAGACGACGAACAGCAATAAATCATGCTCGCTATAAAACCTCATAATGCATCTTCGTTTGATTTCAAAGCTGTGAGTCGGGGTAAAGCTCTATCTGTGTCAGGACTCCTCTGCTCTGTCTCTCTGTTCTCCTCCACCATCAATGGGCTCTTCTATTTCATTGGCTCCTCCGCCGTCCCACGGTCACTGACCTCAAGTATTTCCTCACATCTGTGCTGCTGCGCTCACACTGAGATCAGGAGACCCATCGTCATCGGCACTGTGATGCCTCAGTGCAAACATCAACAACTCTCACTAAAGAGACAACAAAAGAGTCTTTTGCTTCCTTTCCTCTGGAAAGAAAAATGCCCTAATCGGTGTTTCACTCTGTCAGAGACACGTAATCCCACTGAGCACCAGGCGTCAGCTCGATGTGCCACTAAAGAGAGATATTAAACATATGCATTCAGTGTGCATTAAGTTTACATCAATTTCAAACTCTTAGAAAGTCACATTTAGGTTTAAGGGCCAGTCAACGCAAATTAGCTTTATGATGTAAGATGTTTCTCTGGACTTCTATAGACTCGTCTATTGAATGTTTGGCTTGTGCTGAAGCCATCAAACCTTTTTCAGTAGCTCTTAAGTTGATCCAGTCTAAGGATTTGCACCCCAATCACTTTGTTTTCTTGAGTACTGACCCTCTAAAGTATAATACTGCATAGACCGCTTGGGTTAAATAACAACGACTAGCAAGGTCACCCTTTCATCTTATAAAATTCATTAAACCTTCAGTCAAGGCTCACCAGAAATAAACATTTCTGCCAATTCTCACAGGGGATGTGGGGCCCCATCAGTTAATGTGTCGTTGCCAGCCTTATTTTTTCTTTTTTGCCCCCGCAGAAGGCTGCAGGCCCCATCCCCCATCCGACCCTTTGTGCACTGCTTTCTGAAGCCGTGGAGCTCCACGCAAAGTTGGGATTCATGGTTGCTGCTGAGCTGACAAAACCAGCCAGCAAGGGTGGATATCAAATGTAATGCTATTTAGTGTCTCTCTGTTACTCCTTAGAGATTATGGTAGCCCATCAACACTTCTCAGAGATGGGAGGGATTCTACATGTATAGTTTTTATCGATCTTATTGAGGGAAACCTAATATTAGGGTATAGCTGTTTCCTGTCTCGGTGAGAGTCAATAAAAAGTCAATACTGTTGGTTTCACGCAGTCTGGTCGCTACAAATTCTACAGAAAAGCCTGATTTCAAGCCATCATATATGTGGCAATACAGAAAATTGACACTAAACATGGATGTCTGGATTTCACATTCTCTTCTAATCAGGCAGGAGAGTTGTTAAAAATAATGGCTGCCAGTCAAAATGATCTAATAAGTTACTGCCTGAACGACGGCTCCCCTCTCAGAATCGATCGAATCATTCAAACTCAGTCAGTCCAGGAACACTTTCAGATGAGATCCCAGATTAGTGTTTTCACTGTAACCGTTATCATGCTAGACTACTGTAATCCTAAGGTTTCTCCATACCTTGCTGTTTCCAAAAGCAGGCAGGTCTCCGTTGCTTTGCCTGAACTTCTCCTGTAGTGTCTCAGCCAGCTGGCACAACAGGAAGCCATTGTCTAAGCGATCCATGAAGCTCTCTGCGGTGATTTCCAGACCTGAGCAGGGGACACATAAGCTGAGAATCCAGCAATAAATTCAACATAAAAATGCTCATTTTGGAATATATATGCGGCATAAGGAAATAAAATTTAATCTCCAGTACATTCCCAGTTGAAGCTGAACTTGATGCAATGTTATTGACTCTCAGAAACCACTTGGCTGATTGAGCTTGGCTTGTGCTGCTAGGCTTAGGCAGCTCTGCAGAAGCCAAATCTTAAAATATTACAACATGACTTGGGGGAATCTGGGGGGGATTTTCTGGTAGTACACCGTGGGGTGGCAAAGGCTAGATCACATGGAAAGGGGACATCTGATTGTGCACAGTAATGCCTCATTATCCTGCACAGTTGCAGAGATAGATTGGTGATCAACATGTGGTGTCCAGTTGACTGACTTCCAGAGGACCATTCCTTCTTAGTTAGATCATTGTGAAATAGGAGGTGGTGGCAGGGGGGTGTCTGTGGAAAGAAACTGGACGGATTTTTTAAAAATCCCCTTTCTGTTTCTTATAGGAGGAGGGGTCTCGGGGTTCGACGTTTAATGAGTTCCAAATGTTGTAATTGAGCCCAGAAAAGAGAGATTGAAATCTTGAGAAATACTCAGTGAGCTCCCGTCTTATATGCTCAAACTCTCCCTTGCTCCTCGCTGTATGAGGGAAATTTATTCCAGAGGGCTCTCGGAGAGGTATTTTAAGTCAAATACTCAGTCCTATAAATTGCTCAGTCCCTCCAGCTTCCCATCACAACAACAACATGACTCATCGGCATAACCAAGCATCCGCCTCCCACTCGATCAGTGGACTCATCGTTTCGCCGCACCGCTCCTCCTACCTGAAACTGTGGACCATGCTAAGCATATCTGCGCCTTCTTTCTTGTGCCCAACACAAAGAACATGGCTTGAACCAACAAACTGGTTCAGTGCTGTGTATTTACTGGAAACACATGGACACTTGTGCTTCTGAACTCTTTTCCTGTCCTTGATCGCTCACCACAGCAGACCAGAGGTTTCTGGCTCAGCTGGTTCCAGTGCAAACACACAGAGTGCCAGAGATGACAGGGAAGATACTGAAGTTGTTTTAAGATGTTCACACACAGGCAGGAGTCAGTTTCAGGAACTTAATTGGCTTCCAGTTCATTTGTGAAATGGCTGTTGGACCATATGCAGTCTGCAGAATGTCCCATGGAGTAACTCCTTGTCATTTGATGGCCAATTTTAGCCATATTAAGTGCAGCTATGTAGCACAAAAGCACATTTGGAAGAAAAACCTCAAATAATGAGGTGCATCAGTGGACTTTGTCTCCTAAAACTCTGCAGTCTTTATCAAATCACGGCTAACAGACAGTTTCCCTCTGGGAAATTCAGCAAACAATTGCTTAATTCTTACATCGTAGCCTACTCTGGTCAAGGAATTTTAAGAATCTGTGTTTTGCTATCAAGTACATTTTTGTGTCCACACTGGTCGCTCACTGGTGCCACAGTCAAACCAAATGAAGTAAGTCTTTAACTTACTTACTATTAATGACTATTTTAATGTATCAAATACACAGTTTTTCCCACGCTCCCACCATCACATGTTAACGGGGAACAATTAAATTAAATTTGTGTCACTAAATTCAAACCTGATCCTCAGAGCGCTTCATGCCTGGTTTTGTGACTGCATTACTGAAGAAATATACAGGGTGATTTATTCCCCTTTAGTCTCCTCTGCTGCTTTCTCTCCACCACTGGCTGTGCATTATTCATCAACTCTTAATGATGTCCATTATTCAATTAAGGCAAATCTATGGGAGAGTGTGTGAACATTGAAGCCGGTTCACACATTTTAAAATAGTTTGTAATGAGGTTCAGAATGATTCCAGTGCAGCGCAGTGGTGTATACATCAACAAAACTCGTTCAATTAATGTTTAAGATAGGGACATTTTTCAAACCCAAGCTGGGACACCGATCAAATGAATCAGCAGCAGCACTTTGTATTTGTTAGCAAAGTCAGCAAAATCTGTGGGAAATGAATGATTTACTTCAACTTGTCACTATAAGGCAACAATATGAAATATATGAGCTTGTGTTTTGAAATACATCCCTCTAATACAACCATTTTATGGCAAATACCAGCGGTATTTCAACCAATATTTCAACAAGATGTAGACATACTTTGTTGTCTGTGTAAATAAATTATATATTCATAGTTGTGCTGAGCCTTGATAATTAAACATATGCACTGAAATCACCTTATGCTTATGGATGATCTAAAGCTTCCAGTAACAGAGATGATAGAGGTAAAGATATTGAGGAAGGCAGGATGTAGTCGGATGTGTCACACATTCATCTGCTGCTTACCGAGAATATTAGTGAGCCACAGGGCCAGGTCCTCCTTCATGGGCAGCAGGCTGGCTTCGTGCCGACTGGCCAGCCACTGGTGATACTGCTGCATGTCTGTGAGGCCGGGGCCACTGGGCTGTTTGGGACTCAGGGAGCTGCACATGGTTCCCCACTGACCGCCTGAGGAAGAGGAAGATGAAGAGAAGGAGGAGGAGGATGAGACACACAAAGACGGCACAAACATTGACACAATGTAAAGCTTCAATGTGAGTTTGCAGAGGGAACTTCAGACATATCTATGTGTAGTGTATATGGGAACAGGTCTGTAATACATGCTTCATGTGTTATCATGTCGAAACTGTGACAGTGAGGTGTCTATCAACTGGCTGAACATTTTTCAGGCCATAGTTGTTGTTTTTGTTAAAATTACTTTCTGTAAAAATCCACCCCTTGTCCAAAACCCTAAGATGGTCAGATGACAATGATGTTAAACAGAGGAAACCAGTCAACCCTCATATCTGACAAGCTGAAACGACGGAAAGTGATTTTTCTTTAGTTGAAAAATGACTAAAACGATACATTAATCAATCACTTCAGCTCTAATTTATATACTACTGCCATCATAGTTATGATTTATTATGATAAAAGAAGGAATCACTCATGAAAATAAAGACTTCTGGACATTCATGATTTAAATCATCACAACAGTATTCTTCAGTAACAGCTGACATTCAGGCCCCATATTCCCAACAGGACCAGAGGAGGATCAAATGAATAACGAGAGATCTGGGTCCTTTTGTCCCTTCAGCCAAATCCTGGTTTGGTTTACAGTCCACCTGATGACATGAGACGTTCTCATGAACCCTGACAGCCCAGTTCCTGTCCGCCTTTCACTGGACAAGAGACACTTTTATCCCAGCCAGGCTCATACAGAGAGGACTATTCAACAAACAGCAGACGCAAACAAAGAGCTCCTTCAGATTATGCTGCAATCCATGATACAGACTGTCATATAGACTAAATCAATCCAGTCCAGTCCACACTGCTGAAGGCCTTACATTACAGCCTAATGGAGAGACTGCATTTGACATCGATATTCACAGCGATATTTAACAGCTACTTACTGCCTGCAAAGTGAAGTCATTGAGCAAATGAGACATTTCTCACAGTCTTTTCCAATAACGTGCAACAGTACGCCAAAGCGGCCACTGTATGAGCTATAATGTGAAAATCTTTCACATTTCAGTCCAGTGTCACTCCATTAATGGATTTACTGCTGAGACAAGTGAGTAATTGACAAAACAACTGGGCACCAGATGTAAGACCTGAGCAGAGTAACAACACACATCGACAACTCTGCAGCTAACATCCACAGCTTGAAAGCATGGCTGCTGCGGTCACCTCTGCCATTACTCCGACATGGAAAGAGTCCATACAAACAGAGGACAGCTTCAAGGCTTAGACATGGTGGCATCACAAGGATACTGAGGACTTCTTTCACTCTTGGGTTACTTTACTCCAAAGGCTGTTTTCATCAAGAGACTTAATGAATGAAAGAAAATGTGCAAGGACTTCCAGTATTGTTTAAAAATGGGGTTCTTTTAAAAAGTGGTAATATATACATAAATTGGTGACATGATTGATATGACTGTTTGTTCTATCGTATCCTTTCTGTTTCGTTGTCATTAAACTCTTCTTCAGGCTTCATTAAAGAAATAAAAAGTGAGATGAAAACAATGCACACGTCTCCAGCTTGGACACAAGCAGGAACATCTTACATTCCCCCGCGGCAGGCAAATAGCATCAGGATAGTTGATGCAAATCATAAGACGAGCTTACTCAAACAAGGAAGCAAAACTGCCATGAGCAATTAGTTCATGGTCTGTGATGGCTGAAAATTTCCTTCAAATACCGGGGGAGTGTAACACAATGTGAGGAATCTGACCTTTAAAGCTGTGTAACATTTCAAGGTCCCCCTGGAGTTGGCTGTAGCAAAATCACACTGTGGTGCAACGCTGGACATCAGGACCTTGATGTCCAACCAAGGTCGTCTTATCTTCCCGAGGACAAGAGCTCCTCGTAGCGAACACACGCTAAACTCTGGAGGTCAGCACTCACACACAGGTGCTACATTCCCATGTCCACTGTGGTGCAGGCTGACAGACATAACGAGGGCACTGGGACAACTTCTCATGTCTCACAGTACAAGACCCATTCATACAAGCCCATTCAGTGGTGATATGTGTAAAAAAAAAAACATATTATTTTATATACGTGTCCATGGGCAGCATAGAGAAATACTGCCAATTTCAAGCACAAGGAGGATGTCATCTTGAATATTTTCACTCATTGTTTTGAACATATATTTCACACATCATCGCTGCTCATGAATCACCCAGATTTTGTGACTTTGTTTGTTGTTTGTGAACTGAAGGATTCCCTTGTGCGTAGACACAATTCTCCTACTTCTTAAATCATTTCAAAACATTTTGGATTAGCTGAAAAATGCATTGCCACAAGTTCAAAAGCAGTATTCTTCTCGACAGGATCGTGATTTGACATCATACTGGGTTTCCCCCCTCTTTTCCCAGGAAAGAGTCCTAAAGAAACAACCAGCTGTTGTTAAACATACCTGGTTCCTCTCACCACAGTGTAGCATGACCTTTTCAGCCGCAGGCCAAAAACACAGCCGACACCACCACTCTGCTTTAAGTACCATCTGCTGAACTTGCTGCTTCATCTAGTGATGATATTTTCAGAATCAGATTCATAATCTAACAGTAGACTCGGGATTAACATCAGAGGGGATCAACTTTACAGCCCAAATGCACAGAGACAACCAAATATGCATTTTCTCAGACTGAAAAGCCTCATGACTTCAGTAAAGTTGTCATAATCTGCATTGGTTGGCTGCAGGCTGCTCCAGGAAAGGCAAATTCTGAATCACATCAATTAGAAGAAAAACAGAAGTGTCTCTGTCTTCCTAACCCTCGCTGACCTTCATGCCTTTCTCCGCGACAACAGTAGACTCGTCTGGAGGTTGATTTGCCCATTTAAACAAGGGGAATCAGCATGTTTCTAGTGCAGATAAGTACTTTGCATGTTGTGGGTGAGTGCTGTGTTCAGGTATCACATTACGTCATCAGCTGTGGTCAGTAATGTTCAAAGTCTCCAGCAGAAAATATCAGCAAAAGCAGGATAATCTCCTGTATGATATAAGATCCAATAACAGAAAACAAACAAAGAGCCAACAGCACAAAGCTTGATTATAAATCCAGAATATCATAAATCATATCACACACACTCTTCTTGTGTTTGCACCACATGGAGTGTCATAAATACTGAGCTGCACTGAGTTAATACTTCATAACTGAATAGGTTGCCTCGAGCCTTCATTTAAAGACCCCTCTGTTGAAGGCTTAACATGTTCACCATTAACAAACACAAAACATGGCAGGAATACTCACAGATATTCATACTCATTCCTGAACCATACAGATCTTTTGGTGCTGTGTCTAAATTTAGTGCAATAAATTGGTTTTGGACTTGTTGCATTTGGCCTCTTAAAACACTCGGCTGCACATTTAGAAATGCAATAAGATTTTAAAGCCGTCTCCTCCTTTACAACTGTCACAAATAAAAAAACAGCCACAACAGACATTTCACCACTCTGCAAATAGGATCAAGGGAGGACGCCTGATGAGTGGTGACTGAAATCCAGCTGAGCACCCACTAATTAAAACCAATGGAATGACTGAGAGCTGCGACTGGAGAAAATATGGCAATTTCAGTGTAATTAAACATGCTTTGAATTACATTTGAGAGGAATAAAAAGGCAAGACGTAACAGAGCCATGAGACCCAAACTTATAAGTAAGCTACAAAAGAGGACATTATTCTGCAAAGCGCACATCCATCTGGTGAGACGAGCAAAAGTCACCCCCCCTCCCCAGCGTAAAACAGATATGCATAAAGATATTCAAATGTCTGACATTCGGCTGGCAACAGGAAAGCAGCGACAATGTGTTGCATGAGTGCAAAAAGAGCTCCTTATCTGTGCTCACCCTGAGGGTTCAGCTCGTTGGTGCGCACCTTCCTCTCACTCGTCCTGTGAGCTGCGGGATCCCAGTTTGCATGCTTTTCACAGTGGTGCACCGACCCACAGGTTAGGCTCCAAAACACTGAACCAGTTAAGACTGGGGAGGTCTTTCTCACTGCGCATTTGCACAGGGAACTGACTGCACACACAAGCACACATACACTCACATTTACACTTATAGTACGCTGCTGCTGCTGCTGCTGATGGGAGGGAAGTTTGATTCTGCTGGCAGTGCCTCCCTCCTTTCTCCTCTTTGTATTGCCTCATAATGATATTTCTGGACTGAAATCAGCAGGTCAGTCTGAGAAATTCAATCCTTCGATACACCACGTTTGAATGGACATTTTTTTCTATATGCCCATGTAATCTGCACCATGTGACAGACCCCGACTGTGCCTAATCTACAGTTATGTTTGCTTTGAGTACTAAATTTGACACATTTTTGCACTCATGAAAACATGGTAGTTCATGACGATCACCGGGAAGCAGATACAATAAGAAAAACGTAAATTGTGAATAGCTCTGTTGTCAGAAATGCATTCCATTTTTTTTGTTAGACGCTCTTTTTACAGTTGATTTGAGCATACAATATAGACAGTTTATTGCATTAATATGTATGTTAGGCAGAAAATGAACAAAAAAAGAAAAAAAATGTGTATATTGTGTCAGTTTCTCAGTTTTGGTATTTTTTATGGTGGTAAGTCACTCGATGGCTTTTATTTTGAAGGAAAATCGCTGGCCAAACTTGAAGATTCAAGAGCGCATGCGCAGTGGTTAAGCGCCACAAACCGGCTGTCGCGCGACAGTAAAGGCAAAACAAAAGTGAGTATAAGAGCAACTTTGTTCATTTCCACAAAATACTCGTTTATAAGTGTGTTGTATTCATTGCGTAACGCTTGGTGTTACTTAAAAGCCACATTTGTTAAAAATGACTTTGTTTTGAAACGTGCCACCGGAAGTCCAGTTTAACGCTATAGTTTGTTGAATTGTAGTAGTTGGAATCTAGCTAACCTGTAGCTAGCTCGCTAGCTTGCTCAACAGCGTTCAAACATGATTGCAAGCCGCTTGAACGTTGTCTTTCCTCCACAGTGAGTGTCCAGTGGCGCTCACAGCCCGAACTGTGAACGCAGACAGCGCCACATGGAGGCGGTGCTGAAGGACTTGGCGAGCACGGTGGAGCTGCTGGCCGTGGCGGCGCAGAGCGGTGTGGTGGAGCAGTGGGATAAACAAACTCTGTCCAGAGCTTTTCACTGGGCCCAGTACTGCGAACACGTCTTTTCCAGGTTCCACAATAAACCAGCGATGAGGAGGATTATGGAGAAGCAGCTGCACATCACAAATGAAAGCTTGCGAGCTGTCTTTCCTGGATACTCAGAAGTCTCCTTCTTAGACCTCTCCCGATGTCAGCACCTGCTGCTCGTTGGGCTGTTAAACAATCCTGGGCTGCCCTGCTCCATCATGAAGATACTCTTTGACACTACGAGTCCTGTAAACACCAAGCAGAGTGAGTATGAGGATGTAACCGGACTCTGCAGCCACATCATTCAGTGCAAATCTGCTTGCAAAGTCCTGAGTCCTCTTACAGACTTGTCAGCTTTTGGTGCTGATGCTGAGGTTCAGGGGTTGATGCTGATGGAGAGGCTGGGTGCTCTGCTGAGCCATGGCAGTGAAGCTGAGCACTTTTTAGACTCTGTCCTCCGGGGATGTGACGGAGCAGCAGAACATTTCTGTCTGGTCATCGCTGCTGCTCTGCTGACAACGAAGAACTCAGCTGCACAAACAGCTTCACAGGATTTTCTCTTGGACTGGCTGCAGAAAAAACACAGTGAGCTGCAGCACATGTGTTGTGCACTGCCTCCTACACTTCTTACAGACCTGGCCAAAGAACACCTGAAATTTAGAAATGCATACTGTGATGTGCTGAAAAAGTGGGCCTCTGAAATGGAATATAACATAAGTGAAGCCGAATGGGTACAAACGAGCACAAACCGAACAGTATCCTTCCAGGAACTGACTGAGCACTTTCTGAACTTGTTTGAGGCCTGTCCCTCTATGAGGGAGGATGTAGAAAATGAGCTAAATGCCTTGAAAATTTCTGACGGAGACTTTGATGTCAGAGGTCTGAGTGTGTGGGGAGACCTCCTGTCAGCATTAAACAAGTGACTGTCAGTCTTGGAGTGTCTTTAGAGCTGGAAGAGATGGCCAAAATATAGCTAAATGTATGTCTGTTTATATCTTGATGCAATGTTTGACTGAGTCTCTTTTTGACACCAAACAAAATATGTGTATATATGTGTCCGGTATTGGAAGCTGTCAGTGACTGAAGGCTGGCGTCAGATACTTGCTCAGATTTGTATTATTCTTTACCTCTGATCAGACAATTTCAGTAATTTTGACAATGTGGGTCTGTATTTTATTCTTTGAGTTTATATTGAGTCTATATTTATTTTATTTACTCTATAAGTTGGTTATGGTTATAAGTTATGGCTGCTTGGATTTAGAATGGAAAAAAAAGTGATTCTGTAGAAAAACATGTTCATATTCCAGAGAACGGTGTCAAATAATTGTATAATGTGGTATCTCTAGTGAAAGTCAGGTATTGTATTTGTATCAAAAACAACCTCAGGCTTTTCATTGCAAAATACACATGAAGAGCACATAACTGTCCAGCGTTGTTAATTCATTCAGAGCTTTCTCTTCCTTTTAAATTCTTGACTCTTAATGCTTTGTTCAGCTCGTAAAATATAATTGTACACTGACCAATACAGAAACACAACATCGTGGATAAATTTACAGGAAAAAGAAGAATAAACATCAATTTAATTGATGACAACAGTCTAAAAAAGCTCACTTTTGTGTTTCTGGTAAGACTTAAAACATGTTGTATGGGGAAAAAGACAGAAAAAATGCCTTTTTTTATCCACGCACCTTGTAATAATTTAGGATATCTATTTATATATTTTTAAATCTCAGTGCAGTTGGTTATTTGTTTAAAATGCACAGCCTGCAGGGTTTGGACAGATGGTCGCAGCACGTGACCTGACTGAATTAAATTGAAAGTAATTGTCAGGCATTGAATAGTTTACACTTTATAAATTAGTCTCTTGAGATTCAAAGCTTCATTTAACATCATAAATTCCACCTTACAACCAAATAATTCTGGATGTGCTGTTTTTTAACTCATTCTTTAGCTGTTGATTTATGAGGTCCTGAAAAAATAATCAGGATTTTATCCTGCCACATTGTGCAGACCTGCAGAGAGAGGCAGGTTTAATAATAAATCACTTTAAAGGACAAGGAGCTGTAAAGAAATTTCAATAAGCAAAGAAAGCAAAAGCATTGTGTAATCCAATTTGCTCCTTTCCTGACTGTACACACCTAAAATCATTTTCAGCTTCTCACACCGTCTGTCAGTATTGCCTCAGTCAGGCCTGAATCTAAAAATTTCTATTGGCTTAATGCCAGTCACGTGACTCGACTGCCAATTCACACATCTCAGACGTCGCCCATGTGTCAGAGCACCTCTGCGGCGAGGGATCAGTTAGTCAGATCAGGCGTCTTCAATCAAACCCTCCACAATAGCTGGTGTGTGACATAACTCTGGCAGACAGCGGATTAGAGACCCGGCCGCCGCGTGGAGGGAAACACCAACACGACCACGGCTCGTTTAACACACCATGAAAGCAATCCACGTAGAGACAGACAGGGGTCACTGAGTAAAGGGCAGCATGTACACAACCAATTTATTTCCAACCAATGAAGAACATATGCATCGGACTGGATGGAAACCAGCAATGACTGAAGGGATCACACCTGCTTCTGTGTTATAAATACACACAGACTGGAATTTCATCAGGTTAATGAGGATCAGATTTCAGACAATAAGAGAAGTAATCTAGGGTAAAATAAAAAGACATTTTTGCAGTTTATTCTGCAAACTAACGAGGATTTTCGTCCTCTACATGTTACCAAGCGGCACGTTCTCATTTAGCCTTTGGGGTTGAATTTTTAGATTTTGTGTTTCTCGCCCTTCTTCACAGCCTTACACATAACTGGCACAGTGTGTAAGCAGCCATGGTGACGATCAGATGTGTTACTGTGTGACTCCAAACGAGAAGCCTACAATATAGTCCTCTGCCTGTGTCTATCTACTATCAAAGCATGCTTTACCCATTATTTATATAGGATAATACCCATGTATCTGACCACTGATAATAAGAAAGGAAGGCCCAATCGTGTTTATTAGGGAGCTGCATTATTGGAATAGAAATAACAATTTTCACCTCCCACTTACAAAGTATTAAACCCACCCTTCTAATGTAAAGCAGCTACTTACCAACCGGTTATTTTGACATATAAATGTGAACAAATTGCCCTCTGCTCTTAACCTGCGAGGTAAAATTACAGGCTTGCGTTATTGTGTCACTTCAAACAGCAGGAGGTCCACACAGCCCCCTGATATCTGTTCGCTAAAGTAGCAGCTAAATTCTTAAAGAGTGAATTTTTTATTTGAATATGTAGCCGGGAAATATCATATTTGGAGGTGAAATTAGGAATGAAATGTGATGTGTTTCCACCTCTCACCTGACTTTTTTTTTTAAATTCTTCCCAGTGTGTCATTGTTATGTGTCAGCGTGGGGTAACAAACTGCAGCGAGACGTGCTGAGGGCGACTGTAGTTCTGTGGCTTCCAAAGGGTCGTGAAGGATAGCATTCATTAACACTCAGATCCAGCCCCCATCTGGTGGCGTGAATAGCGAGTCCTCAGAGGGGCGTGGGCGGAGGGGGGGTAGAGCCCTCCCTCGGCACGTGCCTAAGCCGCTCCAGCCTGGCCCTCGTCTGGCCTTGGTGACGGATCACAGAGGCAGGAGGGCCCCTCCGCACACCTGTGTCCCACTCAGAGAGACGCTGATGATCAGTGGCCAGCGTCATCAGGCATGCACAGAGGAAGAGGGCTTACATCTTTCATTTGGCTTTTCTCCGTGGCGCTGTGAGGGAGAGATGGATGCTTCATTATGATGGGAGAGGTGTAAGGTTTCCACGGAGTCACGTGAAATGTTGTGAAGCAGCTTGTGAAGAACAAGATGAAAGAAATTCAGATTGTCCTCTGCAGGACATCCAATAAAAAGTGCACCGTCAGACGCTCCAGTGAGGTGCTGTGGTTGCACAAACTCTGCTGTATTTTGGCACATGAGGAGAGGGAGGGGGTTGATTTGTAGGAAAAAAAGCAGTGACGGCTGAACATATTGATAAAACTAAAAGGAAACAGGAGAAAGTAGAGCTCAGTCAAAGGACAGAAAATGAATCAGCAGCTCTTTAAATGATCAGTTAATTGTTAAAATCTTGTTTAAGCTTCTCAAATGTGAAAAATTGCTGCTTTTCCTGGTCTTAACATATTAGATTAAACATCTTTAGGTTTTGACCCATCAGACAAAACAAGGCACCTGATGACGTTACTGAGAATCTTCTGTTCTTACATCGGCCAAACAATGAATCAGTTAATTCAGAAACTAATCTGCAAATCAATCGATTATATAATTAATCATTAGTTGCTGCCCTTAAAGAAAGGTCCCTGTAAATTCTATTTTCTGCCCTTTTTTTTCACATGAAAGAAAATTGATATGTAGAAGATCAAAATAATTAATGCAAGCTGTAAAATATTTTCCCTTATCTGCACATTCTGTCATCATTTTATTCAGATGTCAAAGCAAAGGCAGCAACGAGAATATCGTGTAAAATCTTATCAGCCTCTCATCCTTTGTCTGTGTGTGATACGAGCACGATATGAGCATGTTGTCGAGAGGAGGGTATGAAGCCGTCAATGCAGTGTGATGGGGGGAGGGGAACTGGAAGGACCTGTGATAGATTACCTCACATGCAACTGTAGGAAACCAGTTCTGTGGAGGCAAAACAATTGGACATAGCAATCTCCTTCCTCCTCCTCTGATGGTGGACGATGCAAATCAATCCCGCATACGGCAGGTCTGAAAATGTAGCCCTTACATGGCATCGCTGGTTCCCTGCCTCATTACTGTGGCTGAAATAAGATCTAATTTGGTGCTAATAAATGTTTCAGTTGGCTTGGAAAGTGTGCACGGATGAAAATAACGATAGCACACGGTTCTCGCTTTTGGGAGCTAAACAAGATGGTGATGGTTTACAGAGGACGCCATTTGCATATCACAAAAGGGAGGATCTTTTTGAACTGAGCATCTTAAGCAGAAGCTCATTGTAAAAAAAAAAAAAAAAGGCATTTTATGAAAATCACCAAGTGAGATTGAGAAATCATTTGGGATATATTGCAGTAATTTTTATAATATTAGTTCCGGTTTGTATGTGTGCAGCAGTGGGTGAAGAGCAGAGACATATAATGAATGTTATTACTGGTGAGACAGACTGATTCGAGGTGCCAAGCTCTCCATTAATAAAGTAATTATCAGGGGAGGAGAAGGAGGCGTTTGTAAATTCAATTGCCCGGAGGTAGTGTAATGTCATGCTGGAGGGTGTCATAAAACAGTAATTACTCCAGTGCTGCTTTGAAATTTTGGGTTGTAATTACTTGATCATTTTACATATGAGGGAGTTGAATTTTAGATTGTAAGTGAAAGGGTAGTCAGGAAGGAGCAATGTGGAGAGATGGCTGTGTACAATTTGGGCTGCAGACTAGAGAAGAGAGAAGGGATCAGGAGGATAATTGCATGCAGGCATGGTCCCAGGGGAGGAGTGCAACCCCATCATCAAACACTCATTCTGGCTGGGCCTCATCCCATTACAGTCCCACAGGAGCCAAACTGCACCTGCCCCACGCGCTGACAACTGCTCAGTCCCCCTTCACTCACCCTCAAAACTACGCATACGGCATCACCAGGACTGAGTCCGGGATGCTGCAAAAGCACAGAAGGTGGAGGTTGGAGGCAGGTGAACGCTGGGAGAGTTTCCACCGATGAATGAAATGTCGACACCAGATTTTGTCCAATTACCGCGCGCCCCAACAGGCACGTCACCGGTTCAACAGCCATGACCACTCCGGCTGGTTAGGCATGAGAAAACATGTTCCACATGGCTGGTGACACAATTGTGTTTTCTGTCAAATTAACATGTGCACCGAGAAGCAGGCGGCAGCGAGCGTTAATGGCTTCCCTCCTCGGCTGGCCAGATAATCGGAGGAGAAACTGAGATTTATTGTAATTGCTGCCACTGCTGCTACTGGAAGTGTTTCAGACATGGAGCTGCTTCCTGTGATCGAAGCATCAGTCAACACAGACCGCTGTAGGCTCAGCGCTGGTACTGCACATTAAATTGATTCAGGCTGTCCATCATGCACATACAACCGATGGTCAACACCTTAACCCCCACCCCAACTTACTCCACGCCTGTCTATCATTTCTACTTAGGTGAGTTGCAAAGGCCTCATTTGCAAGCGGCTGCAGAGATTCTTCCTGCACCCGGCTGTATGCTCAAATAAAGGTGGAAAACGCACCACATTTAATGGCTACCAGTTGGTCACATTGCCAGCATGCATAATGAGGATCTTCAAGACGCTGGTCAAACCTCTGATTATGAACTCACACTTTAAAGGATGCTGCTCTCACATTCTGTATCTGTTCCATATGACTCATTCCAGCCTGCAGAGGCTGAAAGGCAGAATCCTGGTCTTTGATTTGTCCTGAGTCCTACACACCATCAAGCCCCTCCTGCTGCAGGGAGAAGCTCAGACTGATGCGTGTGGACGAAGGGACGCCATGTTTCTCTGAATTATTCACCACCTCACTGACGGGCTGCAGTTTGTCGGCCTCCAGAGCGGCATGTTGGACACACTGCAGAGCAGCACAGACGGTAATATCACCTTTCCTGCTCCCTCTGTGTACCTCTGATTCAGATCTAGCTGCGGGTCATAGGACGTCCATCAGCTCTCTCATGACTCCCTGAATGTGGGGTTTGCATGTGTGCAAACCAGCACACAGTATCCTCTGTACATATGGCATCCAGCTATCAATATATCACCATAAAACAGATATACTGACATGTTTATTTTGCGCTACATAAGCACGTTATGCTATTTTGCCACAGATGGTTGCTTTGTTCTTGCATTTTAACAGTCAGCAGGATTAACACGTAGAAATTACCATCTACAAACTTTCTACTTAATTCTTTCTCTTCTGATAATTTAAATCAAATTAACGCTTCATTGGCCCAACATTCATGAAATTGTTAAAACCTAAAGAAACTAACCTTAATCTTTCATACAGTAGATGCTGTTAGTATTTTCATTGGATGGCAAAGTTGCATTCAGGCTTGACCTTGTTAAGTCGGTATTTCAACAGTGACCACGTGACAATTGCTTGTTATATTGAAAGTACAGGATCTAATCTTATTCTAAGGCTGTACTCATTATAAGCTACATCGAGTATTTGACTGAAATATAAATTAACTGTCTTCCTAATGATTATTGATGTCATATATGCTGCTTTAATTCACAGCTTTTGTTCAAAGATTTTCTAGCAAAAGTGAAACACTAATAACCAGGAAATACAGTGATGACTGTAAAGGTAGCACAACCTTTCCTGCCACGACCTGTTCTGAATTCAAACTTTCATTAGAATCATATTTGCTTTAAAACTCTAACAAGCTCCGGAGTTAAACAGTATTGATTTGTCACGTGGCTAGACTTAATGCAGGAGCTGGTTCAATAGCTGAATGTGTTGCATGTGACATTATTGACCTCGGTTGTGTAGAGGAGGACACACTGAGGGAAAACAGGGCGTGCCACCAGTGTAATATTCCACTATTACAGGCCATCACAGTGCATTTCTTCTTTCAGTCGTGCCTCTGATCCTTCTTTTTCCTGCACAATTCAGAGAAAGTGTGAGCTGCTGCTGAAAGATTTAAGAGGTGCACCACACATTTATGCACCCACATGACACCTCGGCAGCAGGTTTTACGCTGCATATTACAGTCAGGACTCTTTGGGAAGACAGACAATGATCGCGGTTTGTCGGGATGCAAAGTCCAGTAACAGCATTAACATTTCCTCTCCCTTTACCAATTACCAAGCTAGTGGGTCCAATACCTTCCCCTGGACTCCAGGGACCTCAGCCATTGATTTACTAATGAGGAACGTGGAGAGAATAGGAGATGCATGACGCTGATTGGAGAAGGTGTGTAACTGGTTGCGTAGCCTGCCTTCAACCTCTGAGGACAAGTAACCTTCAACATAAACATACTACAGTATATTACATCAACACATGAGCTGAAAAGATGACTAAGAAGGACAAAAACATGACTTTTGGGGGAGTTTTTTTATAAAATGATATGAGTATTTTTATAACACTTTTTGACATCAACATACCTCTTCATTAAACACAATATTAGAAGCCATAAAATCACATTTATCTGTTTTACATAAACCTCAGGCACAAAGCCATAATAGCATCTTTTGGTCATCTTAAACATTCTTATATATTCATATAGCTTAAACATCCTTGCAGATTTCATACAGCAAACGAAGAAAAGTGTTCAAATAGCAAATAAAGTCAGGTGGAAGAGCCATCTATTAATTCATGTGGTCCACTCAAACGTGACAATATCAAAGTGTCAATAAAAGTACTTTTGGTGACAATGAGAACAACCAAGAAACACCAAGAGATCACGAAAACCTGGTTGTTCATATACAGTACTGCATTCCTCGCTGCATCATGAGCACTAAAGCTGGATTCTCCAGACACTAGTAATTTGTTAAAACACACACCTTAATGTTGATCATCACATGACTCCAAAACAATTACAGTTAGATACAGCAGGCCAGCGTTACATTACAAAACAGAATGTGATGGGTGGCGGCTGGTACACAGAAGTTATTGCAGTGCACACCAAACATCAATAAACAATGTCTTCTGAGCAATCGCCTTCGAAACTTTTTTGATTTGTCTCACATCACGACTGGAACCTGGGTATTTTATCATCTATAATGGCAGAAGACACTTATCTAAGAACAAAGCAGCAGGCTGAATGAGGACTATCGATGGCTGTGAGGCGGCTGCATCTGAAACATTGATCTGAGCAAATTCATGCAAACAAACACACACTAAAACTCTACAGTTCAACTTCACTCACGCTATTTTTGTCATAGTGTATTATAGGCCTCGCTTGAGAAGAAGAAGACCTTTTTTGCAAGCAGACACATCCCTGAAAAGGTACTGTCCATGAAAAATATGGCCTTTTATATTAATGTTAACACAGATCAACGACCCAAAATCCACAATAGTCTCACAGAAACAGTATACAGGTATATACAGTACATAAAACACATTTGAGAAACAGAGTATAATCTTGTTTTAGAATACTTATAGTTTCAGTGCAATCAGAGTGGTATTTCAGAGAAAGACCCTATATGATGGTCAACTGCAGTGTCATCTGGCTCATGTTGTTCAAGTAGATTGATGAGGTTTGGGTGCCTAAGAAGTACAACATAGGCCTGCAGTTTTCTTTGCAACCGCTCTCTGTGGAGTGAAGCCCTACAGTCGGTAGATGTGATGAGAGACATGTGAGAATCTAATGAGGATTGTTCTGCATTGCAATGAACTATTTCTTTACACTGGCTTTTTGAAACTAGTAACCGTTTTTACTTGAATACACAGAATGGATTTAAATATCTAAGATAATGGTTATTTGTGCAATCGGTGACGGAGAGTCTGTTTTTTGCAAGCAGACTCACCGCAGCTGTCTGGTTTAAGAGTAGCCACGTTCAGCATACATCTTTCCTGCCGGCTCCTGAACGTACTCCTCCGTCTTGTCCCAGTCCTGCACCCAGCCTCCGTTCAGCTGCGCGGTGGCCCCGTAGCTTTTAGCCGGCCCGCCCATGGCTCCGTATCCCTGCGTGATGTCGCCCGTCTCTTCGGCCAGCTCGTCCTCGTCGATGAAGCCGCACTTCTCTTCGCTGGTTTCTTCGGGGTCGGCCCATGGCTGTTTCTCTCCAGACGCAAAGATCCCATAGAACACCACACCCCCGTAATGCACGAGGGAAGCGATGAGGAAGACATACTGCCACTCTTCTCGGGTCTGGACACAGAAAACAGTTGAAGCCAGGCTGAGTCACTTCTTAAAGGCCCTGATGATGTCTTAATATCAGCTGACTTCTTACAGAGAGAAGATGACTCCTGAACCTTCTGCCAACAATTATTTCACATGAGAGATTCTTGGATGTGTGTTTTTGTCTGTGCTCTTCCACACTTGTGGGAGAGCACGTCAGGATCAGGATTTGGTGCAACAGCTGAATCCAAAATCCAAAATGATGATAGTTGTGGGGCTGTTGACTCATGTTGCCAGACCACAGTCACTGACTTATGATCAAACTACACCCACTCCATCCTGATGAAGCAGACTAGCAGAGCTCTTGAGTGTTGAAGACACAGCGAAGTGAAAAATATACTTTCAAAGCTCCGATCCTGTTTCCCTTTTGGTCATTTATCAAAATGCTTCCTGTATAAATATTAAAATATTTTTGAGGACTCGTCTTGAACTTACAGTTAAAAACGTGATTCAGGGCAACTGGCTAACACGCTTGGCATACTATCATTAGAGGAGTGCTTGTTTGCATTTCCAAATAATGTGGTTGAGGTCAAAGTTATTCGTTAACCCTCATCTTCCTCCTGGTCTAACAAGATGAGGGAACTGTGGGTGAAGGTGAGCAGGCCCACAGCTCCATCACTCCTCATCTCTGTAACAAGCTGGATTCATGAAGCCACAAACACGTTTGAGTGGTGCAATGAAATCTGCGGGATTTGATTTAAATCCCTCTCGTAACTAAACTCTACCCACACATTCTGGAGCATCAGAGGCTACAGATGCTTGAGCTGGCGTATCACTGTGACTTTAAATTCACCTCACAGTGTTTTTCCCCCCAAACTTTACCTTTGATTGTTTAGTTAACATTTAGTTTTGAATATTTAATGTTACAGAGACATACTTGAGATTTGAAACCACTTTTCAGGGGCTTTAAAAGTTCACATTGACATCAATGTATAAATAGAAATGACTCACCTTGTTCTTAGTCATGGCTCCCACTATTAGAGGGCAGACCATCCCTGACAGGGTACCCACACCGTTGGATATGCCCATGAGGATGCTGGCGTAGCGGGGAGCGATGTCTAGATGGTTGACATTGAAACCTACAGCAACAAAGAGTGAGTTTTATGAGTTTGCTCTTTTGAGTTGCACAAAACTGAGAACTTGAACAAGGATTCATTGTTTCGAGACTCACCTGATATTGCAAATCCACTAAAACCCACCGCCAGGACTAAGAAAGAGATGGCCACCCCCTTACTGTGAGAATAACCAACCACTAATAAGAGAGTGGCCTCCATACCGAACCCTAAAAACGACAAGAGTTAATGATGGACTGAGGGGGAAACTTTCACAATATTGTGACTGGGATCTGATGATCAAAGCCTCACCTCCGCAGTTCATGATTTTGCGGACCATAGTGGTGGACATGATGTTGTGGGTCCGCAGGTAGTCCGCTAATTGGCCTCCCAAGGGCACGATGATGGTCATGACCAAGTGAGGGAGCGCTGACAGTATTCCAACCTGAGAAACCATCAAACACTTGTCTGAAGCAAATGTGACAGCGACAAAAGGAAGTGTCATAACAGAAGTGATTGTTTCTGTCGCAGAGCCAATCTTTGCGTCCAGCCCAACCTCTGACTCCAGAATCACGTCCGAGCAATAATTCACCTGCAGCGACCACAGCAGCCCGCCCTGAGGCTGAGTTACACCTGCCAGACCAGCCTGATTCATGCTTCATGCTCCAGGGAGGCTCAAGATTATGAAATTTGAAGACTAACTGGAATCTGTGGCTTTGTCTGTCACTCATAGGAGGTAGATACAGAACATGTCCAGGCCATAAATAATACAACTTGTTTATGTAATCAGTGTTTAAATCTGTTTTCTCAAAACAAATGAAAGGCTGTGTCAAAGAGGTGAGATTATTCCATTCAAATACTTGGTGGTGCAGCTCACTGAATTTTAACCTTGACTACGCTTAAAAATTGAAGTAATGGTTCCACGAAATATTTTCAAGTTGAATCAGCATCATTTCTCTCATCTGTTCACACACTCACACTAACAGCCTAACCACATTTTACGCTTCATGACTAACGATAACGGCAGTAAAACTGTGCAAAAGGAGAGTGAGCACGACATTGCATTTCATCGGCTTTTAATTTGAGGAGTCGAACTGGCAAACAGTTGCTTATTTACACATCCAGCTGATAAAAATGATGATTCATTTGGAGTCATGTTTCTGGCTACTGCAATATTCACTCTTTTTTAGCTCTGTTTTTGGTCTCTACCGTCTCCTGAAATAAATATCTGTATCTGTAGCTGCTAAATGCTCCACTATGCTCCCCAGCTAGTCGCTAAATGTGTCTGTCTGCTGTTTGGTGCTGAGCAGGTAGTGTACAGTGGGTTTTCAGTGAAAACAGCTGCCTGCTGGAGCTGAAAACGTTGCTGTGAGCGTGGTGAGAATGAACCAAAAGAGTGAAGGCCTGACAGCTAAACAATTAGCTTGTTATTTGATATGCTGTCATTGTACAAACATTGACTGTAGCTGCTCATTTTGCATACGCTTTGTCAAAATCCAAAATCAGAGAATAAATAATTTTAGACTGTTGGAATTAAAACACTACTGAACAACAACAGTCACACTTTTCAATGCTGAATGAGACAGATCATGGCACTCATATATATACTCATATATATCAAACTGTACTGAGCGTGAGTCAGCTATGAGCTGAGAATAAATTAGTTTATAGTGTTGAGCATTAGATCGCATGATGTTGAAAGATCTTTATGACACCAGGCCTTCTAAGGGATTTATTTACCTTGCTGATTTCAAAGCCAAACACCTCTTCAAAGTACGCAGGCTGGCTGATGAGGAGCAGATAAAAGGTCCAGCTCCTGCAGAAGTTGGCCACGATGATTGCATAGACGGGCATGGAGGAGAAGAATTTCCTCCAGGGGGTCTTGAATTTCTGTTGAAGCAAACAGAGGATCAGCTGGATGCGCAGCGCTTGGCCTGCTGTTACAAATCGAGGGACGCAGTCTGAGAACTCACCTCCATTGCACCCATCAGCTGGGCACTTTCGCCGATGCTCTCCTCGATGTAACGGCGCTCCTCGTCTGTGATGGTCGGGTGCTCCGCTGGGCTCTCGTAGGACACGAGAACCCAGAACAGGTACCAGAGTATCCCAAAGCATCCTGCACAGATCATGAGGGCGCAGAGCTTTACTCCAGATCCCAAAGTTTTCATAGCTACCCAATACATCAGACTGAAATGTGTAAAAAATAATGCAATAACGAATCTTGGATTTTGATGATGTAAAATGTAAATATGAAAGAGGCTCAGTGATGAGCTGGAACAAGCTGATACAGAATATACAGCATATGATGCTGTCAGAGAGGAATAAGATCATTTTTCCAAGCTAAAAGATACCAAACAGGTGATTAATAGTAGGTAGAAGATGATTAATAATAGGGATAACAGTAAAGGCTAAAATGTATTGTGTTATATATTATAGCAATTAGCCCCCAGAAACTATTCTTCACACCAGATCATGTGGAGCTGCAGCAGCTAAACTCGTGCGTGCTCTGATCTGAGTCAGGGTGCAGTTTATCACTCATGATCTGAATGTTTCATGTGTGAGAAGGAGATTGTGTTGTTTCTTCTCTTAAAAGTTACACAGTCTCACTTTAAGGCATTGAAATAAAAGACTCACCGTACACATAGAAGACAGAAGACCATCCTGTGTACTGGACCAGGATCCCAGCCAGAGGCATGGCTATCACTGCACCAGCATAGGATCCTGAACAAGACAAAAAGTCACGACCGAGCAGAATCTGATCCTGACTGCTCCCTCAGAGAGCGGTGCTGTCCCAGTGTGTAGTGATGTGTGCAGCACACCTTTACATACATCTTAGCAGCAATATTTTGTCATTCTAAACCTGCATTTCTGTGCATGGAGTAATATGATAATAGCAGTTACATATCACAGAAACATGGCTGTGCATGCAGGTTCTGTACCACAGAAGGAGATTGTTGCCAGACGACTTCTTTCCAGCGGAGGAGCCCATTTACTCCAGATCCCATGGCAGGCGGGATAAGTCACTCCCTGCACGGTGACAAACCACATTACAGTCACAATGTGAACACACAAGGATCATATTCCATTAACTTTAATAGGTTTTTCTCATTTTCAAGCAAATGATCTTCCTGTAAACTGTTTGAATTGTTACATTCAACGCTGAATTTCACATCCACTTCCCCCACTTTCAGTCAACAGAATTCACAGGTGAAGGTATTCTGCTTGATTGACATAGTCTGATCTCATTTGTCAAAGACGTGGAAGGCAAATTGTAGTTAATAACAAACAAACTGACACGCATTGTGGCTGACCTTTCTAATAGAGACTAATGGGTGAGGTGTGAGTCAGTGCAAATTCAAGCTGACTACCCACTCCATGAACAAAAAACTGAATTGCTTCCATTAAATCTTCATTACACACTAAGTGGCATACAATCAGCTATTGATAGACACAAATTGCTGGGGCTTGCAGTGGGAGACACCCTGAAATGCTAATGTTTAATTTGCAGTAATAAGTCGATGGGCGCAGAACACAGGCGGCTCCCTCCCTCTCTCATTGGTCAGGAGCTGCTATTGAAACGACAGTATGCAGCAAAACAAAACAACAAAAGAGGATGACCTTCAGTCTGATAATGGCATCTCTCTCTGAAATCTTGTCCTTTCGGTCGAGCTGTGAGAGCCGCCTGCATCAAGTGGTTTCTATCTCTTTTGTTCTGGATTTCTATGTGAGCATGGAGCTGTTGTGGCCAGCTAAACCAACACACATAAGCCCTGCTATTCAGGGTTTTATGCCGTTTGTGGATTAATCTGACAATTGCATGTATTATGAATGGAGCTTCTGCATAATGGCCTTCATTTTCCAGCGCAAATTCAAACAGCCAGGGAGTCTGGTACGAACAGAGGATTTCTGTATAACGTGGTTAAACACAGAATGTCAGGACAATTTCATTAGGGGTCGAGTTTAGCTCTCGGCCTGATAATGAGGCATCATTTTTGAGTCTTTTAAAGGTCAGGGTGTGATGTGCAAAGTGTGCATCAGTACCTCCACCAGCCCTTGTAATATCCTCACAAAGATGACACATCCATAGTGCGCCCGGGCGGCAGTGGGAATGAACATGTTCAGGGTGGATGTCAGCACGATGGCAGCCCCAAAAACTCTGCATAAACAGCGTGTTGGGATTATTTGTCAGAATATTATCGAAACAAGATCATCTTATTCAACCAGATACTAGGCAGCTCCGTTACTCAATCCCAAGCCCTTCAAAGAGATTAAAAACATACAGCAAGTCATAGAAAACACTATAGGAGGTTATGGTGAACGATTCTTCACTATGTACTGGAAGAATAAACGCTGATAAGGGAGATAAATCAATCCTAATTGGATGGCACACACGCACACAAACAGGCAGTTATTCAGTTTCCAGGGGAGTGAGGACAGGAGGTGTCTGCAGCAGAAGGCGCAGTGGGCTCAGCTGACTTGGCATGATGAAGCCCTTCAAAGATTTGCATCTTATTTAGGCTCCATTTCCTTCATGAAGTATCTAACAATCTGATCATGTTGATGCAGAAGAATTTATACTGCGACCTTTTCCTCCTTTGGTTGCTTGTTTATCTCCTCCTGCATCACTGTTGAATTTCTATGATTTCCTAACAGGAATTTGACAGTTTTGATGTCTTAATTTGTTTCTTCTACAGTTTGTTGTTCTTTGTTGCACATTTGTTCTGCTCCTTTTTGTCCAATTGTTGCTGAGTTGTTGGTGAAATAATTCGTTATAGAGGCGTTGAAATCAAACTGCAATCATTACTCAGAGCCGCATTTCACACCGGGCTTTGGCTGATGTGGTTGCCATGCCTCTGAACATAAAGGATTAGACATGGTGGTCCCACGGGAGCTCATTAACATGAGGAGGCACGCCTGGTGGGCATCAGCCAAATCCCCAGTTTATCTGCTGTAAGGTCAGACTTTTTCCTTCAAACCACGAGACCGACAATGACTGACCAGCACAAATATCCCACCTGCATTAAAACAGGTGCACGTCCACCGCACGTTTCTTTCCGCCCTACCCTCACTATTTGTTATTTCCAGAGATGATGGAGCGCAGGTACCTGTTTGCAGCCAGTCTGGAGGAGATATACCCTCCTGGGATCTGAGTGACTATGTAGCCCCAGAAGAAGGATCCATGAATCATCCCCACGGTCTCAGGGTCCCAGTTGAATTTCGCTTTCTTTCAGACACAAAAATAAAGACACGCTTTAATTACTTTTCCACTTTCCTCCGGTAAAAAAGTGCAAAAATTAATCAGTTAAAAGTGTAATTAAAAAAGCTTTGTATTTAAGTGTGAAATACTGATAGTGGAAAATATTTTCTGAAAGATGCTATTTTATTTGATGCTTTAATACAGTTGCGCAAGTGATTAAGGCGCAAAACAAGCAGATTTTCAAAATTAAAATAAAACAAACTGCACTAATTTGGTTCTTCTTACTACACCATGCAGGCCCAACACCTGATATAACACAATACAATTTAAAATTACATCTAGAGCCCACTGAGGCTCTTCAAGGCCCCCTCCGGCTGTGTGAGGCGTGGGGGGCCGGTGGGGTGTGACGGGGCGGGGCTTGCGGGCACCTCTTTGATGATGATCTTGCCGTTTTGATGGATCGTGCTGTTGTTGACCATGCTGACGATGGCCACACCCAAGTTACACCGGATGCCGAAAGAGATGCAGAAGCCGATCCCGCTCAGCATGGCGATGATGTATCTGCGCGGGAGCCCGAAACATGTGCAGTCGCACAGGGGCGCCTTCCGCTCCTGCTCCGACGCGGGTCTCCCATCCTCCGTCAGTTCGATCGTCTCACCTGTCGGCTGCCGCTTCTCCAGCCTCCTGCGCGACAAGCCCATGATATGCACATTTATTATTAGAATTTTAAAGGTGAAATTCGATGCTTGGATGTTATGAAATCAGACACTCAGGCAGCTTAAAAGAAGCAGGAGCGAGAGCTCACTCAGCGGGAAATATGTGATTTCTTTAATTTCTGCAAAAAAAGCTAAGAATTAAAAAAAAAATCCTGCAGGCATGATGTGTTTATTCACATGTTTCTCACAGGCTGCGCTTTATGCTACAGAAGCAATGAGCTTTCATCTTTACTCTCAGCATCAGCCCTTGACAACATCTTTATTTTTCTTCTTTTTAATTCAGCTCAGGCCCCTCGCAGCCTGCGCCCCTTCACTACTTCAAGTCATGCATTTTCTCCCCTTTCGATCCCTGCGCAAATCCTCCACCTTCCTGCTAAAGAAAGCCTCGTTGGTAAACGAAGGGAAAACGACCTTAATACCGCATTGCAGCAATATCAGCATCGTCGTTGTTTGGAGTTAATTCTGCCCTTTTTCATTTGTTTTAATCGGCTCCGGTAAATGTGGCGTTTTCCTCCGGCTCTCGCTTGAAATTTGTGCCGGGAAACGTTCAGGCTCGTTTAAAAACTGAACGCTGAAATGTGAAGGCCTCATCCGGTGCAATAACAGGCCTCTCTGCACAGCTGAAATGAAACCAGCACGGTTTTTTTTTTTACCCTCCTCTTCCTCAGATTTGAGTCACCTTCCTGCGTTGCAGCTTCAAATCAAGTTGAACAACTGAAAGCCATTTTAGGAGCGCAAATAAAAGAAAGGAATAAGGCGTGTGTGTCTGCGCAAACATCGTCCAAAATGTGTGGATTTTTTATAAGAGCTGCGTGTTTCCTGGAGATTTGCGTTTTTCTGGCTTCATATTCAACCAATGGTCTTTTTTTTAATTCGCACTTTCAGCGAAAATAAAAACATAATTTCATTGAACGCATCTGGAAGCTCGTTCCTCCACATACTGCTGAATTTAAACTCTTTGATTTGCAGTCACTCATCGGGTTTCTTTTCAACTGCATTTCATTTAGGTCCTTGACAGTGTGAAGAATTTGGGGAGTCAATTGATATGAAGTCCATCGATCTCGAATTAATACAGATGGATACATAAGGTAATAGATATCCTCCGACCTTGTGTCACGACTCGCTCTGTTTCATTAATTATTAAAAAAACACCCACAGCTGCTGGTGGAGGGGGATCATCCTCCAGGGAAATATCTGATCCTTAAATATTCGGGCCACACGACTCTGCTTCCAGCATCCTGTCCCTGATTCTGCTCATAAACACGAGATTTCCCTGCTGAGCTCGTTGTATTTCAGTAATTAGAGCATTTGAAGGCAGCGCACGTTTTGTGTGTGGTGTTCACATCTGGATATATTCTATTTTTAATTTCTCATAAATAAGCAGAATAGCGTGGTTAAAAAAACACACAGAAATGTGGATTTCTTTCTCTTACCTGTACAGGTTCCCGAGGGCCTTTCCTGCGATTTGTTTTAGTCCCTCTTTGGTGGTGGGGAGAGCTCGCTCCTTTCCTGGCTCCATATCCAAATTAGCTTCAAAAAGAAAAATTCTATAATACTATAACAAATGGAAGAGCTGCATTGATGAGCATATTGTTAAGGTATTAATCCAAATAGCGCCTCGGTCTTTTAAGCAGAAAAAACCTCTCGATGTCCCGAAAAGATCAGGCAGAAAATGGAGAAAGAGGGGAAACACGTTCAGTGTGAAAGGGCTGCTTTCACAGTCACAAAACAGCAGTCCAATAAATCCGCTTTTGCCTTGCGCAATGTTAATCCATGCAGTGCCATCTTAAGATCCAGCCAGCGATTAGAAAACAGCAAAACAGACGATAAAAAGTTTACTCTTTTTAAGTGCTCTTGGAGAGATGGAGAGGAGGGAGGTGAAGATCTGCACCTGGTGCAGGTTAGCGGAGCTCCGGTCTAATCTGAGGTGAGGATCTCCGGTGAAGCAGCAGCCGGAGGAGGTTTCAGCACCGCGGACAGCGCACAGCTCATCTACCTGTCAGCGCCTCCGTGCAGCGCCCCTCCTCCCTCCGCTCCGCTCCCCTCCTCTCATTCAATCACCCCTCAAAATCTGTCGACAATCGCCAACATGCGAAAAATCCCCCACCTCCACTTCTATCTAACACAAGAGAAAAGGATTTCAGGATGAGCTCCGACCACTTAGAAATCACTTGCTGCAGCAGGCATAAAGCAACCCCCCCACCCCACCCGCCCTCTTTCTACATCCGGTTAATTCTCTGTTTGACTTTGACCTGCAGACACTGTCGACAAATGAGCTTTTCCGCTAAATGTTTTAACTAACCTGAGCAAACTGAGGATTGTAGTATTTTTCACTGAATGAAAGGTTCACGCACGTGGATCCAGACTAAGTCCACCACGCAGTCAGCCACGCAGAGGCAGTGTTGTGTAAGGACGTTCAGGAGACCAAACCCCAACTGAGGGATGAAATGAGATAAAGGAGACTGAAAACCTTTGTCTTATTTCAGTCATGTTGATGTTTGACACAAAGAACATTATTGCATTTCGTGTCTGCAGCTCATTGGGATCCAGGTGCAGGCGCTGCGCACACAGGTGTGACAGGACACACCCCCTGTCCTCCTTAATGATGAGGGTGCAGAGGCACACCTCCAGAGCGAAGGTCAGGTCTGCATATCTCCAGAAGACTCATAATTGCAACAGGTATGCTGAGGAGCAAAGCCCAGGCAGGTCTGGACAGGTACTGGTCCACACTGATGCAGCTAACAAAGAAGATGCTGAGGTAGAAGTAGTTTTAGTGGAACATCCTCACAGCCGTGCAAAGCGTCAGCCCCAGTTTCCAGAACAGATGGCCCAGATGGTAGTTGAAGAGGAAAGGCAAGGCCAGGGACAGGTCAGAGAGGAACACCGTGCTGCGGGTCCAGCACCGCAGGGGGGAGGGAGAGCAGGCTGAGGGGAAGCCCGAGGAGCAGGAAGGATGACGGCATGACGTAGAGCTAGATCACCTGTGCCTTGGTTGCAGAATGCTTCCTCTGGAGGCTGAATGGTCACGGCTGCAGAGGTTCAACTAGTTTACAATGCACATCTGGAACTTGTGCTTCAGTGCAACATCAAAGATAAGAACTGCCCTTAAAGAAAAAAAAATGCTATGTTTATAAACCATTCTTTGCTATGATCACAAAACTCTGTTGAAAATCTATAGTTTTCCTGTCATAAATCCATCTCAACCTACAAGATAAAATGTTGAAAACCACACCAAACCTTTCCAACCTACCTGGACCTGAGTGTTGCCCACGTCTTTTTCAGAGAGGCTTCTGTGTGTGCCAAGTGAAACAACCATGCCAACATATTTAGGTGTAAAACACACCCATCAGTGAGAGCAAACACTGAATAATAATCAGTGTTCTCTCAGGTCATCTGCTGTGTGAACAGCAATATTCATGTCCTGCAGCAAAGAGACCGGTGGTCCACAGTATTTAGGTCTGATCCAAACACATCCCACAATTACTCGAGTTGAACTGGTACTTTATTTTAGAGATTTGTCTTTGTTTACAATACACATTTGGATACAGGACAATTACAAAAAAAAAAAATGACAGAAACAAAAGAAATTGCAACTTTAAGCATACAGTAAACAGGTTCACCACTTTTCCGAGCATGGTGATGGTATAAAAGAAAATATTACGGCTAAAGCATAACAAAAGAAGACGTAAGAGGAAAGTGAGTTAGAAGGACAAGGAAATACATGAAAAAAAGTATTAGACGTATTAAGGCATCAACAGGCATGATTTTAGCCGAGTAAAAGGAAACTGGAACATCCAACATTGCGTGTGGTCACATCTACATGCATCTCGAACAAACACAGGTTTAGTTGCCTGAGTTTGTAGCACAGCCAGCCAGCTATTCTACTTAAAATCCAAATACTTTAACAGATACTTCTCATATATTTGCATGTAGGCAGCCTAATAAATATGAAATATCCTTCATATTATTAAAAATAAAAAGCTACATCTATCTCCTGTTAAGGTCAATATAAACATCAAATTCAGAACAGGGCACTCCTTCTTACCTGCAGTACAGCTCTCGTTCCAAACACTGGTTGTGAATACATAGTGTCATGACAACAATTAGACTGACATGTTTACGTTTTGGTTGTCATGTTTCATTAAGTGCTTTGTGCAAAATAATCATAAAAAAAGAATGTGTATCTTTCCTTTTCTACACAGACACAGCTGAGGAAACTAGAAGCACAAGAAGTAGGCGATGGCTGATGTGCTTTGTGTAATGGAGCAAACATCGTACAGTAGGCAGGGGCAGGCGCTCATTAGCTTTGACATGTTGATAAGCAGAGGCACATTAAAAAGGGTTCTCTTCACTCTCTCAGGGCTTTTTCACTTCTCATCTCCAGGAACAGGAGTCGCTGTCAACGTGCACCAGCAGCTGCTCAAAAACTGGCCATTGCAGGACACAATCCGCCCTTACTCACAGTAGTAACAGCAGCACAGATCTGTCTTCATAAAAAGCTACTTCACATGTCAGATTTTGGCCTGGAGAAACTGTTGGGCTGTTATGAGGCTGAAGCAAAATGGGACCAGCCTATGAACTGGTCCACTTCCAGTGGAGCGAGGAAAATAATTTGGTAATGCTGTCACATAAACAATGCTCACATTTGTTGCAGTAGCTGTAAAAACAAAACAAAAAAATCATTGAACATAAACTTACAGTATATGACACTGAAACCCTTCATACAGCTGTACATACAAACAAGCTCAGTTTCCAATAATATCAATAGATATTATACTTGCAGATAGAACCAATAATAAGTTTGTGATATATTAAGGCATTTGATCTTTGGTTATTAGTGGCACTTAAATAAATAGTCTTGAATTAAAACAAGAGTATGTTGCCTGTCTTAAACACAGTGTACTTCCTCACTCTTTCCTTACAGCAACATTTTGATTATCCTCAGCACCACGATGACGACACAGAGAGTGAAAATCCATAAACATGAGGCAGAGTTTTAGATTCATATGCCTCAAGATTCGGCATGCATGGAGACTTGGACTGTCACCTGTGTGCACTTCCACTATCAGCAGGTTAGTAGAAGATGGATGACTGTGAATTGAGGAGACCTCTAACCCTTTAATATAAGCTCTGTGTGTGTGTGTGTGTGTGTGTGTGTGTGTGTGTGTGTGTGTGTATGTGTGTGTGTGCGTGTGCTGCACAAACGAGACAGGCACTACAGCAAAATGATGTTCAGTATCGTAATACACAAGCGAGCAATACATCATCGCGTCCTCCCATCATGTCCAGCTGATCGACCAGCAGCTCATGGGGCTAGAGGCACTCTGACAGCACCTCGTGTTTGGGTAAAGACGGGTAGATCATGGGCGTGCAGGTACACTCATTGTGGCTGTTGTGGCTGAGTTGGATCTTCAGCTTCTCCACTTCATAGTTATGGAGATACTCCTGCACCAGGTAGCGCTCTCTCTTTATCCGAGCCCTCACGTCAGAGGGAACATCGGGAATCATCCAGGCCACGAAGAACTTGACCAGGAACACAACATGCTGTGGAGGAAGAAGTCACGACAGATTAGTTTTACCTCAAAACTAAGAGCTGCAGAACATACTCTGCATGGGTCTCTATTACGTCTGACAAATGTGTGTGTGTGAGTGTGAGAATGTTTTTTTTTTTTTATGTGCACTTATTTTCCTTATGATTCCTTATGATTATTATTATTAACATAGGTACTGTGTATGTATAGGTATGTATGTATGCATGTATACATGTATGCTTTTATTTTTATTTTCATTTTTTGTACATTGTTGTTTACGTGATCGAAATAAAGTTATACTAACTGTTAATGTAACAATCGACTACTGCCCAAGAAGTGTTGGTGTTGCTGGTAAAAGTACTGCAGCCTGGTTTTACCTCCATGATAATGATGAAAGCCAGCTTGGCAGCCAGAATATGCCAGAACTGCATAGTGTGGAAGTACTGCTTCTCATGGCCAGGAGGGTAGCGGTAATCACGATACCTACAAAGACACAACAGATCAAAATTTCCTGCAGATTTTTACATAGACTTATATTTTACATAGTTGCTTTGTTTAAAGCAACTCTTCAGTGCAAAGGAAACAGGGTGGGGGATAGGTGTGCAGGGTCATTGAACTACCACATCCAAAGTAATAAAGTAGTTCAAATTAGCTTAATTTAGCTAGCTACATTAAAATGATGCTTATATTTGAACACATCCCATAATGATAATTTACATGTATCTGTAATTAAATCCTAATTTGTATATACTGTGATTTTGTTGTTGGTCTATTCTGCACACACAACATCTATTGCATGTCTGTCCATCCTGGCAGAGGGATCTGTCCTCTGCTGCATTTTCTGAGGGTTTTTCTTTTTTGTCCCCATTAAATATTTTTTGGGTGGGAGTTTCTCCTTATCTGAGTCCAGGGTCTAAGGTCAGAGTTTGTGTTATGAGGCAAATTGTGATTCATAATTTTGGGCTATATAAATAAAATATTAACCCACTAATGTAATATATTATAGCACATAACATTCTGAAAGGGGACACTCTGCATAATTAATGTGTATACACTTGCGCTGGTAATAATCCTGCACTTTTAATCAAGTAAAATCTTGATTTTACTCATAACAGGGAATTTTTTTACATGACTTATACTTTAAGTGAAGGATGCAATGACTTCTTCCATCACATATTAACATAAAATTATAAATTTCTGTCTCATACACACAGTCTCACAATCACACTCACCTGCAGGTAGTGATGGAGCTGTTAAACCAGAGAGGGTTTTCTCCGTCTTCGGGCCTGTTGGCCAGTGGGATCTCAGAGATATTAAACACCGACAGGCTGTTGTTTATGTAGCCTTTCATATTCATCTCACCGTCTGGCTGGTAGGCGTACATGTACACAAGCCGAGGGATCATATCAGAGGTGAAGGCCACAATGAATGCCTGGAAAGCAGGGAAGGAAACAGTGTAAGGAAAACTGCGGACATAACGAGTGGGTTCAAAGCACACAAATGTAGTCCAGAACTCACATTTGTGACAACAGAGAGCACGGCCATCCCATTGAGGATTTCCAGCCAGGCTCCGATGCTGTGGGCCTTCGCTGCCACAGGGCGTCTGTACTGAGTGGTGAGCTTCCACGAGTCCACTCTAACCTCGATGATGTTGTTGAAAAGTGCCAACAGGGGTGCCAGGGGGAAGGAGGCGACAAACAGTGTGATGAAACCAAACTGGATCACTGGGACACGGAGAGAAGAGAAATCAGAGAGAGACAGTAGAATGGAAACAGCACCATCTGTAGGATCTCAGGGGAAACTTCATCGGTATCTATCTGTCTATCTATTTATCTATCTATCTATCTATCTATCTATCTACACTAACACTTTAAATTCTGTGTTTATGTATATTCTGCAGTAATTGTATATTGTATGTCGTATATTCTGGTTACTTCCAAATCACCAATATTTGTCCCAGTTTTGTTCTAGGCCAGGTCCTGACTAAAACTAGACTTCACTAAAATGGTCTTGACTGCAGCCTAGCTTGTCTCTGAATCTCTCTCTCTGTGTTATGGATTGACTGTGTACTGAATGTTTACCCATTTCCAGGTACTCGTAGAAGAGGCCCAGTTGGCCAAAGCTCTGTAGGTCATGGTCCTGCTCCCAGCGACTGTACAGACTCTCAGGGTGGCTTCGTGCCTTCCTACTGCCCCACCAGTTCATCAGCCACCTACAGCCACAAGGGGGCAATAGAGAGCACTGAGGCAAGATAATCCTGGCAGCCATAGTGAAGGTTTAATTGATTCTGTAAACATTGGCTTTAAAGCAGGCATCTCAAACCGATCCCATGAAGGGCCGCATGGCTGCAGGTTTTCATTCCAACCCAGGAGGAGCACATCAGGGCAACCAATCAACATCAAGGGATCACTTAGTTATCAGCTGAAGACTGAGATCAGCTGATTAATTGATTCCAGCCTGGTGTGCTCCTCCTGGGTTGGAATGAAAACTTGCAGCCACGCGTCCCTTTATGGAATTGGTTTGAGATGCCTGCTTTAAAGAGAAGGCTTTGTTTCTAAACATAGAACCCATTCACCTGAATTGGGCATAAAAGTAAACTTTAAGAAATTAAAGTTAAAGTTATTAAAGTTTTGACTGGAAACTGATTATGCAGCCAGACTTCTGATTGGCCAACATGGCGTTAGTGCATGTTGGTTTGGCAATGGCCTGTTTGATTTAGAAACCAGGTTTCATTCTGCCCGTCTTAGCTCTCAGTCAGGCACATCCAAGATGGCAATGGCTAGAGCCACTGTCACTGAGCTTCACAATGGTTCTTCAGAAACCTATGGGTGATGTCACAGAGACTACATCCATGTTTTATGCAGCCTGTGCTCTAAACATTGAAAAGTCGGAAGATCAATGATATAAAAATATAAAATAAGGCCACAGTCATGGTCATCTACGAGTAATGTGATGCAGTTTCAAAACCTGAAGACTGTGTGAATTCAACCCTTCTGTATCTTTTCTGTCTGCACATGATCGATTGTTCAGTTGGTTAACTTACGGGACCAGAGCCTCCTGGATGTTGCCCCACACCTGTTTACCAGTCATCACTATCACCAGCTGGGTGGTCAACTCAATCAAACAGCCACCAGGGTCACACTGAATGTAGACAGGTTACAAGAGAGGAGGGATGGAAAGGAAACACGCATTAACTCAAACTGAATTACCAGTGCTAATCTAATACATTGTAATGTAGTTATAAATGCTACCTCTTCGTTCCTCAGTTTGCTCCACTTGCCAAACATGTAAGCATAATCTCCAGGATAGCCGACAAACTTGCCCTTAAAGAAAGCCACGTAGAAGCAGGAGGAGTAGTAGTTGACAAACTGGAAGAGGAACATCTTAACCGTCAGTTTGTTCTCATATTCCAGGTGAGTCTTGGGAATTTCTGCCAAATAGTAAAAGGTAATAAAAAATCATTTTAAAACCATAAACCCAAAAAGGAACACACTTTCACACGTCAACAATGTCAGGGATCAAATACATAAAGGATAAATAAAGACACAATAAATCTTAATAATGTGGGATTCATTCTCTCGCCCTGATCCTCACCCATATCAGTGATCCAAACAGCCACTCTCTCATACATGAGGTTGAGGACCATGATGATGATAAAGTTGATGCAGGAGGCGGTGACAGAGGTGGCCAGCTGTGGCGTGATGAAGGGGCCAACCACCTGCAGGTGGGTGGTGGGACTGTCCTTCATGATGCTGGCGAAGGCTGCGTATACCGCCAGGCGGTACGCTATCACCCCAATGATGCAGGCAATGATCAATGAGATCTTCAGGACAGAGACAACAGCGACAACATGAAAGACATCTACAGCAAATCACGAGACAAAAGTACAGCGAGAACAACACACTGATCCTGATGCAGGTGCAAACACCACAACACATCCAGACTTATGAGTGAAGCAGGGTGAATTATTGCCAACAGAGATGTTAGAAGTAACTGTCATGCTTGAAGTGTGCACATATGTCCCATAAAAATACACGTACCATAATCTTCCAATTAACTCATTCACATGTTACAGATTTTTACAAACAAGAGTACACAATGGTGAACAAATCTGGGCCGTTTGTATAAAGCCGTGAAACTCTGGTCTAAAGTGAGTTTCAATTCTAATTCTTACAATTTGACAAAGAGTTCTGACTTGGTCTGAGCTCCCAAAGTATTTAAACCTGCAGTGCGGAACTTATGTCTCCCCCTTCTGGCAGTGAGAGTAATTACACACACTGTGGACATGTTTATGAAGCCATAGGCTCTGCTTCACTCTCAGTTGCTGTTACCTACTCCCCGTTGCTCCCCCCTATGCTCTGGTAAATCATCACTGGCTGACGTAAAATGCAACACTTCCAGTGCCCCATTGTGGGAGTGTCACCACAGGCACCAGATTTTAAAACCCCGGTATGCTGTGAAATACAGAGAGATTTACTGGATGGTGATGGGTTTGGCAAGGGCTTAAATGCAATGGAAGTTCATTTATGTATATGGGAAAGTCTCGCACTCCAGGTTTAAGAGAGCTGCATTTCTTAGAAGCTTTATACATACAGACCCTCGTCACATGATATTAGTGGTGATGATGAACAGTATGACAAGAAGGACAAGAGACACAGGGTGGGGGAACAGGTAGAAGATTAAAGTAATTTAGATTGATCAACTATACCAAAGATACAATGCTCACCCAGAACAGGACGGTGGCTCCAGACAGACATGTGCGTGCACACTTGCTTGTTATGGGTAAGTATGGCTCCATTTCCTAAATCATAAGCAAGCAAAGCATGGACAAGGGAGTCAGTGACCCGTTGTTATATCCTGAAAAGACAGCTCTAAAAGGCCAGGTTCCTTTAATTACCACTGGCCTCCGATGCGAGGCAGAGAGGTCGCCCAGTCACAGCTCTTTTTGTGTAGGCGGTTCAGTCTACATCCAATTCTTTTATCTAGCGGTCTCTTGGAGAAACCATGCTTTTACAAAAACCTCTTCCAAAATACTGATCCACCAGAGAAACAGTAATGCGGTACAGAAAGAAACTCGTGCCTCTGAGTCTTTCCAGAAATGTCTGTGTTATCCACACAATCTGCACCACACCAAAACCTCTTCCTCACCAAGTTGGCATTCCACGTTAAGTGCTACCCTTACCCAGAGTAACACGGTGGCCCAGCACAGAAGCAATTTCCCCATTAGATCTGTAGCAGTCCTGGCAAGAACCCACTCCATTTCCTAGAGACGGGTGGGATGTGGTCAAGGCAAATTACAGCACCCTGTTTCTGTTCATTTCACAAGTCGGGGTCTGTCACTATCACTACCTACTAATTCCCTGAAAACACTGGGGGTCCGTTTTACTTGGTAATATTCTTCTTAATCAAAGAGTCTCCTTTCAAACCAGTAACTGGTCTAATGAATAACTGCAACCAACTCAGTGTGAAGAACCTGCATCCAATAAATACAACACATGCTGGAATCTGGGATCTGTCCAAATCCTACCACACAATTTATCTGTCTGGTAAAGCCCTGTGTAAGCAACACAAACCTAGAGCTGCACATAAGAACAGACTCATGTAGTGTGTTAGTATTTCATGAGCACACAAACACCTGCGTGATGCGGTTCTTCTTGCGGTCGGTGCACTTGGTCTCATACTCTGGCCGAAGCTGCAGCTGCTGTTGCTCCTCCTCAAAGTCGACCAGATCCCACTCGTACTCGAGACGAGCCTGCCGCCTCTTCCATAACTCCAGAAACAGCGTCACTGCAGAGCATACAAGCCTCAGATGTAATTTTTCAGTTTGATTTGACCCTCATTCACCTCTATTATATTGGTGTGATGGCAGAACTGTTAAATCTCAGCAGCCAAGCAGATGAAAAGTAAGTGAGAAAATGTGGGTGTTCTTGTGATTTGGGTGGGTAGTTCTTTTACTGTGATTTGAAATAACTAATAATAGTTCATCAGCTCCCACTAGGTGGTGCACTGGGTTAGAAAATAAAAAAATGCAGAGAGCAGATATTTTTACTCACCCCAGATCCCCATAAATATGGCAAAAAACACTGTTCCCACATTGTCAAACAGGTGTGATTGCTGTAAGAAGAAGATTTGAAAAATCGTAAGATAATGAAAAACAGATTTGTTGACATTTAGCCACAACCACCCTTTAAATGTCACATATTGTGGGTAGAATATGAATCATGTTGAACAAAAACCACTCAATCCCAAAACACCAGGATGTCTCACCCATGAGGAGTTGCATGTAGTGTTGAGTTTCCAGTAGCCACATTTCTTGTCACATAGCGGACACATGACAATCTTTCCTCCGATTTCCTCACTGCAGATTTCTTTACTGGAGGGAAATGAGAGTTTTTCTTCAAAAACAGTAATAAAATTAACACCTTTTAATACAATATGAATGACCAACAAAAGCTAGTATTCTTGGTAAAAATCACCTCCACTCGTTGTCATCGTAGGTGAGGAATCCATAGATGAAACAAATTGTCCCTACTATTGCAGCGAACAGCAGCATCTCAGTGTAGAAACCCAGCCACGCAAAATAAATACCTATCTTCTCCCCATAATACTTCCTGTTTAAGGGAAAAACAAGTCAATTCTGCTGCCACCACATTCATGCTGAGTAAATACACATCAGATCTAACTACTCTGTTTTCACGTCATACTTAATAAGATTGAGAGGCTGCTCCTTGAAGAAACAGAAGAATCTGGCCCAGTATTTGTAGAGGTCATATCGCTCACTATCGCAGTTAGGGTCCCTCGATCTTATCCAGTACCTAGACTGCATGCGCACAGAAGACATAGTTCAATACCACATTCGTTGTAGGATGTTGCTGTCGGAAAGGAATGAGTGAATTTTCCATTGAAGACTCAATGTCTTTATTTAATGATAAGAAAAAGTGCCACAAGTTGACCAAAAGAAGCTCACATCATGCAGCGGGAAGGCAGCAGTGTAGGTGCCGTTGTTGAGTAACCTCTTGATTCCCTTCTTGTCTTTATCGCCACATTGATCCCTAATGTACGAACAGCGGGACAGGATGTAGTAGACCTGGACAGAGAGAGAAATAGGACACAGTGTTTGGTAGTTTTGTTAGTTGTACGGATAAAAACAGAAATATAAAGTTGATTCTGTAGTTTAAGATAGTGCATGGTCAATTCTTCACAACAGACATAACTTACTAAATTTGAAGCTTAGTCATTTAAAGACTTTATCGGAACCTGAACCAACATGTAACTACAGGAGTCGGTCTGCACACAGAACTGCATGATCTGAATGTCAAGGGAAAGTTTTCATTTTTTAAGGTCACAAGCAAGACGAGACAATCGAAGCATCCTTACTATCCTGTTGCGAGTAGAAGGGGGGAAGAATGTGTCTTTGTTGTCGATAAGGAAGAAGTCAGACTTGCTCTTGTTGAAGGGAGCAGTGAAATAGTCCGGCTCAGGGTGCATGATGTGCTCCGGCAGACGAAAAGGGGTAGACAGCCAGTTCATGGGCATCTCGCTGTTGTCTGGGATGTCATTGGCCTTGAATGGGACCTTGATCTTCAGCACATCTGCGTAGGTGGCCAGCACTTCCCATGGAGCGTGGATCTTCACGAAAGAAGTCTTTCCATCCTCTGACTCCTGATGACAGTGAGACAGGTATCACAGTATAATGAGTGAAGGGCTACTGATTCATAAACTAAAAAACAATTCAGTAACAAAAGGAGATTTCCCCAGAGATCAAGCTGCAGCTGAGAGACCTCACCTACCAATCATCAAAAATGTGTTAAAGCATTTTAGAGAGAGATCCAACCATGTGGTTCTCTGTAAACTCTGCGAATTGGAAGTGGCTTTTCTCAGTTGTGCAACTGGTTTGCACAAACCCTTGAAACAAAGCATCTTAGAGCATCTTAAACGGCATTGACAGCAAGACAGCACCATCCTGTTTACCTCGTGTCCCCACCCTAGTATGATATAGTAAGATTATCAACGTGTTTCTGTTAATAGTAGTCACCTAAAATTTATTTTCTAAATGTTCCTTCACCGCTCTTTTGTTAAAAGAAGTTTTTGCATCTCTGCTGTTATGGTAACAAAACATTGCATCATGTTTCATCTAAATTGTGTAGTAGACTGTAGACTACATTATTACAGACTGTTACAGTCTGTGACTGTTCTCACAGTCTGTAATTTGTTTTAATTATTTTCCTCGCCACACTGATGCGAAAATACATCTGACAGTGTGGTAGAATTTGTTTATGCAATATGCACTGCTAATTCTTGGAAGTGTTCTGGCGACATTAAGGATGAGATGCCCTTGCAAAGACAAGACACTGTACACTGTAGTGTGTATCTTGTGAATGTTTGGACCTCGGATGGATTACAGGAAAGCCTTGGTCATGATAACCTACCACATTAGCCAACAGCACCAGTTAGGGAATATGTCTCTGGCATCTCAAAACAAGCAGGTTTTTATCACGTCTGCAAAAGCATATAAACTAATGTGGACAAAGATAAACAGGACTTTGCTGTGAACATCTGCATATGCTGAGCTCAGTTAATAAAGTCCCGCTCTGGCTTCATCTGCTACGCCTTGTCTTTAATGTCATTTCTCTTCACCACATAAGTGATTATCTTAATTGCATATAGTGAAATCAACAACTGCACAGTCTTACCGATTTATCTTCTATCTCCAACTCCAGGCCGACTTTCTCCAGATTGGCCTCATACACCTTCCTCCTCTCCTTTAGAAAAAAACAAAGAACAAATACATGTATTCATTTGTAAACACAGTAATATGAATGTGACTCTTTTACTTAACATTGTACAACAGTGAAATCTATTATACCACAACATTAAGTACTACAAACTGTGTGAAACCATTTTTATACACAACATTTGAAATAAGGAACCTGAATAAACATTATACATAAAAACACTTCAACAACAGATTGTGAAATATCCAGACATGTACTAATATGATGTACATGTTTATCACATTGTATGATATACAACTGAAATAACAATTCAATACTGCAAATAAGTAAGTACATCAAGCTAAAATCTAAATAAAACTTAAGTAAATAGTTCAACAGCTTCAACAACTGACCAGACCTTATTAAGTCAATGTAAGATTAAATATAAAACACAAATAAACACTCAGTGCAGCAGGTATAAAAGTGGTACAAAACAACTAAAAACAAGTGCTGTTCAAACCAGTGTGAGTAAGGCATTGTCAGTTCGCTCAGTTGCTACTTTAAATAGCAATCATTGAGTGCAAACAGGTAGTGAAAGTTGCTTGTGGTAGTGCAGTAGTATGACATAACATTACCATATGGCACTTGGAACTAGGTTATGTTTTCAGAAATAGGCTTACAGAGATGAAAAGAAATGCTTGTCCTTGTTAGAGCAGTAATTTACTGTCACATTTTACAACACATGTGGATAATACACCGGAAGTGGTCTCCTGTTTGCCCTTCCTTGTACAGCGGAAAAAATGAGCAAGTTCCTGACCAGCCAGAGGTCTGAGTGTTGATTCACTGCTGAGGCAGTGGTTAAACTGCCTCATACCCACCAAGGAGTGGTAACACACAGATGTGAAGGCTAACAGCTCAATATCAAACACTAACAGTCTTTCAGCACTCTGCAGCTGATAAAAGAGACAAGTCACAAAAAGACAACACCTTCTCTGAAGATTCCTTGAGAGGATTACTGATAAAAGCTGAGAATAATTTTAGTTTATCTAAGCTCATCAGTGTTGTGGTATTTAGGGTATGCTGCTGACACACAGTGTGAACTCTGAGGATATCCCTTTAAGAAAGAGTTCTTACTGTTTAAAGCAAGGAGCAGACATAACATCCGCATTTCTTTTGTGTGATATTTTGGGATTTCGAGAATTTATTTGTTTGGTCACAATTAAGAATACTTGTTGTTATTCTGCTGAGAACATAATTCAAGAAACAAAACATCAGTTATTCCAAACACATGCTTGCAGTGAGTGGACTAGGTAAATGTATTATGTATATTCAGTACTTAGAAGTTGTTTCTTACCTGTTTTCGCTCACCATCTCTATCGTCAACATAGGACAGGACAAAATCAATCCTGCGCACACCATCACGGAAGAACACGGAGTCTTTACTGTGTTGTTGTTTGTCAATCTATAATGAGATATAACAGAGGTCACAACGTTTAAACAAACACATGCACAGGTACAGTAACAGCTCAACGTCGCCTTTGGATGCAGTCAGCACAGCAGACCAGACAGTCAAACCACGGTTTGTGTCAGTGGCTAACAGCAAAACCCAAAGAACAAGGCCTCCACACCACATTAAACTCAACTGTTTCTCTAAAACAACAAAAACAGTGATTATATTGTCACTCCATACACAAACAGCATGCTAAATGGAGGGCATGCGCTATGACTTATGGCTTGTGTCCCCTTTATTTATTGAACAATAAGAGAGAGTAGGCTTTCAAAGAAATGTTTATCGAATCACAGAATCTAATCGTGAATCCTGTGAATGCTTCGATTTCAGGTCATCTGTCAACTCATTAAACAGAGCACAGCAAAGGATGTGTGGAGAGGACTACAAATCCATAAATACCATTCTCTACACAACAGGGACATCCAGCAGCCATATCAGGCTTCACACTCTGACATTATCATGCTTTATTTGCCTCTGCTGTTATGTAAATCCTGGAATAGTAGAATAATGGTGGCTAAAGAAATTCCAAGCATGCGTATCAGCAAATGCAAGCTGTTCAGTGGCTGTCTCTTCAGTAGCTACAGGGCTGAAGAGAAATGAACTACACAGGAATGCTTCAAGAGAGGACAGAAAGCATGGCTGCTTGCTGTCGGTGCTGCTTCAGCTGTTCAGAGAGCTAAAAATAACCGTGCACTATGAACCTCTGTCATCTAAAGTAGCTACCTAAAGGGGACTACAGACAATTCAAAGAACGAAGACATTTAGCATCACAAAAACTACACTATATCACACTCAGACACATCTACGGCTAACGTACTGTACTTCTGACAGAGTTTGGCCTGTCGATCAACCCAGCGCTGTGGGGGTAGGGAGGAAAGGAAGAGCACTTTACCTCCATGGCCCACTCCCTTTATGGGTATGATGCATCAGCGGAAAGCGGAAAGGATGGCCGCTGAAAAATAAATTGCCTTTCTCCAGGGAACACAGTCCAGCCCTGAAAGCACTGCTTCTCTCACTCCACTCTGATCCCTCGACCAGAGGAGCTCCATCCAGACCACTCACCTCCCAGGACAAGCCCTCACTTGCTCAGAAATCCAGAAAAGGGAGAGGGATAGATACTAGGAGAGAAAGAGAGGAGACTCCTACAGATGACATCAGCACGGGGGATGCTATCCTGCTGCTGCCAGCTAGCTAGCTGGCTAATGTGATAAGGGTGCAGTATCAGAAAAGGGGAGGTGACATCACAGTACAGTACAACACTGACCATCAGGAGAGCAAAAGCAACTATCTCTCACACATGTTGTCTGAAATGTCAGATCATCAGTAAAACCAGTTGAAAAGCCAACTGACAACATGAAGAAATCTGCTCTGATAGGGCTGATAATAGTAAACTGGTGCATAATCTCCCCACTCTGAGTCGAGTACCGGTATTTGAAACTCACTCACTCAATCACAATCACAATCTGAACACCTCACCAAACACTACACAAAGTGCGAATGGGACAGTATCAATGGAAAATGCTTGTAAATCACCTCAGAAATGTTGCACAAATCTACAAATATACTGTAAGTAAGACAGCTGTTTTTCGCTCTACAGCTGGATCTACCAGCCTGGTTCCTACTGGACAAACTTGTAGAATAATTTGTGTCGACGTGTTCAACCTTTTCACGGTTTTCTTATTCTAAATTATGCATATATTCTAACCACTGGTCTGCATTGCCTCACACACTGGATTGGACCATGCTGATCATGGCAGGGTGGGTGCCTTCTTTAACTGGGACGTCGCTGCAGAAACTCTCTAATTTGGCGTAATTATAGATTAGCCATATGGAATCAGGGCATCTGCTGCGACCTGCTTCTGCTCAGTAAAGCTGGCAGAGGCCACAGAGTTACATACATTTGCCAACCAACCCCTAACTACCGGGTGTTTAGACATATGTATATCTTTCATCTTAATTAGGGAGGGTAAATGTAGAGCATGGTGTAAGATAAATAGGCTACTAGTTTCAGGGAGGGGTTTCTTCAAAATATGACTTCTAAAGCATTTATTTTTGGGGGATAAAAGAGTTTGGGACAGACATTCAATGAAGCTGGTTACCGCTTTGATTTCAAATGCATCATCATAATGCAGAATCCTTTCTGACTATTCTGTCTAGTTTCACTTTCTTCTACACTTCAACATCCTGTAAAGCCTCTAATGCACTCTGATGTTAGAGCCATCAAATTTAATGGCAAGAGTACATCTCTCATCTGTTTTTATTTTTACTATATTTTTTCTACAATATAAAACTGAAGCATTTTTTTTTCAAAGAAAGCAAAGAACATAGCTCTGCTTTGCTGTTTTCTGTTCTGTTCTGTTCTGTTTTGTTAAATTTAGTAAATGGTTGCTTCTGTGGATTATAGCTTTTTTGCATTGCAATAAATCATTGCAAACTTCAAGCGCGTTCTAGGCACAGGGAAGATAATGTTTTTCCTCACGGCTAAAAAAGGAAAATTGAATACTCCAATTTCCAGATTTTTGTATCGGGTTCAGTAAGCCTCACTAAAAGTTCACATTGACAGCAGTGCAGAAACGTTGCAGGCAGCTGAAACTTCTTGTGGGCCATACACTCAGCTTTTTTTTCCCATTCTTCTTTACAAAGGCAATTTATAGATGTGCAGCTGCCTCCCCTCTAAAACTCATTGACATGATCTTCCACTCTGCTAAATCGTAGCCTTTAGTTTGAGGAAGCCAGGTTACTAGAAAAGCTTATTGCAGGGTGTCTTATTCCCCGAAACATTAGCTTCTGTTAAAAAGAGCAAAGATTCCACTTTTCATTAACATGGGTTACACGCTCTTTAAGCACGACCACATTTTAGAGGATTCAAAAGAAGAAGCCTATATGGTTAGCCACAGCAAAATTCAGTCCTGTCATAAGCCCAGCCCAGGGCAGGGTCATGATTACAGTATGGAGAGTATTCACTTAAAAGTACACACGCACACACATACATACATAACTGTGTATACACTCCATTTACATCTGGATTTAAAAGGGATCTGTATCTGGATATGTTATTCAGATAATAAAAGATCCAATCTTGTCTTTTTGTTTACACCTGGTATCTTTAATGTGTTCTTGTTATCCTCATTGAGATCAACTCTCTGTCTTCCAGAGCAAAAGCTGCATGTGAATAATCCGAGGGTGTGGAAAATCAGCCCAAGACTCCCTTAAAAAAATTATCAAGTTTTGTGAGCTGTGTTAAGTTACGTAAAAGTTCAAAAAGTTTGTGAAATGCTGTCTATGACAAATTCTTATTCGTCTACTCTTACAAATTTAGTAAATGTACTCGTTAGTAAATTTACTTTTTGTATGTAGTTATTTCTTCCTTTGTCCCAGTGTGCTGAAATACCAGCATGTCGGCTACTCTGTGACAAGATAAATACAAGCCTTTTTACCTGCAGTTTAGGTGCACAGACAAGGGCAGGGCAAGCCGTCACAGACACAGTTATTTCTTATTGTACATCATTCATTAACCACCTGTATTGCTTTTAATTTCCTTCTTGCTTGCTGCCTCTCTAAATTTGAACAACAAATTATTTTTCATGCTAGCTAAAAACAAACATCTGTATGATGTGTAGCCTATGGATGCAATGTATGGAGTACACCAACCTAAAATCTGAAGACAATGTGAGCCAGACTACATTCAGATAAGGTCAGACAGATCGAATCACATTCCAGTCATGACACAATTACGCCTTCATTAACATGCATTTTTCCTTATCTGGATAAAGTGTCCAGATACAGACCACATTTTACAAGCAGGTGTTAATGGGGTGCCAGGAAGTTGAATGTGTGTGTATGTGTATGCAGGTGTGAACTCGCTATTTATGCTGTAACACCACCAGGCTGTTGTGTTCTCTTTAGTGAAGCAGATGATTATCGCAGGTGATAACAATGCGAGTGAAAAGGCCTTTTCCATTTTTAATGAACTCTCATGATGCATCAACACATAGCTCATGCCAGCAAGTTTCCATTACTCTCTGCAGATAAAAACATGCCCTCCAGAAGCCAGTATCAGCTCTCCACCAAGAAATGTGTATTGATTTCAACTCTGATGTCCAAGCTTTATTCTCTGAATATCCAATCCCAGCAGAGAAACTCAACCCTGAACACTTTCCTCACGAAGCAAATAAAAGCTGGCAGCAGACAGACATACTGTATGCATGAAGTTGCATCACATCACAAGCCTGTTTTACCATGCCATACCCTGGAACGAAACTTCAGGAATAGCGCCCGCTTTCTCGACAGCTGTGGAGGAACCGAGTGGAGAGTGAGGGAAAGCCTGACAACACAACAAATGCAACAGCAAACAGCTAAAACCATAGCAGCAACCTCACAGACAATATAAACAAATATCAGACACTCCACACTTGCGTTACATTTACACATTGTTGAAGTCATTACAAATATCACTCTGAAAATCTCTACATCTTATTAGTCAGGCATGGTCACAGTCAGGTCCTCTTCAGATACAGGTTTGAGTTTGGAGATGATGCGAGATAACACAAGCACGCAGACATTGACACAGCAGCATGCATCTGTGTCCTCAGCTGGTGTCTTACCCCAGTCAAAGTATTGATTTGCTCTAAGGTCTGAGCCTCAAACTCTGGGCTGTCGCTGTGATCAGAGGGGGCCAGGGAGGCCAGGCTGGTGTTGAGAGACTCACAGGTCTCTACACACACATCAGGCATTAAAGGAGACTTTAAGTACAGTGTGAAAGGAGAGAATAGACAGGAGCATAAAGGTTAGCTTTGGTTAGCTCTGGGTCTCTCATGACATTTGCAGGTTGTAAACCACTATGACTTGATTGGAAATACCGCGGAAATCTCAAACATGAGCCCATTAGTTGTGGGATCTATTAAGATCCACAAGCTAAACCCTCCTGCCACATGCAGGCTGTTTACAAGAAGACCATTGTTACTATTAAAGTGGAAAGAGAGAAGGAAGGAAATCTAAATAAAGCATTTCACTTGTACACGATGAACCTCCTGCTACCATGTTTACAGAGGTTAGGATGGAGGTGAAGATATGACATTTTAAAAGAGAAATCTTTCATATGTCTCTCTTGGAAGACAGAACATATAGGTAGGATGTACCCATTTTCACAAACTAGTCTGAGGCACTTGTGTAATGACATGGGATGTTATGAAATTACTATATGGAATTTGTATGACATTAGAATCTCTCTTTAAGACTGTCCACAATCAAGGCAAAAGAAGCTGCTTCAAAGAAAAGTCTGTATGAAGGTGCTGAGTGAATGTCAGCATGTGCTGAGTTTGGTGTTTACCGCAAATTGTCCCTGCTGGAGGGATCCCGCACTGGATGAGGCTTGTTGGTGGTAGCCATTTATATCATCTGCAAAACAAAAGCAACACTAGGTTAACAGCAGAAAGGTTGCAGAATGGCAGTATTCTGCAACCACTGTAAGAGAACAATAACAAATCTCAGACAGGCAGGCTGGTGGCTGTAAAGTTAAGTTTCAGGCACATGAACAACTGCCTGAGAGGAGCACTGACCAGCAGCCAATGTTGTGGTCTATATTTGTGCAGCATTTTGTGGCAGTGCTCCCACAGGCGAGACAGCATGACTGAACAGGATCCCTGTATACAGAGTAGCCATGTTGCTGTGCTGCGATTCTACTGCTACATGAATGACTGCAGGAAATGAGACTGACAAAACTGGCAACACCGCTGACTGTGTTCGAAAGTAAGAGCCACCTGTGCGATGAAACAAGGCTTTAACCATGATCAAGTTCTGCTTTCACCTGTCCCACATTGCCTGTCAAATGCATATAAACCCTTCCAGAGAACATTATAAGAAAAAGGACATGAACAAATGGCAGGTCAGATGGAAAAGCAAAAACAAACATCATGTACTGCTCGCACCACCATTGCCAGAAAAAAAAAAAAAAAACGAAAGCAAAAGAAGGTTTCAGCCTCTGTGTCTGTGTTTTAAAATAGAAATGTCCTAATTGATGGTCTCTCTGAGGTTATATTTAGTCTGAACTCGACGCAGAAAATGTGCTTACACAGACCTGAAACAAGCATTCAAACCTTGTAATATGTAAACCGTCTGTGTCTCTACGTTATTACGCACCAAGTCAACAAAGTATAAGTTAGTAGTTCAAAACTAAAATGAATGACATTTATCATAAAAGCTTCACTCCAGAACTGAAACAGGGTGCAGCCTGTGATGCAGACCTTTGTTTTTTATTTCATCGACCAACTCATGGTTTTTTTCACTTAAGCATTACTTAAATGACTAAGCTCTTGATAATGTCACAGAGAACATGAAAGCTTACTGTTAGCATACACAGCGACCCCATTAAGAGGAATGCTTGACAATCAGTACTATACAGTACAACTACTGCAGATATGGACTTGAAGCACACAAAACACAGCTGCCCTTTTATGCAAGAGCTTCATGGTGTTTTAGCAACAGCAATAAAGCCAACTTCTTGTTTCACCTTCCTTAAAAAGCAGTAATGACACTGACTTTGATTTGGATTGGATCCAAATTATATTTCTTTCACAACATATGAGAATTCCTTTCCAACAGCTGAGCATATTTTTGCACAGTTGGACGCAGTATTAGAGCAGTCAGTATTACCCACTCAGCTATGCCAAGAGACTTTTCCCACCTAGCTAAGAAGCCTCCACAGTTAAGGCTTTGTTCAAGAGAGAGCAGCTGATCACAGTGGAAATGCCACAAGGCTGCTTCTGTCTCACTTCTTTATTACTGCAGCAAGCAAACAGACTCAAGAGAGCAAACGTCTTGTGTATTATTTACACAAAGTTATTTTACAACTCAACTCACTATACTGATACTAAAAGGCAAACCCTGCTGACTCCAAAAAGAGAGATACTGTTTCTGTTCAGCTGTACTAAATATTGCACATATAGTTTTTCAGTGTTACTACCTTGCTAGGGTGGTAACGGAAATTTGGCAGCCTTACTTCAAACTGCTTAATTTTACATATAAACACAGCAGCTGGGTTTGTTATAACTCAACGCCCTGTTTAGGGCCACAAGTTTGAGCGACACGTACATCTGCCAGGTCAGCTCACAAGACAATGCTAGATAAATGTAATCCATATTTACAGTAAGGATGAGTGCTGATGCAACAACGGGCAATAATCCATGTTAGTCTAAATCTGCATGGTCAAACCAAAACCACTGGTAGTTTGGGAATCTACCTACAGTATGTTCAATGTGGTTTGGATCTGCATTTAAATACAGTGCACAACCGTTTGTAAGCAAAGTGCGAGACCTTGAGCTTCCTACATGTTTTGAGCTGTGTGACAGCAGTCAGATTTACCTTAAAATTACATTTAAAGACTCTCATACTACACATTTTTTTCATTCATTTAAACTCTGAATGTGGAATGTGGAATCTGGAAATACTAGCAGCCTGGGGATATGCAACATTAATAGTGAGAGTTCTTGAGTATATATTTACAACCTGAAAATTCACTTTCGCTGACCCTGTCACACAATAGTAATGCAATATAGATATTCAGTTCTGATGGCTAGTGGAAATTACCTCCAGCCACCATTGTAGAATGTATGTACCACTCTATTAAAATGATCAAGATTTTGAGTATTACTGTGATTTAAAGTTGTGGAGCTGTGTGTGAGGTGGGGATAAACACAGCTTCCGCTGTTATCTCAACACACCATAAACACACAACACCAAGGGAACAGTAACTAGTTCATGAACCTGTAGTGATCAGTCACACTTCAGTCTCAGTTAGACTGCTATCATATGACTCTCTCTATGTTGCTGATGAAACACAACACTTTCACATCAATTCATACAGGTAATGATTCGGCAACACCATAAATGGTTAAAAACACAGTCCAAAGTGTTTAAAATTCACATTTAGCCAAAAGCAGAGAGGGATTTGAGGTTTGTGCTGGTGGATAACGTGGCTGTCTGCAAGTGACAGGGTGTTTCCAGTTAGCAGGCCAGCTGTCAGAGGCCGACTGGTTTTGAGTCACTGCTGTTTTCATTGAAAGACAGCCAGACCATGAGCTGGTTATGGTGTTAAAGGGGATATGTGCAGTCTGCATTTTAAAATAGTGGAGCAAATGTGACTTTCATTTAGTACAACAACTAACAATTATTTTAAAATGGCAGAAAATGGTGAAAAATGTAAATCTGTGTTTCCAAAAGCTGAATATGACGTCCTCAAATTTTTTGCTTTGTCCACAACCCAAAGATATTCTGTTTACATGTCACAGAGGGGTGAAGAAACCAGAACATATTCACACTTATAAAGCTGCAATCAGAGAATTTTGACTATTTTTTAAAAATTACTCAAATCAATTGATGAATTATCAAAATAGTTGGCAATTACTTTAATGGATGACAACTAATCGATTAATTGTTGCATTCATTCAAATTCATTTTAAGGTGTCCTGTTTGTAGGTGTACAGGTTGTTACTGGCACTGTAAACACTGTAATGTAGTTGTCCCAGGAAGCCAGCACATACTAGTAATGTAAATTTAATTTAATAGAGTATGTGCTGCCTACCTTAGTTGTCAACTGAGTAATGTTAGAAAGTTTCAGTTGGTGGAAGCACGACCACGATATTCTTTTATATTATAGTTTAGAGGGGCTTGCAGTTTGCAGTGTAATGTTTGTTTGGTACCTCTCGAAAACTTTTGTCTATTTTTAAAGTTCTTCCTCAGGCCGTGTAGACTGGGGAATACCAACCTCATCTTAGAATTAATTGATTTCCCAGTGGGACGGTATCTCAACACTAATGAAGGTCAGCACTGTAACTTCATAGCAACATTTTAAATGTGACGCTACGGATCTGCAGCTCTAGGGCAGACCGGCCGGCTCCGGTTGTTAGCTAACGTTACTCACCGCTTAAAGAGTCGGTTGGGCTCATCTCAATTAAACTGTCCTCTCCCGCTTTCCCCGTTATCCGATGCATGTCGAGTCCCTCGTGTACCCAAGTCGCGTTTATCGGTCCTCATGTACACCAGGGTATCCCCAGCCAGACGACTTCTGTCCCGCCTGAGCTCCGAGCCGTTCCCTTTCGCTGCCGTCCTCTTCAGAGACGCCCCAGCTAACGGACCAGGCTACTTGGCAAACTGCCTCCTTCACCCACTGAAGGAGTGCTGCATCACCTCAGCCCAGAGGGAGGTTTGTGAGGGGAGTGGCTCCACGCCACAAGCCAATAGTCTGAGCGTGGCTGGGGATAAACAGATATTATACCCAAATACCTACACTTTAGGCACGGTACGACTGAACGAACACAAACGGACGGTTCATATATTTGACAAGTGTTAGCATATAAAAGCTAACGTTAGCTAACAAACAAATTGGAGGCGAACTTTCCTCCATGGAGTTCATTAACGTTAAAACTACACAACTGGTATTGTAGTTGTACACTTCTGTATTTTGCTTACCAAGAAAGAAAAGAAAGCAAATACAGCCAGATGGAGACTAGACAGTCATCTATTGTCAAGTCAGAGGCTAATTTTTATGGATGAGGGTTCTGAAGAGTGCTTGACAGTTGACACCTGCCAGCCAATCAGAAACCAGCTTTTTTTTCCTAATGAGGTTGAGGAGATGTCAATACAGCCACTTCATGAGAGGGAAGTGAAACCAAGTGTACTAACAGACTTAAATATAACGACATAGTAGCAATTAGCATGTGATAACATCCTCAATCAAAGTCAGATAATTTAAATAAGGCTACATGAAACAAGGACAGACTATAAGGGTTTGGCTTTCGATGCCCTGTCACTATGTTCTCTTAGATGATTTGTTTGCTTTTATAAATTCATTTTTCTTGTCCAGAGCCAGAGCTTCCAGGGACTCCTTCACAGCAAACCACATGAGCCTCTTAACTGGTGCTTTTTCACAACTGTTTCGTATCAAGGATCCCGCAAGAGACTCCAGTCTCCCACCTGAGATTAGCTGAGGAGAAACATCTGTTCCCATTATAATTACAGAGTGAACCATCAATAATCGTTGTCGGCTATAATTGTCAGTAAGATAGAAATATAGGCGTGCAGTTCTTTGCTGAAGGACCCTGTCAAGGACCCGGCCTGTGGAATCAAGTGGACCCTGCAGCACTGACTCGGATGTTTAGTTTAGTATAGATTCGTTTTGGTTAAAGCATTGTGATGTTTGGCTCTTCTCCCCAGTCCTTCACACTTCTGTATTTGTTTCCTCTGTGACAGGGAGCTCAGGAAGGGGTCCATCAGCAGCGCCCCTGCTCCTCCCAGCCACCTCTCCAGCACTCCGGTCAAATTTAGTAGCAGCGGCCCCCTCTGTCGCCCTTCAAGTGGTTTACACGCTCCTGTACTGGTGTAATTATGTTATCCTCCTCTATGGGGTGTGGCCGAGGACAGAAATACAGCTGCTTATTTTCGCGACCACTTTTTCTCCAGCCTCTCCCCACTTGACATGTGGGTCTTCTTGGGTGTGCACCGCCGTCATAGATTTGCAAGGCTAATGGTAAAAATCTTCTTTAATAACAGGGCACGGAGGGCCACCCGTCTGACATGTTAGTTTAGTCATGTTAAGTTTGCAGTCAAAGAGGGGATGGGAGACAGAAATAAGTCCACGGGGCTGCGCAATGGGAATCGCATGTAAGAGGTACATTTAAAAAAGCTCACAAACATCAAAGAGGCCTACCTATTTATAGAGATGTCTCCTGCTGCAAGTGTACTATAATTTTATGAAGATATAGATTTAAAAAATTACATTTTAAAAGTATGGAAGTTCAAACACACCAAGACACCAGTGTGAAAAAAGTAACAGTCCTGCATTTAAAGTTTTGCAGAAATAAAGGATCTATCCGTAATATATTCTATAAAGTCGATCTATTAAAAGCAAAAGTACTCGTTATGCAGAACTAACCTTTCTGCAGGATAATATTTATATCACATTATTATGACTATTTGTGCTTGAAACAGCATTTTCAAAGTAGTGGCTGAGGTAAGGAGTAAAGCAAGGAGATTTTCAATCATATTTTACAGGTTGGTCATATATGCTGTTTTTAATGTTGAATATGAATATAACACTATAATGGGCTATATAAAAAAAGAAGCTTAAGCTTAAATGAAGTTGTGGAGTAAATAGGTGCAATACATCCCTGTCAAATGTGGTGTTCAAGATGCATATTCACAGAATTCTACTTAAGCACAGTTATTTCTCAGCACTAAAACCTTCCTGTGTCTAAGGTAACTGTTAATCTGCTCAGTGACTTTTGTTTTGGTACTTCCTGTAAACGTGGACTGTGGAAAAACTGCATGAATTAATTTACCTGATACATTTTGATGAATTTAGGTTTTTAGTTTTGACAACCGTCTTTTAAAAAAAAAAAAAAAAAAAAAAACAACTTTACTTCAGGTTTGTTTATTTCCATGCTGGTTCGGGCACTCAAGACTTAATAGCCTGTTCTTCTGTGAATGGTAATGGACCTGCTCAGCCTTTCCATTAGAGACCCGGAGATGCGTTCATTGTGATTTCATGACTCAAAGAGAAGAAGTGTTATTTTTAAGCAAATGTCGCAGTCAGTGCTGACCGACGAGTGTGGGATGATTCAGCCGGTGTTGAACAGGCTATCGAAAAGTCCCTGTGTTTGCTTCCATCTAGCGGTGGATGTAGGCTACGTTATTATGCATCAGTGAGGAGGAGGAGGCAGCAGCAATGTGCCATTCCATTGCACCTGTGAAGCCACATCGAGATAGTCTCTATCTGCCTGCAGCTTCTGAAACACACAGTAGATCCAGCTTGTTTGTGTGATTGATGACCGCATCTTTGCACCGGCTGAACAAAGAGGGGGTAAAAAAAAGGTGGAGGCTCCAAAGATATATGCTCTGACATCAGCAACAGGTAGAGTCGCTTTTGTTGCATTCCTCAGCTGGTAGTACAACAACACGTTTGTTCCTGGAGGAAGTGCGGAAGTTGCTTACTGCATGTCCAAAAGCCCTCATGTAATTTTTACAGTCGTGCTGATCGGTGAGCGAGGCTGAGGCTTTGGGAGCACTGAATGGTGACTGACGCTTTTTTTGTCTTTGTCTTTTTCTTTTTTTTTTTAAATCCGGGAAGTCGCATCTGCATTAACTCATCATGCCCGTCCACAGGAGGCAGGTAGGAGGCTTCATTCATACATCCTAATACAGAGATTGTTTGGATACATAATGTAGGAGCTGACCACAGATCAGCTCCTACTTTAAGCTTCTGTTATGTGGCCATTGGCCTGCTGCTGTCATTTTAACATGCCTGCCAATCCTGCACTAAATAGCTCCAACAGAAGGTCATTTTGGTGCTGTAGGAGACCCACCCTCACACAGATCCACACCACATAATACTGCTTTCGTCTGAATTAGGGCTGAACGGGATCTGTGTACTTCCACTGGTATCATCATGTTGTGCGTCTAGGTCTGCCACTCCTTCACTATGTTGGCCTCCATGTAACCTGTGTGTAGGCTGCTCCTTAAGTGAATAGCATGGATTGGCATGAGAGTGAGAGCACATTTGCATGCCATGCCGTTCAGTCGGGTTGGATTAACCCTCCTGGCTGACAGTCCTCTATGGTGAGTCAGGATCGCCACAGGTTTCTGTCAGCACTGTGGCATTTGCTGACACACCCCCACGTCATAGTTAAACAGGATTCTTTTGTACCTGATGCCCTCTTTGCTGATTTTCACAAGCTTTATAATTACATATCAGTGGAGTGATGAAACCAAATTATCAATTACAGTGAAATCATCATACATCAGTCACTCACATCATATCACTATCACTATCATTCACTCGTGATGTGTGAATTTGGCATTATTGTGCTCATTGAGTGACAATATTTTCTTGTACAGCCCAGTATTGAACTACTGGAATTAATGGGAGTGGTGAGAGAGAACGGCAATGAACAGACATCACTTCCTCCTGTGGTAAGAATTGAATGTGTCCACTTTAACATGTTCACCAGTGCTGTCCATCACAGATTAAGACTGATCCATACAATGTCTGAAAGTCTGACTTTGGCGTATCCTTCTTGTCACGCAGCACACTCCACTGTCGTACGACTACGTCCTGGTTGCCAAAATAGTTGAGAACCAGGAGAAAGAGGCTTTCAAGAAGCAAACTGAATACATTGAGGAACTGAAAAAAAAGAACATGAAAGTCACAGTAAGTGTTCAATGAAACGAAGATTTATCTGTACTCTCTCTGTCCAGAGTGACAGTGTTGCAAAGGTCATGGTTGATTAATTCACCTCATCTCTATTTACATCTCTTAGACAATTATAGATGATGATCTCGTCTTCTATGGGATTCAGGCGCCTAAAGAATTTTTTGAGAAGTACAGGTATCTGCTCAAAGTGTCTGATGCTTGTAACTGGAGCTCGGATCAGAACGTTGTACCACTCAGCACCAGGTAAACCGTGTTGCCGTAGCTTTTTTTGACAATCACAGATGCTATTTGAAGTATCTCTGATTGTTTACGTCCTCCGTACGATGCCGTTCCAGTGCGAATGAAAGAAGTTTTGAAGTCTCGTGCTGCGTGTTAAGCTTTTGTCCTCATTTCAGGATAAGGATTGTCCACTTCATCTTGAATCACACCCCTCTTCGATCGGGAGGTGAGAAACTCTTGCTTCATTTAAATAAATACTAAATAATTCATGGAATATTATTATAATATTATCAATACCGCAATGTGCCCAAGTGCAATATCTAAAACACAGGAGCTGCAGTTTTGTGATGAATGTAAAATGTGTCACAACATGGCATTATAAATGAAGCGTTGTGGTGCTACAGAGATGCCCCGGCCCACAAAACATATTTTGCAGACATAAGGGATCATACCTGTGTGGCACAGACCCCAGCCAATATCACACCATCATAATTTTTAGATGTTTTTTTGAATGAAAATGAAAATTATCACTCAATCCGTTAAAATATATCGATCAGCCTGACTATATTTACAACCCCAATCCTCCTCAGCTAATCTGACGCCTGACCATTCATGTCAATCTTCTCACCTTTTATTCTTCTCAGAGAGTTTGCGGGATCTTATGATGATGAAAGTTTTTGAGGCAAAGTTCTGCTTGCATGAGGTAAACATACACACATTCTGACATACAGTATAAACCTTGTGCTTTCTAGTGTATCTATGATTTATGGTTAACTATAATAGCTTGCAATATTGTCACCGTATCTGGCCTGATAATTGCATTATTACCCACACTTTAAACAGTCAACTTTGGCCATAAAGACTACATGAATACAGGATGCACACATCCTTCTGGTTAAGATACAGTTAGAGTTACAGTTAAGTGACACAATTATCTACTGATAAATCTCTTCTTTTCACATGGCTGCTTTGCTTTTCTTTTCTCTGTGAAATTGTGAAGTGAAACCTGGCAGAGGCCGGCCAAAACAATAGGTTGCTGCCAAAAAAGTATTTGTTCACAGAGACACTATAGGAGTCATATGAGTGCAGTGAGTCATTCAGTTCTGGGAGTAAGTGGGCATGTGTGATTTATGTGTGCATGTGTCTTCTTCTGTCTACATAAAAACAGGGAGGAGAAGTTGTTTCCATGAAATTAAATATCCAGGAAATCGAAACAGAAATACATTCCTTATTCTAAATATGAGGCAGCATTAGTTTTGGATGCCATTGTAATTGTAGATATAAGATAGTAAAATCAATTAAAATTAAAATTGTATTAAATTTTACATTGTAGGCTTCTGTTTTCAGTTTGACTGTATGTTAACCAATGTGTATGAAGCTTCTTCATGTGGACGATTTCCTTTGATTTTTTTTGTCCTTCTGCTTTCAGAAAAAGAAACAGAGAGAGCTGAAGGAGAGCTGGGCACGATGGACAGCCTGTCTCCAAGGGCAACCCATAACTGCTGTCAGGTTTGGACTGCAACACAACAGCCTATTCATCACCCTGCTCTTTACAGTTGCAGTTATTGCACCATTATTGTTTTCTATGTCATCCTACTGTGAAGTAGGTTCTACTAACACGACAACAGCAATCATGCCACCCCCCACGCATGATGCAGGCATTGTTTTGACTCATTATTTAAGAGGATGTACAGCACTTAACGCTGGTGCAGGTCAAAGATGTTGTCGTTGTCTTTAGATTCACAATGGAAACATGCATCATGTGTCCAATGTTAAGTAAAAATATGTATAAGCTTCATGCTAATTCAAGTTAGCTGTGCCTGTGAGCTGTAATTTCAGCACCGACATTAAGCCTTTCATCAATCCAATCGTGCCAAGATGCACTGGACGTCATCACTCCACGTTTCGGTCAAGTGCTTGTTGTCCTCATACCCAAGTGCAATTATTTGAAATAGCAGCAGACTAAAACACACCCACGTGAAAAAAATCTGAAAATTTACGTTGTACAAATTAAAAACTGTATATGTTTATATATCAACATATTGTTTCTATTTCTGCTGATAAAAGTCATTTTTCTGCAGATTATACACTGACAGTATAATTTTTCAAATGATTGTTTAGTGCCAAATACAAATCTTAAATGTATGCCTGAAACAGCATGACATGTACATCATGTGTACAACATCATTTAGACAGAAAGCCCATAGAGTACATAAAGTATAATGTTGTATATAATCTGTATGAAATTGGTTGCAAACATCACTGTAATTACAAACCCTATTCCAAAGAAGTAGTGACACTGTGCAGAGCATAAATAAAACAAAATCTGATAACTTGCTGATCCTTTTTGACATACACTCAATTGAAAACAGTGCAAAGACAATATATTTAATGTTTGACCTCATCAACTTCACTGATTAAAAAACTGCTTATTCTGAATTTGATGACAGCAACACATTTCAAACAAGTTGGGACAGGAGCAACAAAAGACTGGGAAAGTTGTGGAACACTCCAAAAACACCTGTTTGGATCATTCCACAGGTAAACAGGTTCATTGGTAACAGGTGATAGTATCATGATTGAGTATGAAAGGAGCATCCTGGAAAGGCTCAGTTGTTCACAAGCAAGGATGGAGCGAGGTTCACCACTTTGTGAACACATGACTGTGTAAAGGATGTTACTACATGGGAACACTTTGAAAAAACATTGTTGGTAAACACAGTTCATTTGCAAATGATTAATTTCTGTTTTTTATTTATGTTTTACACAGCGTCCGACTTTTTGGGAATCACAGTTTTTCAATGTCTACGAATTGCAAATGTCTGTAATTTTCCTATGATGATCTGTGTGATATGTGATATGTGTCTGTGTGTTTTTGTATCAGGAACTACTTTGGGGAAAAGGTGGCCTTGTACTACCTGTGGTTGGGCTGGTACACATATCTCCTCATCCCCCCTGCTCTCATCGGGGTCATAGTCTTCCTTTATGGCCTTGCCTTCTTCAACAGCTCACCCCTCATGTACGTTTCTCCACGACTCCACAGTATCTTTGTCGTAACAGCACATTTACACTGTATTGAATTAAGTGCTTGCTGTGTTTATAGAAAGGAGGTTTGTGAGGCTGACACAGTCATGTGTCCACTTTGTGACAAGAGATGCAAAGTGTGGCAGCTCTCCGACACCTGCACATATGCCAAGGTACGTGAGTGCAAGTAAGGTCGACAGCTAAGTGTTTCCTGGTCTGTTTGTGCTCACTGCTGGTCCTGTCTGCCAACAGGTGAGCCTGCTGTTCGATAACAATGGCACAGTACTCTTTGCGATGTTCATGGCGGTGTGGGGTGAGTTCTGTGTGTCTCTGTGACACAAGTATTCTTGTGTTGATAGAAATAATCATGTATTTTCAATATTCAGATCACAGTTTGAGATACATCAATGTGATTTGTTTCATAGCCACTAACGCCTGTGCAATAGACACATTAGATAAGAAATAATTGAAAATCAGGGCGCTTTTCTCCAATACTGCATTTTTCGTCCAAATGTTTTTGGCTTTACTGTACAACTTGTACAATCAAGTCTTTTATCTGCCTCAAATTTATTTTATCCAACTGCCTGGATGTTTTTCATGATCACTGAGACATGCACTGCCAAGGAGCTGAGAGAACCTACTCGTCCTGGCTGCTCTCATCTTAATCGCCCAGGCCATCTGGCCATGGGGGTGGTCAAGCCATCTATAAGATCATATAAATGCTATGTCACTTTCTTCTCAGCATCTCGGCTTTTAATAACTCTGTGTGTTTGTGGATTTTTAAATGTTTAGAGTCTGTCATCTGACCTCTCCTATTCAAATTCATATGTGTTCTAGAAATGAAGGATTCAGGCAAGATGAAAATTGACTTGAAGGAAGTTTATTAGCACAGCTGTTGAAACAGTTCAAGAGCAGCAACTGCAGTCTTCGAAGAAAAAAGCGATCACACGAGAGCATATTCAGTATGAAAGGAAGTATGTGAGGGAGGGCTGAGATGAAGAAAGAGAAAGAATGCGTCAAGGACAGAAAATTAGAGAAGTGCTCCCTGCTGAATGGAAGTCCCCTTACAATACAGATTAGAAAAACAAAAAGAAATCCAGTATAATTTTGCATTCACTGCCTGGAAAACAGGCTGCTGCTCAGATAGTGCAATTTACCACCAAAGTAGCAGTTTACAGTAAGACCACATAAGTAGGGATCAGCTCCTGAGTTTTCTGCCGCCAGATTTCTAATTTCTATTTTTAACTAAAGCTTTCATCCACTAAACCTAACGTGAACTACTCTATATCCAAAGTTGTCTTACTTCCCAGAACTTGAACGCAACTCCCATCTTTGTAACTGTATGTCTTGGCTGATTCAGCACAGTAGTTTTTATGACTGGCCTTGTGCCAGTATGCTGTAGCCAAAAGCAAACTGTGTATCTGGCAAAATTAAAATGTTTTCACAGGATGTTAAAGCTTCATTGGAGGCATGTTAATAGTTTCATACACAAAACTGCTCCCAAACATCATGGAAGTAGCAAAAGCTATACACCAGCATGGATACTTGCTTTCAGAAACTGTTTATTTGTTTATTTGTTAGTGGATCCCCATTAGCTGACGCCTGAACTAGCAGCTAGTCTTCCTGGGGTCCACACTCACAGCATAATACTAAAAGTATACAAACAAGAATACATAATTGAAAGTAAAATAAATTAAAGCAAGAAAAGATAAAAACCGAGAAAAATAAGTTTTCTCATGAAACAATTCCTGTCACTGTTGTGCAGTCCTCATATTGTTGTAGACTGACTGAGCTCACTGAAATCTCTGGTCCTCACAGCAACACTGTTTTTGGAGTTCTGGAAGAGACACCGGGCTTCCTATGTGTGCGAATGGAAAGTGTCTGACTGGTGTGAGGAGGAGGTATGATCGGTTTTGAACATTATTTTCTTTGGTAACGTTTCAGTAATACCAGTTCAGCGCTCATTAGAATTCATGGCTGTGTGTGTTTTTTCTATTATGTTTAACTGTAGGAGGAACTGATCCTGGAAATCGTGAACAACGCCAACTGTGAGCCAAAACAATATAAGCACTCCTACCTGCGCAGCACTGTGGTTTTAATCTGTGTCACAGCTATGGTGGGTGTCATTTTTATTTCTTCACATACAGTATTTAAAGGGCTTGTACACCTTTAGAGTTCAGATTTGGTTTTAGTTAAAACGTTCAAAAAATAAGGTAACCTCAACAGAATGTAAAGAAGTAACAGAGATGGCGTCATGTCAAAGAAATGTTGTATTGCAGAGATACTGAAATTAGCATGCTAACCAGCTAGCTACGGTCAGTCCTCTTGTGATGCCACCCCGTACCTCAAAAGGCACATCACAAAGACACTTCAATTGAACTCTACAGAAACAAAATAAAATTCACCAAAACTGTCTTGTCTTTCCACTGTTACAGTAGTCCAGCTATAGATGCTGAGGCTAACTGAGCTAACTAGCTAACAGCAGCTAGTAGCTATAGCCAAAGATAGCCAAGTGTAAAGTGAGCAGCCGTAAGTGGTTACTCTGGTTTTAAGATGCCCCCTATTTGTTTGGAGCGACCTTCGACAGGTGACCTATCTCACACATTGTACCTTTAAAATAAGAATCAGGTTAAAGTTGGGAAAGGTTTGAGTTTACTGACCAAAGTTAGAATCAAAAGCTGCAAAACATGTAGTTAATTGAAGCCCTCACAAGATACAAATTAGTGTTTTTGTGTTGTTTCCACAGATATTAGTGATCATCGGCCTGACACATGCCTTGGTGGTGTTCAGGGTGATTGCAGCAGTGCTCTTGGCTGAGGGGTCGTGGGAGTTTCTGAGCAACCACTCGAACAGCGGGGCAATGATGCTGGGGGCCGTCCTCCATTACCTCATCATCACGGTCATGACACGGGTGGGTCTCTAAATGAGCAGCTCTGTTTCCTGTTGGTAATATCCTCTGTGACTCTGAACATGCTTTTGTCCTTGCAGATCAACAGGATCGTAGCCATGAAGCTCTGTGAAATAGGTACGTTTACTGTACCTGCTGTAATTTTAATATGTCGCCAAACTTTAAAGAGATGCAGTAACACTAATGTCCCACTCCTGGCAGAATTCAACTTCAGCTTTAAAAATATTGTCCTTTTATAATCCTATTTTAAAACATAATGCATTTCAGGAATAGAAAATGCTGTCGATACCAGTTTTAGAGTTGTCAGTATGGTAGGCAGTGAGAACAGGCAAACAAATGTAGGGGAGCTGAAGCAGGAAGGCAGGTAATTGGACTGAAAGCAGGTCAGACACACAGATAACAGACAGATAACTGGCACCAAGTCCAGGCAGGAAAAAGTTGTCCCTCCACACTGTGGACCACATCCAGAGTCCACTCTTACTATCAAGGTTCAGGGTGGATATTGGAATGGGGCCACCGTATGCATATATACTGACTGGGGAAATGAGGGCAAGTTGTAAATATAATGTGAATGATGAATGTGATAGATCAGGTGATATTCAGATGAGGGCAATTCACTGAGGCAAACTAGAGAACAAGAGGCATGACAGGATGTAAAACCCCAGTTCCAACAATGATGGGACGAAGAATAGATAAAAACAGAAAGTGATCATTTACTAATCCTTTTTGACATATATTCAATTGAAAACAAAGACAATTTAATGTTTTACCTCATCAGCTTCACTGATGATTTTGTAAATATAAGTGCAATATCACATGCCTGTGAATATTCTCATCCATCCAGGTCATTGTAACCTTTAGGGCATTCAATCGTTCGCAACTGGACCTCGTCAGTTTGTCTTACAAGACGTTTCGCCTCTCATCCGAGCAGGCTTCATCAGTTCATGCGCACCAGACTAGATAGGACAGCTCTAGTCCTAGTCCAAGCATGTTTCCAGCATAAGGAAACATGCTTGTATGGTACAGACCTCAACAAAAATCATCATCACTATTTTTAGATTTTTTTTTCAGTGAACATTTAATGCAAAAATTACCATTCCCGCTAAAATTGTGACTCATTGCATATCATAATACCTGTCAAAATAATCTCAGTATTATTTTTTTGCATATCTTTCAGCCCTAGGTGTAATTAATGATATTACTGTAATTAATAATTGCTGTGTCCATTTGAACGACCCACTTTAGTGAGGCAGCATGTTTTATATCAGGGCCCTGGAACTGGCACAGCTAATTAGAATGCATCCATCATGAAGTAATTAATTTCACCTGTGTTTTTCCTGCTATGACATGCTGATTATATTTTTGTCAATTGTGTCCTGCAGGGAGCCAATTAAGTTCATTTGAACACCCAAAACTATATCTTAATAGTGTGTGCACCAATATAATATTTTTTAGATGAATAGAACATAAATAGAGGTCATAATATAACAAATGTTAAATTTATATTCTGAAGTAGTGCTTCCCTCACATGTGTGACATTGATTGGTCCATCCATTGACCAAATAGTGAACTGCATTAACACAAAGTCTGTCTTTACCAGAGAAAACAAGATCATTTGCTGCCACAGAGAAGAGTTTCACAGTCAAGATGTTCACCTTCCAGTTCTTCACCTATTTCTCCTCCCTCTTCTACGTCGCCTTTTTTCTTGGCAGGTAAGAGCTAGTGGACTCTGATGCTTATTAACATAATTTCAGCCTTGTCACCCAGCTCTAGACTCAGTTTCCAAACCCACACAACACATTGGCATAACGTAAAGGACTCAAAATCCATGTCCAGATGAAGGGAGCTCATTGTTCTTACTCAGGCATGTTGTGTCTTTCTAACATACATGACAGGATAAATGGCCATCCTGGTGGTTATGTCCGAATTGCAGGGAAATGGAGACTAGAGGAGGTGAGTGATATAGATATGACTAAATATATAATATATTTTACATTCAAATATTGCATCTGATTGCATTTCGAACATTTCACTCTCCCCTCACTCTGCAGTGTCATCCTAGTGGGTGTCTCACAGACCTGTTTATCCAAATGGCGATCATAATGGTACTGAAGCAAACCATCAGCAACGTGTTTGAGTTCACTGGCCCGTAAGTATAAACGAGATTTGCGATTATATACATGTGCGTCGTGCAATCCACTTAGTTGGCCGTAAGTCTGGTCTCTGTGTCCGGTTTGCATCAGCTGGTTCTGCAGGTGGTTAAAGAGAGGGAGAACCCAGAAACTACAGAGGAAATGTGCCTACTGCTACCTGAAAGATGAAGCAGAGGCCAAACATGGAGCTGAACTGTGTGACAACTGCAAGCTTCGGAACTGGCTCAGCAACTACCGGCTCAATGATGTTGACTCCTTCAGCCTGTTTAATGAGTTTCTGGAGATGGGTATGTCCTCTGCTAACCGCTGTGACATCAAAACAACCATACAAATACTGCTTTTGGCAAATGCTATTCTTCTTTGCTCTCTCGTTAGTGATCCAGTTCAGCTTTACCACCATATTTGTGGCAGCGTTTCCTCTTGCTCCTCTGCTAGCCCTCATTAATAATGTCATTGAGATACGCTTGGACGCCATTAAAATGGTCACTCTGGAGCGCAGACTGGTTCCCAAGAAAACTAACGATATTGGTGAGGAGACATTTGAACCAAGAATGAATTTGATAGCTCATATTTTGGCAGTAAAATGTTCCTCACGTCAACGTTTCCTCTCCTCAGGCGTGTGGATAGACGTCTTGGAGGCTATCGGTGTCTTAGCTGTCATCGCGAACGGGCTGGTCATAGGTGTATCTTCAGACTTCATCCCTCGATTGGTGTACCACTACCGCTATGGCCCGTGTGCTAACGGCACGGCAGCAGACGTTGAGTGAGAATGCCCATTCTTTTCGAAAAAGTTCATGTTCTGTCATGCTGTGTGCAACATTCACTTATAAATAAATCCTTCTGCTTTTCAAGCTGCATGGCTGGTTACATCAACAACACTCTCTCCATCGCACGAATGGGTGACCAGAACATACTCAACGAGTTTTCACCCGATCAGATGGTCACTGCTAGTGGCTTGAATGTCTCTCACTGCAGGTCTGTTCGTTTTTAGTCTTATTTGTCTTCAACGGCTGTTCTTTAACTGGCACAACTCTTACATTCGGGTTAGGGGAAGCCAAAGCTGAAACATATCATTTGAGTAACAGCAGAGTGGAAAGTTCTCACACTGCTCACTACCAGTGTTAGTTGCTGTTCAGCAGTCGCAGTACACTCCCATGTTCTGTTTTTATCCTGCTACTGTACTATTTACACTGTTACTGTTCCTGCAAGGACTGTGCAACCTCAGTACATAGAAGTGTGATATAAATAAAGTCTAAATTCTTACGTCAGCTTAACATCAGCTTTCTGTTCCCATTCACAGCTACAAAGACTACAGGAGCAACAAGGACTACAGTTTTACGCCACAGTTTTGGCTAATTTTAGCTGTGCGCTTTGCATTCGTCATCCTGTTTGAGGTGAGGCTTAACTGTGACCAAACAAGAAGCCGCTAACCACCTTTTCTTACACTGACACTTACACTACTTTCTGTGGGCAGTCTTTTTTTTGTACTGTAGCGATGCAACAGCAAAATCCCATGGTGTCCTTCCAGCTTGTCTAGTTTGACACACAGGATGTTTCACATGCATTTCAGATTGGTCACCTGTTCTATAAAAAAATTAGGGAGTGTTCAGTGAAATCACATTTTTCACAGTTAGAAGAGGAGATTACATTCCTAACATTGTTCTCTGTGCCTGCAGCACGTTGTCGTCATATGCAAGTTCATTGCAGCCTGGTTCGTACCGAGCGCTCCCATGCAAGTCAAGAATGACAGACTCTTTGATAAACTCAACAGACTAAAAGAGGAGCTCAGGTGAGTCTCAAATAGTATCCGGTTAGACTGGTGTGGCAGCTGGTTGCCAAAAAACGGACGATCTTGCTAATCCGATGCAGGAATTGGAATGGCTATCAAGACAGAAAAAGGTGGATCAGTGCATCTCTAACCCAAATAAGAACTGCATGTTTCTTTTCATGCTGGTGTTTCGGAAATTAGCAAGACAGGCATCTTCATACTTTAAATTTGACTGATGTGCTGGGTTGATTAGTATAATATCTTCTTCACTTATTACCCTGTCAGAAGTCTGTTTATCTTGTGCTTCATGTTTTGCTGTCTGAAAAACAGTCTAGCTAAACTGATGCTAGCGTTCGTAGCATCACGTCATTTGTTTCTTTAATGAATCAGACTCATTTTTCACAGCAGACAGTCTGACGTGTCTGAGCAGGAAAATCTATCTATCTAGATGGACCCTGCAACTGAATGACATCTCATCAGTAACTAATACTGCTCTGCAATGGCACAAATTACTGCTGTTATTAGACACACCTGTGCTGGACAAGCCAGAATGTCTGCTCTGAAAAGCATCTGTGGAATTTTAGCTGCACTCCTTTCCCTTCGCTATGTGACACTTTTGAGGAAATTGCCCCTGACAATGAAATTGTATTCCACTCTATTAGCTCATGCATTTGACGGTATGATTTTCTCAGTTTCTTAAATTACAGCAAAGCAATGGTAGATATACAGTACAGCCAGCTTCGCTCTTCATGAATGAATGCTAAGAGGTATACATTGAAGAAATGAATATTCCACCCAAGTTTAATGGTACTTTATATTTAAAGTTTTAACTGTATCCTCATTGCCGAAATGATCACACAAATATGGCATGTGCAGCTTTAATTAATTTAATTATTATTATTATTATTATTATTATTATACCACTGCTGTACCAGACACAACATTGTAAAGCCTGTTTTTAAAATGTGTTTTGTAGACGCTACAGCTAACAAATCCTTGCTTCATTTCTTGCAGTTCGTTTGAAGCCTGACAGCATTCAGACACTTTACATATTTCCCCCCTGAGGACATGAACCCAGCGTTGCCTTGTGCATTAAAACGTCCAGACTATCACAGTGTTGAGTCAAACTTCAAAGCCATTAATCATCTCTCTGAAGAGTTGAGACTCTGTTGTTTGCAGTCAAATGTCAAGTGCTGGCTATCTGGATCCTCGTCTATGAAATGGACTCTGAAGACAGACTAATTTTTCTTGGACAAAACAAGTGTACAGTAACTGATTTTACTGACCACGTCTTTCATGAGATTATTCTTATTCTATTTTAAGAATGCACTGATAGCTTACTGTTGGATCTCTATATGTGTGAGATGTATGTGAGTGTTTTTATTGAAAGCCTAAACATAATTTATATTGCTACTGCGCCTACAGTACCGATAGTGTGTTACGATGTTGCCTTATACTGTAAAAAAGCGCTGCGATGAATGTCATTACTGCAGACAGATTCTGATGGTGTCTTTTGTAAATCAGACACATGAATGTTTTGCATTATAATATTTTATATTATCGAATAAAAGAGGAAACTTTTACCTTATGCAATGTCTTTTCAGTTTAGGTTCAGCCGACTTAACTGTGTGTATGGTTTACATTTTGAATGTAAGAAATTGTGATACTGGTGTCATCTGCCTTTTTTTTTTTGTATAAAACTGCAGTATTTCAGTAATAGCTACATTCATGTCAGTGCTGTCTTCAGGGCTGCAGCGTTCACTGAGGACTCCCAATTTGTTTATGGTAATTTTGGGGATTTAATGATCTGATGAGGCCCTTGCATTACTAATTACATAGAAGTCCCACATGGTGGTATTTTTTACTATATATATATATATATATTACAAATGTTTGAAATATCATTTAAAAAATATTCACCATAAATGTATTCCTACATTTTGAAACAGCACTTCTGACTACGTGGGTAGATAAAATGAAAAAATATATAGTTGCCACTCTCTGATGAGGCACCTTTCATATATCTATAAACCTGTGACTTCATTCTTTATAAATTAAAGGTTTACTAATGCTTTATAGATGTAGATTATAAATGACACCTTATGGGGTCCCAGGTTGTGAAAAACCCATTTGACTGGTTTGACGGTTCCACTTAATGCAATTTAACTTTCACACTTACAGTTGCAAACTTGATGATAAAACACCTTTTTACTCACTTACTATTAACAGCTGTACCTGCAATAGAAAATGAGAACGTCAATATTTAAAACTGCAAATACCAAATAAAAACAACGGTCTATACGCCTTTTAGCGATTCAAATTATTATTAGTAGTAATAGTATTGTTATCATCAAAGTGATGATATGGTAGTTACAACTTACTTACAATTAAAGGTGTCCTGCTGGAAAGTGATACTTTGAACACCAAATAAAACACTTTGCTGACGCTCTGGATAAGCTGCAGATGTGTTTTAGTCAGCTTTTTTTTACATTACCTATTCAGTTTCTATAGTTTCACCATAACGCAGGTGCAAACGTCACGTGACCGCGGGGAGCCAATAGGGAGCAGAGTTTCGGGTCTTTCCAGGTGCAGTTCATCAACCAGAAGGCTGACGTCTGCACAGTCACCTCTGCGACTCCGTTCAGCGTCACTAAAGTGTAATAATGCGAGACATTGTGCTATAGGTGGTGATGTAGGGTCACAAAACAATATACAGTCGGTTCATTTCTCACCTGGGGAAGCAGGAAGAGGAAGACTGCGGCTCATGGCTGTGATTTTAGTCGCTTTCATATTGGCGTGCACTGTTGAATGGGACAAGACTTTCCTCGCCGCCGGTAAGGATGTTTAAAATGAAACTTTATTTACTTTTTTACTTTGGTACCATAACTTTACACTTCATTGGAAATTCCAGTTTAAAATACACTGAACTTGTTGTTAACTATAGGATTCACTTTGCTATTTTGAAATATTCGTCCATTATTAACCATTAGTCACAGTCAGGCCGACGAGATGCTGGCTGGGTAAATATCAGGTCAATGCATGTGGTCAGTTTGTCCAGGGTCAAAGTATTCGTCACGCTGTCACATGCTGTTGCCTGGCAACATTAGGACCAGACCCGGACTTCGGACCCGGATGTGTGTCCCTTTGTTTGAGAGACCCTTGAGAATAAAAGAAAATAAAACAAAGGCAAGTGAGAGAGGAACCAGAGAGGTCAGTTAAACTCGTTATTTGTGGTTATGGCCATAGCGTGAGTGCGCATGCGCATAACGTCTTGAAGAACAGGTTCAGTTGCGTTGAGGTTGTTCTCGTTACTTCGATTGTCTGAGGTGTATTTTAAGATGCTTCCTGGCAGATGAGCAGCAAAGTGGAATACAAGTTTGAGACTCTTTGCATGAAACAGAAAACAAGGGCCTTTTTTTAATCTCAGTCAGCAAAACACCACTTTGTTGAGAGTCTGCCAGGGAGAAAGAGTAAACAAGCTCACCTTCATGCACCAGTAGGCAGTCATTGTTTGCCAGAAAGTACATTACAGCTGAACACTGTCTTCCAGAGTGCCACAGACTGTATGCAAAATGCACCCACAAACCGTATGCAAAGTGCTTCTTCAAAGAGGAGTGAAGCCACTTCTGCTGGGTTATATGCTTGCTGCATGAATGTGATCACAGAACATAAAGTAAAGATGCACCAATCTGATATATGCCGGGTACTGACCTTTCCATGACTGGGATATGTTATGACTGACAACTTTACAGTTTCTGTTTTCTAATTTATGTCACTAGAATTCAGGTCATGGCAAGTTGTGACTCTTGTTGTGCTTTTAGTGCTGCAGCGATCCTTGGCTTCATGTATTGGAGGAGTACTCTGTGTCCCCTAACTTGAGGGATTAGAGTCAGTTTTGGGACAGAAAAAGTTAGATTGTTGAACCCCTAATGTAAAGAAGACTGTGTAAACTCCCTCTGTCTCTATTTGTAGCTCAGCCCTGCGTGAATGAGAGCAGGTTTAAGGAGCAGGTGCTCTATGTGGGGCAGCAGGGGCCTCCCTATAGACTGACCTGCCCTGTGGAGCTTGTTCAGCCCCTGAGCTCCCCCCGGCTCAATCTGACCTGGCGGAAGGACTGTCAGCTGCTCCTCGGCCAGGAAGGGAAGCCCTACCTCGAGTTTGCCAGCCTCAGCTTGGAAAACCAAGGGAATTACACCTGTACACAACAGGGCAACAGCACATCCTCATTCACTGTGCGCCTCATAGTTAAAGGTACGTATTATTTCCATGTGTAAGTGCAATGAAGTCACCTCAAACCTGACACTGTAATTGTGTGGCTCTTGCAGAAAGCTATTATTAGTCCCTGCAGTAAACTTAGAGTTTGTTTGGGGGTTGAAGGGGCTAGTTGAACAGATACACCTGCAAGGAGGCATTTTGTTTCAGCGTGCCTTCCAGCAGCAGCTGTAACTGGCAGTGCACATGAAGGCCTCTATTGTGTGGAGTGATCACAGATAACAGCGGTATGTCTTTACACAGAGTCCCAGTGCAGCAAAGCCCCACAGTTTAAACCTGATGGGGGTGTGACCAGACTCTGGAAGAATGTGGGATCCACCGCACAGCTGAACTGCACTGCTCTCCTCCTCCTGGATCCAAACGAGGGGCAATGTGACACCACACTGCAGTGGAGTAAAGATGGCCAACCCCTCACCAATCACACACTTTACACACAGAATACCTCCTCATGGTGATTTGAAGCTCTTAACATAACAGTTTTCCATTATTAATGAAGCGTAAGTATGGGCAAAGTATCTGACAGTGGAAGTAATAATACATTTTGTGTCCTACTTTTCAGGTCTCCTGTTGCTGGCCAGCTGATGGTAAACAGTCTGCTGGTGGTCACCCTCAGGGAGCAGAGCGATTTTGGGCTCTACAGCTGCACAGTGAGAAACATGTCCTCTGATTTCAGCCTACACAATTCAGGTAAGACAATTAAAGATACCTGCCAACACAGCATACTCTGTGCCTCTTACATGTTGATCGGCTTGTCTTATATTTCAAAAATGAAAAAGACACACAAATGTGGCAACTCCATGCATCTAGATCTATGGATTTTACAACTTCAGAATGAGGCTTTACCTTTTTTCATTACATACAGCATTTAAACTAGTTTGACACAGATAGTGTTTATGCCACACTCACAGATATATCCTGTCTGTATTTTTTAGTGTCCTAGCAGTTCAAAAACCTTTTGATTCACAACAGGGACTGATTCTGATTCTCATGTTACTGAGCCTGAATTAAATGCGCATGGAAATTTTCTATTCCCTTAATTTCTTTTTAGTTGCGTGGACCCACTTGACCCATATTCTGTAGTTCGCAGGGATCAGTTTTAATTAAAGCGTTGATTGATTATTTCATGCTTATTATATCTTTTGCTCAGACGGCCCCAGCCACACCGCTGCTGTTATTGCAGCCATCATCCTCCTCCTCTCCCTGGCTATAGCTGCTGTTGTGTACTCCAGGTGTCACCTGAATATCAAACTCTGGTACAGGAACTCCTACGGAGACTATGAGCTCAATGGTGAGTCCTCTGCTGAAGTGATATACTGCAAGGCTGCTGTACTCGTGACTGTAGTATTAACACCTGTGGTATGTTTGTGTCTCCATGTCTTCAGATGGTAAATTATATGATGCCTATATCTCCTATGTGAACAATGATCATGATAGGAAGTTTGTCAACTTTATTCTCAAACCTCACCTGGAGAATAAAAATGCGTACAAGGTGCATCTCAATGACAACGAAATCCTACCTGGCTCAGGTAAGCTTTCTGGAATTAAAGGGAATGTGGAATATATAAAGTGAGTTGTTTATTCCAGATTCAAGATTCAAGATCGTCTTTATTATCACCGAGCATAGCATGTCATGCAGTTTTTCTTCAGAATTAAGGAATTTTTCACTCTGCTGTCACAGTCATTCAAACATGAGATCATTTTCTGTCATATTAATTCTGAGACATTGTTTTTAACAATGAACAACAATATTATGTCTCTCCAGAACCTTCTGCGGAGCTGCTAATGAACATGAGTCGCTCTCGCCGGCTCATCGTGTTGCTCACTTATGCTTACCTTGAGCAGGACTGGTGCTCCAATAACTTCAGGTTAGACTCACACAGACAAATTTAACGTAGAAACAGCACCATTCAAACAGGACTATATACTGAGTGAAACAGTTTATGGTGGCATTGTTATAGTACACCACTTGAGGTCAGTGTTGCTTGTGTAGACTGCAGTTTCCACAGTCTGTGTCATGACGCACTGTGGCTGTGTGTGTTTTCAGACAGGGCCTTCAGCACTTGTTGGAGTTATGTCCGCGTCCCATCCTCATCATGCTGGAGGGTCAGCACAAACGCATGAGACCTGAGATCAAGCAGCAGCTCGGCGACCACGAGCACTGCCTCACTATACTCACCTGGAGGCACAACTCTGTGGTAAGTTCCTCTATATGCATGAGTAAAGCAAAGGCTCAAACCTACAACAAACTATAATGTGAGCTCTTTTAAACACCATTATGATGTTTCTGTTGTGACATAATGGGATGCTATGTAAAACATACATGAAAAACAGAATGTGATAATTTGCTAATCCTTTTTGACATATACTTAATGTTGTGTTTCCCTTGAAATACATTAAAATACATTTTTTGAACCTCTAAAAGCCCCCTGTTTGCTTCCTGTGTGTTCGCTGTCCACAGACTCCCTCCTCAGCCTTCTGGAAGGAGCTGGCCTTAGCGATGCCCCGCAGAGTCGTCTTCCACAGTGAGTCTGCAGGTGACCCTCAGACCATGTTGCACGATGACAAGGACCCCATGCTGACCCTCAACCCCGACTACCTGGACTGCCGCTCAGACACTGACCCTGCTGGAGATCTGGGTAAGAACAGCAGTCACTGGACTAGAAAAGTCCCCATGTACTAATGTTACATTCACATTTCACATAAAGATATTTATGCAAATATTATTTTGCATTAATTATAAATGCCATTTGCTTTTGCTGCACATGCAAATGAAAGAAATGTATACTAAAGCTGCACTATCTTGCACAAATGGCAGCAAGGTGACTATTTAAAAATGTAAAAGTCAATTCATAGACAACATACTGAGGCAAGCAGTGGCCTTTTTTGTACTTTTTGTCACATGAGAATTAGAATAGAAAGTTTAAGCCTGCATGCATGTGTGTCTCAACCTGATAGAGACTCTTTTCTCTTTGTCAACTCGCAGAGTGCACTTGAAACCTATTGTACTTGACCTAGTTTGAATCAACTCAAGTACAGTTAATCTTTAACCTCAGAACTGGGAAATAATGTGACATGATGAGGTTATTTTCTATTCATTATGTAAACATCCTGATACAGCTTTAACAGTACAACACTACCGCTGTGAAAAATACAGCACGTTTTCACCATTTTGGGATACATTTTTCAGCTTTTCTCGTTGTTTTGCAGGGCTTCGCGTCCCTGTGTACAAGGCTCTGGCCTGTAAAGCTCCCGTCCTCCCTGCCACTCCCATCACGGCGCCTGAGCCTAAACCCTCGGACATCGACGTGTCAGACCTGGGATTACGCAACTACGGAGCCCGGTCAGACTTCTACTGCCTCGTCACTGAGGAGGACATGTAAGCCACACTTCCCTCACTCCTGCTGCCCACATGGAGATTTCTTCAGCGCAGCTTTATAAGAATCCATGTCTATATGGAAAATTCTTGTTTCTTTTCTGTACAGTGTGTTGTTAAAATCAAAGTGTTACATTTTTCTGCTTCCACTTACCAAAGACTTCAATTTTTGTGTTTTTTACTGTTGTCTGATATATTTTATGAGAAATTGTACAAGAAATTCTATGAAATATTTGTGTCAATCAGGGGAATAAATAATTTACTGTATGTATAGAATCGTTTGATTGATCTTCATTTCTCATCAAGTCCCCAGCAGAGGGCAGAATAATGTCAGAGGAGATGAAGGAATTCTGCTTTTTAGGCAGTTTGTCTTCATTTGACAGCTGACAGGTTGAGGAAGACAAAGTACAGGTGAGGAATCCAAAAGTCAGATTTGAACCCAGAACGCTGGTATCTGTTCACACGCCAGTCAACTGCCGCAGGAGGACGCTCACGACAATTCTTGACATTTCTGAACAGGTGGGGTCTTGATGTGTGATGTAACCGACTGTGACGACAACATGGCAATCACACTAATAAAAGACAAAATGCCTGATACCTCTCTCTGTAGGTGCAGATGATCTCTGTCCTCGTGGATTAATGATTACCTGCAGTGAAATAATGGCCTGAATAAGGGTGCAGCAGGGAAGGTCTGTGTTGTTCCTGTCTGAGCAGGAGCAAATATGTAAACAGGGTGTGGCTGACATTTCACCATGTTGGTGTCAGTCTGTTACAGCCGCGGCAGACACACGAGAGAGGACATTTCACTTCCGAGTCTGTCTCTTTATTAGCTGAAAAACAGTAGCATGATACATCTGCCTGCATACAACACAAAAGCAAATATTAAAACAGGAAGATCACCATTTCTACCAAAGAGCAGTTACAGTCACAAAGATTTTTCAATTAAACTTTTAAAGAATATTTACAAGATCCATGCATACAATTGTTGCCAATGTTATTATACTTGCCAATAAAAAACTGGTGATTCGTAAAGACATATAAAGGCTGCAAATACTCAACAAATATTGTATTTGTTCTGAAAACGAAGTGACGTGTATCACACTCACACCGTTTAATAAGCGAGACAAACAGCAGTTATAACGGCATGTTTAAGGAAAATAAACAGACATGATGGTGTTACTGTAAGTTGTGTTTGACAAAGCGATTATGAATGTCACACATCAACATTTCATATGACAAGACTGAGATTTCGCAAGCTTAAAAGGCACCTAACTAAATACATAAGTCAGCTTTGAAGGCACAACCATTATCCCCAGATCTTCTAATCAAATTTACGAACATCTAAATTTCAGTGATCACTGATCACTGTTTCCATAAATCTCCTTTGGTTTATGTTCTGTTATAACTATTTCACTCATTTATAAACATATTTATTTATCCAAACTACAAATGCAAAGTTAATAGCTACAGTATAAAAAACTTTCGATTTCTGCATAAAAGAGGGAGCAATATTTACAAAAATGCCACATTAGTATCGCATTTTGTTTGCATTTGTGCTTTAACTGAGAAGCAATTGCGAGGCGATAAGGCACAAGTGTCCACAACATTGTCCATCGCCAGTTGTGAACTGGTGTCGAACGGCAGAAATGCAAACAGCTGCAGCTGGATCTGAATACCTGCTGCTGTGACAGAAAAGAAATCCCTGATTCCACACTAAAACATACAGTGTTCAAACAAAGAGAGTACATGGTTAAGGTGCACACATTTGTATCAGAGTCCATCAATAGTCCACCAAACTGGATCCACATTTTATGTCCATCAAGTTTTACGGGAACTCCCTCTTCCGCCAGGTTGATCCTCCATCACTTGTCTGTTCATGTTCTCCTCACAAAGTACCAAATTTAACCTACGCCATGTTAGAATAGTGTAAAGAGTCAATTTACTCCTGCATATTCGGAAAGATTTCTTCCAAAGGGGGGCTGGCACGGTGCAGGACTGCTCACTGTTGTAAAAGTGAACTTGTGCTTTGTTTTAGATCATCGTGTCCGCAAAATCTGGTCTTGTAAACCCTTTCTGTAACACAAAGAAACAAGTAAATTGGTGTTATGACATGTATGGACTCGAAACACAGACAAACGATTGTGTGTAATTTATTCCAGGATTTCATCAAAATACATCAATGACTCCGCGTTGAACTCTGAACTCAAAACAATACAACACAGTCCACTTCAGAGTTATGCAATTCAGTGTTCAAACAGCTTAAATTCTGTGTTTTTACAACCTTTTGGCAACATGTGCCGGGGCGGTGCACGTGTCTGAGTACAACAGTTAAAACTGTACGAAGCATTAACGCATTTTTTGCTCTGCTGGGACTTGTTCATTAGGAAATAAGCTGAACACCACACCCTTGGGAGGGGAAAGTCGTGATCTGCTAAAGGCAGTAAACCTACCTGGTCTCGCCCAAGACTGGGAGGTGGAGGACTGGGTGTGTCTGTGTGTGTGTGTGTTGAAAGAGCAGCAATGTGAAAAGTCAGAGATATATGGGTTTTGAACATGTGCCACCCAACTGACGAGGGTATTGCAGTGACACACACCGCGTTTGAGGCCAGGAGACTTGAAATTTTTACTGAACTGTCATTAAAAAATTGTTCAAAAATCAAGTTGGACATGTTTTACTTTGGTTTATCTACTAGTGAGTTAAATATGTCTGAATTAGATATTGTCTTTTCGTTGTCAGTCTCAATCTAATGCAGATGAAACAGAGTTTTCAGTGTTAAAATCTTAATAGAAACTACCCAACAATGATGCTTCCACATTTAAACTTTGCTGCACTTTTAGTAAATACTCCCATGTTAAATTTTGGAGTCTGAATTCAACCAATCCAATTTGAGCATTTCTTACTTGAATTATCTAATCAGAATTGCAGTGAGATAGGAATGTCTTATCTCTCTCTCTCTCTCTCACTCTCTCTCTCTCTCACACACACACACACACACACACACACACACTTTTCCTGGCAAAAACACTTTTGGGGACATTACATAGACTTACATTCATTTTCTGGGGATTTACCTTAACTGTAACCATAACCGCTACTTGACTAACCCTTACCTTAATCCAAGCCTTAACCCAACACATTCATGTCCCTACAACGTGAGTAATACACATCCACACACACAAACATGACGCACACAGCCATGCACAGGTCTGTCACTCTCACTCTTTTTCACATTCAGGCACACACACATATCACATGCGGTAATGAGGGTGGGGCTCCAAGAAGAAGATGTTTTTGTCTTGTCTGCGTTAGAGGCGAGGAGAATTTTTCGAGATTTTTTTAAAGTGTTTTGCAGTGAACTGAGGGCACTGTTACTGGACATGTTTTGCTTTGGTGCATCTTTTACATATTTTTCCTTACCGCATTAAATATGTCTGTAATGTGTGACGAATGAGAAAAACTGGAAGTGGAAAGATAAGTGAAGCTTCAGTCAGACAAACACTGGGGGCAGCTGCTGTATGACAATACTTTGAAGTCCCTTCATAAGATATCAGTGCAGCATTATGATTTTCCCTTCTCTTTTTTGGCCTCTCTATCATAAACCTTGCAGAGCTTGTTTTCAGTCATCTCTACCGTCTTCTCACCTGTTTGTATGAGTTGTGCAGTTTCTTGTACTGGAACATGTTGATGAGAACTGTGGCTGCTGCTTTGGCTGCCTTTATCTTCCCAGAGCTAGAAAAAAAAGATTCATCCAAGGTTAACGCTCGGTACAAATATCCTCGTGAGCCAAGATATGCTGCAATATTTTGTTTGAAACTTCATGCAAATACCTGTATCAGGGTTCACGTAAGGAGTAATTTAACTGGTCAAGTATGTTAATTGTCACCTTACAGAGCACTCACCTGTTGTCATGTGAGGTTTTAATGCCGACCAGTTTTGGCAGGCCATCAAAGAAAGTGATGTCTCTGGCAGCCACAGAGCTGCTGGTCACCAGGTTATTGAGAACGCCGCAGATGTTGACCACCACCTCGCTGGAGGGCTCCTTCTGGTGTCCGTCAGCAGGCAGCTTGGTCACCAGGTTGTTCACCACCTTTGTGGCTGGATAGACCAATTAAGCATTGTTAGGATCACATGTTCACAACCTATTTTAACAATAAGATAATTCCTATTAGTTATGGGATTGTGCACGAACACAATTTCCTGCCAACCTTTGAACAGTTTAGTTGTTTCTCATGAGAGATTTTATGTACTTTTTTTGTTTTAGTATTAAAATTTTAGAAGTTAATATCTACTGTTGAGGACAGATTGACTGATTCCATTCAGTCAACGACAAATATGACGACAAATTCTACTGAATAGGTTACAGGTGTGCTAAAAATATTTATATCTAATCAGGATAAAACCAAAAGGAAGACTGACCCATGTCATTCTTATTCTTGGCATGGCGGGACAGATTTCGGAGGAAGCCTGTGAGGGAACGCAGCTCCAGGTCCTTGTTGGTACGCATGAGGTCCAGCACCACCGGCAGCATGCGCTCCTGCTCCAATGCCACCCGGCTCAGCACTGAAGCCCACTACAGGACAAAGACAAAGAGGCAATTCAAATACTGGACAGAATTGGATTGTTGCATGTGAAAGTGTTTGCAGAAGAACTGATGAGCCTTACCCTCTTGTCTCCAGCAGTGATGTTCTGCAGCGCTCCAGCGGCTGCCTCGCGGGTGGTGGAGTTGATCTCACACTGCTGCAGCACACGGTTGTACACCCCCACTATCTGCGGGTGCCACAGCCACTCCATGTTCTTTGGCACGCGAGCAACCTCGGTGAAAGTGCAGAGGTCCTGGTTCTTGCTCTGTCAAGGGAAGGAAGATACAAGAAGGCAGTGTTGAGATGGACAATCTGGCCCATGCACAGAAAATGCTGATGTGTAGATCTCACGGGCACTTACATTTTTAGCTTTTTTGCTCTGAGGTGTAAAGCAGCCAATGGCGTCACCCTTTCCTGTTTCCTGAGCTCTGGTTGGTCCTTCCAGGCGCATCTGAATAGATGGAGGTATCTCACCGTAGAGCTGGTAGGAGAGGTTCCTCAAGACACACATTGCATTTTCAACCCCCTACGAATACACATAGAGAGAGACAAGTGAATACACATGACTTGGGTTGAACAGAAGCAGCAGTTTAAATTCAGCTGCATCTCTTCTTGTCTCACCTTGTCCTCTGCCTTGTTCTCCTCAAGGGAGGCCTTGACGTAGGCCACCAGAGAGTCCACCAGTCCCTGTGTTTCTCTCATCTGCTGACGGGTCTTTTCGTTCACAGAGCTCAGATTCCTGGTACACACAGAGGGAGTGAGAGGTCAGAGAGCTAATTCAGGTACTATTCAATAAGGAAACATGCATGCTGTTACATTGAGCAGCAAATGGAGAGGGCTGTGGGAGTGTGTTTCCACTCCTGGCACTGTGCTGCAGCAATACACTATGAAGGCATTCATTTCGCAACGCCGTGATAAATATCATGCAGGGAGAATTGCAAATATTCCCCACATGGCAGTTAATTTGGAGATAAAACCCCTCTAGGGTGCACATAAACAGAGCAGAACCAAAGCAGCTGGAGGCTGGAATGACATGGGCTTTTTGCAAACAGTACAGAAAAATGAAGGGTGTGGTAGAAGCTCCAGCAGCTTTCAGCTGACACATGCCAGAACAAGTTCCCAAAATGTAAATGTGGCCATGAGAGAAAATGCAGAAAGAAACACATTTTAACTAGAGCATGCTGCAACCACAGAGGGAAGACACAGATAAGTGAGGTGCACCTGAGGCATCCTGTGGTGTTGTAGAAGATCTCCGCCTCTGAGGCGGACTGCTCGATGTGATCAGAGTCTCCGCTGTACGACAGAGGGATGAGGATCTTCTCAGTCAGATCAGGAAGTGTCTCCCTGGCCAGTTTCTGCTTCAGGTTGTCTTTGGATGAAAGGTTCCACAAGATACCTGCACATACGCACGCCAGGAAAAGTTCAATGCCTCATATTGTAGATATTTGTAGCTTCTCTAATCATTTTACAGTAACCTCAGTTTAAAGAGGAAGTTCAACATTTTGGGAAATAGGCTTATTTGTGTATGAACAGTCAGCAGGTTATTAGCTTATCTTAGCATAAAGACTGGAAACAGGGTAAGCAGCTAGCCTGGCTCTGTCCAAAGGTAGCAAAAACTACCTTCCAGACCTGTAAAGCTCACTAGCTATCATGTTATATTTTGTCAGTTTAATCTATGCAAAAAGCTTTTTACCAAACAAAAGTTGGGCAGAGCCAGGCTAACCGCTTCTCCAGTCTTTGTGCTAAGCTAAGCTACTCGTAAAGTAAGCTGCTACTTTATACTTAACGTACAGACATAAAACTGGTATCAATCTACTCACTTAACCCTGAGCAAGAAAGCAAATAAGTGAACTTCAGGATTACATTGTCATGCATGAGTTACACAAACTGTTAAACACTATGAGAGAAACTCAAATGGCAGTGAACTAAAACATCACTTTACAGCATGCGGGAAAGATAAGACCTCTGTGTCACATTTTAGCAAACCGGGAAAGTTGCACAGGAACTCCGTTATCTACTTTTCTTACTGAATACATGGCACCAACATGAGTCTTTTTAGTGATTCAAGAGATACAAATCAAGGTGTAACGCCTCCAAGGAAAGAGTGACAAGTCCGTCACTCATCAAGGGGAGTGGCAGACATTCTGTCAGGTCCAGACAACGCCTCCACTCACTTATTCCCTTCTTCACACACTCCATAGACATGACAAGGCTCCACCTCCTACTCCTGCTTTACTCAGACACACTACATGTCTCACAAATCCACACGATGGAGTTGTAGTTGCAACAGTCATTTTCTGAATTTTCAGTTGCTGTTAATCTCATGAGAAGGTACAACAGCCAGTTCTGCTGACAGCAGATGATCGCGAATGATGGCAGCACATGAACGTGCAGGAATGTGTGAGTACTGACGGCTGAGTCAACTGGAAACAAGACTTATTCACACGTGAACGCTGACAACAGAGAAACAACAATCTACTGAAATAAAGAACGATGTTTCTCAAGTCTCCTCTTAGAAAACGAACCCAGCTCAAACTATGATTGAGCTACAGTAAATTCTCATCTGTGGATTCTTCTTAAAGTGTCATGTTACTCCTCTTGTTTGTTTGGTGTGGAATGATATCACTTTCAAAGGCTACTGCTTGCTCAAAGAGCTTCAAGGACACCACACTGCCAAGATCATATTGCATTAAAATAATGTGAATATCAAATCTGCATTCATTTTCACTTGAGGCAAAACAAGCAGCCTGAGATCAACTCTGCTTGTTATGTCATGTCTTTTATTTTTAAAGGCTGAGATCTGGATTTTCCCACCTGTGATGTTTTTGCGGAGCTCATCATCGGGCTCCTTAAGTGCCTCAACCAGCTGTGGGATGCCGCCCTCCTCGATCAGGGCCACCTTGTTGTCCATATTCTCATAGATGAGGTTGCGTGTGGCCCCAGTGGCGAAACGCTGCACTTCCTGGTTCTCAGAGTTGAACAGCTTCACCAGCTCACCAATGCCCTTCAGGCGACGCACCTAGAAGACGGGGTGGCAGAAGAAAAGTCCTGCTTAGGATTTGCGCATTTCTCATTTTGGTTATGTTTACAAACTCTATTTTCTCCAATGATTAGGTGATTCAAGGTTTTTCATTAGCTTAGAAACTAAATATAAATGGCCCCTCTCATGGATTTGTAGAATTTTTATAACATCTTTCAAATTTTCCTAACTTCTCTGGTTGGGTCCATGGTGCACAGGCTTGTATCGCTGTATTTTTCTTACACCATTACAAGGAGCTGCCAAATTCTGACAAAAATCTGTTATTTGCTTTCTTGGCAAGAGTCAGAAGAGATTTCATGTCACTCTCATATATCAGTAAATATTTCTGAGGTGCTGAGAGTATTTTATCTTTTGACAGGGCTAGCTGTTTCCTCCTGTTTCCCGTCTTTATGCTAAGGTAGGCTAACCGACTGCTGGCTGTAACATCATATTTACCCTTCAAAGATGAGAGAATTATCAATCTTTTCATCTAAATCCCAGCAAGAAAGTGAATGTTAATTTCCCAAAATGTTGAACAACCTTAATAATCTTTCAATTTGCATTCATTTATATCTCTTTCCAGAAAATCACTGACTGAAAGCACAGGGCCAAACTGAGCAGCTGAGCCACCACAATAACATGTCATAGAAGATAGGAGACTTAATCGCTACTATCTATCTGCCACATTTACAGAGCAGAGTCCAGATATGTCAGTGAAAAAAACATTGAGCAACATGTGGGAGAACTGGAGCCGAGCAGGACAGAAGCTGTAGCTACTTTATGTCAACACAAAGGGAGAAGCACCCAAGAATGGATGCCTACACTCAGAGGAAACCAATTTTCATGACCAAGTTTCTCAATAAGGGATTGCAGAGAGGAAAGACCCAGAGGAATTCTAACCACAAGTTGAATGTGTTTGAAGTACCTCATTTTTAGCATCGCTATCATTGTAACACTCATGCTGAATGTAGGCAGCACCCAGAACCTGCAGCTCAGGGTCGGGCTCTCTCAGGTTCTGCACTGCTGTGGGCATGTCCAAGGAGGTGATCCTACAGAAGGAGCAAATGAACAAATTGAAGCAAAGGATCCAAAACATTTAATTACGTGATTGCCCTGCTGTTACGTATGGCAGCACAAAATGTGTCTTTTGGATGTCTGAATGAAAAGGGCAGCCACGGCAATTATTCATAGATGATTTGTTTCTTGTCTGCAAAAGTCAGCTTGTTGAATTTCTTCCAGATCACACAGTGGTCTGCAAATCCACTCAGTTAACCACACGTTGTGGGATGTGTGAAATGCGAGGCCTGAAACTGAGCTGCCACACCCAAAACCAGTCCTGCCGCTATGGAGCCACCTCCCAATCCACAGCTCTTAGGAAATATACTATTCACATCACACACTCCCTCACTAAAACCTCTGACATATGACTGTTGTGACACCATCATGTCGGTGTATCACATTCACGAGAAAGTCACTGACGTTCAGGAGAAATAGAACAAACTGAGTCACCAGGATGACTATAGCCGTTATCTCTGTCATTGAGTATTATAACTTAATTAAAGGATGAGGCTGGAATTATTCTAGATTTCTCTTAATGTCAACAAATCCCATGAAAAGACCAAAACAAATAACACACTAGTCCATCCCTTAATACCGTCTGACTCTGCTATCCTGCCTGTGTCTCTCAGGCCCGAACCCTTTTGATCCCACTGATGACATGAAGCTTAAAAAAGTTAAACTTTTTAAAAAAGGCTCAATCATTTCCTCACTGTAGTTTTTAGCAAACATTATTCAAACTGGAGTAAACAGAGCATTTGTTGGGGACTATTTTCAGCAGCGCATTAATACACATTTGCAGTGGCAGCAGGACGGTGTGTGTGGGAGTGACTCAAAGCAAATTACAGCGCCCATGTACATCATAATGAAGGGACACAAAAGTGTGGTTTTTGGACAATGGAGGCACGGAGATCTTGTGGTGCAGAGGTTTAAGCTACTGCATATCAGGCTTCGCTTACGCACACAACACTCATTAGGTGGTTCAGTTTATTGTTGGTTCTGGTCTTTTCTTAGGATTTGTTGACAGCAGGAAAGTTATAGAAGATCTCCAGACTTATCGTTCACTCTCCTCATATTAGTCGAGATCAGCGTGTACTCAAGTTGGTTCTTGAGTTTGAGGAGGCGGATCAAATCTAATGAATGTGACCACAGGCATGTTTGCAGATACAGATTAGCATGCATACCGTGAGAATGTGCAATTCATGTGTGCGTCTTACCCGCTGAGGTTGCCCATGCTGGCTCCCATGTCCATCTGCCCACCGAAGATGTCCATGCCCTTGCCCACACTCTGCATGCTCTTCATTGAGACGGCACGGGACAGGGTGCCCGGGCGCTGCATCATTAGGTTCCCCTGAGAAGCTGAGGACACTCCTTGTGCGATGAAGCCTCTATCCACTCTGTCCCCACCATAGGTGCTCCCACCAGAGGATATCTGCTGCTGCAGGGGCCCAGATATGGAGCCCATGCTCATCCGGTTTCGGTTTGTAATCCTGCTGATGGTGCGGTGGGCTGGGCCTTTGAAGGAATGTTGCTGGGTGATCTCCATCTCTCCTCCTGTCATCCCTCCACCACGGGAAAGAGTGCCACTAAGAGATCGGCGCATGGGTGCCGAAAAGGTCATGGTGCCTCCTCCTTGCCTCACCTGGCTGGTGTAGCCATTGATTGCGCTCTGAGCGTACTGGCGGCTGAAGGTGGCGTCCCGGTCGGAGACCATGCTGCCGGCGTCGCTGCCATCAACCATCCAGGGATTCACCTGCGCAGTGTGCTGCCGCACTGCGTGCATGGAGAGGGGCTCTGACTCCATCCGGTTCTGCTGCCTCATGCCGCCTTGGTAGCCGCCCAAGCGTATGTCCTCTCGATAAAAACTGCCGCCGCCGCCACCACCACCACCAATCCCTCCACCCCCGACACTGATCCTGTGGAACTGGGCAATGTCTGGGCCAGCAGACTGGCAGCTGAAGCCTGACCTCTGGGATACACGTGGACCCTGAGGATGAAGAGAGGAGTAACTGTTAGAGACACTCATTATATGACCTGTATGTGTGGCTGAATTTGTTTAACAGCATATAGACAAAAACAGGCATGTGACTACCACGCACGACACAAAGGTCACACCCTTTGTATTTTTTTTATATCAATTTCCATTGTCATGCAAAAGCAAACTTCATTCTGGAGAGGAGGGCTTTATTATTGTCTCAATAATTGTAGACAAAGTAGAAAACACATTGGATGCTGACACATTGGACACATTGAAGCTCTCTTAAACTCAAACATTTGTGGCGCAAGGCCAGTGTCTGCCCGTTGAATCACTATAATGGAGGAATCTCGAGGGTGGACTTGAAAACCCTGAGCTGATTCCATCACAGCCTACTGTGAAATACCACACCTGCTGTGTCCTGGGCGACCCACTTTGCCACCAGCAGAGGGTCAGTAATAAGGTTTGTTTTCTTGCAGAGCATCCAGTTAAACAACACATTACACGATCAGCTAAAATATTTCCAGGATACCTGTGAATACATGCTGAAACAGTGAGATGATGCTGTTGTACTCACCATTGTTCTGGAGCCTGAGTACATGTAGGATGATTTAGAGCTGTAACTTGGGTTATAGGTTTGATACTTCATTGTTGAAGAACCGCCGTAGTCTGAATGGGAGCACAGAAAGAGAACAACACATGAATACCAAACTGAACTAAACTGATCTGTGTGTCTACCCTTGAAGGTTATATTCACATAAAACAGTACTGAAACAGATTTTGCATACTGGAACCATTCCTCCTATTTATACTGGCCATTAAAAGATCGCTTCCTGATGTGCTTTCAATGTTAGTGATGGAGGACAAAACCCACTGTCCTCAAATATGAGGGTTCAGCACTCTGAGCTAATCTAATTAAGTGGTTCTCGTCAGAGTCACAGTCCTGTTAGTGCAGAATATGGGTAGCTCGCTAAAACTTGTGTACCAAACTTTTCTTTCTTTTCACAGCTGCCTGACCTGCATGTTACACTTCAGTGTGCACAACTAAATGTGGAAAAAAAATTCTCAATTATAAGAACAAACATTTCTAATGCTGTGCTAGTCATTTCTAGTCATTGAGCTAAAAAGTTGCATGACCAGTTGGTGTGCTTACTCTGAGAGCAGTAGCATCACTTGTGTGTGCACTTTTGTTGATATGCATCAGAATTGTCAATGAATATTTTCACTTTTTGCAAGCAGGGAGTTCCCAAAGGTCCTTTTTCTGAAAGCAGAATCAGCTTGACTCAGCTGCTGACTGTGCTGCTGAACGGACGACTGAGAGGTCAAGAGTGCGTGCAAAGTGTGACGAATGTCTTTTTTTGGATTTCTAAGTTGTGAAGTTGTCACTGTTCAGCAGTTGCTGAAATGTAGGGATCTTTACATTTCTAAAAACACTGATTAGTGTCGCTTTGATATCATGTAGAAGCTAAACAACGTTGGCTATCGTGTCCAACACAAGAACATTCTTAATGGTGTTTGTTGTGTCAACTGATCGTTGAGCTCTGCCACACACATAAATAATACAGCATCAAGTCAACACTGACGAAACACAGAAACAATGAAAATTTAATCTGGTTTACGTTCACAAAGCTCATGTTTCCAAATTAAAACCTACATTTCTTTGAGTTGCTTTCATGACTCACATAAGTTGATCTAAATATAACTGAGACTGACTATTTGTGTCCAAGACATGGAACATTTTTCATTAAAAAAAAAGGACAAAAGAAGTCAAGTGACCAAAACATTCTGGATTTAAGAAAAATGGCACAGTGAGGTAGATTTAATCACGGCCATAACAAGGTGTCACCCTTCTTTCGTTCACAACAATAAAAGACATACAGGTCAGACAGCAGGTGTCCTGTTGCACTGAAGACTGAAGATTCAATTGCACACAGGCCCTGTTTGCACCTGGCATGAACATGCGTCATGGGTGATCCAATCACATGCTGAGGGCTCTAAGTACAGGTGTGAATGCACCCAAGACACATTGAGATCTGATCATTCAGACCACATTCATAGGTGGTCTTAGCTGCATACGGCCACACCGAAGGACAGCCTACTCAACTGACGTCCTCTGTCTGATTTCCATGTGGTTCACTCCAATGCAAATTAAGTGTTTGGGCTCTTTCACCTGCCAAAATAAGCAGCAGATGTTTGTGAACACACTATCTCTTTCAACTGATTTCACCATCCTCTTAGTAACCACAATATCCCGAGACCCCCTACAAAAATCGTGCAATTTTGAGAGCTGCTGAGGAGAAATAAAATTCATGGAACAGCTACAGCAAATTCCTAATCGTTTGTGCATTCTAGTAAATTTAAAAAAAAAATTAAATGCAATGCATTCAGTTGTTTCTGTCTCCTTACTGCTGCACCGGCATATCAGCAAAGTTGCATCCACATCATGTTTTACATGAAGTTATTGCTTTCTTTATGTAAAAAAACATTGAGTCTGTCACTTCCTCATTGCAAACTTAGCGATGGACATGTTTATTTGCATATACAGCCAGGAAGTTAGATCTGATCACAAGTGGTCACTGTGGAGATGCATGTGGAGACGCATTGTAACACTAGGTGTAACCGATGTACTCTGAGCTGTCCACTTGTTACTGGATGCCAGGTGTAAACAGGGCCACAGTCTGTAACAGCAGGACCTGACCAGCCAGCAGCGCTCTTCACTAGCAGAGCAGTGTGTGTGTGTGTGTGTGAATGTTTTGCTCTCAAACCAGGGGAATCAAAACACTTAATGATGTCAGACCGCAACTAAACGTGCCAAGAAAAATAATTTGAGGAAACAGCATTCAGAAAACAAAGAAATGTTTATGTGTCATTGTGCCCACATGCGCGTCTCTATGTTAAGGTTTTACACTCCCGTGTGAGCAGAGGGGAGGGGTGGACTGCCGTCATGCTTGATTTCTATAGCGCACGCACACACACCAAACCAGTTGGTATAGAGGAGAATGTCACAGTACGTCCCTTGGCCCGGCCCCAACCAAACCCTGGCAACGCCCGACAAAACACACCTTCACAACACACAGAAAACACACCTTGAGAACTCCCTCAGCGAGGAAACTGAACTTAACTGTTGTCTTTTGAAAAAATGATGACGGCCATAAAGCTTTCACACATGCTCGATTTCTGCTGAGACTTGCCCACCCCTGCACACCAATTAGTCATTGCCATAAATGAACTACAGTTGTTGCGGGATTTAGATACAAAGGAGGAGGCGTTCCTTGCAGAATCCTCCAGGTGTTTTCCTCCTGTATGAACACACATGCATTCATTTTTTTTCTATTTATTTCATTGCCATTCATAATAAACTCCTCGAAAGCCCAAAACCACTGAAATGGCAGCATTCCCTGCTGTGTTGTAAGGAATTCTCTCTCACGTACAGGTTTCAAAAGCAGGTGGCGTGGCAACATTTTACAGCTGTACTGTATGTTTTCCTCCCAGGAAAGCCCAGGGCAGAGGACAGGCTGAGATAAGAGAGTAAAACATCTCACGCAGCCTAAGTTTGTCATTCAGTGTGGCCGTGTCTGAAAGCCAAAAACCACTGAATCGGCATCATCGTTTGCACAGCGTTTGCCACTGTCACTGTCACTTTCTGTCGTGACCTATTTAGCAGACGTGTTGCGTGTCCCTCTGAATTCCAGCCATTAAAAATGACATGTACAGTATGTTCAGTCTGTTGGCGCCTCAGGGAAACGCTGAAACTAGAAGAGTGAGAAAAAGACTCTTTCAGAGGCCGTATAAACGGGACGTGGTGTCGAGCTGCTCCCTGTAGTTTGGGGGAACACGTGAATTATGGGACGTGAAGGAATGTCTTTGCGAGTCAAGCAGCAGCAAACAGGTGAAGAGGTTTCAGCCACCAGATTTCAGAAACAACACAAGGCTGTGTCCATGCCTAGCCCCTCACTGGACTCTAATTCAGCTCCTTAACCTCAATAAACCATCAAATGTGTCATAACAATGTAGTAAACTAATTACCAGCACTCTTATGACTGCTTACATAACAATTCCACCTTGACTGTCTGTGTCCCAAAGCGGCTCAGAGAGACATCTTTCGACAATGCGACTTATTTGGCCAAGACAACAGCTGGTTCTCACGACACTGTCATCTCCCAGGTATCTCTTGAACCCTCACCTCTTTTACCTGAGTAAGACCTGAAACCCAATCCTACAGAGGGCGGCTTTCACCTTAGTCTGCTATCAGGGAGGTTCATGAAAGCAGCGCTTGTTTGGGCCTGTTACACATTAACCCTTTCTCATGAGCAGGTACACGACACACAGGACTGTGAGGTCGCTGCTGCGTGAGGCTTCAGCTCAAGCTCGTCTGCTGTGAACCTGCAGCTGAATGGACAAAACTCCCTGATGGTCTGACACACACACACACACACACACACACACACACACACACACACACCAGGCATACCAATGCATGCACACTCTTATACTTGAAAGTAAAAGCTACTCAGTGGTCCAAGTCACTTTGGGGAACTACAAAGTGGCTTCCAGTAAAATAAATAAAAGAAGAAATAAACTCCATTAGTAGATCATCAGAAAACTGATCGTCCACTCTTTTTAAATTGGATTAATCATTTAAGAAATTTCTCTTGCATAAACTCATGAATATTTTCTGTTCTTAGTCTCATATGAGTGTTAAACTGACAAATCTGACGAAACAAGTCGTTTGAAGACATCATCGGGGGCTCTGGAAACTGTTTTCTGACAATCTATAGACCAAACGATTAATCGATCACTGGAAAAAATATTCATGGGATTCATCAAGAATGAAAATGTTCATTCATTTATTCATAAAGGGAAAATAAACCTGTGAGGGGTTTTTCTTTTTGAAAATATAAGCAGGAACAACTCCCCGTTTATAGCACAGACAGGCCAGTTGACAGGTAATAAAGTCCACACTCCACACCTGTACCTGTACCTGTGTGGGGACTTTATGTGGTTTCACCTTTAGCAGTCCTTCCCTGAACGTAAATCATTCGACAGCTCAATTTGCGCCGTTCACACGGGATTTCTGTCATGGAGCTGAACGTAAAGTCGCTGTAGGTCCTGATGAAAGTGAGTTAATAGACTTCTTGGAGTTTACCTGACATGGCGTAATGCGAGGCCGATCCGTTCTGACGCGAAAGTGTGGACTTCTCCGCCAGTCTCATCTGGACCTGCTGCTGGACGCGCCGGGCTCTGGCCACCTCATCCGACACGGAGCCCCCGTTCCCGACATGGATGTCAGACGGGAGCCCGTAGGTGGTGACCGAGCTGTTGGGCTGTAAAGCGGACAAAAAGACGTTCTCTGAAGCCACGATACTCATGGTGACAAGTTATAAAAAAAACGAGACGCGAGTCTGGGCGCCCGGGCGAAGCACTGGTGCAGACTGACCGCTCGCGCAGCTGAAACTGTCTGCAGAGCGCGCAGGGGGCGCGCGCAGACCGAGCGGAGCCGCGCGTCGGCAGGAGGTGGAGCCTCAGTGAGCCGAAACCAGACTACCTGCTACCCAGGTACCCTTCCTCCTCTTCCTCGAGGTTTTACTGCAGTTTTCCTTTGCGTCGCATTACTACCTGCTTCTGGACAGTCTTTCTCAGTGTTTGTAAGTCGTGACCGTCCAAAAGTTCTGAAATAGGCGTTTTGTCTCCACACTGTCTCCACAGTGCACACGTTTTACGCATGCCCCTACTTGCCCTGAGTTCTGTAGATGACTCAGGTGAGCTGTTTTTCTTTTAGATAAGAATCTCACAGCGCTGCTGCTTTAGTCATACCCTCTTCATCTTAAAGTATGTTACAGAAAGATTGGGAACATTTTCTTATTGCATAAGTTTCATTTCAATATAACAGACGACGTAACTTCTTCAAATACTGTTGTACGGTTTTTAGAAATACTCTATATGTACTTCTTCTCCAGTTCAGTTGGAAATATTTTACTTTTTATTCCACTGTTTCATTTGTCGGTAAATGTAGATTTTACATACAAAACACATTATAAGCTTGTAAAATATGAAGTGCTGTTAAACTGCTCAACAGTATAGAAAGTTATCGAAGCCGCCGAAGTGTTTCTTACACATATATGCATCAGTGATTATAATCCAGTAATATAAACATATTAAAAAAATTGGGCCAGTGTTTCTGTATTGATTGATACGTTAAGTACGTTTTGCTGGTAATACTGAGATACTTAAGTAACACTTTAAATGCAAAACTTTAATTAGTGTTGGATTAATTTTATATTACAGTGTTGCTACTTTTACTAAAGCAAAGGATCTGAATACTTGTCAAACTACAGCTTAAGTACAGGTGAGATGAGGTGCAGGTACATTGATTTATTATTTTTTTCCTGTGCATTTAATGTTTTTGAAGTTAGCCTTGTCCTCTGTGTTTTTTTTTTTTCAACTACCTTGACCACACTAACCCTGTAGGCTTTTAAAACAGTATAAAATCGACTTTAATGTAACATTAAGCTAGATTTTTTTATTTAATGTTAAATACATTGCAGTTATGCATTATGAACATTAAAATACAAGCAAAGAGTCGTCTTATAACAGGAGTAAACAGTGAAAGGGACAATGTGGACAAACTAGGTTAAACAACTGTCATCCGTCAGCTCTGTGATTAATGTCAGTGAGGTCAAACTGAAGGTAAAAATGAGCTTCAGTGTGACAGGAAATTCTGTGTGAAGTTAGTTAATTCATCAACACTGTGACAGAACAAGTCAAGTGTCACAAAACAGCTGTTTACAGCGGTGGAATGAAACTAAGTGCATTTACTCGAGTGCTGTTCTTCAGCACAGCTTTGAGATTCTTGTGCTTGAGTATTTCCATGTTATGCTGCTTTATACTTCTACTCCATTACATTTATTAGACTGCTTTTATTAGTTACCTCGCAGATTACTCATACAAAATTTCTATCAACAATTAATTTATATATTACTATAGGTAATTTTAGGTAAGTAGTTTAAATTAGCTCTAAATTTACCAACTGCAACATTAAAATGATGAATTCATGTATCAGTAATTATAATTCAATGCCATGATCTATATGATTTTGAAATGAGCCATTGTACTTTTACTTCAGTGAATGCAGGACTTTTTATGTGGAACAGGGTATTTTTACACTGCGGTATCTCATTGTTAAAAGATCTCAGTACTTCTTCTGCCGCTGGTTGTTTAGTTTTGCAAAAATAGTTACATTTTTTTGTTTTTTTAACAGGGACCAAACAGATGAACATTGTTACATGGAGATAATCAGTGCAGCAGATGTAATGTCTTCGGGGCGTCTAGGTGAAGCTAATTTCCCCGCTTGTTATGAGAAGCTTTGTGCCACAGAGGTGATGCACTGAGCCTGAGAAATCCACTCAACCAATAAAACAGCATTAGGTGTTAATGTTTTTTTGTCCCCTCTTCACCCCACAAAGAGGTGAGACTAAATAACGCAAAATGCAGTCGTGTGCAGCAACTAACCTGATGGTAACTGACGTTGAATCAGCACCTCTGTGACATACTGAACACTAAAAGCTTTGTAAAGTTTTCTGTCGTTGGAGATGAATATAGTTTACGCTGTAATTTGCTGTTTCTTTATAATCAACAAAACAAAGAGAGAACATTTTATCTACATGTAGTAACATGAGGTTTTGAAATATGCACATACTTGAGCACATTAGCTGTGCAGTATGAGAAATCACTTTTGGTACGATTGTACTATTTGATGATTACTAGATATTACAGTTCTTTTTGAATCTGTCATGACAAGCTCAATACGGATGCATCCCATAAACCTAATGCCTCAGTGTGCAGCAGTGAAGGCCTTTGATCTCCCAGAGAGCTTCATCTGATGTCTGTGATGTTTTCACAAATTGATATGATTTTAAGTTCAATCTTGCAAATGACGGTAAGTGTGAATGGAGAACTGTTACAAGGTGTGTCACAGTCTCACTCTGTTATTAAGACGGAGCCACACCTTAGTTTTATCTGGTTTGTTTTATTTCAGCTTAGCAACTGTTAGTCACTGCAGCCAATACGAAAGCGATATGAAACAGCAGGGAGTGCATGTTGCGTGTTGCATGTCTGTGGTATCTCACCCATCTGGATGCAGGTTACAAGGTAAGAAAAGTCACTGTTGGAGCAGAATAAACATGTTTATCCAAATGGGTCAACATGTAGTAAACATCACTGCTCAAATTGCTTTGTTTCCTGGATTACTGACTGCCGTCCTTTTGTTTAGACGCATTTAAGGAGAAAAAGGGAGATGAGCAGCAGCCTGTCTAAAGTTTATTCAATCTGCCTATCATTTCCCCTCAGGGACAGCAGCGGATTTCCTTTCTCCACAGCAGATCAAAGTCAATAGGTTTACAGTGAACGGGATGCAGCAGATCTATAGATGCCTTCTCCTCCCTCTGTTCCTCATTACCTGACAGATCACCTTTCATTTGTAAATATTTCTTCACATTGCCTTCAAATCTGTTCACACTGACCTCACCTTTGTTGGCATATTGGTGAGTAGAAACAGTCAATCACAGCTTCACACGCAGTGATTCTCAAATGGTGATTTTGCTTTATAATCCAACCAGCAATGAAACAGACGAATCTGCTCTAAATATCTACAGGTTTAAAAAAATGTTTTTACTCACCATTACCATTGAGGCTGGTTTGAATGTAGATGCTCTCCTCTCTGCTGTGGTGCACCTGCTCGTCCTTGCAGGGGATCCGATCTGGTGGAATATTAAAACCTATAACAAGTTATATTCACAGACGCCGCCCTGAAAATGACAATTCTCCCCTCCATTACAGGTAAATGCCGGGCATACACAAAACAAAGAGATGAGTCAAAAGAGAGTATGACACCACAGGGCGTGTACAGACGAGGGCTGCAGACAGTCAGACTGTGATGCACCGAACAGGACCAGAGACACAAAGTACATTTAGCGGTTTAGTTGCGCTGCAGCTTTTCAACCCCAGAGGAGAGTCTTCATGGGACGTGAGAGGAGGTTTTTGTAGCCTAGATTTTCACAAAACATTTCATTAATGGTGTGTGATTAGACATCGGTGCTGATATTTTTTTAAGCACGTTGCAACATTTCACAGATGACTCACTGAGTCATTGCAGTGGAGCATCTGAAAAGCTGTATTACTGAATCCCCAGCCCAGCTCAGAGGAACCGACTGACAGGAATCAGCCTGAAGCCTGTTGACTCAGGCCAATTTGTGTGTGTGTGTGTGTGTGTGTGTGTGTGTGTGTGTGTATGCGCGTCAGAGAGAGTGATTGCATGAGAGCGAGAGTGACAACCTCGCTCTGCCTACTGTCTCATGCGTCAACTGTCTGACTGTGATAATCTCTGAAAGTGCGCTACGTGCCCAAAAGTACAAACATCACACAAACATAAAAATAAAACTAGAACTGCAATGATTTGTCGATTAATCGATCAGTCGATTAAAGGAAATGAATCGCCAGCTGCCGTATTTTGATAATTGATTAATCTTCAATCTTCAACATTTTCTGGTTCAAGCTTCTTAAATGTAAAGATTTGCTGCTTTTCTTTGTCACATACGACAGTAAATGAAGTGCTTTGGGTTTTGGACTGTTGGTTTGACAAAAGAAACATTTTGAAGACATCACTTGGTTCTATATCGTGAAAATAATCAGTAGATTAATCGATTAAGAAAATAATGCTTAGTTGCAGCCCTTAATAAAACATAATGATAAAGAATGAACCCTTATGTAGGCTTCCTAAGAAGTCATAGCTGCAGACATGTTGGAGGACCCCCCACCTCAGACCCCCTCCCCCCTCAGACTGAAAGAGGTGTTTTACAGGTGAACCAGCACTCTCAGATGCTGCTGTTGCTTTAAAAGCTGAACCTGAACATGTTAGTCATACACCTGCAAAAAGCCTCCCGCCACAGCACATCCACACTATGTGCGCCAGCTCATCGCTAGCTTGGTCTGCCATGCTGAGCAGGTGGAGTTTAGAGATCTTTGTTCAAGTCAGCTTCTTGACAGCAGCGAGGGCGAAAGCAATATGTCCGTAAAACATCCTTCACAGACACATAAATGTACAGCATGTTATCCTACATAGTGATGTTCCTCGTGGCTGGAGTCAGTTAGACCACAGAAAGGTCTATCTCCAAATACATTTATTTGAATTATGACCCGGGGCCTCCAGGACCCCAAACAGACCATTCGGGTACAGACCTCGCTGAGGTGAGATGAGTCGTGATTTGACAACCTGATTTAGCTGTTTGCCAAACTTCAATGCTGAATCAAACATGATCCCAGACTTTACAGCCCACGTGTGATTGATGAGTGTTTATGACACAGCCTTGGGCATTAATAGGCTGCTGTAACAGCATTTCGAATTTCATCATTAGTGAGGTCAGGCACTGATGCTGGGTGATAACACCTGTTCTCAGTCTGCGTTCCAGTTCTTTCCAGAGGTGCTGGACGGGGCTGAGGTCAGCTCTTTCACTGCAGTCTGAGAGAACCAGGTCTACATGGACCTGGCTTTGTGCACAGGGGCATTGTCATATTGAAACAGGGAAGGGGCTTCAACAAACTCTTCACACAATGTTCAGCACAAAACACTGTTGTCTAATTATCATTGTTTTCTGTAGCATTAACAGCAAAGTCAGAACCATGAAAAACAGAAGAAAATCAGACCAAATGTATCAGAGGTATGTCGGCATTAGGTGTTATCACACTTTTGGCCATTTATACAGCATAATGTACTGTATTATATGTAGATATTAGGTATATAAAAATAAGATTCATTCATTCTTTGTAAATATTTAACACCTGATATGGTATACTCTACTGAAAACCTTAATTCAAATGTGCTCTCAGTTGCTAGTTTATTAGGCACACCTAGCTAATACACCTCCTGCAGTGAAGCCTGCCTACATAATGGTTATAAATTTTGCTTTTGTTGAAACATTTAAGAGAAGTGTTGGTACAACTTTATGGTCATTTTGGAAGCTGCATTTTGTGCCTTTCATTGTGTTGTAACATCAAGTTAAGCGAAGAAGAAAGAGAGGAAACAGAAGTCACTAAGAAAACAAGAGAAAGCCTCCTTTCATGTATTGTGTTGCATTTACTTTGTGTGTTTTGTCCAGAAACCACAACCACTGTGTTGCTGTTTGCTTCTGCAAAGTTCATCCAGTCCTCCTTCCCACCAATTATGCCTCATGAAAACATAACAGAACATGTGTCTGAGCTCGGGGCCATCCTGAACGTGATCTAAACTTTGTCACTCGTGACATCACAGACGCTGTGTCCTCTGATGAGAAAATAAGCCTGTTGCCAGGACAAACACTGTGTGTCCTGGGTGTGTCTGCTGCCATGCTGCCAGAAATACAAGTCGGTTGAGTTTTTAATGTATTCGACGGTGCTGCAGTGGGAGGGATTGTGCTGATTGAGCAAAAGGGGTGTTGATGTCACACTGCCCCCCTGTGGTGACACGTGACACATTCTCTAGGCCTGTGTGCAGGCCTGAAACAAGTGATCAGAGGAAAAGAGATTGTTGTACAGATCTTAGTCTAAAATAGAGCTCTTATGCAGTATGTGTGTCACAGTCAAACATGAACATACATTTAACACAACCTCACCTTGGAGAAAAGAACATTTTAAATGAGGACTTATTATGATGGATTACTTGGACTTGGATTCACGCATGAAACTGTGAAAAATGTCTAATTTTGTATTTTTTACTCCTTTGACCATCTGTGTAGTGCAGTGATTCCCAACCCAGGAGCTAGGACCTTCAAGGTGTCACAAGATGATAGGAAATGAGAAAAAACTCACTGATCTCATTTGGATACACAAATTTATTCTCCTGACTTTTCTCTATCTATTGCTTTTTTTTTTTAGTCATTTCACCTCTCGAAAAAGCACTCAAATGAAATAATCTGAGAGGTGGAAAAACGCCTCTCTGATCGAACTACTCACAATTTAGGTGGAGCGAGTAATTGCTTCATCTTAAGGAGCCACAAGCAAAATAAAAGGTTGGGAAACACTGACGTAGCGTATGATCCACCCAAAAAAGAGAGATGGCACAATTTGTCAGCATTATTAAAACAGGTGGAGTAAGAAGACATATTTGATTTGGTCATTATTTAAGGGCGGGTGTTTCACAGGTTAATAAAGGAAAGGCAGCACGAAGGTGGTTCATTAGGCACAAAGACACACAGTCAACTAAAAAAACACAGGCTACCTTGTCATCCTGATAATCATTAGAGTAAGACAGTAACCCTGCTAAACCCTGCTGCTTAAATTAAATTTAAAACACTGTAACACTGCAGCGACATGCATCACAAACAATCAATCAGGGAATACATGGACTCTCCTTAGTGTTAACACATGACAAGTATATATACAATTTATACATCCATAAAAACAGCATTAAGTTCAATGACTTAAAAGAAATATTTCACAACATGTAGAAAATATTCATGTGTAAATGTTGTAAATGATAAATAAAGAACATCTGACTGAGAGAAGCTTAATTATTGTGTAAGAAAGTGTTGATGGATTAGCAATATTAAAAAAAAAGATGTTTTCTAATCTAGATTAAAGAGAGAGAGATCCAATAGCCATAAGGAATGGGAGCTGATGCATAAAACACATAATAAAGTACTCCATGACAGGCTGATGTGGGCTGATGGGACTCCTAGTATACCCCAGGGCTGTTACGGATCCCACAGCAGAGCACCATGGTGAAGATCATCTCGAAGATCTAAATGGGAAGAAGGACAGAGCGGTTTAATTCAATAAGTCTTCCATTCAAGCACCTGCGTCCTTATCGCAGCTGATAAGAGCAGGAGCTTCTGTGGCCACACTGCGAGCCTTTTCACATGTGCAGCCGTGTGAGATGTTCATCTGCGTTTTCAGTCTGACGCTCACCATGATGACAGCAACCACCAGAGCGGCCAGGCCAATCAGGTAGAGCTTCTCGGAGAACAGCTCGATCAGTTTATCGTGGCAGCTCTGGGAGGAGACAGAGGCAGAATGAAGAAGAGAATATTTCATCCCTCACACTCGCTGCACATTGTGACAGAGAGCCGGGTGTGCTGGCAAAACAAGGTGCTGAATATCAGCTGCCTCTGACCACACAGCTCTGAATAATTTATTATGTATTATGTCATCAATGATCAGTGGCATAAATACAACCCTGATTCCAAAAAAGTTGGGACAGAATGCAGTCATTCAAAAACAAACTGGTCACCAACAACTCTTTTACTGAGCCCATGTAGTATCATCCTTTATACAATCATGTGTTCACAAAGTGGTGAACCTCGCTCCACCCTTGCTTGTTAATGACTGAGCCTTTCCAGGATGCTCCTTTCATACCCAATCATGATACTATCACCTGTTGCCAATGAACCTGTTTACCTGTGGAATGTTCCAAACAAGAGATAAATAAGCAGATATTTACAAAAAATCAAGTTGATGAGTTCTAACATTAAATATATTGTCCGTGCACTGTTTTCGACTGAGTGTCTGTCAAAAAGGATTAGCAAAGGATCACAATCTGTTTTTATTTATGTTTTACACAGCATCTCAACTTTGTCTGGAATCAGGGTTGTACTAGCGAGGAGTCAGAAAGGATAAAAGTCTTATACACCTTTATACTGAACCCATGGGTAGAAAAGACAATATGTTGTTTTGACCCACTGTTGATGTGAGTTACTGATTGTTGATCATTTGTGTGTCCTTTGCAGTTCTGAGTGTCATACACACATCATTTTGGACAACTAACAATACATTTATGACAATTTTGAGGTAAAAGTTGAACTTTTTTGAGTCTAACACAGAGTCAACACTGTTTTGTACATATTTTTGTGTGCATATGTGTGTGTACCTATAAACATAGAGTATATACTGTATGTGTATATGTAACTTTTCCTTTAGTGCTGCTTTTGCATACTTTGTTCTATTTCATTGCCTATTTTTTTGTTTTTATTCTATGTTCATTTAGATATGTCTGTCTATACATTGTCTCTGTGTGTAGCGTGGAATCCGCTGCAACTGTGTTTCACTGTGCAATCCTGTATTGTATAATGGCAATAAAACTAAACCTTGAACTGGGTCAAAATCACCATATTTTAGTTTGAGTGAATAACTCAACATTTATCTAAAAAACAACACTAACGCTGGGTCAAAACAACCCACTGGTACTAGATAAAGTAAACCCAGTTATGCATCTGCTACAGGATACAGGTACATTCATCTCTATCTGTTCAGCATTTGGTTACATGCTGTTTTTAATCAATGCAGAGACTGATAATAAATTCAAGTTGCAATTTCATAAAACCTAAACTGTATGTTTGTCCCTCTTTCTAAAGATGCTGATATATTCTATATCAGGTATCGTACATGTATTGTGTTCATTGTGAATTTTAGTAAGAATCTGTGTATACCTGAGATCTCAGAAAATCTTCTGGAGACTTTCTGGGACACAAGGTGCCGGCGACTTGTTTGAAGAGAGCGGTGTCATCTCCTTTACCACAGCAGTCGAGCTGAAGGGGATAGGAGGAGCAGAAACAGGAGGTCACTTAACAAAATGTGTGATCAAAATAGACTTCTGTCACTTCTTTACGCCTAACAAATGGTATCACGCCAGAGAGTTCCCATCATGACGTACCGTATTGTGGAAAACATCCAGCACCTTGATGGCAGTGTCTTTACTGGGAGACCCTGAGACGTCCACGGCCTTGATGTAGGCAGAGTCGTAGAAGTTGATCAGTTCTTTGGAGATCTGTGGACAGTCGGGAGTTGGGCAAGTTGTTTTAGAGACACAGCCACAAACAGAGCAGTTACACCAGAGCACAGGTGGAAAATCAATGCACAAACATCCAGTCCTGCAGTGAAATACAGGATTGTGTGTGTGTGTGTTAGTGTGTGTGTGGTTGCTTACTGTGTCCCTGTTCATGAAACCCCAGATTGCTGCAGCCACTTCACAAGCAAAGAGGATGATCAAAAAGAAGAAGAACTAAAGAAAGAAAGAAAAAAAAGAAAATTATTTTAACCTCAAAGTCTCTTATTAGTTAAAGCAAATGATTTTAAAGAGAAAAAAAGAGCTCCTGCTGCATAAAAGTCAAAAAGAGAGACACTCACTGTCCCCAACAGACACTGAGATTCCTGAATGGCACCATAACATCCGAGGAAGCCCACGAGCATCATCACAGCCCCAACAGCGATCAGTATGTACACACCTGCAATCACAGAGACACAGAGAGGAAACTGACGATCACAAATGAGAGCTTTAAGAAATGCAGTTCATCATGGCGGCGTTGTGTCCTCAGCACCACTAGGGGGCAGCAGTGTCAGAGCAGTGTGTGCCTGCTGCCCTGTCATTGATCCACACATTGTTTGGTAATGGACTTCCTGGATGTTTCTCTTGGCTTCCCTGTAGGATGACATGACATTATTGACATCCTGGAGATAAACAGCCCCCAGATCCTGAGCGAGAGGCAGGAGCTGACTCTGTTCGGCTGTCAGGCCAGGAAATGCCTTCCAGACGACCCCCAACCCCCCTCTGCTCTGACCCCTGACCCCTGACCCAGAGCATTATCCTTCCCCAGGAAACAGGGGGAACCATGTGAATACAAAGACACCCACCCAGACACACATCTTTGTACGATTAAACTGATACAACGTGGAGTCTACTCCTCTATTTGAACAGTGGTTAAAAATAGAATAAAAAAAATAAACTTTTGCCCATTTTCTGTGACATTAAATGGCAAACAGAAGTGTTCAACAGGTTTCAGTGTCAATAAAAAAAGTCAATAATATCAATGAAACTCCAGTTACAGCAGACGAAAATGTTCTGCACAGAGTGAAGGTTTACAAAATATCTACTGCACGAGCTGCATGGTGAGTTTAATTACGTACAAGGAAGCCTGATATGAAGGCATTCATTAATATAATAGATCATAAAAGACATAATACATTGCTGTCAGTCTGCTGCAGGCTCCTCTAAGTGTATGAGTCACTGGTGCTAAACAGTTAAAAGCTGTTGAAGCTGTGGGATAATAGTCCCATAACACATGGTGGTGGAAGAAGAATTCAGCATAGAAATTGCTGAAAATTGAAAGCAGCAATACCGAGCTATGAAAACACTCAACTGCAAGTAAAAGTCCTGCATTCAAAGTTTACTTTTTTTTTAAGGTAAAAGTAAGTTTTATCAGAAAAAAATGAAAAAAAAATGAAAAGTTAAAAATATTCATCACAAAAGGTTGTTTGTTGTTCTTACTTCAGCTAACCAGGATGGTCAAAATGTCTTTTTCAAGAAACATATCAAGTTGAATCTGTTTATTTAAATACATTTTCAACATATGTAGTGTTCAAAGTTTGTGTGTGTGTAAAGGAGAGGCAGGGGCAAGTGAGTACTTTATATTTTTATATAATTACTAGATAATTAGATCATTTTGCATGATCTTCATCAGCAGGTAGACTTTGCTTCATTGTCATGGGAACGGTCTATTTTTGCTGCACACTTTGAGAACGTCTCACTTTTCTGTACTTTGTGGATCATGTGATATGACTGAAAGCTCCAGAACAGCGACTAAATGGTGTTTTTTTTTGTCAGCTGCTGTTTCTCAGGTCAAGAGAAGACTGTTGTTTTAATGTGTAGCCTGTAAGCGGGTCCTGCTCATTTTCATCAGCGTGATTGCAGGAAGCGTTGGTTAGAGGTTGGGTGGCTCCACTCCAACAGGAATTAATCAACAGCAATAATCTCAACTACTAATAATACTTTATACAACAACTAACCACAAATAAGCTGCCTGGAGGAGATTTAGTTTGGGAGAAGCTGTAGCTTGTTTCAGAATAATCTAATAACTTCAATTTATCCTCATAACATCAGCAGATGTACAGCAACCTTTAGCTTAGCAACAGAATAACTATAACTCCAACTCTAACATTAAAACTTATCTTATCTTATCTTATCTTTAAAAATAAGATACTTTCTGTTAGTGGTTGAAGGTAAGCAAATACTGTACATTTACGCATGTATAATTTTGGGGTACTTTCCTTGATTTTTTCCATTTGATGAGAAAAAGGTTACGTACTTTTTACTGCACTACATGTACCTAACAGCTATATATTCTAGTTACTTTTCAGATTAGGTTTTTACATCATAAAACATATGATGAGATTACAAAACAAGATTCAAAATATATTGTTAAAGATTAGATCAATGGTTCCCAACAGTTTTGGCTGGTGCCCAGTTACAAAAAAAGCTACTTGGGGCCCCTTGTCACGTCTCAGACGTGTCTGAGGTTGTTAGTTCTTCCACCAAACAGAGATTTCCCAGCTGGTTTGAAACCCAAAGAGGTCAAATGGTCCAATATTTCACAAATAAAGCAAAGATTAGAGAAAAGTCCAAGCTATGAATACAAATTTATGTCACAGCACTTTCTTTCCTACCCCAGTAACTATCTCATGACCCCTCAGAATTATCTTGTGACCCTCTGGAGGGGGCCAGACCATTAGGCTGGGGACAACTGAAATGAACTACCTGACAGTGTATAAAATAGTGTATTTTACTTAAGCAAAGCATGTGGAAACTTCTCTCACCACTGCTTTTAGTAAGCTAACCTGGGAGCAGTCTGCTTCTGGGTTTCTATTCTTACACACCTGCGGGTAAAACACACGCAGCCTCTAATGTAGCCTGACAGAGTGGTCTAAAAGGGGACAGACAGACCCAGTAAGAGACTCTGACTGTGCTACGTCTGCAGGCCTCACACTGTACCTCACATATCACGCACAGGCCTTCCCCACACTTCCATCTACACTCTCTCTCTTCTTCTCTCTCTGCCTCAACCCTCAACACCCTCCTCTTTCATCCCCCCTCCCCCTCACTCCCTGTCTTTCTCTTTCAGGACTTGATGTTTGCAATGCGGCAAAGCAGGCATTATTTCCACTGCCTTCCATTACTATGACAACACCCTTTGAGGTTTGAAGGCCATTGAGACTTTAAGGGAGACAGGCAATTTTATACCACCGGGGAAGTTCATTTATTTCTTGTCTCCCTGTGTAATCTCCAGCGCGGGGGGGTGAAGACCGGCTAAAAGCCCCACTTGGACTTCTCTTCTTCTTTTCTCATCCAGTATCTTAAAAAGAGAGCTGGGAAGCCATGTTCACTCTGTCGGAGCATGACACAGATGAACTGAGATGAACCCAGTGAGGATTAATGATTAAAAAGGCTCCGCATAAAAAAAGCCTCTGCTGTCGTCTTGTTAATAGAAAGAGTTGGAACAAAAGGAGCAGAGCACGCATGCATTCTGCCTTCATGAGTCAAAGTTTCACGATATGCTCGCAGCACACAGTACATTAGCGTCGAGATGATTCACAATGCAGAGATAATTGAGGAGTGTGCACTATAAATAGGTGAAGTATCACTTGCTCTGTAAGCAGGACAGCATTTTAAAAGTTAGATGAGACGATTGATACTACTCTCATGTCTGTATGCTAAATATGAAACTGGAGCCAGAGCCGGTTAGCTTTGTGCTTTTTTGACAGATTTTTGTTTGCACAGATTTAAAAAATGAGATATAGCATGTTAGTTAGTGAGCTTTAGAGCTGCTGGTAGGCAGATTTAGCTACCTTTAGACAGAGCCAGGCTAGCTCTCTCCTCTTGATTCCAGTTTTTATGCTTAGCTAAGCATCCCCTCGCTATAGCTTCATATCTACCACACAGACAGGTTTTGATTTTCTCATTTAACGCTTGTAAACAAAGCCAATTAGCACATTTCCTAGACTGTTGAATTATTCCTTTCAGTGTCAGTTAAAGAGCAGAAATCAACTGAAGTGTCCGTTTGATGTGCAAAAAGTGAAAGCAGTTGAATTGTAGGTTGATCTGTAGGAAAGGAAAGCAGCTGGATTTTCAGTTTTGAAGTGAAGTGATGAAAGTAGTTGAAATATAAGTGGAAGCACTGGAGATAGATGCAGTGTTTCACTGAAAGCAGTAGCACTGATAGCAGCTGAACCGTTAGTCCAAAAGCAACGGTATAAAGCAACTCTCTCATTTATAGTCAGAGAGAATCGGACTTTAGAAGACTTTAAAACCCAAAAGATCTTTGTTTATTGCCATTTTCATGCGGGAGATGTTACATATTTCCTGTTTAGACGAAGTGGTTAAAGTATCTACAGAGCAGGTTTCAGTAGCTGTGAGGTTTCCAGTGAGTACTTTCTCTTTGCCTACAGCGATATTCACGTGCAATTTTATTTCCATTTTAAAATGAATAGCAGGAAAGCTATTCAGGCCGAGGCTCTGCATTATACATACAGTGTAAAGAGGCTGAAACATCTTGTGTAACAAAATCTGTCACACTTACTGTATCTCCTACAGTTCGAGAGGCTGTAGCACTAACCAGAGCAGACTACTGACAACTGCCACCAATACCGATTCCAGGCACTGGCTGAGAGGTAGGAGAATGTGTATTTTCAGCCTTACATAAATACCACTTTGGTGTGCCAGCACGCCAAAAACATCCACTCCAAACTCTAATTTGAGGGGTAATGTGCAGATGTACAAGGTTATTTGAATTATGCAAGGGCGTATGTTCGAGGGAGGAGAAAAAAAAGAAACATTCCCTTGATCTCGCCTGGGTGGGCCTCTCTTGCCGCTCTGCCTTTAAAATCATGAGTGGGCCTTCCTTCTATAAAAAGCATGGGTTTTTATTCGCTCCGTATACTTACTGAGGAGTAAGTATGGGAGAGCAGCAGGAGCCCAAATGTAAATTAGTGGGCTGACTAGAGTTCACCACCACAACAAACCCAGACGATGGACCTTTGAAATGTTTAATTCATATCATGTATTGTAGGTTTCAGTGCCAATCTGTGGACTGCTGAGGGCAATGATGATGATTTATGACTTTAGTTCATGCAGTGAGCACAACCTGAGGCACATATTCCTGATTCTGTGATTTGGCTCAACCTACTGTACAAAGACATACAGAGAGCACGCTGCGCTGCATTAAGACAAAACTCCTGGAATGATCAAATACTTTAAAGTGCGAGCGACAGAAGGCGCGTGATGGCTTCATTTTTGCACCGTGCTCAAGGACCGTTTCTCAGAGCCTGCATATGTCTCAACATCTGTCTGAGGCATCTGGCCTCTCTCCTGAAAGAACCTGGCGGCTCAGGCTTTTTGAAGTCATATAGATGTATTTACCTGAGCTAGAGAGCATTGTCTAGAGTACGTGGCCATCAGTGTCAGAATGACATCAGAGTATAAACAGTGAGGTGTAGACTCTGGCCGTGCCTCTCAAGTCATGCTGCGGATTTACGCAGGTCCTGTTTCCTGATCTTTTCTGAGAGGTCGCACTGCTCTTGCTATTTCCGGACATACTGACATGGTCCCAGCTGAGTGTCAAAGACAGGTATTTCTGTGGATTAGTTAACTTTCACCACTCTGTTAGCAGTGAGCTTCCTGTCATGTGGAGACCAAGGAATGAGGAGCACGAGAGAGGATGTAGAGTAGGTGGGACACATGGTGATGATTAAGCAACTTACAGAAGGTGAAGAAATTAACAAGAACAAATTTATGTACACATTCAATTCTGAAAATGTGTGTAACACTGTGCAAAGCATAAATAAAAGAGAATGTGATCATTTGTGTTATTTGATGATCCTTTTTGACATACTCCATGGAAAACAGTGCAAACACTATATATTTAATATTTTACCTCATTAACTTCATTGATTTTTGTAAATATCTGCTTATTCTGAATTTGATGTAGCAACACATTTCAAACAAGTTGGGACAGGAGCGACAAAAGACTGGGGAAGTTGTGGAACGCCCCAAAAACACTGTTTGGATCATTCCACAGGTAAACAGGTTCATTACAGGTAACAGGTGATAGTATCATAACTGGGTATGAAAGGAGCATCCTGAAAAGGCTTTACAAGCAAGGATGGAGTGAGGTTCACCGCTTTGTGAACACAGCTCAGGAACACTTTGTAAAACTGTTGTTGTTTAACACAGTTTGTTTGCAAATGACTGCATTCTGTTTTTATTGATGTTCTACACAGACTCACAACTTCTCTGGATTCAGGGTTGCAGTAACATAAATACGTATTTAGTCAAGACTATAATTTATCTCTGTTGAGACAGAGACAGAGAGACATTTATGGTATGTTTTTGAGCCCATAGTTTGTGGTACTGTTTATTTTACTATAAGATGTACTTTTGTCAACCCTGTTTGTGCCAAAAATGAGGGCGCGACAGTCAGTGGACATTTAGCACTGAAATGTGAAACAGCTTCTCCAACCTTAGAAGAATAAATATAGCAATGTAATAATGTAAATATGGAAACTAAGTCCATTTTAAAGTAATGTTTTTCTAAACATTAGAATAAAATGATGATGATTATGATGATGGTGAATATGTCACTGGACTGCGAAAAAGCTACTTTTGCTTACTTTTGCAGATCCACATGAGCTCTGTGTAGGGAACAAACGCTGGAGCGATTGTGAATCTCAGCAGTTGATGGTGGATACTCACTGATATAGAAGGTGCCTGGCGCCTGGTGGCCTTCAAACTGAAGTATGAGGAGGTTGCTGGTTTGACTGTCATGGCGGAGCCACAGGGCCACTCCTAAGATCACACCTCCGGCCAGCTGTGCCGCAGAGAAAAAGGTCTTAATTATTTTCTTTCATGTCTTTTCTTCACTTTGGCCAACCCTCAGGGAGGATCAGAGCCATTTAAAATGTCTTATATTCAGGAGAGATGTTAGCATGAATATTAAAACAAACCTGTAGTTATCAATCTTTAACTTTTTTAAAAAGAGTGTTTTTTGATGACGACAAGAACGAGTGTCGTGACACGAGGCCAACCCTCCTAAGATCAAATCAGTGTCAAAACCTTTCTGCTAGTTTCTCTCTGTGCTTGTCCAGCTCTGTGAACCGTCCGCTGTCCTTTAAGAGACGTGATGAAAGGACATCCTGACACCTCAGTGACCTGCAGCACAGGCCCTGTCCTCACAGCACTGTTTCAAGCCAACTCAAGAACTTTGTTGCTCAGCTTTATCGCCCTCGCTCTTTCCTCTACTCTGTGTCTGATAAATCAGAAATATCCTGATAAAAGTGTTATCACAGAAAGGCCGATGGAGCACGGCAACAGACGGATCAGATCCAGTTCAGCTCATTGTTCACATGCCGACGCTCTTCTTCGTCATGCCAGTGTTTATTTAAAGGTATCTACACATGTAGTGCCATGACTGCTCTCCATTGTTCTCCAAGAAACAGGAAACTGAATCCTCGACATGAAAAATAGCAAAACGAGGAAGAGAGGACTCAGAGTTTTCACAATGACAGGCACAGCAGCATAACCAGCAGAGGAAACACTCCATCAAGTGCGGCGTGTCCAGGATATGGTGATTTAGTGCTTCTCTAAAAAAAGACGGCCGCTCTGTACAGATGAACCAAATGGAAATTCACAAACAAGTCACCGATTCTGACTGCGCAAGGCCACAAGTGGACAATAAAGTGGCCGACACATCTGCAGGAAGTCCGATGTGATGTAATGAAGTGTGAAAGGCAAACTGCTGCGTTCAGATACTGAACTACTGTGGCAAGTCCCTTTTTTTACTGAAATCCCTTTTTCAGAAAACAAGACGGACTCAGGGAGAGTTCAGGTTGAATGCTGAGTGTTCAAATGGATGAATAGTAAAACCACACTGTGGGTTGAGATGTTTCCTGAGCTTTCTGGAGGTTCAAAGGCAGCAAATGCTACAGTCTGGTGACCAGGTAGCGACAAAGGAAATGTCAGAGGGAAAAACAGCTCTCCCCTCCCCCAGAAACTCTATTAACCCTGCTCAATGCCCTGCTTCATGTGTGTTTAATCTGTGGAGAACCAGGCTCCAAGAAATAACCACAAATCATCCAATACTAGAGAACATTTTGCTCAGTTTTCCATCTGAAACAACAACATCAGAAATCACACCTTCCTGTCTGGAGTAGCTGATTAGTATAAACATGAGTTAATTCAATGAAATGATGGCTCCGAAGAGACATGCTGGGGGGGGGGGGACAGAAATATCCTAGTGAGGAGACTGAAGCCCACCCAGTCAGATGTGCTCTTCTTTCCCTCTCTTTCAGCCACCTTGCACTGGTGCTCGGCCATGCAGAAAATAAGAGCATTTCAGCTCCTGGCTGTGCCTCTTCTATTGATGCTGCTCTCCTCTCACAGACAGAGCAGCATAATTAATACAACAGGGCGGGAAACCATTTTCTTCTTTATCATCATTAAGCCCTGAGCCGCACAGATGTTTAAATGCGCAGCTGTTTGGCCGCATAATCAAACACTAAGAAGGGAGAAAGTTTGAAGAAAGCGCAACTCAAACATCAAATGCGGGAAAAAAAACAAAGTAAAAATAAGTTGAACTCACCCAGAAAATAAAATTAAAGAAAAATAACATATATTTAATGCATCTCGTGCAGCCCGCCACAGCCATGTTGCCAGTTTGTTCTTCCTTTGGCTCAAATCAAACAGTTTGTGAGGCCAGTCTACTGTCCCGGATCACACTGTCTCTGCGAGAGGACTCAGTTTAATCAGGCCAGTCAGGGGGTGTAAGCGCCTCCGTGCTGCAAACTCCTCCTTTATAATCAAGAGTGAAAACCGAGACGGAGAACTGCCCACCAAGCGAGGCGGACAGGAGGAGAAGAAGGCTGAGAGGGAACAACAAAGCCCCCCCGTCCGCCAGAGCGAGCAAGGAGCGTCGGATGAAATGTGGGACAAGCTGTGGGCCATCCCCACGCGCAGAAAGAAAGAACAAGTCTGTTAATAATAGAACACGTTTAAAAATTGCACATAATAAAACATCACAGGCCTGCGTTGTTTCTTTATTCTTATTCAAGTAAGCGAAAGTGTTTAACGTGTCGTATAAGACAGAAAATGATAATCTTAAGAAATACTTTTTCCTGAAATCTAAATATTGTGGTCTAATTTTCCACATTTTTAATGTGTTGACAAGTTTTTCGGGTCTAATCAACAAACACTGAGTCAGTGAGCGACAGCGCCCCCTGCTGGCAGGTCCAAAACAGGTGAAGGCTAATTATTCCAGCAAGTGCTGCACGAAGAGTTGCGCAAAAAAAGAACAACTCCCAACTCCCAACTCTTTGTTTCAAAATATCTCCACTGTCAGTGCACGAGCACACACACACACACACACACACACACACATACACAGACTCTATATAATGTCATGGGCGGATCTGCGCGTTCATGTCTCCAGGGTCACACCTTCTCCAGCCAGCTGTGGGCGAAGATGATGAGTCCCCTCTGACCGACCGTAACCCAGCCCCCCCGCCCCCCCCAGCGACGGCGTTAAGTGAGGGGGACAAGGAGACAAATTGTGCAGCTATGACAATTTCATAATTTCAACAGCCTTAATTGGAGACTCTGACAGCGTGTTTTAGCAAATGCGGGGTCCTCCACTGGGCATGCTCCATCTGATGTGAGAGAAGAGCTGGGCACCGTGTGAACAACAGGCAGTTTGGGCGTTTTTTGAGGAGCTTCGTCGCCCTCTCATCTCTCTTTTTTTCTTTTTTTTTTTTGAAACCACGCAGCACAGAAAACACTATTTTGGACTGTGTGACTGTGGATGTTTATCTCCTCGGCGATGCTTTAGTGAAAGGGAAAGTGTCTGCGCAGGAGGAGCATCTCCGTGCTGAGACAAAGACCTGCTGCACGGCGAGCGGTCAGTCGCAGAGAAGGAGCGGGCTGAGCGTCGGTGTGAAGGAGGTGAGTCTGCAGGCAGCAGCAGAGGAGGGACTGAAGCAGCGCCGAGCCTCCATCAGGAGCTGCCGGACAGGCGCTGTCCGCTCAGCACCACCGCAGTCACCTTGCTGTGAAAGTCATAAACCTGCTCAGGACTGATCCCGATCAATTACCGCAACTTGGCCAGTCCAATGAGCTGGGCTTCTTCTGCTGGCGGGGGGCAAAATCGCCAGCGTTTGTCCTTTAATCTCGACATCTTGGATTTAGCGACGATGTGACGTCCATCCTTAATGTGATGCCATTGGCTGCAATCGTTTTGGATTTCGATTCTATACCCTCCAGTGAGTCTGGCGGCTGTGCGCTTTTATGATCCTCCAGTTGGATGGCAGGTGCTTGCAGGGGATACATGCAGCCTGATGCGCGTCACGCATTTCTTTCATAGCTGGTGAGAAACGACAGTTTGAGTCTGAGCCTCCCTTACATAATTGTTTCCTTCAGTCTGCTCACTGCTGTGCCGGGCTGCACGGTGCGCGTAGACGTACCTTTGCGATGAAGGGAACTTATTGGAGAAATGCCTAGGGGACGCAATGGGCCTGAGCGACGACAAGGATCGCATTGTGATAAACGTGGGAGGGATCAGACATCAGACATACCGCAGCACCCTGCGCACTCTACCTGGCACCCGCTTGTCCTGGTTGGCCGAGCCTGATGCGCCCAACCACTTCGACTATGATGCCAAGATCGAGGAATTTTTCTTTGACCGCCACCCTGGCGTTTTTGCACATATCCTTAATTACTACAGGACAGGTAAGCTGCACTGCCCGGCTGATGTCTGCGGGCCCCTCTATGAGGAAGAGCTGGCCTTCTGGGGCATTGATGAGACAGACGTGGAGCCATGCTGCTGGATGACCTATCGCCAGCACCGGGAGGCAGAGGAGGCCCTTGATAGTTTCGGCGGGGGGGGCCTGTTAGACCTGGCGACTGATGATCCGGAGCCAGAGCCGGAGCATGCTGAGGATGATGTGGATGAAATGACAAGGAGGCTGGCGCAGGGAGACTGTCCTGATGCCAGGAGTGGAAGCCTGTGGAGCCGGTGGCAGAAGTATGTTTGGGCTCTGTTTGAGGACCCTTACTCCTCTAAATATGCAAGGGTGAGTTGCTTTTAAGATGTTTCGCCATGCCTTTGTTCTTCCTATTGAACATAAGATTTGAAACCTCATTAGGAGTTACGACAGGCACATTATGGGCTAGAAAATACTCTAAAATGTCTCTTTGCTGGCTTGAAACAGACAAAGCTGCATGGATGGGAATGTGTCTGCCTTTGTCGCTTGATGGTGACACAGAAACTGATGAGTCTGGGAGGGTTAGAGTGGAGGTCCCAGGGGTCTCAACAGCAGGGATGTGACTGTACAGAGAAAGGAGGGAGGAAAAATCAACCAAAGACCTAATCTGTATCATCATTCACATGCAAATCACCTCTCCCACCCTCCTCTACCTCACAGGAGAAGGGAAAGTGTGCCTCTCACAGGTCTTTGGGTTGATATTTCCAGGGCGCACAGATCTCTGGCCAGGCAGCCTCTTTGGCTAAATGGGTCAGCGACACTTTAGGAAACCAGATCTTTGGCACCACCAGAAGTTCAGTGGCAGACCTCCAAACAAAAACAAGGTTGCTCTTAGAAGTGACATTTTTGGTCTTTGTCGTGGGCACTTTTCCATCTGGGCGCGATGCCTATCGATGGTGACAATGAAATGACTTTACACCTTCTGATGTTTTTTTGCTTTTTGAGCACTGGCCCCCAGCAAGGCCGCTGTGCTGCACGCTGGTTTAACAGCTGTAGCAGACTGATCGGTGTAATTAGTTATCAGGCCCCATCCAGCAAGTGTAAACTGTATTGACATGTTCTCACTCTTACAGCAAGCATTAGTGAAAGTGGTTTAACCAACACACACACACACACACACACACACACACACACACACACACACACACACACACACACACACACACTTCTTTAAGATTTCATCTCCTGCATTGAGGAACATTTCCCAATGCATAAAACTCTCAGATGTGTCCTACTTTTGTCAGTGAGTAGGACAAAGCAGAGAGCGCAGATTGACAGAGGTCCACTAAGACTGGCAAGAAGATTAATTAGAACTGAGCCTCAGAGTTAATTACAGCCTCCATTCACAGTGGATACATCAGTGGAAAACCCTTGTCACTGCTTATCACTGTAGGCCTGTGGTTTGCCGGCAACAGTGAGAATTAGCCAATAAGGAGCAAACAGTCTTCGTCCGTCACTCTCCCTCCAGGCCGCACTGTCCCTAACTGTCACAAAGACACATAGCTTACTGTAAGAGATGCTCTGATGAGATGCAGCGTTTGTTTAACAGTTTGAAGGGCGGGATGTTCAGCGAGCCAGCGTGTCAGGAGGCGTCAGCGGTCCACATGAAAGTGGATTATAAGAATGAGGCTTTATCACACTTACGCGTGCTGGCAGCGATGGCGATGTTTGTTTTTCAACTCTTTTGCTAATTGATGCACATAGGCTGGACAAAATAACAAGAGCACCCATCAATTAGGGCTAAGGATTCTTTTAATCGTCGAGACATCTGACAGTTATTGTCTCGATTAATTGTACAATACATTTGGGCAAGAAAAAAGGCCCATCATGACTTTCTAAAGCCCACGTTGACATATTCACACAGCCTGTTCAGTCTGACTAACAGTCCAAAACACAAAGAGACTCAGTTTATAATCAAAGAAAACCAACTAAATCAACACTCATTCTCATTTTACAAACTAGAGCAGGGTCATTTGGGGGCATTTTTACTAAAAAGAAAAAAGACGATTATTAGATTGTCAGCATTGTTGATTTTGTGTTCACCTAATTCATCTGCTAAAGGTTTCAGCTCTACGGTCAGTTAACCTAAAATATAGAAAATCCGTTTTATACAGGTAGACAAGACTCTCCCAAACTAATCTGCAATTAACTAAATCAGCACAAACCAGCTAAATCTAGGAGTTTTGGGGCCCCTGAAGGTTCAGGCCCCGAGGGAGGTAATCCAGCCTTTGCTGCTGATTCCAATCTGTTTTTATCTGTTAGGTTAGTAGTTTTCATTGTGGGTGAATTGTATTGTATTATATTCTAGGGTGTACTTGTTATTTTGTACAGTACATACTGTAGAGGGGGTGGACAAAACAATATTATGCAATCCAATACAACAACACCTCGTGCACTGTACTAATGTCTCAAAAGTCCACACAAAATCTCCCTCAGACCAACAAAAGATGAACATTAGCTTGACAAAGACATTTTTAAGTAATTCTTCATTTAATTGCATTAACAGTCAAGTATGCCTTTTGCCCACACATTATTTGTGAGTTGAAAAGATGGACATTTTGTGTTTTCCACAAACCCATTCCACATATGTGTCGATTGCAATGATTCTCCATCTTCATCTTCTGATCTGATCAAAACTGGCGTCTTCTTTGTTCTGTGTGAGTCGTGTCACTGGACAAAGCGGACAGCCCCGCTGACAGAACAGAAGTCAGTGTCAGTGCTCTGGACCATCATACTAACATGGATGGGAAGCAGACAGTCATAAGCAGCAGTGATTTCCTCAGCAAAATGCGATGAATTGCCAGTGATGAGATGATATGATGAGGGCCTGTCTTCCATCTCGTGCTGCATGCCTGCCTTAGTGACACACTGCGAATGGACTTCACTAAGACGCTGCGTTTGTTTGCTCAGTGGAATATATGTGAGGCTTCCTCGTGCCCAGACATGCCCCACTCCAACTACACCCTGATGCCATTCACCGCCCCTCCTCGCTGCTTAACAACGCTGTGCATTAGCGTGAGAGGCAGGACTGAACCGCACTTCCTCTCATAAAGACATCTTCATGCATGAACAAACTGCTATTGATCCAACTTTGGTGATTCATAAGATGATTAAGTAGCTATCCACTCTTCCTGTCTGGCCGTTTGTCCACCGACTCTGATCTATCGACTTCAGATTCCCATTGAAGATATGGCTGCTTTTCCCCATTCAAACTACAGTACGGCGCATGGGCAGTAACCCACTGCGAATCAGTGCAGAACGATCAGAGCAGGATAACATGAGGACAGGCTTGCAATCAATACCCACGAGAGAATACTGTATCTGTTACACCCATCTAGTATGCATCAGAAATATCAGGGCCTAAATGTGACGAAATGTGATCATCTAATCAATACACCACGAAGGCTAAAGTACACTTTTGCCATTAAGGGAAATATGGGTTTCTCATAAAAGTGCGTCCTCGGCGAGCAAGCCTCTCAGCTCACTATGATTCCCAAGAGTTCATCATCATCATCATCTGGACAGTGTGACCTTGTGCAGGGAAAGACCTGCTGTAGCGATGGTGCTGAAGGGAAGAGCCCCGGCTAAATTTAGTCACGAGGGTTGACACTAATGTCCTGTCCGCTGCTGCCGCTGCCGCTGCTGCGGCTGCTGCCACTGCTGCTGCTGCTGCTGCCTTTGTGTAATTCTGCATGTAGCATACCCTTGAAAATGCCATGACCTTGAGATACAGCGGATGGACGAGAAGCGGGAACGGCGAGCTCGCATTGATTGTCCCTTTCACAATGACACCTCTGAATCAAGACACATAGAGAGCAGAGAGAGAGAGGGCGGAGTGAGAGAGTGTGTCACTACTGCTGTAACTGTCAAGCCAGATGCCACTGTCTCAGATAATAGATTGAATCGCATTGTGTCGTGCTCAGAATTGCTGCTGGGGCGTTGCACTACATTGCATTAATTACTGTGCCCATTCTCCTCTCTGTCCTTCTTCCCATCTCTCGCTTCCCCCTCCATTTCTTTTCCTGCGCCCTGTGTATGTTTCCCGCTCAGTGGGTGGCTCTGGCCTCGCTGTTCTTTATCCTGGTGTCCATCACCACCTTCTGTCTGGAGACCCACGAGGCCTTCAACCCCATCATCAACCGCACTGAGCTGGAGGTGGTGGACAACATCACCGTGGAGCACACCTACCAGGAGACTGAGACTGCGCTCTACCTCACCTACATTGAAGGCGTGTGTGTGGTGTGGTTCACTTTTGAATTTCTAATGCGAATAACTTTCTGCCCAAATAAATGTGACTTCATTCGGAACGCCCTGAATATCATCGACTTTGTGGCCATCCTGCCCTTCTACCTGGAGGTGGGCCTCAGCGGGCTCTCTTCCAAGGCAGCTAAGGACGTGCTGGGTTTCCTGAGAGTCGTGCGCTTTGTGCGGATCCTGCGCATCTTCAAGCTGACCCGTCACTTCGTGGGACTGAGGGTGCTGGGCCACACGTTGAGGGCCAGCACCAACGAGTTCCTGCTCCTCATCATCTTCCTCGCCCTCGGTGTCCTCATCTTTGCTACTATGATCTACTACGCTGAACGGATTGGAGCTAACCCCAACGACCCTCGAGCCAGCGAGCACACGCACTTCAAGAACATCCCGATCGGATTCTGGTGGGCCGTGGTGACCATGACGACCCTCGGATACGGAGACATGTACCCTCAGACGACCTCCGGCATGCTGGTTGGAGCCCTGTGCGCCCTGGCAGGTGTGCTGACCATCGCCATGCCCGTCCCTGTGATTGTCAACAACTTTGGAATGTATTACTCCCTGGCCATGGCAAAGCAGAAACTACCAAAGAAAAAAAACAGGCATATCCCTCGGGCTCCCCAACCAGGTTCTCCAAACTTCTGCAAGTCAAGCATCAGCTCCCAACCTCAGAGCCCCATCGCCCACGACGACGTTTTCGAGATAAAGTTTCAAGGTAAGAAACAAAGATGACACATATTCCGACGAATTGTTGTCTCATCACTTCTCTGTCCTCCTGAAACAGCCGCACCACTATTCAGCCGTTTCATTGTTTGTCTGTCCCCACACTTCAATCAGCTGAGGATTCAGGCACGAGATTAAACAAATGAGTTTCTCACTGACGACGATCAATAAACTATGTGATGAAAAGCATATTTTACTCTGGATAGGAGAATAGAGAGACCGTGAGTAATCCTGCTATTGATTTTGCACTTCTTAATTCAGTGATTCACTCCGCCTCTCTCTTAAGACTAACTGAGAGGCTGTAATCATGTAATGCAATGTTAAGAACATGTAAGTAGAGTCACTTGATTTCCTCTTGAATTCCTCTGGTGGCATTAGTGCGAAGATGTATTGACCTCTGATAGTTTGTGCTCAAAAACAAATAGAGGAACAGAGTGCAAAGCAAACATTAGACAGCAGCCATACAGCACATACGGTGGTTAAGTTAATGCCTTTGTGCATTCAGGTTGTACAGCGCAAAAACTGAAGATATATTAAAAAATGTGGCAGATAAATTCTGAAAAAAAAGGCTGGTATATGAAACCAGATTTTTTTCCCCCGTTTGTTTTTGTTTTCTTTATTGTTTTCTTACAAGATTCCAAGCTGAACGGTGAGGCAGCTAACGCAGCTCTGGCCAACGAAGACTGCCCTCATATAGACCAGGCCATATCTCCGGAGGAAATCTTCAGCCCCACCGAGAGAGAGCGGCCCTGTTTCCTGGTCACCACCGCTGAACGCCCCAACCACACAGGGGGCAGAGTGAGGAGGGGTACGTACAGTAACAGCCAATCACAGGCCCCCGTAAGACACTGACACCCTGTAGACCGTAGACAGGACACGCTCTTTTTTCCCCTCTTTGCTGAGTGTTACGCCTCAGTTCCTCACAGGCACACACACACACACACGCACACACACAACTACAAACCTCTTATTACAACCTTCACACACTTTCACTGCAGCTGCTTCTCCTCAAGCCCTTGAGGAATTGTATATATTCCAAATCACAACAGCATCTGTTCAGGCCAAGCACAATCGCCAATAACTGTCCACATCTACATAATATATTTTTTGATACCATGCATAATGTAATACCCCTATTTCTTTACAAGTAAGAAAGCTATTTTCAAGATTTATATGATCTAGAATGTGTTGTCTTACATGCCTAAGAAAGTATTTATGTGCTATGCGTGTACCATGTATGTATATGTGTTTTAATGATAAATACCATGCAGGATCCTGACTTATGAGTACATTCCTCTTGACCATAACGGTGCATGAAGTGTCTTGCTGATGGGTGCTATCAGTATGGTGAAGGAGCACAACACAAATGGAGGAAGGCTAAAGCCAATTTATTATTATTATTAATATTATTAAGAGCCAAATTCTAATTCACTGGCTTTTACACTTTAAAAACGAGGGTCGAACCCTTTTGTTTATTCTGTTTAGTTAGTTACAATCTCCAAAACATTCCTGTAAGAAAGTCACGTTAGTCTCCAGCTGTGTGTGCAGCCAGCACATGGACAGCGAATGGCGTACAATATGAAATTCTACCTGTAGCTGAGAAAACATTCCCCACCTGAGGTGCCTACCTTTTCAAGTCTTTTATAGTGTTATACTCCAAACCATTCCAGTACCACCCGGTGCATGCTGTTGTACTCCTGATGCACTCAATGCATGGAGAATAATAATCTGACAAGTCTGTGTTGACCTGTTTCTTTGGAGACAAAAACAAGAAAGCAACAGGTGTAGTATTACCAGTGAGGAAACACCAAAACACTTTGTCATGGATTCAGTGCTGCAGTGTACTCAGAACGTTCTCTGTTTTTCAACTGAAGGTTATGAAAAGCCTTGGAGCCTTAACAGCATGTCTGGCATGAGCGGGGATGCCTCTGGAGTGTCCTCAGTGTCCGCCCTGCCCTGCAGCCCACCCTGTCTAATGCAGCACTCACATTCTCCCATCCCATCCATTATGTAGCATGGTTGAGTAGCAGACACAATGCCATTGGAAGGCCAGTCCACACTCCTCCTTCTTATCAATCCTGTCAGATTTTGCTTTTACACTTGCCTTCCCTCCTGCTTTCTTTCATTTTGATTTTCTTTATTTTTCTGGAAAACTGTATCTAACTGTGCTTATACTCAAGCTTCCCAAGTGTTCTCCTTGGGTGTGTCATCATATCCTAGACTAGAAAACATTGGCACATGCCACTCTGCATGGGTCACCTCAGTTGCAGACAAAGCACTCTTCTACTTCTACCACAGGCTAACCCCACTCTTTCCTTCTGTTTACATCATTGCCTGTTGCTCTGTTGCTTTTGATCTCGCATACTCTTCTGCCAATAACTATTATCTCATCTGCTTTTTACAATTTTGTGAAAGAAATTTTCATAAGATGTAACCCCCTGCTGATAATATGCTGGACATTAACTATAAATGGCTTTTAAACATATCCAAAAGGTATCATTGCCAGCTGTTAAGGAAACTCCTCTCAAGTGCTTTGTACGTTGCAAAGTAGAGACGTTATCATTCTGAAAGTGCAATCCAGACAAGATTCAATGTTATCTGAGTGGCCATCAAAAAAAAAAAGAAAAGAAAAAGAAATGAACATGATGTTCATGATGTCCAATGCAATATGGAGATGATGACAGTTCCTATGATACTAGTGATGAATACATCTAATGTCAACAGAACTAAAACTGTTTGTTCATTTGCATGAACTGCATGAGAAATTATGTTCAACAAGAAGCTAACTGTATCGCAGTACCTGTAAGAAAAAAAAAGACTTTTTCTTTCTAAAGCTTCTAAAGCTTTGTCATTTTTTATGCATTTTGAGACAGCTTTACAAGAGACTCAGTCATAGCAGAGATTTTTATGTAGCTGCCATTCTTTGCCTTTCCCCAAATTCATATATTTATTTTCTTGTATTTATTTGACTGGGGCCTCCGACTAAAATAGTGTGATTTAACTTGAACAATTTGTCATAAAGCCAACTAATGCTGTTATGAGCATAAATCGTTTTTATACAAAATATATTAAAGTGGTGGTTACGCGTTTTTAAATTGCGTCAGTAGTCTGCAGCAACTTCTATGACTGCTGTGATGCCTAAATTAAGGCAAGACTCAAGAATTATAAAACAACGGTGCCTTCATACCTGGTGAGGCAAAGTAAAAGTGAGTAATAAATTTACATGATATTATGTAAGTGCTCCCAGTGTAGCATCAATACACTTTATACCATGCTCATAACAGTGTAATGAAAGCTTTATTTTATAAGGTGCACCTTATACCTTTTGCACCACCTACGTACCCGTAATCACTTTAAAAACACCCTCTTGGTTATTGTTGTTACACCATCAAACACATAGTAGGATTGAACCTTTAGAGGGATGCACAGCTCCAAGAAGGAACAAAAAAAATACTTTATAATCTCCACCTCAAGAAATTTTTTGTATGATAAAGCACAAAATATCATTAAAGGGGACCAGAGCCAAAATATATCCAGTTATGATCAGTCAGAGATGTCACGATGGCTCCTGCAGTATGTACGTCTATTGATTTAAAATATCAATAATGTCACTATTACGTGTATTGATCCTGTCCCAATTATTATGCACAATTCTTTCAGGGCACTTTAACAAATATTATGTTGACCAATTAGAAATGTTAATTTTTAGAAGAAGATACAAGTATCGCAACTCATCTAAGTTTTGTTTTTATTCTGAATGAACAGAATTTTTACATTTGGAGTCATGTCTCTTGTGGTAATTAATGGACGTTATATATTAAAAAAAACAAAAAACCTTGTGAAGATTTGATGTTAAGAGATGCAGGTGAATTATATGCTCATGCAATTCCAGTGGAGAAAAAAAAAAAAGTACAGTGCGACACAGTCTGGGATGTGGGTCTACTTGGGGAAAGGTAAATGCATGTATTTTACATTTATGCAACAGAAAAGTATTCAAATAAAATATGTAAATATAAGTCCTTGCATGAAATAAATTTTATACACAACGAGCGTTTAGACTCCGTTTTTATTCAACAGCACATGCATACATACATCCTTCCTTTCCCACTAGCTTACAGCTAGTGCTTTCAACTGCTGTTTGACCCTCTGTCTACCTGTGTCCGGGTCAAAGAGAGCATAAAAAACGAGGTGACTGTGAGAGCATGACGCAAAGTATACAAACGCATGACAATGACCGAACTACTGTACATCAACCTGTAAAACGCAGCATGATTGGGGCATGTTTATTAACCGACTCAGAGTCCAACCTCTGCACACAGACAGTACATCGTTGTCTGATGCCTTGGCTAAGCATGGGAAATACATGGTAAACCTGTGGCTTACCATGCGGAACTAACGGAGCACATTTTCTTTACTCTCCAAGCTAGTGTCATTTCTCTCCTCTCCCCACACCTCCAGAGGTATCCATCATCGCCATCATTTCCACCATTATACATAATTTGTGTAATAATTTATTTTTGTTATTGTTTTTTTTATATGTTTATAGAGACCCAGCGACAGCACCGGAGCAGACAACCAACAGAGTCAGTTTGTGTTATGAACCATGGTGTACCAACCACTATGTGTATGACCCATAATGGCCCATCACCCACCTGATAGTCCTGTAGCATTGTTGTGTGTATTACTTAGTATTTTTAAATGGGTGTGACAGTGGCAACCTGTACATCACAAACTCAGCATAGATGTAGCACTGAGGAAGTTTTGTTGTCAAGCCTTATGTAGGTCAGTATCTGTGACTGGTTACTGTGTTGTAATTTGTGTGCCTATTTTTGGTGTGTGCCAGTGCTGTAAATACGCTTTTATGTGTGCTGAAGTTGTGTGTACCAATGTTTTTGAGTGATCATCAAATATTTGTGTGCTTCTTCTGTTGAAAGAAAAAAAAATGTTGCTCCGATTATAATCACCCCCTCCAGCAAAAACCTGTCACTTGTCATGTCAGTCAGACTAAACAGTTGAAAACACAGTAATTAACTTTGCACTGTCATGGTCACATCTTTGTAGACTTTTGCACTGTTTTGCACCAGTGAACTTTTAACATTCCTTTTATATGTTTTCAGGCATCAAAGAGATAACATCTACAAAAAATGAAAAAAGGTCATACTTGAAAAACAAAGAAACAAAAAAAACACCACTCTTACCTTGTATTAATGAGGCATTAAAATGGTTAAATGTGCTGTTCGGAATTGGCAAATAATTAATTGATGAATTAATTAATTGAATGCTGACATATCTTCGCATGTAGCAACTTTTTGATTAATAAAGACAACTTATAAATTGTATAAAATACATTAACTCATATCACAGCTCAGATGATTATTCTGTAGAATATTTTAATTGACAATCATGTAGAACTGGATTATTATTCTTTTTCTGCACACATGCATATTGGTATATTAGTATGTAATACTAACCAATGCCACAACATTATTCATATTGTACCGGACAAGTGCCTCTGTTATAGAAATTCTACTTATCATTCATCATGCTGGTACAGCTCAACCAACATGATGAATTAATGTACATTTTATTTTAGATTAGCCATCCATCACTCCATCAGTTCAGAACTCAAAAAGCACACAGATACAATCAGGACCCCCGTATGGATCAGCTTCTAAAGGCAAACAATGAAAAACATAAAGGAGAACCGTTGAGTACAAAGTACAGCTTCATTGTTTGTGTGGAAAAGTTAGTGAAAAGGGACCAACTTTTTACCAAACAACTGCAAACACACTGCCAACAGCCTACTAAGATCTGTGTGCGGTCAGGTACAGCAGATCTGAATCTGCCAATAGATCTGAGCACAGATGGGGGGACAGTGTGCTGGTCATTGTCCGTTAAGGAATTAAAAAAAAAAAAACAAAACAGCTGTGATCATTAAATGGAATCAATAACACAACTAAGAGGCAACTAATGTGTGCCGTTTAGTGAGACGAGTGTGTGTTTTGAACACTGTATTTTGTGGTTAGCTATCTCAATATAAGGTGTTCAGTGATCGCTTTGATTGGTTTGTTGTTTAGGGATTTTTTTTGTGTCTTTTTTGACCAATACAGTTCAGGCTTGTACAATAAATAGTGATAAATAAAAAAAAAAAAACACAGAAATTATCATTTTTCAATGTGTTGATTTATTTTTTTCAAACTAAACAAGGTAAAAGCACATTAATTTAACTCATGCATAATTCAAATGACACAGAGGTTTCTATATATTTAATTTGCAAAAAACATAAGAAATAAATAATTTTCAATAAAAATGTAATACATTGCAAAGATATGATCCATGAGCCTTTCTGAATCCTGCCATTGCCCTTGACCGCTGCACTGGCTTCAGACCTGCAGCTGGTTCCCGCTGCTGCACTGCGGGCGCCCACAGCTTATAAATATGTAAGTTGGGTCAAACGCAGCGGACAAATTTTCCCCAAGAGGGATTAAAGAAGGATACAGTATAAAAGTGGTGCAAATGAGACAAACAGAACATCAAAAAAGATGCACACTGGCAAGATTATAAATAAGTGATGGACAGTTGCCAAAGAAAAAGAAAATACTGTACTGTGTGTGTAAGTGGTAAATCACAGAGATTTTCAGCACGAAGTGCAGAGATTGACTGCCTTCTGACACTCAAGATCACCGCAATAAAACCGCTGACATGGGAAGATAGAGCTATAGCACCAGCCTAGCCAATCCCTCACATGATCCATAACGGCTTCATTCAGGAAGACAAACATGGCAGGTGGACCAGGAGCCATAGGCATGGCCATGTCCTGCAAAGCCAACGGCCCCCCTGTCATGTCCATCAAAGTGATGGGCTGGTCAGAAAAATGATGGCCTCTGTCCACATGGAACATAACTCAGCCTTTGTGCAAGCGCACAGCAGTATTTATGACAACTGCAATTTGAAGTCTGACCTTTCCAAGCTCAGGTAGCCTGTTGGTAGGTGAAAGTTACTGTATATTCAAAAGGCACTTAAAATAATCATGCAGTATGTAGGCCTAGCAAAGCACCAATAAGCCACTATCAGTCGGAAACATGTAACTCACAAAGTGAGTTTTTCTAGTCTCCGACTGCCTCATGTTCAATAAATGTTCCTGCTCCGATGCTACTTAATTGGTGCAGTGTTGTCTTGAGTCAGTTGTTGTAGCGCACACTGCCATAGAGTGTCCGGCTCCACAGCCAATGAGAAGAGGCCTGAGACCAGGAACCAGCTGTGGCTGAAAGACGTCGGTTTGTGAACCGTCTCCACACATTCCATGTTCGTTCCAGCCCCAGGAGAGGAGACACCCCCCTGAAAAGGAGAGGGGTCATGGGTCAGTGGAGCTGACAGGAGAGAGAAGGGGCTGCAGCACTGCACCATGTAGGATAAAATTAGCAACCTGAGGGAAAAAAAAGGTCTGGGTGCAAAAAAAACAGAAAGCGCACACACACAACCACACACACGCAGCCTCTCTGTTCCCAACACTGACACTCAGCCAGTAATAAAGCCTCCCTGCTCTTCACAGCTGGTGAGGTGTTGGTGGGTGTGGTCAGGTCTGCATCACCGAGGAGACACGTGCCATGGCAACACAGTTACCTAATAGGCTCCATCGCCATGGCAACAGAAGCGAGCTTGCTTTCTCAAGGGTAACACATCTTCAAGCTTTCCCCATCCTGCAGCTGTGTGTCTTTCATGCCGTCTTTTCATTGATTTCATCGTTGGGGTTTCTTTGTCTTTCTGCGTTTCTAGCTCGTCTCTGAAAATCAGCGGCATCACATATTTGGATTCACCAAGTCACACACGCTTTCACCAGTTCACAGACCAAGATATCATGCCAAGCAGCTTATGTCAGTGTGACTTTCTGCCAGATATGGTTTATGCATTACAAACACACATGTAGCTCCGTCTTTACAATACTGCATGTACTCATAACTAGACTATATTCGTCTCCATCTTCGATTAAGGTTTTTCAGTAAAGGTCCTGGTTCTCATTTATTAGTGAGTGCAATGTGTTGAAATGTTTTACTCTTTCTAGAAAAAGCATGATTTTGGCGCTGTGCTTAATTCATGGACTCACTGACTGGAGTACAGCACATCAGTGTTTCCATGGCAACAAAGTGCCTGCACAATATTCTGCACAACAAAGGGATCAAAATCAAGACACTCAAACATTGCGATTTCCATGTAAACAAATCCTGGCATTCGAATTTACATTCGTTGGTTTATATCTCACGCCTTATTAACGACACCACAGCGGGGCAATCCGCAGGAGGCGCCTTGTTTTTTACCATGACTTACATCATACAACAGGTCTAAGATAAAACAGGATCTGAAGGTGTTTGTCCTTTTACGTTCCTTTTAAGTTCGAAATGTTCACATTAACAAAAATCTTTCCTCAGATTGGATGAGCTGTGCCCACAGCGTCTTTGGCCTATCTCCCACCTCTGACCACCGATGATGAATGTCATACATGAGGAGCACTTCCTCAGGTGCAAACGGGCAAAGGCTGAGCAGGCAACAGATATCATGAGCAGCATGCAGTGCTCTCCGTTCCTTTCCGCCTGACCTACTTCAGCACCAGAAATAGCAGCACTCAGGTCTCTGCTTCCAATCCTGTTTTGCTATTTCATTGCTCCTACCACCGCTCTCGAGACAGGAGGAGGAAAAGAGGGGAGTGTGGCACAGGAGCGAGGTGCATGAGGTTCACATGAGCTCTCCCTTTACTGCTTCTGCTCTCTCATAACATAACTGAACTTCTGAAAGCACAGAGCAGTGCTGTCATTATGATGGACAGCCTGCGTTAACAATTTCCTTAATATAATGGCATATCCAGTTAACTGTTCAAATTGGTCAGAACACTGAAAGTGGATGTCCATTTAATGGCAGCGACATCCAGTGTTTCCTCTCTAATGGAGCCCTGTGGTCGTGTTTCAATGTTCATCTGCCGTATTTATATTCATGTTGATGTAAAAAACTGGGCCACTGTTCAAAATTTAATGTGAAAGACTTTACTTCCAAAATGTTTTGTGGTGCAAGTCTGTGACTATGGGAAAGCTACTGGAAAGACTTTTGGCAAGCCTGGAAAGAATAAAAGCACATTTGATCTCTTTGTAAATCTGATGAGGAATCATAAACTATGGACTGCGATGTCTATGTTCTGTTGTGGATAAAGGGCAGCTGCTGTCCAAACACTCTGGAACTTAAACAACATGCCTGTAAATGTGTGTGTGTGTGGTTAATTCAGCTGTTTTACAGGCCTGTTCTGGTAATTGCTTCTGTCAATGATACCCATCTATCTGTACTGTAATTACTTCCTGATGCAAAGGCCACAAAGCAATGAGCTGACCTCAGAAATCCTCTTACCAGAAGGATTAATATTTCAGTTTGATGTTTAACTGTAATGTATTAGACAGTTCCCTTACTAACTCTCTGGTACAGAAAGGAGGATGACTTGAAGCAGTTTAGCCTCACCTATGTCTATTCCCTATTCCTTAATGTAGTTAGAGCCAGAGTCATGTCAGGTCTCTTGTTTCAGCCACTTGAACTCTCTGAAACCAATAAGTTCAAACTATTTCTGCTTAATTTTTCTCTCCCCAAACTTACTTTTTCAGTGCAATTGTGTATGTTGTCAGATGTTTAGATGCTTATCTTTCTCGCAATAGGGCAGCTTTTGAAAATAACGTAGAAAAAGAAAATGTAATGAAACCATTGTGAGAATACACTCACCTACAATGGCAAGGTTATGTTCAGATCCACACGCAATCTGTAGAGAAAAGGATTTAAAAAGTGTTTAAATTGCATGATGAAAGCAGCCAATTTTAGGCCTGTAATATCCAAGAATTGTTATGCCAACATGGATGCTGAGATGCTTTGTAACCCAATCTGCTCTGGAACTGAAATAAAATGCCATGTGCCAAGATGTAGTCATCTAACTTTTATTCAAAACTGCACACACAAGTGCACCCAGCGCAAATAACATTAGTGACGATTTCTGCTGTATGCATTAGACGCTCCCTCGCTTCACAGTGCGTCATCAGAAAGCAGAGCAGAAAACTGCGACAGAAAAGCCAGCTCATTCATAAAAGCTAGAACACACTGTTGGGCTGTCTGGAGGAGTTAATGCAACTGTCTCCAGACAGCTGTATGCGCCTGCCTTTGCGGGAAAAAGCCATTAAATAGTAAAAGGTTTTGCTCAGCAGTCTTTCCCCTTCAAAACTGCTACAGGACTTGAGGGGACACATCTAAATTCTGAACCTGAAAACGACAAAGCTTAACAAGAGTGAAAACATGAGACAGAGCTCTCTAGATGCCAGTTTAGATTGTTAAAGCTTTATTGCTAGCAATAAAAGTCACTGAATTGTATAGATATGCTCTCTAATATAAACTGAACTGCTTTCATGAGGCAATGTTTTTGATACATAGAAACACATCCATTGATTCATGCACTGCTGACAGGTTAGAATTTGTTACTCCAGTAATGTTCATAGGCCCCATAAAAGTGTGACAGTTTACTAAATGTAGCCTCTGTGGGTGTGTATGTACAGTGTTCGGAGGACTAACATGATAGGGTGGGCTGAGAGATTCATCGTCCACTCAGCTAATCCATCTTGCCTTTAGCTTTACACACGCAAGGTGACTGCACCTTGACATACGCTAGCGCTGCTGCAATGATCTGTGCGCTGCGGAGGAATGATCCAGAGCTTGCCCTTGTGCGTCCCTGACATCCGCTTTATTGGCAACGATCTCCAGTCATACAGCTGCCATTAAGACTACAGGTTAACTGCTGCGATCTCGTGATGCTCACACATAACTGCCCTTTTGGGAGAGGAGAGCTCTGCCTTCATTGAATATAAGTGGCCCTCTGGGAGTGCATGTATGTGTGTGTGTGCTCTACATGCTAGATATAGTCATGCAAATCATTAAGAATCTAGTCTTAGAAGGCCTGGCCTTCCTTCAGTGGCGCTGTGTTTCATCGCATACAAAACACGGCCTGTTTTTATTAGTGGTTGTCTGCTGCCCCCTGCTGACCAAACACAAACATTTTCTGCTAAAACGTGAGGATGAAGGCCACAACAGTAAGAATTAATACAGTGTATCTACTAATCACACTTAATCTAAAAGGCATGTAGAAATGTCTGTCATATGTCTTCTAGGTCTTAAGTGTCAAACACTCAGAAGTCTAACCTGAGTCGCTCCATGAAGTGCTTTAACGTCTGCAGGGAGGCAAGCTTCCTGGTTTCCACCCTCTGCTAAGGGACCCGCTGACTGCTGCTCTGGGGTCTGACTGGTTGATGCTTGTCGGCCCAGCTGTCCATAATCTCCTCTGCCCCATGTGAACACTCTCCCAGTCTCTGAAACGGATGATGACTTTGTTTAGATATGGCAACTGACCTGTTATATCAAGATTAAACTGGTGAGCATCACAGACATAATATGTGTTATCATATCTCACCCGTTTGAGCAACAACGTGTGTCCAGCCGCTCCACACATGGAGAACTTTCTCTCCACCCAGCAGTGAGCGCTTCACAAGAGTGGGAGAGGACAGGAAGGGCCCTGTGGTGGTTAGCTGGCCGTGCTTGTTGCTTCCCCACACAAACAAATCGCCATCTCCTGCATACACGACAAGAGCGACATTACTCCTCATCCAGCAGAGGCAGCAACAGAAAGAGCCGAGCAGTAATTGAGTGCTGCTGGTCAACTAATTACAGGACAGAAGGGAGGCCAGACAACATATCAACAGTGAAGTGGAAAACAACTCGCTGGTACAACCTCAAAGTGTAAATGGTCCCTGAGGGCCTGAGCAGCAAATGCAAACACACCTACTTTTAGAATATAACCTCTCTTATGTTTATCATTTGTTCTTTACATCATTCAGTGAGACTATACACGTAGTAAAAACTTGAATTATATAAGGGGAGAAAAGGGGGAATTGGAGGGCAGTAATGGGAAACATTGGTCTGCAAATCAATCTGTGTGCTTCAGTCTCTTTTTCTGTTAGAAGCTCACTGTCCTCAATCTAAGAAGAAGCATTTCAGCTGCATAGCCCTGGAAAATTTCCAGCCTCATATATTTTAGAGTGCACTCTGGACAGTTTGGAAATCCTTTCCTATGGTTTCTGGTGCCAATATCTTGCTGGGATGCCTAAATCAAAAATCACAATGCAAAGCCATGCTTCTTTATTTTATTTTTTTTTACAGTGGGCTGCTACTGTAGTGGATCTGCTGCCTTGTTTGTTGCCTGACTTAACAATCTCTTGCAAGTCAATCTGGAGCCTCTTAACACAGTAGCAGAATAATTATCATCGTATATGCTGGTGTCATACCTGTAACGCACACGCAGTGCACTGCGCCTGCAGCTACCATGTGTGAGGCCTTCTGATCCAGCCCTGCAACATAGGTACAAGAATCTTGTTGTATTTGACAATCATCAGAGGCAATAATGCCTAAAAAATTGACTTCTGTAAAAAGAAAATGTATTCAGTACAGAGTGTTGCTCACCTGGCACCAGAGCGGGCACCGCAGAGCTGAGGTGCAATGGGACAGGGTGTGGACTGAGTGCTCTTCTCGCGTGACTGAAAAGACCACTTCCCCACTGATATACGCAGCATGAGTCTGAAGGCAGAAGAGAAAATTAGGATTTATGGATTGACTGCTGAATAATAAAAAATAGCTTTTGTTTTCTTGTTGGAAACTTACCAGTTACAGCTAGTGAGTGTCTGAGTCCTGCTGCTACACTCACCACTGGCTCCTTCAGACTCTGAGAACAAACAGCACAATGACATCTGTTTAAAACAACCAGATCGAACTGATCATAAGGTGAAGTTGTGGCGGTTTTGATCACTCAGGATTGATAAGATAAAAGCATGGCAAACATCAGAGTGGCTATATTGTGTTCCTAAAATACACACTGCTCATGTGCTCACCTCCACAGCCTGTAGCTCTGCACAGTGTGTGACTGTCTGACCAACACCAAGCTGTCCAAATGCATTGGAGCCACATGCCAGTACTCGACCACAATCTGTCAGTGTGACATAAAAAGAAAAAAAAATATCTACAAATACAACACACTGAAGTTTTCAACATTTGGATGGATGGACGGTAGCCCCAGGTTCCCTCTATCATTCCCATTTTTAACAACATCGTGCTACGAGTTCTGGATAACTTCCTCAAGCAAAGTCTGCAAGATTACAGATTTAAGCAAGGTGTGGCCTAAGGGCAAAACTAGTCTTCATGACAGCTATTTCTGGTCTTAGGACAACCCTGATCACCTGGAATGTGAGTGTAATACTGCATTCAGTTCATACGTGATGAAAGGCAGACGTGGTTATGGTTAGAGCTGGTTGCACGGGGCTAAAAAACAATATGCAGTGACAATACAGTCCTGTATTCTTATTTCCTTGGTGGTGGAACTGGTTGACCACTAGAAGCCCATTTATAGCCCTTTGTAAAAGTTTCTGTGATGTACTTGTGTTGTAGCTGCTGAGTTAGTTGCTCAGAGAGGACGAGGCTCTCCAGTGTGTGTATCTGTGGGGGAGTGTCAGCATGTAGCCGTAGCCCTGCTGTTTAGCATAGGATCATTGTCAACGAAACAAATGAAGTCTGATGATGCTTCAACAGCTGTCAAAAACACAAGCCTGAACCATTTCCCCACAATCAAAAAGTACTAAGTAGGGTGTTTGCAAAAAAAAAACCATCAACTCCTGTGAACAATGAGTCTCAATCACCTATTATCATCAATATTAGAAAATGCATTCAAAGACTCTGACTCACGGGCCGGGGCAGGATCAGCCCTCTGATCAGTGAGCTATAATGTTCTTTTTTTATATATAAATTCCCTGATGTCTCAAACAGTTTACTCTGTGTCAGTAAATGGTGCATTTAGCCATTTTCAACCCATGAAATGCCGATTTTCATAAATTTGGTAAGAAATTTCAATATTAACACCAGCACTGGTGTGTTTCATCACAGTACACTCATATAATTTAGTTTACAGCTCAAAAAACATATTTAAGTACCTCTTTGAGTGCCAAGCTGAATATATCAGCGATTTCAGAAAAATGAGACTCCCTGTCATAATTACAAACTGGATGCTGGCATGAATGTTTCAAGTTGGAAACTGGTAATTACAGTACTTTCATATGACATAAATGCGGTCTAAGTCTGTGGGTCTGTGTCTCCAAGTCTTTTGTCCACTTACTGCCATCTACTCTAATGTAGCTGCATTCTTGTATATATCAAACAGTTAAAGCAATTTTACCCACTGATCTATTGCACAATACCCCATTACTAACTGAAGTTGTAAGTTGTATTTTCTTTAATATAACTATTAAATTTTTGTCCTGTCTAATTTTTGGCACCTGTGACATCCATATTTTCCCAGAAGGATAAATAAAATGCCATCCAATCCAAAAGAAACACCCTGAGGAAATACTAAATTCTCTCACATCAAACTATCATGTCCTTCTGAGTCCACATGTCCACAAAAGAGCATCAAATCCTGGTGTGAAATGGGGCTCACCAGTGAGAAGAAGAGTAAAATCCCAGCCACAGGCTACTTTAGTGACCCTCTGATTCAGGCTGGGACAGAGTTGAAGAGTTGAGATGTCTGTATTGTGACCAAGTCCCAGCTGGCCTCTGTGATTCTGTCCGCACACAAATACCTCTCCATTCTCTGTCAGGCACAAAGTACACCACAAACATTTGGGAACCATGCAAGTTATTGTTAGTACGCTAAAAGTAACAGAAATATGCGTTTCAAACATGGTTGATGCAGAGTTGGCTATTCATATTCGAAACATTTCAGTTAGACAGTTACTTGCAGCAAGACAGATGAGGCATAGATAAAAAGAGAGAACACCTGCACACAGACTCCACACCATGAATGTATTTAGAGGTAACAGACTTAATTTTTTTTTTTCTTGGTTGTCTTTTATCTACAACCAATATACACAGAACTATAATCCTACTGAAGTAACATGAGTAAGGGTAGGATAGAATCAGTTTTCTTATGTCTTCTATTTTCTACACAGTAGTTTTTGGATTTGTATGTGAATTTTGTGTGTTATCCAAAATTACACAGATGTGCATGTTATAATTGATGATTTTCTTCTGGCTGCATATATTGTTCCTGAAAAGTGTATATGTGTCTTGCTGTATATTTCTGATGCTAGACGCACAGTGGTGTCTGATCCGTAGTGAGATGTCTTTTGGAAATAAAAATAAACCAACTGGCTAACTGGTTTAGCTGCGTAAACGCAACAAAATTGACAATTAACGTATTTTGCCAGGAGGGGGCGCCAGGTGATACCGGTTTCGTTTAGACCCCCTTCACATTGCTGAACACATGATATCAGTCGGACAGAGGCTTGAATTTATGAGGAAAAGTGCAGCTTCGGAGCAAACAGTAACTTACCGGTGATAACCACGGAGTGACCCCCGCCGCCGCTGAGACCCCGTACTACCTTGTTTTGTAGAGCAGCAGTGTCAGAGAGCCGGGGATCGGACTGGTCCTCCGCGTCTCCCTGTCCCAGCTGCCCGTAGCTGTTGGCTCCCTGGTAGACATTAATAACCAGTACTACATTTTACGAAACTATATATGTAACTAGTATAGCTGAGGTAACCGTTAACCAAACTTTAATGGCTGTTTGTTTTCGCTGCACTTTGTTCGTTGGAGGTAGTTCGCTGACTGTTAGACTGTTAAGCTAACGTTAGCAAAAGTGCTATTTTAACATTCCCCACTCCGCTGGTGGTGAGTATTTGAGATAATTCAACTACACGGCCAGATATACACAACTTACACAATTTAATGGTGAAGATAATACACTTACCCAAGCGTGTATACAAAACTCCGGCCGCGAGCTCGTTTCCATGGAGTAAGACTGCCTAGTTACCAATGAATACAGCAGGATTTGCGACACTGTCGTGAAGCACACTGTCAACGGAAGTGCTGACCAGCTTTTCATCATATTCTGTCTGCGGAATGGTTGCGGAGACAGATAGTTTTAGCAGTCATTTTTATGATTTATGTTTTTTTTTTAATGAAAATACACCCAGTAACCATCTTAACATAGTCATCTGACTAAAACTCTAAAATATGTGAATGGGGTGGAGAAAATATCAAACATTTCTCAGTGTAAGATTTCACAGTTCAGCACCTCCAAAATGATCAGAATGTTGAATTAACGTCTCACAATTTTAAGAGAATCTGAAGATTTCTCCTCAAGATGGAGAGAAAGACTAAAGTAAAATAAAAACTCTGGAGGTGGGGCATACAGTAGAGGACCCTTGATTGGAGATTTTCTGCATTCAGACTGATCCCATTAGGATGTTATATATCCCAAATAAAAATTTAACACTAGTGTTTAAGAAACCAGCTCCAAAAATTGATTTTTTGATTGAGGGGATGAGGTGATTTGGCCATCAAGTCAAAGGATGATTATTCTTATGATGTTTAATTTAGATTACGCAAACTCTAATCTGAGCATAACTATTATCATCACTTTCAGGGTCGTCACTGTCATCATTCTGCATCTTCATGATCATCATCAGTTTCTTCCTCCAAGATCAATATCCATAACCAAGTCACAAAGATGTCAAAAAGAAATAAGTCAGCAGGTAACAAACCATTTGACACAATTAACATTTTATTATTATTTTTCAATAGTTTCATACATAGCCTACTCATAATGTCTATATTTCTTTGCAGTAGAAAAATAATGTTTTGATTTAAGGAGAACTACAATTATATTCACTTCATGAGGAGGTATTCAAAATCATCACTGTAAAATAAGATAGGTCAGGGTGCATGGGCCAAATCTGTCGTAATCGGTCTCAAAAACATTCTTATAACTCCAGTTTTCACTTTCGTGATTTCCCTCAACAGCACACAAAAAGGAACATAATACATACACCATAAGAATACAAACAAGGTACATTTTATACATATCACTGAAGTGAGGAAGATTAAATGTGAAGAAGAAGAATGAAATGAAATACAAAAAATTCACATGATAATATACAACAGCAGAATTAACAACGGGATGAGAAAACCACATCTGTGTTTGTAACAGCTGGGGATGTTTTAAAAGGGTACTAATGTACCATGAAAGCGCGTCGATTGTTTGCAATACAGAAGCAAAACAGTGTCATGCTAAGCAGCTCTTTGGGTTTGTGCAATTTACTGATATCAGTGGCTAAACATACCTAATGTGCCTCTGTGAATTGTTTAAGACGTTTAACATGCAGTGGGGACAACAGGGCATTTTGCCAAAAGCCGTGCACATTCATTGTACTGACGAAGGGCGATACACAAGCAGTATCTCTACAGTGGTGCTTGGGGATGACACAGCAAGCGTTGACGGACCGTAGGTGGATAACTTGAACTGGGATGTGGGTGGTCAGACACCCAGCTGCTTGTTCAGCCGGCTGAGGGCGTCACCGACGATGTCGAGCTCATGTCGAAGCTCCTCCACCACGCTGTTGATGCTGGGAGTGTCTTTTAACACATCCACACTCTGGGTGTAAGGGTTGTATCGCACTGTGAAGGGACGTTTGATGGTCTTGGCAAACTCCCTGAAATAAACATAATATATATATATATATATCATTGAATAATATGGAGCAGATATTTAATTTATATATAAAACAGCGGTGTAGTACATCGATCCATGCAAGATCTCTCATTAAGAATATCTTATGTTAGGTTGCTGTAACCAAGCTCACCTCATCTTGACCTTGGCCTCCTCAAAGCTGTCTGACACAAAGTAAACATCCTGAAATGTTGTGATGATGCATTCTTGTTTGGATGTAACTTTGGGGTCAAAAGGCATTATCCTTGCATTTCCAGAGAGCGCATGCTGTAAGAGAGAAAAACAGTTGAAACCATTGCATGTAAACCTCAGCACATAAAATCAATCTGAAAGTCAATCTATATTTGTCTGTTTCAAATGAAAGAGATAAATCATGCAGTCTTTTATCAAGAATCCTTAACATACATTTTATTGACATGCTAAGGGGCTGTAGCCAAACCTATAATACAATTATTTTAATGGGTTTGGCTGATTAAAAGCAGGGTGTATAGGTAATATACAACTCTTCAGGCACTTTATATACATATTATATGATGAGTCAATGGAAAGAGTGTTATCATATCCACTGTAAGGTCCTGCTAAAATGTTTTCACCTTAAGCTCACTGATAGATGACAGCAGTCCTGCCCCGTATGCCCGCAGCTGCCCTTCTTGTTTGCATAGGCCAAACTCCACCGTAAAGAAATAGCACTGTAACACAGGAACAGAAGCAATTATGGCAATTATTTTACATTTTAGAGTCATGGATATCTTTGTTGAGTTTGGTTTCATGAAATGTGCTTGTATCAGCGTCACTCACTGTGGCCAGTTTCTGAACTGAGTCATCTGAAGCTCCAAGTGAAGCAAGACCAATCTCCTGAGAAAACTGGGCGAAGCTGGGCTCCGCCAGAAGCGGGACGTGTCCCAGCAGCTCATGGCACGTGTCCCTTGATAATAACAGATAACAGAATATTAGAACCAGTAGCTTTGTATGAACATTAGCATCCCTTTTGTAAGTATAGTTCTGTACATTACTCACGGCTCTGGGGTGTATAAGGGGTCGGAGCTGTGCCGCACATACTGGGTACAGTGGAAAACACGGAAGGCCAAACCAGCAAGGAAGTCACGAGGGGACAGATAACCGGCCACAGGCCTGATGGTAAATCCAGTGCGTTCTGAGAAGATAAGACATTTGATTTTTTTTTTCCAAATTTGTATTTAAAGCAAAAGAAGCACGTTTTCTAAAAGAATTTAAACCCTACCCCTGAGGAAGCGTGAGACATCTTCCAGCTGAGGGATGTTGTCCTCCCGAAATTCACAGTATTTGGACAGCAGTGGCAGGTTCTTCAAGTATTCCCGGCAGGCGTGGGTGGGGTACAACTTGTTGAGCTCCCTGTACACAACTCCCCAAGTCTTCACTTCCTCCTCTGTGAACTCAATACGAGGAATGGGATCCCCACTGCAGCAAAAGAGAATAACTCTCTAAGTATCAAGTAAAACAATGTCATTTGTTATGTTATTTTCCAAAATAACCAGTAAAAAAATGTAACAAAAACTCACTGTTTGTAGGCCATGGCAAGATCAGCAAAGTACTTTCGTCTTTTCCGGTAGACATTGTCCTTGAAACCCTGATGAAGAGGACCGTAGATGGATATGAGAATAGTTCAAACACACAGAGTTTTAATTTTATAAATCAACCAGCAGGTTGATGTTGGGCCTACATACCGGATGATCCGCATCCAACTCAGAGCCATACATCAGGACACGATTAGCACACTTGTCCAAGTCTGCAATCTTCTTTGGGAACCAAGGAACATTATACATATCTGAGAATAGAAAAGAAAAAAATGTTGTTTGCTGTTAATACGGTCTAATATAAATAATTTTTAATACAGTATCTACAGGATTTCATTTACCTTCCTCGTGAAGACAGGAGTTATCTGGAGGGTCCATATCCACCACGTTCACATGCTTTCGAAGCAGCTGGATGATTTCATTCAGTTGTTCGTGGTTGCTGTCGCAGTCCACAAAAATCTCAAACTCAGAGTTGCGTCTTTTGGATTTTCTGGACTCTATGTGGACAAGGTTGACGTGGTTTTCCTGCAAGAAATATCAGGAGTTTTATTTTTGTTTCCTGCATTCTCTTTATCATCAGTATGATAAATGAACAAGTAACCTGTAGACATATAATTGATTTATGATATGGAAATATTATTTTATAATGTAGACACTGTGTACCAAATTAACACATTTATAGATAAGGAACTATGAGCATAATAACTATGTCCATACTTGGAAGAGTCTGAGTGCCTTTACCAGTCCTCCAACTTCATTCTTGAGGGAAAAGATAATTGTTGCTCTCCCTTTCTCTGATGAATTCTTCTTTTCAGTGTTTTCTTCAATTTTCGTGAAGGTTGATTTGTTTATCTGAAAGTCATGAAATGTAGTTAGGTTTTGATTTGTATGACAGAAAGAAGCCATCACCATTCAACAACCAACAGGAGCTCTTCTCTTTTTCACTTATTGGGTAAATGTATGGAAAGTGAAACATACTCATTTTAGAGATGTGAAAACAGCAATTCCTCAATTTTGTGCTTCATAATTTCGGTGACCCTTCAACATGCAGTGTTAGATTTCATAAACTGGAGATTTAATGTATGCCTTATTTGGTTTATACCAATTATCATAACATCTTCTCTAATGAACATGCACAATTCGCAACAAGTAGTAAATAGTGAGACTCACAGGAAAACTGCCTTTCCTGCATAAATATTTCTGTCACCCTGAGAGAAAAACATGGTTTGTTTCTTAACACCCGTGCAGATAACACAAGTAATATGAACGCAGATGCACTGGATGCATGCAGACACAGGACTGAGATTAGGCAGCAGGACGCTGTCCGTTTCAGCACCTTGGACAGCGCTCTCACGTTGACGCATGGCTGCTCGCGGTGCACACGCCAGGGGAAAATGCATGTAATCCTGCACCAGATTTTAGAAGTAGGACTCTAACATGCCACCAGCACAGAACAACTAATCTGTCTTGATTGACTGCAGCGCTTTCTCTTCACTTTAGTTGTAGCATACATTTAGACGCTGTATTTTGCTCTTCCCGTGCGCAACGACGTTAGGCTATAATTTTGCAACACAATCAATAAAAAAATGAAAAAGTGATTCGTGGAGGGGGCGTAAAGGAGCTGGCCGGTCGCAAGAATCACTTAAATTCAGCGTAATTGCTGCCTACCATATTTCGCCCTTCGAGCATTGTGTAGACAGCGCGGCAGACCAGCTTTCGGTGGACCCTTGTCGGTAGTATCCCTGAAAGCATTAGTGTATGGAGACTGGATCAGGACGCTGCCCGGGGTCAACTCTTTGCGACTCGGTTTAACGAAGATGAACTTGTCTCTGTCTCAAAGAATCGCCTTAGTGCAATCTCATTTAGACAGCGGGGAAGCCTATTATTAGCCCCCCTGCATGTTGAGTTCTTAACCAGACATTAGGCAGCGTTTAATCACTGCAGCGCGCAGCCTGATTTTACGCACACATGTTCCTCATCGAAGACTTGTTTTCCCTTTCTTAATGTCAGCTTTATGCAAGTATAACGCACAGCTTTATATTTATTTGTACACATTAAAAAGCACATGTGATTATTCTGAACTTCAACTCACAATCAGCCCTGATCACAGCTGCGTCATTGAACCGATTTTCCTATTTTTCGTCATTGAAAGAGACATTGGTGTTTCACATTTTTCACATTCACTTCTATGTGCATTTTAGTAACATTACTGTTTGTCAGAAATTAAGGCCTGAAATGCATAAAGAAGTCTTTATTGAGTCACAGTTTAGAGATCATTTTGACTTATTTTGAGTATTTTGGTTGTTTGTCCGCTTTTTTTGTTTAGAATTTTGCAACCTTGAAGTGCAAAGTCGCGCATCTGACGCACTTAAATTATTCAAAATATGTTATATACCTATTAATGCAATTAATTTCCACATTCAGAACAGCTTTTTTTTTTTTCTTTTGGCGCAATGCAGCGCAGACATTACAGATCAGTTTTATCTCCTCTCTTTTACTATGGAAATCAATTAAGGGTGTACAAAGTGCGCAATGACTTTTATGACAAGAAATTCAGAAGTATCCCAATGTAAACCTCTTAACGCTTTGACGTAAATTACACTATAACAGCACGGCTTAAATTAATCTGCGCTGACGACGAAGTGAAGGCTTATTCATTAAGATGACCCCGACCGATCTCCCCACCGCTGTCAAAAAAGGAGTCTTAAACTATCACACACGAGGAAACCTCTCCACCTTCCTGGTTTCATCGCCTCACCGACGCTCTTTTTACAGAACAAAACGCTTTAAAACAGGGCAAAAACGTCAGCGCCGCCGGCAGGTAGCTGTTTCAAAGTGTCACTTCTTCATTTTTCTTTAACTTTAAGAATTTCTTACCTCATTGTTCAGCAGTTTTTCTTCAAAGCCGATGTTCATGGAGTCAAAAGATCTTCCTCTGCGCGGTCCCTCGTTTTTGTTTGAGTACATGTTAGAGTGCTGCTCGGTTATTTGCCTTTTTATGTGGGTCTTCCAGGTGGATTATCTGAGTAACCTCCGCTATGTAAAGTGGGCTGTCTACCCCGAGAGGTAGCGCGCCTTGCCTTTTAACCACAGAGAGAAATAGGAGGGGACGGTAATCTCACCCACAGCAGCAAATGGAAAAAGAGCAGCACCGCCCACGTCACAGGGGAAAATGGCATCTTTTATTTCACCTAAAGGCCTGAAATAGCTTCAATGAGATCAATCACAAAGTCTGATTTCACAGAGAGAATTAAAATGCCCTATTAAACTGATTTTAATGAGGTATTTCAACGTGCTTGAGGAAATCCTGAGTGCAGCAGCCATAGAAAATATATTGTTCTTTTTGTTATATAAACTCATCAGTAAGCATTTAGCAATTAAAGCCAAACATGGAAACTGCCATCATATTGAGATTGAATACATTTAGTTCGGATGCAGATCCGGTAAGTCACACAGGCAGCCTCCTCTTGTTGACACAAGCAGTTAATTTGTCTTGTTTGTTGACACCATGAGACTAAGTGGAGGTCAAGGTTTAAGAGGATTCAAGCATAGCCCACCTGCCTGCATTGTACAATGATCCAAACATGTCCCCCTTTCAAAATCCATCCCACTGCACTGTAAGCCCCTCTGCGTTCTCGTGCGCATAGCATAAATAATCTGCATGTTTTGCTGTCTTTAACACCGTGAGCCTTTTAATAAGATCAAGGCAATCAGTGGGAAAGGCTTCAGGGGCCTCTGTGAGCCCAACCAAGATGAAGGAGCACCTCATTACTTTAGACAGATAACACCACTGTTCTCTAAGCTTTAGTCACCTCACATATAGGACAGGTGACTTTGTCTGTCAGCCAGTCCTTTCAGCTCTGCGCTGCTCTAATGCCATGCTACATGTGGCTGATGCACATGCTTTTCGTCTCAGGTGGTCCTGGCCTGTGTCACTCGTGACACGGACAGATGCTTTACACAACAAAGGAGGCAGTGAAGGGGACTTCCTCTTCTTAGGAACTGAATCCAGAGCTGCTCTCTCTTTGCACTTATAATGTGGCCGTCCAATCTGTTCTGGTGGTCATTGTAGTCCATTCAAACACCTCTGGCACCGTTCATATTAACAGACCAATCAGTCCTCTCCTGTACAACAGTAACTACATGTACCAGTATTCATCGCTCATAATGTCTGCAGCAACACGTCCCCCCTTACAATCAGCAAAGCATGCGTGAATATGTCTGGCTGTTAGAAGAAGGCAAGCAGTGCATATTCTGCACAGTTGAGAGGTCAGCTGAAATATTATATATCTCAATTTACCTCCTAGAGTTAGCAGCAGTGTTAACCACATTTAGCAATCATAACCACTGTAAACAAATGATATCATCACACAGCAATCTTCTAAAGATGCAGCCTGCGTTACAGGAACACTCAGTAGTCGGTCTGTTTCTGTTGGCAGCACAGTAATAATTAGGGCTGAAACAATTAGGTGATGGAAATCAAATTAATTGGCAACAGTTTTTGATTGTCAATAATCATTTACAGTCAAGCAAAAATTACAACCATTCTCTGGTTTTAGCTTCTCAAATGTGAGGACTTTCCACTTTTATCAGCTGTATAATTGCAAATTAAATATCATTGGATTTTGAACCGCTGGTCATCTTAAGCAAATCAAGCAAGTTTTTTTTTTGTTTACATTTTAAGTGATTAATCTGTTGATTTAACAAAAACAAGGAAGGATAATTGGTGGATTAAACGACAATGAAAATAATTCTTAATTGCAGCCCCAATAATAACAAAACTGGATTTATGTAGCACATATCATAGCAAAGTTGTACAACATGATCAACAAGTCAAAAGAAGCATAAAATCATTGAAACAATTCAAGACAGAAACTGAAGAGAGGCAACAACACAATAGTAGTATTAGTATGTGTAACAGTGGAATTCCTGATGTGAAATCATTGTTAATTAAAAGCCTTTTTATATAAGCAGATTTGAATTGTGTTACTGAGGGAAAGTCCACAGCAGTAGTATAATGATTTTGAAAGGCACTGGTGGCCTGCCGGAGCACATGTTCAAACTCTGTTTCTGGATTCTGGCTCAAATAAATCTGCTTTGAATATAAAACGTAAAGTAGTTATTCCTTATTGTTCTCTGCATGCATGGAGTAAAATTGGCTGACAGGGAAAGAAATGAGATCTCTTTTCAAACAAACCCTCTCTGTAGTTCTGTAGCCGTCCATTCACACCAGACCACCTACGTGAACATCACAAGGAGCCAATTAGGCTGCTGCTGCTGCCTAAAGCAACATAAAGAGCAGTGGCGAGCATTGTGGACCTTATAGACGTGTTATTGACTAATACAAGGAAAAAGCTTGAATTTGTTTTTCCTGTAACAGATATTGCAGCTTGCTTATTGATAAAGAGGAGGTAAAAGACAGAGCAGTTGCCATGATTCAGTAATGAACTGCTCAGTTCATTCAGCACTGAGCTGTGTTTCAGGATCAAGCGCATCGAAATCTACTTATAAAGACATTTTCACAGGCCACGCTTTTATGCTGCAGATGCTCTGGCCATGTCTTTGATGTCCTCATGTCTTGACAGCTCCTGGATCAGATCTCCCTTATTTAATGTCTGAGTCGTTTAATGTCAGGTTTCGAGCTGGACCCAGCTTACAAATCATCTGTTTTCTGCACTGAATACGACTACACTAACACTAATATACTTTTATTAAAAGTATGTTCAAACAGTTTGTGCTGGATCTTATTAGTAATGCGACCTGGAACGCACCGTGTCTGCTCTGCCATTCGGAGGGTAATTGACATAGGGGCTTTGAGATGCTTTGAGCCAACGAGTGCAGCATGAATAAGATGACTCATTGTGGTTTTCCCTCCTGATGACCCTCTTACCCTATGTGGATAGTGGTCTCTGGATAATTAGCTTCAAGGATGAGACAACAACGCAACAATTCAGCCATTGATAAACATTTTCCATGGGGAAGACACGAGTTGTTCCCACCACCAGTAGTCCATCTAAACTATAAGAGAAATATTCTTCGACATTATATTCTACACATTGTGCAAAATGTATTTATGATAATTTTGTGCTTTCAATGCTTTTGTTCATTCATCAGAATACACCCGCATAATAAACTTTCTGGTCTGCCCTGTTGTAGTTACTTGAATGCAACCTGAGTTGTATGCAGTACTGCTTTCATACGAATCATGACGCTCTTCATGCTCTCCTGCAGTCACATAATGAGAACAAATGCATCAAAAGGCCACTCATGGACTGCCTGCTTATCTGTCTTTATGCACACATTACTTTTTGAAGAAATAAGTGACATTTGTTCAAAGAAAGTTAATCATTGCACAAGCTCTTCTTTCTGATCACTGTTTGGAGATTTGTGAAGGGTAGATGCTGGGTTACAGACATGTCTGAGTGTGTGACAGCTGCACTATGGCCAGTCTGTCCCAGTTCTGTTCACTCCAATCAGAGGGATTTACTCACAGTGTCTGAGCGTCAAGCTGCAAGACATCTCTCTGCTAATCTCACCCATGGCACTAAGAAACTGTCCAACATGAGCATTAGAAGGTATTAGAAATTTAAACTGCACTGCATCTCACTGGGCATTTAGGAGATAAATAATACTAAAATACCACAATAATAACTGCTGTTTATATTGTGTTGTCCACAGGGAGGTCAGAGGTCACAGTATTTTTCATGTGGATTCAGTGCGTTGTTCAAAAAAGGCTAATAAATCAAGTCAGAAGTAGGGTCATTTTCTCGTAAACTTGAATACAATCTGACTTCCTTTTGCAACCAGTGGAGTCGCCCCCTACTGGCCATTAGAAAGAATGCAGGTTTAAGGCACTTTCACATCTCTTTTCAGACTCAGAAACTCTGTCCACTTCCATTGATGCAGTCTGTAGCACAGGGAAATAAAGTGTTGCAGCAGCCCAGGAAACACACCAGAGTGGATGGGTATGATACAGATGAGAAAAACAGAAAAATAAGAATTAAGAAATTAAAAAATACTACCAGTTGAAAAGCTCTTTACTTGGAATAGTTTGTCTGGTTAAATTAAATTTTGGAAATATGGACGATGCACAAAGAATGTGCTGGCTGTTCACGTCCGAAACATTTAGATTAGCCAAAGCTGAACTAATATAACACGAAATCATTAATATACAAACTCTGACTATATTAGAGAAATACATTCTAATCTCATCAATTGCAGAGTACAGATTTGTAGAGCTGGAAATCAAAACCAAAAAGAGGAAACAGGGCAATTGGCATACTTTTTTTTTTTTTTTTAGCATCAAGCCTATGCAAGCATTGCAGTTAACATACTGACACAAGAATGGAGAAATGTATCTATGATAGTAATTTAGATGCCATCTTTCCAGCTACATTGGTTTGTGATTGTCCTTGCCATAAAAACATACTGGTCATAGTTGAAAAACTAAAAACAGAGAAATGTCAGTATTGCAGGATTTCTACTTGAGTGGCATGTTCAGTCTACCTTTCCACTGGTGTTATTTGAATTTCCACAGAATTCAAGGTCTTCTAATAGCACTTCATCAATAGAATTCCAGTCTTTCACCTGATCCTGAGCCTTGTTTGAACAACTAACTAATCAGAATAGTGAATGGTCTGCTTACGCACACTTCCTGTGGCAAGACCACGTCCCTTTAATTAGCTCCAATTCTTTCATTGCTGAGCAAACAACAGCATATGCCACTTGGTGACAGGCGTCAGCAGGAGCAAGGACAGGACAGAGCTGCTCCCGTAAACACCTGCCACATTTAAAATAGAAATGTGATACATTAAAAAAAAAATGATAGAGATTAAAAAAGAGTCGCTGAAAATATTCTGCATTTAATCTGAGAAGATTTTTGAATGTGTTTTGGTTATAAATTATGTTAGGCTATCATTTAAAAGTGCGTTTGGATATTATGCAACAGGTAAATTGATCCAGTGCGTTTTACCCCTTAATACCACATGATTCTCCTTACAAGCAGTTAGAAACACAATTAGTAAAATGAAGGCAGATATATTACACACCAGCACTTTATAACAAAAACAAATACATGCTCTTTTTTATTCTCTGTAATTATTTTTTGTTAAATTTCATGCCTGTCACCTCAGAGTTTACTTTACAGTCTCTCACCGACTAAAAGAAGCAATTGAATGCCTTCATTAGATAATACGAATTGTATATGTATGTACATATGATAATATGTAATATACTATACATACATACATACATTTAATATTATATTTAGTTAAGCAGTCTTCATCACACAGTTTAGACAAAAAAAATAAGTTATTTTTCATATTCATGTATAGACAGAGTTTTACAGGAGATGATTCTTGATGATGATTCGTGATATATGATCTTTCCACCTCTGCATGAATGAGATTGTGTTAGTGACAATGCAGTATCCTTGTGTGTCTAGTTTATCATTACAATATCCTAACAGATAAGGTGGTTGAAGCAGGCAGTTAAGGCAAAAGCAAACAGCAGCGTCACTGCATCACTTTTTGCGAGCAGGAAACGTCACTGTCTTTGATATTTAGGGTTCACGAAGGGGAAAGTTTCATTGTGATTCTGTTGACAAGAGATAGAAAGCCAGGGAACTCAGGAAATGAGCTGAAGGGGGCTTTGATTGCACCCAACAGCATCATGTGGCTTTATTAACACGCCTTGAACAGGTGGTTGTGAATAGGCTGGGCCTTGGAATCAAAGGAGAGGGAGAACGTGATGCTGCACACGCATTCTTCATCCCTTCATTATCGTTCATTCACCATTCAACACGTACTACACCACACACTCAAGAGGGCTTAGAGAAAATCATACATTTTCTACAAATGTGTTATTTTAATCACCTGGGACACGTAACTCCACATCTTAGAGCATGACACCAGAGTATCTCTAAGCAAAACATGATGTCCTGTTGAGTGATAGTCTTCCTTCATAAGAGGGCCATTCAGTTCAGTCTATGAATCCTTTTACTGGCATATCCACAGAAGATGCCTTTTGATCCCACTTGATCACAAGTTAAAGCCTGTTTCTGCAGAGGAGCTGTGCATTACCCGGAAAATCCAAACATGTATCAACGTCATGGATCGATCGTGTGAAAAGCAGTGTTATTCTTTCCAGGTTACGTAAGGATGGATGTGAATTTTTCACACAAATGCAAGACAAAAATAGAACACATTTCACCGAAAGGCAAAATGTCAGGTCATTTAAAAAGAACTGCGAGTTGTGCGGAAAGAGGTCAATAGAAAAAGAAATAACTGACATCCAGCATCAGCATCAGCATCAGGCAGGCCTGACGTGCCTCGGCGTCACTGATGTGTGTAAAACACTGGCCATACAAGGGGCGGCCTGCTGCGTGGTGTGCATGGAGTCAGATCTGATCAAGCTGCTGTGAAGACTGGCAGACTGACAATGAAGTTTGGCAGGGCAGCAGGAAACATCTGGGCTTCACCTTGATCTCTGTGACGTGACGCGCCCGGGAGCGAGGCCTGAAGACTGAGCACCCAGCAAAGTGCAAGTCACTGGCCACAAGCAATCTTGAAAGGCCAAACACGATTACACGTACATCATTCTAGACATTTACAACACAAAGAGAACATGACTCGCAGATCAAGGCACCTGCCAACTATGTGCATCATAGTCAAGCTCGTGGACAGCAGGATTAAAAAGACAGGGTTTTTTTTCCCCCATAGGGTGATCTCTGTCTTCCGTACGCTCCAACCATCTCGGGATTTCCATTAGAAAGAGTGTTCTACATATCAATCCAAGCTTTAATTAAAAAGCTGCTATATTCACAGAGCCTTCGTAAGCTTGCTGGAAATGCGCAGGTTGTCCTGCTCTTCTCCATGAGTGGGCGAAATGGTGCATTTGGAAACCAAATGAGCACATTGTTGCCAGGCTCAAGCCTTTCATCTAATTTTATTGTTGTTACCGAGTGACTGTCACCCTCTGGTAAACACTTGATGTTGTCATCAGCATTAGTACCATTACTCATATGCTTGGAAAGGTCACCCAGTTCACACTCAATGCAGTTTCATCTTATGTCAATATTCTTATTTTTATCTAATAAAAAACAGGAACAAATATTAAGATATATTAATGTGGACATAGTTAATGCTTCAAGCATCAATGTACAAACAGCTTTGCTGATTTTTGGTTATAAATGGCTCTGTGTCACGCTGCAGTGAAGACTGATGTGTTTACAGAGAGGTTTTCTGTCTGACAAGAGACACGTGCCTGTTACATAGTATAAATTTACAATAGTATAATGTAAAAAAGAATACTACAGGAAAATCCTCATTTTATCTACGATATATACAGTCTTTTACTTATATTTTAAATAAAGGAAAGAAACGTAAACAATATCTCAATGTCAACTTGCGGGCCTTCATGCAAAATGCTCTGATAATGTACTCTGACAGAGCAGGCTGATTAGTAACATGTTTTTTGACCATATTAAAAAAAAAAAAGGTACTTAATGTACAACATAGATATTACGAAAGTGCAGTGACACTCCACAGAATGAAACTGATGAAGGGTGGAATGGAAGGATGGAAGTCTTAGCTCCTTGGTTTGCTTCAGGAATCAACTCATTTTGTTTATTAGGGGACAGATCTCGACTACCAAATATGTCAAAATGTGCATTTTTAATTCTTATGGTTGGTTTGGAAGATGGGAATTCCTCCTGAGACATATTTGGGCCTGTATAAAAATCAATGGAGTTTTACCTGTTAAAATTTCAGCCCAAAATTTCCTGTGACATTTTCTTTCCATTTCGTTGTAGACTGAATCTCTCACATCTGCATGTCCTTATTTTTATTTATCTGTCTTTCATTTTCCTGAAATGATATATAGATTCTCACTGCTTTGTATTAACCTTAAAAAAAACAAAAAAACAATTACAACGAGATGCCAAACATGCTTTTTGTCAGTGAGGGATTTTTTCTGCTTTGCATCAAGCCAAGACAATGATAATGATCCAATGAAAACCTCCAAGCATAAATTCTTGGAAGAAAGTTCTTTTTAATAAAAGCCTGTCAATTATTTAATACAAAAATAGCATTCAATAAAAAAAAACATCAAACAGAAACACAACTGAATTTTACACGTGGCTCAACATATGAAAAAAAAAAATGATCACAATGTCCACCACACGTGCTGGTGTGGCATCCTCGTTAAGTCTTTCCTGTGGAAATCCAAATATGACTTGAAGCAGGATCTTTGGAGGGGAAATAGAGTCCACTATAAAAAGCAGTGGTGAGTGTCTGGATGAGTGCTGAACACTGATCTGCTGGGCGCCTCAGACAGGAAACTGTTTCCTCACCATGTCTGCCAATTGGGGATCAGTCTCTGACAACATGGACTGCAGGTGCTGAAACTGCACAAGAGGAAGAAGGGCGGGGTGGAAACACAATGTTTATTTTCCACAAGAGCTGGTGGTGCACAGCAGCAGTCCATCACACGTCTTAACCTGACACAAGCTCTAAAATAAATCCTAAAGACTTAAGTGAAACAACGGCACCACTGTTTGCACACACAAGGATTAGACTACTCATGAAGAAATATGTAGACAAGAACTTAAGAGGACATTCAAGGTGAAATGACCTCATATCAATAAATCCATCTGTCAATGAGTCTATAACATTTTGAGAAACTTGCACGACATTTTAAAACTGCTAATTTTGTCTCAAAAACCAAAAGCTATTCAATTTTACAAATACCCAAAACTCAGAAAAGCTCCAAATTTTAAGAAGCTGTAACCAAACCATTTGATATTTATACCTAACAAAGGACTTATTATTATATTAATTGTAGTAACACCATTTGCTGCTACTTTTTTCAACTTATCATTTCAACAGTAATAAGATTAAAAGTAAAACATGAAACATGTCCATTGAGGCAGTGTAACTTGTCTGTCAGTCATTGACTCAACACTCTGCAGTCAGGCTCCTGAAGCCGCCAGACAGACTTTCAGACTGTCTGTTTGAGCTCCTCATGACGACATTCACTTACAGTGGTTGTTCATAGCGAGTTGACTTATGATTCTGTCCATCCCTGCAGTAAAGATGTCAGGAGATGCTTTTCTTTTAAAGGTTAAACTGGTCTTCCTAAACATTCAACACTTTTAATACTGTCTAATATGAGGGTCTATATGGAATGAACCACCTGTGGGTGTGTTTGTGTGTGTGGCTTATTAAAGGTATACTATGCAGGATTTTCTTAAAAACCATGAATAGACTCACACCAAAGTTACCCCTTTCAGTCATCACGGTGTATTTATCTGCAGAGAGCCAACGCTCTGCCTGTATTTTATTATTTTCTTCCTATTTTATGATGGTTTTGCTGGATTTTCTGGGTGGCAACCTTTGGGCAGTGGGTTTTTAGCCCCTAGTCAATAACAGCATGCAGCTGAGGTCGGGACTTAGCAGCGACCAGGCTGACACTGTAATCTGTCTCGTCAAGTTGTGTCTGAAGCTCAGGACGTTGTACTAAATACTCCAGTCTGGACACAACAATTAGCTAATGTTGCTGTTGGCTTGTTGACTGCTGTCTGTAACTGGAAAGATTGCGAGGCACTGCAATTATGTTATCATCACGGCACAAGACACCTCATCACTCTCCCATTTTCCCACAGGCAGTCAGGTACACTGCTACTGAGCTGCTACCTTTTGTAGGCATTCGATACTGCAAGTGATCCACTGGGCTGTGTGTGTTCTGGCAACGATGGTTTTACATATAAACCTTCCAAACTCTTCTGGTGTTGAGCCGAAATGAAGGGGTCAAGTTTGAATGTTGTGTTCACAAACAGTAACCGACAATTCCTGCACTTTATACCTTTAAGTGTAGGAGATTACAGTGCGTACAAGGAAAAGGAGTAGTGCCTCAACCTTATGCTTATATCAAAAATGGGATCGCTTTCATTCTAATTACTCCATGATTGAATGAAATACATATCTGATTATATTAAAGCCATCCTGAAGTAAGCACTTACTGAAGTGTTAAAGTTGGAAACTAAACTGCTTGCAGCTGTGAGAGAAGTCTTCTCAGTCAGGTAACCTTTCTTCACCAAATCTGCCACGGTGTCCTACGAAGAACGAAAATCAGCGTCGACACTTCAGTCGCATTTAAGGATCTCAGGGAACAATGTGATCCAACAGGAAAGCTAGTAAGGCCTTTCTTTGGGATTACCTTGGGAATCTGAATGCAGATGTCAGCTAGAAACTCAGTTGTGATCTCTGCTAGAGTCTGGAGCTGTTCATCGTCTGTGTCTCCTTTGCTGGTACCATCATCTTTTCCCTCACTCTGGTACTGAAGCACCCGCAAAATGGTCCCAATCAGGTGAAGACCTAGTGGCAAAAGACAAAGGTATTCACACAAAACGCATCAAATTATTAGTAGTACTGGCATACTAGAATTGAAATAGATATGCAGGAATCATGCAGCTAACACTAAATCAACATTCATTGCACTACATGCATTAAAAAGGCAGATCTCGGGGCTGATGTCATTTGGTGACCGCAGCTGAACCAGCGGTGAAATGTGCAAACAACGAAGCTGATACAAAGCTTACTTGTTTCACTTCTGCTGCACCACTGGTCCTGGCATCTATAAAGAGCCTGCAGCACTGCAAACGCCTGAACCAAAATGCTCTTCTGATCTTGCAGAACAACTGGAAGATCATTTGGCTGGCAGAGGTCCTGACACACAACGTCACAGACAAAGTCCCACACTGCTTTGCCGGGTCCGTCAGGGGCAGCTACAATTAACAATTCAACATTGTCACTTCAGTCTTGTGTTAGATTTTACTGAGTCAACAACCATAGTAAACACATTCGACTTCTGTGATGATGTGCCAACAGCTGAACTCGATACTGTGTTGATTGCTCTTACCAAAAGTCTGAATGCCCTCATCTATGGTGGTGAGGAGTTGGAGAGAATGAATGTAAACCTCTAAGCCATTTGGACTCTCTGATCTGTGAAGGCAATTTAATACTGTTGAATACAGAGGATTAACTAAATCATCAGCACCATGTATTTAGTCTGAACTCTAGTGTATCATTGCATCAACTACATATATATATATATATATATATATATATACACACACACAAGTGGAAAAAAAAGAGTGACTGAGGGTATTTCACAAAGAATGAAGTAAATGTTCATTTAATTTTGGCCCTAATTCAGACCTGTGAGTTAGCTGCTCAAACCTCAGTCTCCTCATGTGTAGGTGGAGCAAAGAGACTTTATCCACCAGTAAAGCCAACAATGCCGGAAAGAGTATTCACTATAATTACACTAATAATCACTTAACAAATTTAATCAGTGCCTCAAATGATAAAAATGTCAATATCAAGTTAAGACAGCAAATATACACAATTTATCAAGTGCCTCTAAAATGCGTCAGAGGACATTTTTTATGTCTTCAGTATGCAAACAGAGTAATTGGCTTTCATATACACAAATTAACAGTGGTTTGTAATCTATACTCTGTGGAAACTAATTAAACTGATACGGACCTCAAACTCAAGATGCTCTCAATTCCTTTAGAAAGTAAATATAATAATGCAAACAGTAAAAACTCTAAAACATTCTCCAGATTTTCAGTTTCAGATTCCTACCTAAGCTGCTTGGCTGCCTCAAGAAGACATGAGGCCACATCCAGACAGCTTTCACCATCACCCCCCTCCTCGCTTGGCAGAGCTGTGATCCAGCTCTTCATCAGCTCCTCATCCAGATCAAACAGTTTGTCGACCAGCTCTCCAACCTTCTCAAGCAGGTCAGCTGCAAAACACACAAGGTGCTACTGATAAGAACCGTTTGAGAAAGCAAAGGTTACATAGAGTTAAAGGTGCCCTGTGGAGTTTTCTTGTAAATCAACAAAAGTTATATTTACAATCAGTGTCAGTCACCAAAGAGACATCGAGTGGATCTCTGAGGTCCAACAAACATGTCAAATGCATTTTCATCCTCAAAACATATTTTCAAAGCCGATTTTAAGCAATTTAAATCCAGCATAGAAAAACATCTCCATAGCCCCACTAGAGGACAGAAACTCCACAGGAAACCTTTAAGATAAACAGCTTACAGGGACTCTGAGTTTAATTTTTATAAAAAGTAACACTTCATCTTATTATGGGGGAAGGAATGAGTAAAAGCACAGTACTGTTGGTAGAACTGCACATGATGAAACAGAGGTTGGAGCGCACAGATGTCTGCTGTCGTATTCGCTGAAGCCAAAGCGAACAGACATCTTTCTGGGAGACGCAGGTCAGCAGCAATCTGCAAACATTGGAAAAGATTAATACTTCTCTCTTAGTCCCTCTGTCTCACATGTCTACAGAAAATGCAGTTGTTTCACCTGCTTGTTTCCAGCAGGGTCGGAGGATCGGCATCTCCAAGAAGAAGCAACAGCACAGCTCTGTGGACACACAGTGAGTTGCATTAATAAAGCTGCATCACAATGGCATACAATGTCTATGAAAGGACAATTATAGATGACTACTTTACCCACCCCAAGTCTTCATTTTGGCTGAGAGTCAGACAAGTGTCAGGAAAACAAGCAATGTTCCCAAGGATTCCCACACAAATTTCCTAGAGAAGCAAAAGAAAATTCTGTCAGGGAAATTCTCAAAACTCAGAAATACAGCGTCAAAAATTAAATGCATTATATAGGATTATATTTTGACACAGAATGTATAAACTTTAAAGGATTTCACTCACTGTGAGACGTGGACAACGAGATTTGGCTATAACTCCAAGAAGAATATCTGTAGCTTTAAATTCCTGCAGAAAACCAGCCACGTCCTATGCACAGATAATAATAACCAGTCATTAGTAAATACCTAAACCTTTACACAATTCACATCATGATCATCATGGAGGATGTCATTTACGGTGCTCTTAAGCTGTATTGTGTTATGATATGCCATTTCTATTATTTCGTCAACCTCATTTATATCCATAAGGGAAGGCAGTTCAGCAGCACCGCAACCTACATCCTCCACAATGAATTAACAATTTGTGCTTTTTTTGTTGCTTGTCTTTTATTTTAGAAATCATCCAAATTCAAACACAGCTCCAATTCAAAACACATGTATGGAGCCATTTCTTTTTTCCTTTTTTTGGGGTTGTAATTACTGGAAATTAAAAGTGAGTAGGCTAATAAGAATGTGAAAGCTATGGGCACAGACAATGAAATACCTTATCCATTGCCATATCCCAAACCCTACACAGATTTTCCTCGTCATCATCAGGGAGCTGCATCTGACCTTCAGAGTCCACCTCCAAATGCTCTGTGACCATCTGCAAGAAATTACCATTTTACAATTGTTAAGAAATGTTTTGCGTTGGACAGTGTGCAGCAGAGAGCAACTGGAATTTTTGCATTCAATCATCTTTTTTTCAAGCAAGTTCAGATGATATTTAGTCGCTATAGTCCAGCGAACCCATGAACTACGACATGATATGCCACTTTCATTTTCAAGTGCTTAGTGAAATTTTCACGCCTAAAATTTTGACATTAGCATTAACAGCCTGCTTACATGGATGAGACGAGTCAAGGTGCTGAAAAGCCAGTGTTTGCTGTAAACGGTGTCTCCAATGGCATCCAAATCTCCGTCCTCTTCTCCGTCAGCTGTGTCTGGAGGTGGTGACGGGTTTCGGTCCATGACAGGAGACTGTATCCCAGTTGGAGACGAGGATCTCTCAGCCTCCACGTCCTCAGCACTGTCAACTCTACAGTCTATAGATAAAAAAAAGTAATGGAGTAAAGGATGAAAAAAATGCCACAGATTAGAGTTGAGTGATATGATTATACCATGAGGTGATGGAGATTTGTCAGGAAATAAAGATTTTGTAATAATGTTTCAATTGAGGTAGCTAATATCTCAGGTGGCATTAGAAAATAAATGAGAAGGACTGCTTTATAGAAGTATTGGATGTACAGGATTTGGGCATCAATGTCAACATACCTTGATTTGAGAGGTATTTAATACACTGGACGAGCGAATACAGACAACGTATCTGGTTCTTTTATCTTAAACGGTGTAAATATTCCCTCAAAATGTACTGCCATGGTTCATACACAGTTTGCCTGTTTATTATGCACAATGTATTCCCAGCTAACTAAAACTAATATAGCCTAATAGATAGTGTTGCCATCATGACTATAACATTATGGTTTTGTTGCAACTGTTTTTGAGCGATGTTGATTCAACTTCATTGTCTGTTTGGAGGCTGTAGCGCCATTCCTTTCTATTAATAACAGTCACCTTATCGTAGACACTAATAAACAATTTAAGATAGGTGTAACGTTACCTATAAAATGGCAAATCGGTGTCTGTCGCAAAATGTCAAGTTTTATTCATGACATAAAAGCTGCTATATGGAAAAGGAGATTCGGCTATTAGCTAAAAGGAAGAGATTATAACCTCTGTTAGCTAATGGCATGGATGGACTAACTATATACTGAATGCAAACTTTGCCGAAGTGAATTAAACGTGCAACTATTTATCTTACAGATGCAAATTTTGTTATTAACGACGGGTTGCTATCTAGCTGTAATGCTCATAAACAATACTTCTTCGTGTCAACTCACCCATAGTGACAGCTCTCCACAAACTAACTAGCTAGCTGGTAAATATTGAAAGTAATAGCATGTTTTCAATTCGTCACAGTTAACGTTAGTTTCCAGACGACATTACAAACTGCCTCCATTTAGTACAAGAAATATGGATGCGCATGCGCGAACCGTGTCACTGCGCAGACTTCTTCTGGTGTTCGACCGCGTTAAGTTAAAATGAGTGTCGCCCCATGCAGTGTGGAGGGGAAACGACAGCTATTTAAGCAAATTGTTTTTTTTTTATTGGAACTCATTTATGTGGACAATAATTCCTAGAAATCTAGTCCCTAGTTAAGGCTAATGCTGCTGAGTGTATTGAGCGGACCCATCAATTCAATTAACATTTATTTAGGTTATTCAATGCACATTTATTGAGGTGTCTTGGGGTATATGGTGGGATGGGTTGGTGGCAGACATGCTAACAAGAGACATGGGCACACCTGTTCCCTTTGCCTATGGTGAGTTAATATTTTCAACATGTCTGTTAAAAAAAACATAGTGTCACCATAGACCTAAAATTAATTTGGTGCATAGTACAGAAGCATGTTTGTGATTTGTGTTACACTTTTAGGAAACAGGACAGACAAAAAGGACTACAAATATTATTTGTTTTCTAAAATAACTTTAGCGATCAAGCTAGCTAGCCACCAATGGCAGTTACATAGTTATGTAGTTAATTAGTTAGTTGGCTACTAGCCCAGAGTTAGCTAATGGCATTGTAAAAGCATTTCTTGCAAGCGAAATTATATTGTCTTATGTTGCCATGTAATAATTACCCATGCTAAAATTATTTAATCATTAGTCAGTCCATGGAAAATGTATATAACAATGTCGACAATTACTTAATTATCAAGACATTTTTGAAGCAAAACTTTCATAAATGCACTTCTAACAACTTCTGAGATGTAACTGTGTTTAAATGCAACTGTTTTTAACTGTGTTCTGTTGTTTGTTTTATTGATAAAGAAAAAATAAAATAAATAAATAAAATAAAATAAATTTTATTGTATTTATTTGGTTTTAAATGTACTCTCAACATGACCCTAACAATTCCTCTAGATTTAAATAAAGGCTGGGAACAGCAATTTTAATAATAAGTTAATCGTCATGGCAAAATATCATAAATGCACTGGCAACAGCTTCTCAAAAGTGAACATTCACTGGCTTCCTTAGTCTTCTTTGATAGTAAGCTTTATGTCTTTGTGTTTGATCTGTTGATCACTCAAAACAAGACATTTGAAGACCCAGTCATCTGCTCTGGGAATTTCCAGACATTTTTCATAATTATGTGACATTTAATATAGACTATTAGTGATTCATTGATAAAAATAAGATTAGATAAGAAAAGATAAGATAAGATAAGATCAACTTTATTAATCCTCAGCTGGGGAAATTTTGGTGTTTCAGGCAGCATCAGTAGAAATAGCAATAGCAAAGGCAATGGAAAGTAAAAAATACAAAATAAGAAGTCGACATTTTGTCATTTTATACAAAAGACTGTAAAAAAAATACTGCAAATGGAAATGTACTTTTTTGCTTGTTGAGTTTACTGATCTGGTCCTGTGGTCATAATCACGTCAGACTATGCTTAAACATAATCCTAACAAACGATTAACATTCACTATAAAGACTTGTTTGAGATGTCATTTCCCTCTGTTTCACGGGAAATGATGGCAAGGATGTTAAACAGTATTATGTCAATATGGATTTCAAAATCTTAAATCGTTCCACCTCTAATCAAAACTATCTTGTGGTAATTTGCCGAGTGTATTGTCCTCCCTGAATCAACAGTGTGCACTGTCATGCAGAAATAACAATCCACCTTCCTCATCATGCAGCTGTCCCCCTGTGGGAGTGCTCCTAAGTCCTGTTTGCACTTGGAGGGGCTTCCATGAATAGTTATTTGTGACATCAACTTAACTTTCCAAGGTATAATCACAGATTAAATAAAAGCATAAACAGCTTTAATAAGGCTGAACGTCTGTGATAATATGTTAAATGTCAGCCCATTACCTGAAGTTATTAATAACCTCCTAAGTTGCAAGACTGCTTTGCACAGCTGAGTGCTGTGTTGAAGCATCCGTAGATTAGTAACAGTAAGGTATTACTTTGGTGTCTAATGAACTGTCTCCTGAACTAAGAGTGATATTGTGGCTTTTAAGATTTTCTAAAAGAGTTTTCACCCATTAAAGAGGGCTTAAACACATGGTTACTGTAACCACCAGACAAACCTATTCGACAGTTGAATGGTTTCACTTGATATGATGCCAAGTCTCATGTATGAACTTGACACTGCAGGCAGAGGATGACTGCAATCAAGGATGTCACTTTAGTTGCACATCCTGTGCTGCAATTTAGATAATCCAGTACACGCTTATCACTTAAAAACAAATATTAACTTTAAGTTGTTTAAATTGTTTTGTACATTTATCTGTTTTTTAAATATGGGTTTAAAAAAAGGTTTGTGTGTATATACATGCCATACCTGATATATATGTATATGAGGTACTAAAAAACTTAATTTAGTTAAGATTGGCAATTTAAAATTTAGCAGTTTTTGTACAAACATTTTGTAACACTTCCCTTATGGTTTTAAATTGGGGCAGCTCACTGATTTCTACAGCTTTTGTTCTTATCATATTCACATAATTAATGTATTATATTATAATTTTCTTTTTCCAGTGTTGTAATGTCCAAGAGTATGTTCATCTCCAGAGTTTACATTTAAGTTTTTAAAATACAGTTGTGTCCTGTGGCACATAATGGCTTTATGATAAATTAATGTTATTTATGGGTTTGCCAAGCAAAAGCTAAGCTTATTATTATTAATGCTATGTAACCAGAGGGGACAAGCCACCCTTTTCCGGTCGAGAACCATGGCCTCGGACTTGGAGGTGCTGATTCTCATCCCAGCCACTTCGCACTCGGCTGCAAACCGCCCCAACACATGCTGTCCATGCCGTCCTGGCTCGAAGAAGCCAACAGAACAACATCATCCGCAAAAAGCAGAGATGAGATCCTGTGGTCCCCAAACCAGACTCCCTCCGGCCCTTGGCTGCGCCTAGAAATTCTGTCCATAAAAATAATGAACAGAACCGGTGACAAAGGGCGGCCCTGCTGGAGTCCAACATGCACTGGGAACAAGTCTGACTTACTGCTGGCAATGCAAACCAAGCTCCTGCTCCGGACATACAGAGACTGGACAGCCCGTAGTAGAGGGCCCCGGACTCCATACTCACAAAGCACCTCCCACAGAATGCCACGAGGGACACGGTCGAATGCCTTCTCCAAATCCACAAAACACATGTACATGTACACACAAACCCTCAAGCACCCTGTGCGAGGGTGTAGAGCTGGTCCAGTGTTTCACGACCAGGACGAAATCCGAATTGTTCCTCCTGAATCCGAGGTTCGACTATCGGCCGAATTCTCCTTTCCAGTACCCTGGAATAGACTTTACCAGGGAGGCTGAGGAATTATTTATTATTCCAATAATAAATAATTTCTATTTTTTCCTGTTTAATCATACCATAACACAGTTCTCATAAGAATATCATGGCTATTAGGTTCCCATTGCTAAACTAAAAAGTTGAGTTTTACTTAAATCTATTGCAGCATGGCATGTTCAAGCTCATAAAAATTCTTAATCAAAGTACAAACACATTTGTTCTCTGATGGACTTGTCAAAGGCGTCAGCCATCCATTCCGCACATGTTTGCTGTCTCTTGGCAATAAAACTTCAGTTCCCTCTCAGAATAAGGGTGGGAGCAAGAAAATATTCCATCTCAATATAAAGGGCTGTCAAGTGCAGTCTTACTATTACCTGCTCTGGTGACAGCAAGCCCACGGTGGCAGCCATGAGGTGGAGATGTGTGTGGCTGTGCTTCCTTGCTGCCAGTATCATCGACGTCCAAGCCAGACTAGGTAAGACTCACATAGTTTTACTGTGGTACGCTGTGAATGAATTCTGCTTTATTTATACACACCAACAAATAATGTATAGCACTGTCTCCATATGTAAAGCATGAAGTGACTCAAACTGTCGTCTGCACTTTAAAATCTTCCCCAGTTCGAAACCATGTCAGCAGCATCTGCAGCACGTGGGGCAGAGAGCACTTTAAGACGTTTGATGGTGATGTGTACCAGTTCCCCGGTATGTGTGAGTACAACTTGGCCTCCGACTGCCACGAGTCCTACCAGGAGTTCTCCGTGCACATGAAGAGGAAAGAGAATGATGAAAGCCCTACAGTCAGTTATGTGGTGGTCACCATCAATGACATTCCGTTCCACCTCAGCAAGGGCCTGGTCACTGTGAATGGCCTGCCGTGAGTTAAAACCTATAGCTTGTGAAGGCAACTGCATTTATCTTTTCTAGGATGTTTGTGTGATATAATTAAACCAAAAATTCTTTTTTTACCCAGTGTCAAATTGCCATACTACAGTGCAGGGGTACAAGTGGAAAAAAATGAGGTTTACATCAAGCTCCAGTCTAAAGTCGGCATCGTTGTCATGTGGAATGGTGATGATGCACTCATGGTAAAAACTATTTTCTTTGTTTGATTTTATTCATCTTTAACACTCCATGTCTGTTTAAAACAGATTGCTGTATGCTACACCAGGTAGAATTTTAACTACACAGCTCTCCTTCAAGTCTTGTATTTGAGGCACACATCACCTTAAGGAGGACATTGTAATACAATTTAGTTAAGACTCCTTTATGATGATTCTTTTTTGAATCTGAGGTTGGAGCATATTTCACTTATATTAATGAAAAAACAGACAGACCGCCACAGAGATGCATTCATATTTTTATATCTTTCTTAGGGATGGCATTGTTAAGTTTTAGTAATAACTTGAGACCCAAAAGTGAAACTCAGACTTGGAGACCATGTAAAAGTTCAAGCATGACCAATTCATCACAAGATAGTTAGTGGTAGAAATCCAGAGCGATGGAGCAGGGCTGGCTGGATCGTTTACTGTGAATCAGAGGCAAATAGCAGAGCAGGGTGAGACATAAAGAACCGTCTGGCAAAAAATAGAGTGAGGGACTGGGGCTTATATACTGCAGGCTACAGGTATAATTGAGTGGATTGGCACCAGGTGAGTAGGCAAGTGGAGGAAACTAGGTAGCCACACCCTGATTGAAACAGACACATCCATACACACAGAGACAAACAGCAGAAACAGACTGTCTTTCAGTCATTCCCTTTCCTGATTGAGTTATATCTGACAAACACAGGAAATACAGCGGTGGTAATAAAGTACATTAGCTTTAGTATCAATTCACTTTCTATCTCATTCATATAATTTTATGAAGCAATGAGCAATTCACTGGAGTTTTGTTTGCTTTTCAGTTTTTTAATGCTGCAATATGAGTGTTAAAATGTGAACAAAAGTTGTTAACGCCTTGCTGTGTTGTAGGTGGAACTGGATCATGACTATGCTAATCGTACCTGTGGACTTTGTGGAGACTTCAGTGGTGTTTCCATCTACAATGAGTTCATTCATAATGGTATATATGCTTATTCACTTTATGTATTAATGCATGTCAACAATAATCCACCATATTTTTGAGTTTTGACACTATAATTATGGTCATATGCAGGTCGCAAAATCAGCCCCATTGAGTTTGGCAACAAACAGAAAGTCCATCGTCCAAACGATGATTGTGAGGACCCCTATGAAGAGGACGATGAATCCCTGGAGGCTGTGCTGGATTCATGCAAGGAGTTTGTGAGTATATTATGCACGTAATTTTAGCAATCGTGATATTTAGTAATAAATACATTCACATTCTGCAACAGAGTCTATTATCCATCTCTTTTTCCCTTTTAGCAAACCACCTGTAACCAGATGCTGCGTTCAGAGTCCTGGAGCTCCTGTACCACACTGATTAACCCTGAACCTTACATCCAGGCCTGTGTGCAGGACATGTGTGGCTGCTCCAACAGCACGAGTGACTTCTGTGTTTGCAGCACACTGGCCGAGTTCTCTCGACAGTGTTCCCACGCGGGAGGGCAGCCTCCCAACTGGAGGACACCTCAGTTCTGTGGTAAAGTTTTGTGTTTTGTTATCATCTTTTTTTATTTTATATGGTACGGGCTGGAAAAAGGACTGAAATCAGCCCTGAAATCAGCCCTGTGAAAAGGAACTTTTTTATATATATATATACTTTTTAATTGTATAATAGATACACAAAAAAATCTCCTCTTTTAATGAGGTACTTTCATCCCTGACACATTATAGAATAATTCACATAAATTCACACCTACCTCTATTTATGTAAATCGTGCCATATCTTCACAGCTAAACAGTGTCCATTCAGCATGGTTTATGAAGAGAGCGGTTCCCCTTGCATGGATACATGCACACAACAAGACACAAGTTCTCTGTGTGAGGACCACAAAATGGACGGCTGCTTCTGTCCTCCCGGTCAGTGCTGCTCACATGTGTATACCATAATTTTAATTTCCCCTTTCACTTTTTATTACCCTTCAAGATTCGGTCAGACTTTGTCTTCCTTTGTCTGTGAATGTTCATGTCACATGTGTTTATATCAGGAACTGTGTTTGATGATATTTCCATGAGAGGGTGCATCGCTCAATCTGAATGTCAGTGCAAACACAACAAAATCTATAACTCTGGAGAGGTTTACCGACAGGACAGAGAAGAATGGTATATCAAATATCTCATAATTTCAACGTAATATTTCATCTGGTCTCCTTTATCATGTTTTTGCTGTTGTTGTTAACTCAAATTATTTTGGTTGTTTTAGTACTTGTCTTGAGGGTAAATGGGCTTGTAAGCGCCTTCAAACACCTGCTACATGTGCAGTTGAAGAGGGTTCACATGTAACCACCTTTGATGGAAAAACCTACACCTTCCATGGAGAGTGTTACTACACCCTAGCCAAAGTGGAAAGCAAGGTGAGTGAGTCAGAAAATATCTAATCAGGTGATGTTTAAAAATCATTTGGTATTTATTTAATCGTGCCGACGCTGTATTTATTTCAGGATGATGCGAGTCCAAAGTTTACCATCCTGGTTCAGTTGGTGCCATGTGCAAATAGGAAGTTTGACACTTGTCTTAAGACCCTTAAAATCATGCTGAACAATGACAGAAACAATGTGAGTTAAAAAGACTATAGTCATCAATCAATTCACACTGATGCCTGCAACACTCTAATGATCACTTCTGTTTTTATTCAGGTATTAATGTTCACGTCCGACGGCACGGTAAAGCAGAATATGCAGACCATCAGTTTGCCATACCACTCAGGTGAGTCAGGCAATAAAAGGAACTCTGAATGAAACTTGTTATTGTCATCTTTCATTTATGTTTTTGTATTTCTCTTTATTCAAGGTGACATCAACGTATTCCGGGCTTCATCTTTTCACATCTTGCTCCAGACGAGTTTCGGGTTGCAAATTCACGTCCAGCACGTGCCTGTCATGCAAGTCTATGTCAGTCTGCAACCGAATTACAGAGCAAAGACACGTGGTAAGTTTTACATTTGTCTCAACATGAAGCACTGGCATCATTGAAACATATATGCCAGAATACAGTGCATTTACAATAAATTATTAGCTGCTGAAGGAATTAGATACTACAGTCTGGTGACGATGACAATAGTAATGTTGACTTATTGTATTATGAAACAATATTGGCCATACAGAGCAGTCACAAATGAAACATGCTTGGGAAAAAAAGATTTCATCTTCCATGAAATCAGTTGTTTGTAAAGATACTGGCTTTTACATTTAACAATGGCACACGCACAGTACTTGTTTGCAAAGTAGTGCTGAATAGGTGAACACGAATGTGCATGATAATATTTGGTTATAGTCTTTATTTATTAGTTCATTTTAATTCAAATAAATTAACCAAATTCCTAAAGCTATGAGTTAACCATTTTTTAAATTTGTTTTACAATAATTCATACCTTCCATTTCCTCTTTGTGTTTGCAGGTATTTTTTGTTATCTGTGTATATCAGTGCTGATATAATTCTAACTTAATAATTTTTTGTTTGTTTGTTTTATTCAGGTTTATGTGGGAATTACAACATGGCCCTGTCTGATGACATGAAGACTCCTCAGGGGATTGTGGAGGGAACAGCAGCATCTTTTTGTAATTCCTGGAAAGCTAACGTCATGTGCCCAGACAGAGAGGAAAGACTTGATGACCCCTGTTCCCTCAGTGTGGAAAATGGTAAAAAGCTCTGATTATTCTACTTTTTTTGTGTGTGTATTCTATAGATAGATTCTCTGGATTAAACCCTTATTTGTTTTCTGGAAGTATGTTATGTTTAATTAAAAAGTTCAACAAAATTGAAAAGAATGGTTACTGTTTCTCCATTCTCAGAGTGGTACGCCAAATACTGGTGCGCCTTGCTACGAAGTCCAAACAGCACCTTTGCACAGTGCCATTCAGCTGTGGATCCTGAAACGTACTACAAGGTACAGCAAAACCTTTCTGTTCATCTTTGATGTAATTACATTTTGATGCGAGTGTGCTTCTCTAAAATTGTCTGCTCTCTTCTGCAGCGATGTACTTATGCTAGCTGTAACTGTGACAAGAGTGAGGCCTGCCTGTGTGCTGTTTTCTCCTCCTACGTACGAGCTTGTGCATCAAAGGGAGTGCTCTTGACAGACTGGAGAGAGAATGTTTGCAGTAAGGATTTCTTTCATTATGTTGTGTTGAAGCTGAGGGATGACTTGCGGGTTTCGATGATCATCTTTACTTTCATTTGTTAATCAAAAAAGTATTAAGTAACCGTTGGTGCATAAAACAGATGGATACACAAAGAGCTGTCCAGCATCTCAGACCTTCTCGTACAAGCATCAGAGATGCCAGCTGACTTGCAGATCACTGAGCTCACAGCAGCAGAGCTGCACTTCTGACTTCTTGCCTGTGGATGGCTGCTCCTGCTCTGAGGGTCTCTACTTAAATGAAAACAGCATCTGCGTCCCCATGGCAAAATGTTCCTGCTACCATAACAACGTCTACATTAAACCAGGAAAGTCAGTCAACATCAAAGACGATCACTGGTGAGTCAGTTGTTTCCAGTTTGGTGACGCTGGACACTGGACAAATCAGTGATATTAGACTAAGGATTTAGCATGATTGGAATGCCTGCAGTATATAAGATTTACAGAGACTACAAAGTTGTTGATTTTTAGGTACCTTTGTGCCGCATATTATGTCTTTGGTGTCTTTTTCTAGTGTGTGCACCAATGGAACGCTTCATTGTCATTCTTGGAGAATCCGCTCATCAAGTGAGTCTTTTTTTTTGTTTTTTGTTTGTTTCATTGCCACAACACAAGCCTTTGGTTGATACAGTGTTTATTAAATCAATTTCTACTTCTGTTACAGCATGTCCTCCTCCAAAAGTATTCTTCAACTGCTCCACTGCGGGCACAGGAGAGCTGCAGTGTGCTCGAACTTGTTTAAATAGGGACAGCATTGATTGTGTGAGATATTTCTGCCACTTTGCCTCAAATACCTGGATCTAAATTTTATTTCCTGAATTTAATGGTGGACAGTATGTTACATAGAGGATGTTAACGCATTGTGCATTGTTACACCAGCTTCTACAATAGTTTCTAGAAGGTTTTGAACAGAAATTTTTAGCAGTACCAGTAATGTTTTCTATCACTGCCATCTTTTGAACTTCCCAGGACTCCGCAGAATGTGAATCTGGCTGTCAGTGTCCAGATGGCCTCCTTGATGATGGCAAAGGTTCCTGTGTGAAAGAACATCAATGTCTGTGTCAGCATGATGGGCATTTTTATGCCCCTGGAGCACAAATCCCTAACCAATGCAACAACTGGTATGACCTTGTTTTTAATCAGAAGTATCATATAGCATGGTGGACAAATATAACCAAATGTGCCTGCATGTTTTACTTAATTGCAGTCTTCAAAACGTTCCTTTCATTTTTAACCTCATACATCTAGTACCTGCAGAAGTGGACGCTGGGAGTGCACAGAGGAAAAATGTACAGGAACTTGCATCATTTATGGGAGTGGTCACTACAGTACATTTGATCAGCAAACATATGGGTTTCAAGGACATTGTGCCTATGTTGCTGTCAAGGTAAACAATGCATGTCAAAATCACTCTGTTGTTCGCTCATTCACTACTCCCTGTGTAGTGACGTTCAATAGTTCGCTCATTTGTAAGTTTGTACTGTTTATTTGTGCTATGTAATAAATAGATTAGAGTAAATGTACTGTCATACACTATACAATACATAGTGAGAGATTTCGGACACAGCCGACGGTGATCTCAGATCACAGATATAGCATTTAGTTGTTGCTAATCTTGAAGATCAGACTTGAAAGACAGTCAATATTTGATGTTTGCATCCACTATGGTGTGTTCATGTCCATTCACTTTAAAATGAGTGTTTCTCATACTAAGATATATGAATGAACTGTATGATTTTATGGTCTGTCTTTTCTTTAACAAGTATTGTGGACTAGTAAAGGCCAAGCTGACGTTTGAATTGATCAATGGTCTTTGCCTACTATGAAGCAAACATGCAAAATGTTGAATGAATCTTTCTTTTCAGAACAAATGTGGCAATAGAACAGTTGAGGACAACTTTGGAGTTATCACAGAAAATGTACCGTGTGGATCTACAGGCACAACATGCTCCAAAACTGTCAGAATCCAACTTGGGGTAAGACCTCATAGCAACAACTGATATGTAGTCTGCGCCTTAAATATTGAACATAATCAAGATGTGTCATTACATGACAACGAAAACAACAAAAATCTCCTTATCATTACAGCGAACAGAAATAAAACTGTCAAAGGGTAAATATGAAGTGGTGGACCTGGGAAATGGCACTCAGATTCAGTACAAAGTAAGGAATGTTGGCTTGTATCTGGTGATAGAATCAGCCATTGGTCTGGCAGTGATGTGGGATCGTAAAACAACTGTTCGCATCCTCCTGGAACCACAGCACAACGTGAGTCACAGTAATTGTTTTGGTGATGACAACTGAAATCTGTCACAGAAAAAAAAAGAGTTTTGATACTGTGTGCCATTTTTTTTTTCATCTGTAGATTAGCTGTATTTGTTGTTATTTTCTTTTATCACCACTTATACAGCTCCAGGACAAAAATGGTATTGATGTACAGTATATCCACATTACTGAAACAGTCCTTGAGGCACTTGTTAGAATATACAGTAGAATGGAAATCGCTTGTTCTTTGTCATGCCAAAGAGTAGTGATATGGAATATTGTCCTTGTGTAAAATAAATCACTGTCTCCTTTTGTCTGGCTGTACAGGGAGAGGTATGCGGCCTTTGTGGAGATTTTGATGGTGATGGACAGAATGACTTCACAACCCAGGCTCAGCTGCCAGTGAGCAATGCGTTAGAATTTGCAAACAGCTGGAAAGTGTCAAGCAGCTGCCCAGATGTGGAAATGAATGTTGACCCTTGTGTAGTAACACCGAATAGACATCACTGGGCAAAAATAATGTGCAGCATTATAACTGGAGATACGTTCAAAGACTGCCACAATACGGTAAAGACAGATTTCTAATCTATCTTTATTTAAAGGCCCATTGTTGAAAACAAACACATTTTTAAAAAATGTATCATACATTTTTGGAACTGAACAGGTGGATTACCGCCCATTTTATGATAACTGTGTGAAAGACTCATGTGCCTGCGACTCTGGAGGAGACTGTGAGTGTTTCTGCACAGCAGTTGCAGCTTATGCTCAAGCCTGTAATGAGGCTGGTGTCTGTGTCGCATGGAGAACGCCAGAGATCTGTCGTGAGTAAACAACAATTTTACCCTCATATTAAAGTGATGCTTCTCAGCCTTTTCTGGCCAAGACTCTGTTTTTAGAGCCCAAACTTCTTATGATCTCAGCATTTATACATTTTGAGATTTGTCAAGATGTGTGTGATCTACAGTATGTATGGATATGTTTTTTCTTTGTAAACAAGACAAATATTATTCAGCTTTGTTTTTTTATTGTATATTTTATATGTGAATGGATACCAAATGCAGTTAGAGTCTCTGTCATAGATCAGCTTTATCGGCACTTGTGTATCCTACATGCAAGCATAGTATAATGCCTTTGGTTCAATATATACGTAAATTGACTGTAATTATTTATATTATATTACAAATTGTTATTGAATTTATGTTTCAAATGGCTAGAAGGTTGTTATCAAAACTAAGCATTACCCTTTATCATTATCTATAATAATTTTTCGTTATTTCAAGTGATAACTTCCCATATTTAGATTAAACTAAATGCAGGACACCTAAAAGAAATATGATGTGAGAATGTGTCACGTAGACTTAATAAGTTTGAGTTCACTTTCATTCACTCATACTTTCTACAGAGAAACATTTCCTTTCTTTAAAGACATAACATATACCACACACGCCTTGTGTCTTTTCCTCCTAGCTGTCTTTTGTGATTACTACAACAGTGCTGATGAGTGTATGTGGCACTACAACCCTTGTCACACACCTTGCTACAAGACCTGTTTGAATCCACAACCAGTCTGTAGCAACCCTATCCCTAATCTGGAAGGTGAGAGGTCAACTCATAATGTCTGATTTTATTGTACCTCGAAATAACGTGTTGGTTACAATCTTAAATGTTGATCTGATGGAATTTGGCTTACTTACCTCATGTGACAAAAGAAGAACAGAGATTCAGAGACCACCTAGCCAGCTTCAGCGTCCAAGCATAAAATGCAGTGTAAACAACAATACTTTTATGATCCAACACTAACATATGATGCTTAATTCTGTTGTTTTTACAGGCTGTTACCCTGTGTGCCCAGAAGATAGGCCCATATTTGATGAGAAGAACCAGACGTGTGTGGACAAATGTCCAGGTTGCCTTTACAATGGGACTAGATATGAAGAAGGTGACGTTATTTACGATGTGACTGACAACTTGGGAATGTGCTACTATGCAATCTGCATTAATGCAACAATCATACATGGAAATGAACCCTGCGATACGGTCACGCCAACACCAACTACACCTGCAACTACACCAACTGAACCTCCAACTACAACTGAGGGGCCAACCACAACCACAAAATCTACAACCCCTTCAACCGAATCTCCTGCGACAACAAAGGGGCCAACCACGACCATGAAATCTACAACACCACCAACTGCATCACCAACTCCATGTGTTCCAAGGTGTGAGTGGTCAGAGTGGTATGATGTGCATAACCCACAAAAGGACAAAAGTGACTGGGAAACATATGAGAACATCACAAATAGTGGTCAACACATCTGTAAAAATCCCATGGAAATTGATTGTAGAGCCACAGATTATCCTCAAATAGACTTCAGTGACTTTGTGGGTCAAACTGGCCAAGTTGTTACTTGTAATGTGGAATATGGTTTAATATGTAGAAAAGAGCAGCAGTTGAGGCCTCCACGAAAGTGCTTCAACTATGAGATCAGAGTATGTTGTGAGGTAGAATGTGTCCCCACAACCACATCAAATACTCCTACGACAACTGAGGCAACAACTCCAACCACACCAAATCAACCTACGACAACCACTGAAGCACCAACCACAACCACAGAATCGACAACATCTTCAACTGAATCTCCTACTACAACTGAAAGTCCCACCACAACCACACAATCCACAACACCAACAACCAAACCTCCTACTACAACTGAGGGGCCAACCACAACCACACAATCTACAACCCCTCCTACTACAACAAAGGGGTCAACTACAACCACACAATCTACAACACAACCAACTACATCACCAACTCCATGTGTTCCAACGTGTGAGTGGTCAGAGTGGTATGATGTGCATAACCCACAAAAGGACAAAAGTGACTGGGAAACATATGAGAACATCACAAATAGTGGTCAACACATCTGTAAAAATCCCATGGAAATTGATTGTAGAGCCACAGATTATCCTCAAATAGACTTCAGTGACTTTGTGGGTCAAACTGGCCAAGTTGTTACTTGTAATGTGGGATATGGTTTAATATGTAGAAAAGAGCAGCAGTTGAGGCCTCCACGAAAGTGCTTCAACTATGAGATCAGAGTATGTTGTGAGGTAGAATGTGTCCCCACAACCACATCAAATACTCCTACGACAACTGAGGCAACAACTCCAACCACACCAAATCAACCTACGACAACCACTGAAGCACCAACCACAACCACAGAATCGACAACATCTTCAACTGAATCTCCTACTACAACTGAAAGTCCCACCACAACCACACAATCCACAACACCAACAACCAAACCTCCTACTACAACTGAGGGGCCAACCACAACCACACAATCTACAACCCCTTCAACTAAATCTCCTACGACAACTGAGAGGCCAACCACAACCACACAATCTACAACACCTTCAACTGTATCTCCTACTACAACTGAGGAGCCAACCACAACCACACAATCTACAACACCTTCAACTGTATCTCCAACTACAACTGAGGAGCCAGCTACAACCACACAATCTACAACCCCTTCAATTGAATCTCCTACTACAACCGAGGGGCCAACCACACAGTCTACAACCCCTTCAACTGAATCTCCAACTACAACTGAGGAGCCAACTACTACCACACAATCTACAACACCAACAACCAAACCTCCGACTACAACTGAGGAGCCAACCACAACCACACAATCTACAACCCCTTCAACTGAATCTCCTACTACAACTGAGGAGCAAACCACAACCACAAAATCTACAACACCAACAACCAAACCTTCGACTACAACTGAAAGTCCCACCACAACCACAAAATCTACAACACCAACAACCAAACCTCCTCCTACAACTGAGGGACCAACCACTACCACACAATCTACAACCCCTTCAACTGAATCTACGCCAACAACTGAGGAGCCAACCACTACCACAAAATCTACAACACCAACAATCAAACCTCCTACTACTACAACTGAAAGTCCAACCACAACCACACAATCCACAACACCAACAACCAAACCTCCTACTACAACTGAGGAGCCAACCACTACCACACAATCTACAACCCCTTCAACTGAATCTACGCCAACAACTGAGGAGCCAACCACTACCACAAAATCTACAACACCAACAACCAAACCTCCGACTACTACAACTGAAAGTCCAACCACAACCACACAATCCACAACACCAACAACCAAACCTCCTACTACAACTGAGAGTCCAACCACAACCACAAAATCTACAATCCCTCCTACTACAACAAAGGGGTCAACTACAACCACACAATCTACAACACCACCAACTACATCACCAACTCCATGTGTTCCAACGTGTGAGTGGTCAGAGTGGTATGATGTGCATAACCCACAAAAGGACAAAAGTGACTGGGAAACATATGAGAACATCACAAATAGTGGTCAAAACATCTGTAAAAATCCCATGGAAATTGATTGTAGAGCCACAGATTATCCTCAAATAGACTTCAGTGACTTTGTGGGTCAAACTGGCCAAGTTGTTACTTGTAATGTGGGATATGGTTTAATATGTAGAAAAGAGCAGCAGTTGAGGCCTCCACGAAAGTGCTTCAACTATGAGATCAGAGTATGTTGTGAGGTAGAATGTGTCCCCACAACCACATCAAATACTCCTCCTACGACAACTGAGGCAACAACTACAACCACACCAAATCAACCTACGACAACCACTGAAGCACCAACCACAACCACACAATCTACAACCCCTTCAACTAAATCTCCTACGACAACTGAGAGGCCAACCACAACCACACAATCTACAACACCTTCAACTGTATCTCCTACTACAACTGAGGAGCCAACCACAACCACACAATCTACAACACCTTCAACTGTATCTCCAACTACAACTGAGGAGCCAGCTACAACCACACAATCTACAACCCCTTCAATTGAATCTCCTACTACAACCGAGGGGCCAACCACACAGTCTACAACCCCTTCAACTGAATCTCCAACTACAACTGAGGAGCCAACTACTACCACACAATCTACAACACCAACAACCAAACCTCCGACTACAACTGAGGAGCCAACCACAACCACACAATCTACAACCCCTTCAACTGAATCTCCTACTACAACTGAGGAGCAAACCACAACCACAAAATCTACAACACCAACAACCAAACCTTCGACTACAACTGAAAGTCCCACCACAACCACAAAATCTACAACACCAACAACCAAACCTCCTCCTACAACTGAGGGACTAACCACTACCACACAATCTACAACCCCTTCAACTGAATCTACGCCAACAACTGAGGAGCCAACCACTACCACAAAATCTACAACACCAACAATCAAACCTCCTACTACTACAACTGAAAGTCCAACCACAACCACACAATCCACAACACCAACAACCAAACCTCCTACTACAACTGAGGAGCCAACCACTACCACACAATCTACAACCCCTTCAACTGAATCTACGCCAACAACTGAGGAGCCAACCACTACCACAAAATCTACAACACCAACAACCAAACCTCCGACTACTACAACTGAAAGTCCAACCACAACCACACAATCCACAACACCAACAACCAAACCTCCTACTACAACTGAGAGTCCAACCACAACCACAAAATCTACAACCCCTCCTACTACAACAAAGGGGTCAACTACAACCACACAATCTACAACACCACCAACTACATCACCAACTCCATGTGTTCCAACGTGTGAGTGGTCAGAGTGGTATGATGTGCATAACCCACAAAAGGACAAAAGTGACTGGGAAACATATGAGAACATCACAAATAGTGGTCAAAACATCTGTAAGAATCCCATGGAAATTGATTGTAGAGCCACAGATTATCCTCAAATAGACTTCAGTGACTTTGTGGGTCAAACTGGCCAAGTTGTTACTTGTAATGTGGGATATGGTTTAATATGTAGAAAAGAGCAGCAGTTGAGGCCTCCACGAAAGTGCTTCAACTATGAGATCAGAGTATGTTGTGAGGTAGAATGTGTCCCCACAACCACATCAAATACTCCTCCTACGACAACTGAGGCAACAACTACAACCACAAAATCTACAACCACACCAAATCAAACTACGACAACCACTGAAGCACCAACCACAACCACACAATCTACAACACCTTCAACTGTATCTCCTACTACAACTGAGGAGCCAACCACAACCACACAATCTACAACACCTTCAACTGTATCTGCTACTACAACTGAGGAGCCAGCCACAACCACACAATCTACAACCCCTTCAACCAAACCTCCTACTACAACTGAGGCACCAACCACTACCACACTATCTACAACACCAACAACTGAATCTCCTACTACAACTGAAAGTCCAACCACAACCACAAAATCTACAACCCCTTCAACTGAATCTCCCACGACAACTCAGGAGCCAACCACAACCACAAAATCTACAACACCAACAACCAAGCCTCCTACTACTACAACTGAAAGTCCAACCACAACCACAAAATCTACAACACCAACAACTGAATCTCCTACTACAACTGAGGGACCAACCACAACCACACAGTCTACAACCCCTTCAACTGAATCTCCCATGACAACTGAGGCGCCAACCACAACCACAAAATCTACAACACCAACAACCAAACCTCCTACTACTACAACTGCAAGTCCAACCACAACCACAAAATCTACAACACCAACAACTGAATCTCCTACTACAACTGAGGGACCGACCACACAATCTACAACCCCTTCAACTGAATCTCCTACAACTACTGAGGAGCCAACCACTACCACAAAATCTACAACACCAACAACCAAACCTCCTACTACTACAACTGAAAGTCCAACCACAACCACAAAATCTACAACACCAACAACCGAGCCTCCTACTACAACAGAGGGGCCAACCATAACCACACAATCTACACCCCCTTCAACAGAATCTCCTACTACAACTGAGGAGCCAACCACTACCACAAAATCTACAACACCAACAACCAAGCCTCCTACTACTACAACTGAAAGTCCAACCACAACCACAAAATCTACAACACCAACAAATGAATCTCCTACTACAACTGAGGGACCAACCACAACCACACAATCTACAACCCCTTCAACTGAATCTCCTACTACAACTGAGGAGCCAACCACAACCACACAATCTACAACACCAACAACAAAGCCTCCTACTACTACAACTGAAAGTCCAACCACTACCACAAAATCTACAACACCAACAACTAAACCTCCTACTACTACAACTGAAAGTCCAACCACAACCACAAAATCTACAACACCAACAACTGAATCTCCTACTACAACTGAGGGACCGACCACACAATCTACAACCCCTTCAACTGAATCTCCTACAACTACTGAGGAGCCAACCACTACCACAAAATCTACAACACCAACAACCAAACCTCCTACTACTACAACTGAAAGTCCAACCACAACCACAAAATCTACAACACCAACAACCGAGCCTCCTACTACAACAGAGGGGCCAACCATAACCACACAATCTACAACCCCTTCAACAGAATCTCCTACTACAACTGAGGAGCCAACCACTACCACAAAATCTACAACACCAACAACCAAGCCTCCTACTACAACAGAGGGGCCAACCATAACCACACAATCTACACCCCCTTCAACAGAATCTCCTACTACAACTGAGGAGCCAACCACTACCACAAAATCTACAACACCAACAACCAAGCCTCCTACTACTACAACTGAAAGTCCAACCACAACCACAAAATCTACAACACCAACAACTGAATCTCCTACTACAACTGAGGGACCAACCACAACCACACAATCTACAACCCCTTCAACTGAATCTCCGACTACAACCGAGGAGCCAACCACAACCACACAATCTACAACACCAACAACCAAGCCTCCTACTACAACTGAGGGGCCAACCACAGCCACACAATCTACAACACCAACAACTGAATCTCCTACTACAACTGAGGAGCCAACCACTACCACAAAATCTACAACACCAACAACCAAACCTCCTACTGCTACAACTGAAAGTCCAACCACTACCACAAAATCTACAACACCAACAACCAAATATTCTACTACAACTGAGGGACCAACCACAACCACACAATCTACAACCCCTTCAACTGAATCTCCCACGACAACTGAGGAGCCAACCACAACCACAAAATCTACAACACCAACAACCAAGCCTCCTACTACAACTGAAAGTCCAACCACAACCACACAATCTACAACACCTTCAACTGTATCTGCTACTACAACTGAGGAGCCAGCCACAACCACACAATCTACAACCCCTTCAACCAAACCTCCTACTACAACTGAGGCACCAACCACTACCACACTATCTACAACACCAACAACTGAATCTCCTACTACAACTGAAAGTCCAACCACAACCACAAAATCTACAACCCCTTCAACTGAATCTCCCACGACAACTCAGGAGCCAACCACAACCACAAAATCTACAACACCAACAACCAAGCCTCCTACTACTACAACTGAAAGTCCAACCACAACCACAAAATCTACAACACCAACAACTGAATCTCCTACTACAACTGAGGGACCAACCACAACCACACAGTCTACAACCCCTTCAACTGAATCTCCCACGACAACTGAGGCGCCAACCACAACCACAAAATCTACAACACCAACAACCAAACCTCCTACTACTACAACTGCAAGTCCAACCACAACCACAAAATCTACAACACCAACAACTGAATCTCCTACTACAACTGAGGGACCGACCACACAATCTACAACGCCTTCAACTGAATCTCCTACAACTACTGAGGAGCCAACCACTACCACAAAATCTACAACACCAACAACCAAACCTCCTACTACTACAACTGAAAGTCCAACCACAACCACAAAATCTACAACACCAACAACCGAGCCTCCTACTACAACAGAGGGGCCAACCATAACCACACAATCTACAACCCCTTCAACAGAATCTCCTACTACAACTGAGGAGCCAACCACTACCACAAAATCTACAACACCAACAACCAAGCCTCCTACTACAACAGAGGGGCCAACCATAACCACACAATCTACACCCCCTTCAACAGAATCTCCTACTACAACTGAGGAGCCAACCACTACCACAAAATCTACAACACCAACAACCAAGCCTCCTACTACTACAACTGAAAGTCCAACCACAACCACAAAATCTACAACACCAACAACTGAATCTCCTACTACAACTGAGGGACCAACCACAACCACACAATCTACAACCCCTTCAACTGAATCTCCGACTACAACCGAGGAGCCAACCACAACCACACAATCTACAACACCAACAACCAAGCCTCCTACTACAACTGAGGGGCCAACCACAGCCACACAATCTACAACACCAACAACTGAATCTCCTACTACAACTGAGGAGCCAACCACTACCACAAAATCTACAACACCAACAACCAAACCTCCTACTGCTACAACTGAAAGTCCAACCACTACCACAAAATCTACAACACCAACAACCAAATATTCTACTACAACTGAGGGACCAACCACAACCACACAATCTACAACCCCTTCAACTGAATCTCCCACGACAACTGAGGAGCCAACCACAACCACAAAATCTACAACACCAACAACCAAGCCTCCTACTACTACAACTGAAAGTCCAACCACAACCACAAAATCTACAACACCAACAACTGAATCTCCTACTACAACTGAGGGACCAACCACAACCACACAGTCTACAACCCCTTCAACTGAATCTCCCATGACAACTGAGGCGCCAACCACAACCACAAAATCTACAACACCAACAACCAAACCTCCTACTACTACAACTGCAAGTCCAACCACAACCACAAAATCTACAACACCAACAACTGAATCTCCTACTACAACTGAGGGACCGACCACACAATCTACAACCCCTTCAACTGAATCTCCTACAACTACTGAGGAGCCAACCACTACCACAAAATCTACAACACCAACAACAAAACCTCCTACTACTACAACTGAAAGTCCAACCACAACCACAAAATCTACAACACCAACAACCGAGCCTCCTACTACAACAGAGGGGCCAACCATAACCACACAATCTACACCCCCTTCAACAGAATCTCCTACTACAACTGAGGAGCCAACCACTACCACAAAATCTACAACACCAACAACCAAGCCTCCTACTACTACAACTGAAAGTCCAACCACAACCACAAAATCTACAACACCAACAACTAAACCTCCTACTACTACAACTGAAAGTCCAACCACAACCACAAAATCTACAACACCAACAACTGAATCTCCTACTACAACTGAGGAGCCAACCACTGCCACAAAATCTACAACACCAACAACAAAACCTCCAACCACGACTGAGGGGCCAACTCCTGTTTCCACAACTTTAACCACATTCGAATCACCCATAACTGGTCCCACAGTACGTCCATCAACTGACTCTGTACAGTGCTACTGCATACTTAATGGCACCCATTATAAGCCAGGTAGGAAAAGAAATACAGCAATCATGTCTTTTACAGTGAGAAACTATATTGGTTTCAATTTATGAATTTTTTTTTTAGCATTCAACACCGTTTAATCTACTCTTCATCTTTTTCTCTTACCTTCAGGGGAGGTAATATTTGACAACTATGATATTGGATCAGGTCTGTGTCTCACAATGATATGTTCTGATACTTGTGAGTTTCAAAATAAGACTGGAGAGTGTCCCACACCTTCACCCACACCTTTTGTACCTATTTGCCCTGAATGGAATGTAACAGTAAGAGTCTTTATGTATCTAAAACATTAAAAATATACATTGTATGTTATTACTTCCAGCATATTCAGTAACATTGTACATTTGCACATGAAAAACAGCTTTCTTTATTTTTTTTCTCACTTTCTTTCTCTTTACATCAGCAAAATGAGACCTTCTTCTTGTGCAACTGCACCATGGCCAAATGCATTGAGAATAATACAATTGAAATCATACCATATGAATGTCCACCCATTGAGAACATCACTTGTACTAATGGAAAGAAACCAGTCCTTGTATATGATGAGTACCACTGCTGCTACTATTCTGCTTGTGACTGTAAGCTGTTCTGTGGTTTAAAGGATGTGTGACATATTTAAAGATTCACATGTTTCTCTTAAAGAAATTTTAGATTTTTACCTTTTTTTTGTTCTTTTCAGGTGTATGTGAAGGATGGGGAGATCCTCATTACATCACATTTGATGGATTATACTACAGTTATCAGGGAAACTGTACTTATGTCTTGATGGAGGAGATTTCATCAGTACATGACTTGAAGATTTATATTGACAATGTATTTTGTGATCCCACTGTGGATGTTTCTTGTCCACGATCGATAACTATATCATACAGATCACTAGTTGTCACACTCAAGAATCATAACCTTATTGGAGAAGCTCGTTTGGAGGTATTTATGATCGTATGAAAGCTTTATTGTCCATTCTTAAAAACTAACTAGACTAACTTTGAGTTTATTTTTGCTGTCAGTGTGGATGAAATAGCACTGAGGGTTTTTTTTGTCATTGTATGGGATATTTTTTCTTGTCATATAATGTATTAACTGTTTTTTCCTGTAGGCCCTCAAAGATGGATTACCTTTGAATCTGCCTTATTCGCAAGGTGGTGCTAAGGTCTTGAATTCTGGAATCAACCTGATTTTTGAGATCCCTCGCCTACAAGTGGTCATTACATTTGGAATAACTGGCTTTACTGTCACCCTTCCATTTCAACACTTTGGCAGAAACACACAGGGCCATTGTGGTAAGAACATCTCTCTCTCCAGTGGCCATGTTGGTAAATTGTTCATTTGAAGTTTGACTGTAATATTAACTGTTTTGTGACTCTACTGTCAGGAACATGCAATAACAACCAGAATGATGATTGCATGTTGCCTGGAGGCAAGCTGGTGCAAAGCTGTGCCATGATGGCTGACTATTGGCTTGCAAAAAACATTGAGCAACCCAACTGCCAGATACCTCCTGTAATGCCCACCAGTACACCTGAACCTCCACCACTGAATGCATGCAAGCCAGACTCTATGTGTGATCTGCTTAAAAAGGGGTAGACATCTAATCCACTGTAGTAGTTCACATTCACCCCCTTAACTTTGAAATATTGCAGGTGAAACACAATACCTTTTTTTAATTTTTATTTTTGTTTTACTTTCAGTGTCTTTGCAGAGTGCCATCCATTTGTCTCTCCTGACAAATTCTACCAAGGTTGTGTTTTTGATAGCTGTCACGTTTCCAACCCAGCAGTGGAGTGCACAAGTTTGCAGACTTATGCTGCTGCCTGTGCTCAGGCAGGAGTTTGTCTTCACTGGAGGAGCCACACCGAACTGTGTGGTGAGCACCCCATCATTATTTTACTGTAAATACTGGGATCAGTGGAATCAGAAGGGGGATCAGTGGAATCAGAAGGGGGAACTCACTTATTTTACTACACATACACTACACAGGTTGCTGAAGATTTTATTACAGTATATACGGTAGGTAGGCAGAATGTATTTTTCAAAGAACTTTTCTTCACTAACAGCAAGCGACTGCCCATCAAACAAAGTTTACAAGCCATGTGGTCCTGCAGAACAGCCAACTTGTGAGAGCAAGTAAGTGTCAGCAAAATTGAAGCACATTAATTTTACAGTTCACTTGTGCACATTAACATTTCCTGAGACTAAGATCATGATCGATAGCAGCAAACAATATTTCTTGTTACCAGCATAGTGGCAGTAAGCAGAGTAGAATGTAGTGTCTTAAATTAACTACATATAAGATCTGAAAAAAATAATAAACTAACTGTTCTTTCGTGATTATTTAATATTACAGTCTGAATGAACCCCTCTCAAACTTCACTACTGAGGGCTGCTTTTGTCCTGACGGAATGAAACTCTTCAACAAAGAGTCTGGCGTCTGTGTTGATAAGTGTGGTAAGTGTGGTGTATATCTTTAAGTCATCATTGATCTGAATAGGTTGTATCAATCATGAAGTCCTAGAGGATTGTTCATTTTCCAACAGGATGTCTTGATCCTCAGGGCATGCCTCGTGAGGTGAGCCAAGTCTTCTATTCATATTCAGTTAAAATCCTAACCTGGGTTGTTTGCTTGCAAGAGACAATGAGGTCACTACTGTGGTTTAATCTTTCAGTTCAATGAGCGTTTTGAGTACAAATGCCAAAATTGCATCTGTGAGGAGTCCACCAAGACTGTGAAATGCAAGCCTAAGGAGTGCCCAGCATCACCTCCAACAAACTGCGCTGGTCCAGGGTTTGTGCTTGTCAACACAACTAATCCATCAGACCCCTGCTGTGCTACCTTGGTTTGCAGTAAGAAACGTGGCATCAATGCATATTTGTCTTCCAAAGTTTTCAGAACGCTGTACATTGATGATGACTGATTCTTGAGGGTGGCTCTTAACTATGTACTATCACTGTTTTATCATCTTCAAAGAATGTCAAAGCAACACTTGCCAAGTCAACAACATGTACTGTCAAGTCGGATATATGCCAATTCTCACTGTTTCTGAGGGAAAATGCTGTCCAGAGCATATATGTGGTGAGCTCATTAATTCTCATTTTGAATATATAGAAAACCTAATGACTGCAGAGACACGTTTATATAATTTCCATTGTCTCACTCTTTTCTAGAACCTAAAAGAGTTTGTGTCCACGATGACATGGAATACAAGGTAAATAAGAAATGGAAATTTGAGGATGATTAATGTTATTTGTCAATATATCACTGTCATCATTAAATGGTTTCTGTTGCACTTTTACAGTTCTGTATGGCTACAAACAGAAATATTGATACATTTCTTATTTATTTACCAGCCTGGTACTTCAGTTCCTGCGAATAATTGTCAGAACTGTACCTGTACAAATGAGGTCGACCCCAGTAATGATTTATTCAAGATATCTTGTGAGTTTCGTCAATGTCAGAAAAACTGTGACATGGTAAGAGAATTTCACTCAAACACACAATACATACAATGCAACTTGTTTTCCTAGGAATATGTTTCCTGGGAGGGTGAACTTATAAAACTGCACTTGGCAAATTAACTCCCCTGTTCCTTTCAGGGGTATGAATATGTGAAAACCGATTCAGATGAATGCTGTGGGAAGTGTGTACAGACACACTGTGTCCTCAATGTTACTAGTAACAAGCAGATCTTGATGGTAAGTTGGATCATCTCTGTTGGCTGTGACTCCACATTCATGTTTAGTAGCCTAAAATTCCTCAGTATTTTTATAACTGTGCATGTGTGTGTGTGTGTGTGTGTGTGTGTGTGTGTGTGTGTGTTTCTGCACATTCATCTCACTGCTCTCCAGCACGGCCAAACCTGGTCACCACCTGAGAGCAAGTGTGAGCATTACACTTGTATAAAGAGTGGTGAGACTTTAACAATAATCAGCTCACACGTTGTCTGCCCACCGTTCAAGGAGAGCAACTGCCAACCTGTAAGTACCACTTTCAACAAATCCAAATGGACTGTGTGTGTGTGGACACGAGCTAAAACAAAGTGTGTTGATACTGTGTATTTTTCTCCTTAGGACACGATTCAGACTGCGGCAAATGGCTGTTGTAAAATTTGTGAGTATGACATTTTGTTTTCTCTTAGGCGGAAGGTAGTGATGGAAAGGTAATTGTGTTTCTGTCTCGAAAAGGTGTGGAGAAGGAGAAGGCCTGCACGTTAAAATCCATGGAAATCCAGGTTATGCACAAGGACTGTGAGTCTTACCAGTTGGTAGATATGCCATATTGTGAAGGATCCTGCAGCACCTTCACCAAGTAAGGATGATGTCATTAATATTTCTCATTCCTCCGAAAGTCAAAAGCCACTGAAATCAGGAAATTTCAAAATGTCTCAGCATAGTTTGTGCAGATTTTGAGAATAGTTATCAATCCTGACCCTGCTTCATTCAGGTACTCTAAAGCAGCAGCTACTATGGAGCATTCTTGTTCCTGCTGTAAGGAGACACGCTCCAGCAATCGCACTATTGACTTGTATTGCTTGAATGGAGATGTGGTTCCATACACGTACATTCATGTGGAGGAGTGTAGCTGTGGCCACACAGACTGCACCAAAGCTGCCGGACAACCTGCTCGCAGGAGGCGAGGCTTCACACTGGTGTGATAAAAAATATGTCATCACATTAATGTTAAAGTTTCTTCCCATATTGTTTTAACAATCATTACATCTCTTACAAAGTGCTTTACATTGTAGAGAGTATTTATCAATTCAAATTAAAAGCTGCAACTCTGTTTATGTCTCATCTCTTCTTTTGTCTTGTTTGTGCTAATCCACCTCTAATTGTTTTAATCTGTAAAAATAAATAATTGATTAAAATGACTTTGAATTATAGTTATAAAAAAATACATTTATTATTCTAATAAATTCGAACAAGACCTTAGAAGGCAGAAGTAGAGAAGGTTGTAACCAGGTGGGGAAAAAACGCAGCTAGCCATACCAAAAATAAAGAAACTCACGTAAACATTATCTGCTATTGCAGTCCTGCCTTTCTCACCTATTTCAGCCAGCAGAGGTTGTATTTACCCTTCAGAGCATGTGCACCATGTATTAGACTGCGCCCTTACTTCATATTTCAGCCTGGCCCGTTGCTGATGCTGTATGTCATCCTCTTTCTCCTCAGCTGTGTCTAATAAAGGCAACAACAACAACAACAACAAAATTAAATGTCTTTTTCACTGTGAAGCAGACAGAAACCTCACCAAGGGCTTGTTTGTATTTTTATTTATCTAATGTAATCTGATGTTTTTTTCTCTGTTGATTTATGTAATTTACTTAATACAGTACATTCAGTAGGTTAGCAAACATACCCTCAGTGATGCCAAAGGGCAATGCAGAGGTGCTGCTGATGTATTTGCACCATATTATAGTGCAATTTGAACTTGTTTTGGTTGTATTTTGGAATCACTTTCTTCTTAGTAAGGTATTTTTCTTTTATTTGTTGTTTTCTATTAACAAGGGAGAAAATATTAGGGAGAACAACTGAAGACTTTCCTAAAGGGTCCCTTTGAGAATTTAAGAACACGTGCTAAAGGAAATGCAGGATTTCTTTTAAACTGGATATAATGTATTTCCTCTTCATCTAAAATAGGACATTTCAGGATAATTTCCATTAACCACATGATCCAGATGTGGTAGTGTTTACATACAGTGTGTGCAGCATATAGATCTCAGTCCATAGGTAGTTGAGCCCAAGAGCAATTTGGAGCACAAGGCTGTTTCTTGTGTCAAACCTCCTCCTAAAATCTGCTTACTTACTTACTTACTGCTTGTGTTTTTAGGAAACTAAAGAAGAATATAACGTTATTTTGCTATTTAAATGTAAAGTACTTATGTGTTTCATGTGGTTTAATAGATACTCAAGCAGGAGCTCCTCCAAGGGCAAACATGGCTTTGGCTCTCTCCCACAGGTAGACAGCTACATGATGAGGAAGGTCTATTTCTCTGTAACAACACACTGTGTGTTGATTGAGGGAGGATGTGTTGATTCATGGTTAGCCAAATTACCCTGTTCAAGTTTTGATTAGTGGCAGGACTGTTGCCTGATTTTCCCCTCTTAATTATCATGTATGACCCACTAGTAGGTGGTGGGACATGTCCTCTGCCTGTGTTTTCTTATTTTCTTCTCATTTTGCTGTGGTGAAGACGTTTCTGGGCTGCAACCTTTGGGTAGTGGTTTTGTGGCCCTCAGCCAATAACAGCTCACATCCAAGAGGAAGAAACAATACTGATAGACACTGCGCCAAAAGAAGGCAAATATAGCGTGGTGAAACACCAGGCAGACAAAGCTTGTTCCAAAACAAGAGTGAATCTGGCTTTCACCTACTGGCGAACACTGACAGAGAGGATGAGGATGAAGAGCGATGCAAAGTTGGCCTGTTTTCTGTTGGACAGGGAGGTGCTGTTACAACAAATGTAGCGTTCCTACAGTAGTACCTTGCAGTGTGTGTACAAGCAGGGCACTTCTTGTGGCGTTCAGTCATGGAGGAGTTTGAATGTTGCGTTAACAGACAGTACTGACAGATCCTGCATAGTATACCTTTAAAGACCCCCTCAAATGAAATGTGTTGGTAAGGTCACCTTTGACCCTTGACCCCCAGAATCAACTCACCTGATCCTTCAGTCCAAGTGAATGTTTGTGCCAAACTTAAAGAAATTCCCTCAAGGTGTTCCTAAGATATCGCGCTCATGAGAACGGGACAAATCTACAACCTGAAAACATAATGCCTCCGCCCATTTTTTTCCTCATGGAGCAGTTTACCAACACAGTCAGTTAACATTATTTTATATTATTTTTATTATTAATCATGTTTTTAAATTGAATTAATACATTTTATAGTTTTGCATGTTTGTCACACATGAGTGAATAAGGCACAATGTCTCAAACAGAGTTAAAACATACAAAACATAGCAAAATACTCATTTCTATCTCAGTGTGTATGAAAAATGCTACCTGGTAAGGGAAAGGGGATGTGCTACACTGTCAGTAAACATTTCACAGGTCTGTCAGACTTGTCAGGCAAATATTTAGTCATTGTATCATCCAATGATTTAAAGATTTCCCTTCAGCAGGAGGCACATCCCACAAGTTAAAATACTCCGGTTCAGTGAGAGAGGTACACAATTCTTGATTAAATATGCCCTCATCTTCCTCTCATGAAGAACAGAACCTGAATGAAAGTGCTTCAAATTTAAAGCATACTGTGCAATGATTCGCCAACATCCACTGTCATTTTAAAATATTGCTCTTATGAGATATATGTTGCAACATAAATAGAGCCGCGGTGAGAGCGGTTGATTGGACACCTCGTGACTCAGAGAGATGGAGATGTTCGAGAGAAGTGTTGGTATAAGCAGCCTCTTCATGTGGTGTGGGATCTGGGTGTGAGCTTAATGGATATGAAAACCACAACGGTTGACACCCAAAATGTATTTTTTACCCCTCCTGAACTGCAAACACTAAATCAACTATAATACATGACTCTGAAAGCGTGAGAGCAGTTGGCTTGACCGACCCTCTCAACGATCACGACAACAGCCAGCATGCCACTCGAATGGGTGATACCATGGCTCGGCCTCTGCCTCGGGCTGTTTGTAGGGACGGCTGGTAAGCAAACTCAATGGGGAACAAAGAGGGCTGCATATATTAAATCCAAGCTTCTCCTGCACTGTCTATCAAGTATAAAAGGATTGATAAAATTAACCTTAACTGTTCTTTTCATGTGCATACTAGAATAAATATAAACATTTTGCTTTAGTTTGACTTTATTGATAATGTGCACTCACTGTTCAACTGTCTTTCTAGTCATGTTCAGAGTTTTTTTATATATATATATAAGCTGAGAGACGATAAACCAAAGTTACACTGTACAAATTGAACTACAGAGTGATGACATTTTTTTCTCCACAAAGTAGAAGGGAGCCACCCTCACAAAGGCCAGTTCTGCAGTACTTGGGGAAACTATCATTTCAAGACTTTCGATGGAGATTTCTTCCAGCTTCCATCCACCTGCAACTACATCCTTGCGTCCCAGAATAAGAAAAGCTATGATTATTTCAATATTCAGTTCCAACGGCAGGAGATAAATGGGGTCACCTCCATTAAGAAGGTCACAATAGAAGTGGATAAGGTTGTTGTGGAAGTAGCCAACACTTCCACTAAGGTCGCTGACAAACTGTGAGTCTTTTTGGATAATGTGACTTGTCATTACCAGCTCAGGTTAATGTCTTGTCTTGTTAATGTCTTACTGGAATGGGTTTTTTGTTGTTGTTGTTGCCTCTAGTGTCACTATACCATTCAAAGAGGCTGGCATTTCAGTTGAAGAAGCTCTCTCCTACGTCAAAATTGAGGCAACAATTGGTTTGATCGTCATGTGGAACAGAAAAGACTCTCTCTGGGTATGTGTATTCCTGATACCTGATACCTGATATTGATTTTTATTAGTATTCTGATAACTGGGTACAGACACTGACACTTTAAGATATATACACTATATTTAGTTTTACCTGCTATTTGATAGCAGAATTGACTCAGGTGACATTAACATTAAGATTAATTAAAGGGAAGCATTCATGAGGGTTTAGTGTCTTGATCAACACTTCTCTGCATTTTTTCCATTGATGACCAAAGTGAACTTTCATTGTGAACTTTCCATTCTCGTCTGATGTCATTGGGGGAAAAAAGGCATCACCAAGCGACTGCAGAAGAATGGTGTCAGTAGTTCAGAGATTTCTGCTTCTTTTCTTCACTTTAGCCGACTCTAATTTTCACCTGCTTCTAAGGTCGAGCTGGATGCAAAATTCAAGACACAGACCTGTGGCCTGTGTGGTGACTTCAATGGAGACCGGATTGCTGATGAGTACATTACAAAAGGTACATACTAAAAAGTAAAGCTTAAAAAAACTGCACTAAATCAGTCTTCACATGTGCTAAAAAAAAAACCCATTTTTATCTTTTAGCTACAGAGGCGGTTGTAAAATATGAAGCTTGTGGGGATTCTGTGACTGAAAACTGTGAAGAAAACCCCTCTACAGCCACAGAGACCTGTACAAATCAGGTATGTGAAAATGAATTTCCCTCAGATCTATTTGTATGTTACACTTTGGTACAATTTAAATACATCCTGTACTTTGACCGACAGACAGACCTCTGTAAGGGCCTGCTGTCAGGATCTGCATTCCTCAGCTGTCGAGACCTGATTGATACTGACTCCTTCATCAAAACCTGCGTGAGAGACCTCTGCAACTGCAACAACAACAACACGTCATGCTTGTGCTCAACAGTATCAGAGTATTCCCGTCAGTGTGCCCATGCAGGCGGGAAACCACAGAAATGGAAGACCGAGCAACTGTGTGGTAAGAACAGCAATCCCAGCATTTACATGTTCGAGCTTTGATGATTTAATTGTATTTATATCCGAATCACTGAATCTGAGTTGCTGTTTTTTCTGTATGTTGAGTAGCAACCACATGCCCTTTCAACATGGAGTATAAGGAATGCGGCAGTCCCTGCACTGACACCTGCAGCAACCCCCAGAGGAGCCAAGTGTGTGACGATAACTGCATGGATGGATGCTTCTGTCCATCTGGTGAGTTTCCAGATTTTAAAACCTGCGCAGATGACGTTTGATGGAAGTCCAGCAGAGGAGGGGACCTTTTTTTTCCATTCACACAAATTAGTGATTTATGCTCTCGAGTTACTTAATTTGTGATGTTGGATTACTTGTTGTTATATTAACAGAAGCTGGAGTTACAGCTTTAGCAGCAGGCTGGCACCTGTGTTCTGGCATTTAGTTGCCTACCAGTATTTCTATATATTTACTTTGTTCGTATTTGGCTTATGGGCCACCCAGGTATATCACCCAGTAGAGCATGTGCCCCGTGCACTCACTTTACTCTGTACAGAAAGGCAAAAGCCAAAAGATAAATGAATAAATAAAATTGCTTTATATTGCATTTTTACTTGTGTAATAATACTGTGTGACTTTAAATTGTGAAATGTTGAAAAAAAGCCATTTAATTTTTCTCTCCCTGACACCTGTCGGGCTCTGCACACTTGGGACATATGGCTCTTCCAGGATTTGCATCGTGGACAGCCATTCACTCTTGTCCTACTAATTTTATCAATATGTTTCTCCCAAGGGACCGTATTTGATGACATTAGCCAAAGTGGGTGTGTTGCTGTGAAGCAGTGTTCCTGCTTACACAATGGCAAGGCATACAAACCAGGAGAATCGTACTTGAGGCCATGCAAAAAATGGTAATCACTTCACTATCTTCATTATAATGTTTCAATTTGCAGCATGTGTGTTAGAGGTGGTTTGTCCAGTTAAAGTGGCTAAACTCTGTTGACAGCACCTGTAAGGGGGGTGAGTGGAGCTGTCAGGATATAGACTGTCCTGGTATCTGCTCTGTACTGGGTGGCTCCCGCATCTCCACCTACGATGATAAAACATACACTTTCGATGGAGACTGCACTTATGTTCTCACCAAGGTTAGGCACTCACACTTAAATTAATTAATCCTTTCATTCACAAATAGATTTGCAATACTTTCATAAGCAAACAGATTGTAATTAAGTGCATTTTCATGTTCTCGATTTTAGAAAACTAATGGGAACTTCTCTGTCCTTGGTGACTTGGCCAAATGTGAAAAATCAGATAAATCAACTTGCCTGACTGCAATTACTCTACTCCTGCCTAAACAAATGGTAATTACAGTATATTATGTTTTCCCTCCCAATACAGTAAAAACTTATTTGTAGGATTTTCTCCATTTCATATCTGCTGGAAAGGTTGAGATTTACCCTGAAGTTTTTCAGTCACATTGTCATTTTTCCCCTCACTACAGATGATTGTAGTTGAAGCCAGCGGACAGGTTTTGTATAACCGACAGGTGTCTAGTCTGCCTCTTTTCATGGGTGAGTGGTTGGGGTTTTATGTGTGTGTGTGTTTGTGTCCCTTCTCCTATGAAAACACAAGGTATAACTGAGTCCGCACAAATTAAAATCATCTCTGTATTCAGTGTGAAAATGTTTTTCCACCTGCAGACAACATAACAGTCTTCAGGCCGTCGACCTTCTTCACTGTAATCGACACCACGTATGGGCTTCATCTTGAAATTCAGCACATACCCATTATGCAGGTCTACATCAAAGCCAGTGTTTCCTGTAAAGCAAAACTCAGCGGTGTGTGTTTCTCCTTAAGCACTTCTGCTTATAGTGTAAAATGTGGTATGATGTATATTGCAGTGAGTTAAGTGTTAAGTGAAAGTTGTTATCTTCATCCAGGCCTTTGTGGAGATTTTAATGATATAAAAGCTGATGACTTCAGAACCACAAATGGGTTGATTGAAGGAACGCCTGCGACATTTATCAACACTTGGAAGGCCAAAACAACTTGCCTCGATTTGAAAAACACACTTAGCAACACCTGCAGTTTCACCATGAACAGAGGTAGGTCCTAGGCCTATTGTTCTGTATTTTAATATTGTTCTTCACAACACTCCACCAGTCAACATCTTTGTGTGTTTTTGCAGAGATGTATGCCAGCCACTGGTGCCCCTTGCTGTCGAACCCAAAAGGGAGTTTTGCCAAGTGCCATTCCGAAATAAGCCCAGAATACTATGAAACTGTAAGCAGTGGTTTCTTCTTGTATTAAATTTTCTATGTATTTATATATTTCTGTTATTTTGCTCATTCAACACGCTGCTCATTTTATCGATTCATTAAACCGTTTGCTGCTTCTCTCTCTGCAGGCTTGTAGTAATGGCGCCTGTGCCTGTGTGGACAGTGAAAAGTGCGTGTGTGCCGCCATATCCGCCTACGTCCATGCATGTGCCGCTGCAGGTGTCTTACTGAAAGGATGGAGGAACACAGTGTGCGGTAGGTTAAACCCATCAAATGTGAATTAAAGTCCAAATTTATTTAGAATATTCAGACACTAAGTGAACCTGTATCTTTTCAAAGGGAAATACACTCGCTGCCCTTCTAATTTGGTGTATGACTACCAAATGACAAGCTGCAATCGCACCTGTCGCTCTCTAAGTCAGCGAGACCAAACATGTGAGGCTAAGTTCACCACACTTGATGGCTGCGGTTGTGCAGAAGGAACTTACCTGAATAAGAACGGAAAGTGCGTGCCCGCCTCACAATGCCCTTGTTATATGGGAGAGACAGCAGTAAGCCCTGGGAAAAGCAAGGTCCATGGACAAAACTGGTGAGGATTTCAACATTTCCAAATAAAATTAAAGCAGAGCTGTCTTCTTTTAGGATTATTGTTGGGCATTTTATGGTTTTATTAGTCATCTGATGGCAGAGGGGTCACGGGAAACGAGAGGAGAGGAAGGGGTCCCCATCATGGTCAGTGCCTTAACACCCAGACCATCTGGGCTCCGCTGTTTTATTTTCAAATACCACATGCACCTTAACAGAGGTATAACAAGAAATAAGTTAAACTTGGTTTTACTGAAAGTGAAAAAAAACCCTCAGCATGTTGTATGCAGTGAAGTGGCCTTGCTTAAAGTCTGGCCTGTAATTTGTCTATTCAGCACAGAAAATTTATCATTAAATCTATTATTGCTCTTTTCTTATAATAAAGTCTATTTACACATCATGCCATAAAAACAATAAGCCCACATTTGTTCTAGTTGCTGATACAGTGTTGTTGTTTTTAAAGCCATAATTGCACTTTTTATATGCTTCTTATCTTCTTATCTCATTGGGTTTTGCACATTTTATTTTTATTTTCATTTTGTTACATAGAATTGAGGTCCTCCTTGCCTGTCTTTCTATGCATTTCAGCTCCTGCCACAATGGAAGACTAAGCTGTACAGGAACCCCCACGAGCGAATGTAGGTATAAAGCACTCAGCTTGTCATAATATTCCTCCTATAGCAAAGCACAATATGAGCAACACCAAGCATACAGTGGTGCCCTGTGTAACACACTGTCATTGCCACCAGCATGCACCAGTCCAATGGTTTTCTTCAAGTGTCGAAAGCCAGATGCCAAAGGAGCAGAGTGTCAAAAAAGCTGCCAGACACTGGACTCAGACTGCGTAAGACTGAGACACTGGTTCATGACAGCTGTTGAATATTCTACATGTATATATAAAAGCAGTCGGATGACATGCTCAGTAAATTGCTGTTGCGCTCTGTAGGTCAGTAAAACGTGCATCTCAGGCTGTGTATGTCCCGCTGGCCTGCTGGCAGACGGTAAACGCTGCATTACGGAGGAGCAGTGTTCCTGCCCATACAATGGTGAATCTTATAATCCTGGGCAGACTGTCACTGTGGACTGCAATACCTGGTGAGCCCTTTAATCTCTCCGACGCTAGCGTTGTGCTGTGTCAGTTCACGGTTGTGTGCTTTTCAAGTTGAAGGTACATAACTTGACATTACGTCATCTACTTAAATCACAGCACTTGCATGGGAAGAAAATGGAATTGTACAAACCATGAGTGTTATGGAGCCTGCACCATATATGGAGAAGGGCATTACATCACTTTTGATGAAAAGAAATTCTCCTTCAATGGCGAGTGTAGCTACGTCTTCTCTCAGGTAGAGCACAACCTTAAGTTAAGTCTTTGTAATTAGCCAGAAATCAGTGTTGTGATGCTGACAGCGATTTCTTGCAGGATCACTGTGGGAACGCTACGAATGGCACCTTCAGGGTTCTGACTGAGAGCATCCCATGTGGAACAACTAAAAGTATCTGCTCCACTGCTATCAAACTCTACTTAGGGGTACGTAACACTATCTGATGCATTTAAAATCATTTTTTAAATGCTGCCACTGCAGGGTCACAAATGAGCATGTTTTGTTTCTTTCAGAACAGTGAAATTGTTCTTTCAGAGGAAAATGTCGCTATCGACCGAAGCAAAGAGGCGAACATACCCTATCATGTCCACACTATCGGTATATACCTTGTCATTGAGGCAAATAATGGTCTTGTACTCATTTGGAATAAGAAGACAACACTCACAATCAAACTCAATCCCACATTCAAGGTAAGTGAGTAGATACCCAGGTGTTTAGGTAAATAATAATGACGTTGCATTTTACAAATGAACTAGATCTCATTTTGTCTCAGGGAAAAGTCTGTGGTCTCTGTGGGAATTACGATGGAAAAGTCAAGAACGATTTCACCACCAGAAACAAAGAAGTTGCAGTTGAAGCCCTTGATTTTGGAAATAGCTGGAAAGTGTCACCTAAATGCTCCGATGCAAAACCACAGAAACCTTCCTGCAGTGTGTACACATACAGGCGGGCATGGGCTTCGAAACGCTGCAGCATTATCAACAGTGAAGTATTTGCTGGTTGCCATTCAAAGGTAAGAAAACTGCTATGTCATGTAGCATGGAATCACAAATAAAGTCATTATAATGAGTTCATGACTTCCTATATGATTAGCTAGTGGAATATGATTTATACACTTCTGACATGTACGATGGTTTCTTTCAAAAAGGTGGATCAAGGAAACTATTATGATGCCTGTTTGAGTGACACCTGTGCCTGCAATGCAGGAGGAGATTGTGAATGTTTCTGCTCAGCTGTAGCAGCCTACGCAGCAGCCTGTAATGGGGCCGGAGCCTGCGTGAAATGGAGAACTCCCACAATCTGCCGTGAGTGTTTTATTTGTGTTTCCGTGAGGAGAGAAGCAGAAATGAAATATATGGCCAGCATCACCTTTGTCCCTGACTCCAAAAAAGCTGGGACACTTTGTAAAGTGTGCTTACCAACACACCAAGTGTTCCTGAGCAATATACATTATACAATGCTGTGTTCACAAAGTGGTGAACCTCGCTCCACCCTTGCTTGTGAAAGACTGAGCCTTTCCAGGATGCTCCCTTCATACCCAATCATAATGACCTACCTGTTACCAATCAACCTGTTTACCTGTGGAATTTTCCAAACAGGTATTTTTGGAGCGTTCCCCAAGTTTCCCAGTCTTTAGTTGCTCCTGTCCCAACTTGTTTGAAACATGTTGCTGCATCAAATTCAGAATAAGCAGATATTTACAAAAATCAATGAAATTGATGAGGTTAAACATTAAATATATTGTCTTTGTACTGTTTTCAATTGAATATACATCAGAAAGAATTAGCATATTTAGCACATTTTGTTCTATTTATGTTTTACACAGTTTCCCAACTTTTTTGGAATTAGGGTTACATATAATAATTTTATTATGAAGATTTTATACATGATTAAGTGATTTTCTGGAATCTTGTTAATATTCCTCTTTTTGCTTTATTAGCTCTGTTCTGTGATTATTACAACCGCGACGGAGAGTGTGAGTGGCACTATGAGTCTTGTGGAAAACCATGCATGAAGACCTGCAGGAATCCCTCGGGAATATGCTACAATCAAATTCCTGCATTGGAAGGTACAAATGATGTGAGAGTGATGTATGTATTTTTAAAGTTAGAATTATTTAGGCTTACTGCCGTGTTAATAAGATTTGACTCCCTTTCTCCACTCAACATTTATCTGTTTAAGGCTGCTATCCACATTGCCCGCCTGAACGACCTTATTTTGAAGAAGTTTCCATGAAGTGTGTGTCAGAGCAGGAATGTGGCTGCTATGACAACAAAGGGAACCATTATGAAGAAGGGGAGCACATGCCTCCAAAGGAAAACTGTAAAAACTGGTAGGATACTTTCCATCTTATTAAAACGGCAGTTGGTGCAAAGGTTAATGATAACCTTTACATTGTTTTGTTGATATAATAAATCGGATAATGTATACTAACATCTTACAATCACTGTACAATGTGTCACTGTTTTATAAAATGAAAATTGTTTTATTGCAGCATTAGCAATCCCTATACAGAATAGGTTTAGGATACTCCTGCAGAGCTTCAAATATAAATATATCTAAATACCGAATAGAATAATACAGTTAAATACCACGGTACTGCCATAACTACAGTGAAAATAGAATTTAAAATCCATACTGAATTAATACTTTCCTGAAATGATTTCAAGTGATTCCATTTGATTTGATTATCTTGCTTGCAAAAATGATTACTGACAATCTGGGAAATTAATAGTTGCTGAACCTTCATATTGTAACATTGCAACATAAATGTGATCCTGGTGATAACCCAGAAATAGATCAGGACTTAACCATGAATAATCACCTTGCATCATCACAGCCTCACATCTGCCTGTATTGCAATTAAAAATGCAAAGCTTCTGGCAGTATACAGACTCCTAAAGTAATGACGCCTGCAGTCATTGTCCCCGGTACTTATTAGCAAAGAGGGAAGTTTTATTTGATCTATGATTTTTCATGGAGCTGTGTGAAATCTTGTCTCTAATAGGCCTGTTCAATTACACTGCAGTAGAAACTGTGCAGAATAATTATTTAAAGGACAACTTTGATGTTTTCCCATAATTATGCTTGTTGCATAGAATTTAACCAGCAGATCTGCCATGTGTAATTGTCCCTTGACAGTGCACAGCATCACTTCAATTCGAGACTGCATACGGAACAGTGTGCAGACACTGACAGACCGTCAGTATACTGTAGGCTACTAGCTATTGTGGAAGACAGATGCTGGGAAGAATCACTCATTAATTTTTATCCTCACCTGCTGTCAGTGACAACATCAGCTGGTTGAAGAATGCAGAATAATATTTGAAAGCTGAGCAAAAATGAATGAAAGCTGAGCTGAGCTATTATTGCCACCAAAATTGCAGTGCGCTACTGAATTGGCATCACCACACCTTCTACCTTATCTTCTACTATACCCCTCCCACTGGGGCACACAACAAGTTACCCACATACCAGAACAGCACAGTAGAGGAAATTACCTGAGTTCACCCAAGGAAAATACCACTTTGCCAGTGTGAGGCTTAATTCTGCACCATGTGCCAACACCATGGTGCCCCATATGTTCAAACATTGTATTTAAACTCCTCTTCTTTCATTTACCTTTTAGTACTTGTTCTTCAACAAAGGTGGACTGCGGCCAAAGTGAGTATGGTTGTGACTATTACTGTGATTGATAACATATAGATGTATTTGAAAAGACCATAGTATGTATCCACTGAAACAATAAAGATTCATTAATTCTTATATATTTATTTCTTTTGCAGCTTGTATTTGTTTGTATAGAGGAAAGACATACAATTATGGAGATGAAATCTATTTCTCACATAATGGAAATGGAACCTGCATGGGAGCTATTTGTGCAGAAAATGGAAACATTAACAGAACTATGGTGGCTTGCATGACATCAGCACCCACCCAGACAGCAACAACCACCACCACCACAGAAAAACCCACAACAACCACCACCACAGAAGCAACCACAACCACAGAAAAACCCACAACAACCACCACCACAGAAACACCCACAACTACCACCACCACAGAAAAACCCACAACAACCACCACCATAGAAACACCCACAACAACCACCACCACCACCACAGAAAAACCCACAACAACCACCACCACAGAAACAACCACAACCACCACAGAAAAAAACACCACCACAGAAACAACAACAACCACAGAAAAACCCACAACAACCACCACCACAGAAAAACCCACAACAACCACCACCACAGAAACAACCACAACCACAGAAAAACCCACAACAACTACCACCACAGAAAAACCCACCACAACACCTGCTGACTGCTTGGTTTGTAAGTGGACAAATTGGATAAGCAATAATTACCCTGACAGGACCCCAGATGGTGGAGATCATGAATCCATTGAAAACATTACTGATCCAGATGGGAGGGTTTGTAGAAAACCCCTGGAAATAGAATGTAGAGCAAAGCAACTCAAAGATGTATCTTTGGCTGAACTAGGACAAAAAGTACAATGCAATTCAGCAGTAGGACTGAGGTGTCTTAACAAAGACCAAAATTCTCCTGAAATTTGCATGGATTACGAAATACGTGTCAAATGTTGCCGTAACATTTGTCCGTCTTCGACCACAATAACACCTTCAACAACACCAACCTCAGCAACAACAACGGAAAAACCCACAACAACCACCACCACAGAAACACCCACAACAACCACCACCACAGAAACACCCACAACAACCACCACCACCACCACAGAAAAACCCACAACAACCACCACCACAGAAACACCCACAACAACCACCACAGAAACACCCACAACAACCACCACCACAGAAAAGCCAACAACAACCACAACCACAGAAGCAACCACAACCACAGAAACACCCAAAACAACCACCACCACAGAAAAACCCACAACAACCACCACCACAGAAAAACCCACAACTACTACTACCACAGAAAAACCCACAACAACCACCACAGAAAAACCCACAACAACCACCACCACAGAAACAACCACAACCACAGAAGCAACCACAACCACAGAAAAACCCACAACAACCACCACCACAGAAACACCCACAACAACCACCACCACCACCACAGAAAAACCCACAACAACCACCACCACAGAAACACCCACAACAACCACCACAGAAACACCCACAACAACCACCACCACAGAAAAGCCAACAACAACCACAACCACAGAAGCAACCACAACCACAGAAACACCCACAACAACCACCACCACAGAAAAACCCACAACAACCACCACCACAGAAAAACCCACAACAACCACCACCACAGAAAAACCCACAACTACTACTACCACAGAAAAACCCACAACAACCACCACAGAAAAACCCACAACAACCACCACCACAGAAACAACCACAACAACCACAACCACAGAAACACCCACAACTACCACCACCACAGAAAAACCCACAATCACAACCACAGAAACACCCACAACAACCACCACCACCACAGAAAAACCAACAACCACAACCACAGAAACACCCACAACAACCACCACCACCACAGAAACACCCACAACAACCACCACCACAGAAAAACCCACAACAACCACCACCACAGAAAAACCCACAACAACCACAACCACAGAAGCAACCACAACCACAGAAAAACCCACAACAACCACCACCACAGAAACACCCACAACAACCACCACCACCACCACAGAAAAACCCACAACAACCACCACCACAGAAACAACCACAACCACAGAAAAACCCACAACAACCACCGCCACAGAAAAACCCACCACAACACCTGCTGACTGCTTGGTTTGTAAGTGGACAAATTGGATAAGCAATAATTACCCTGACAGGACCCCAGATGGTGGAGATCATGAATCCATTGAAAACATTACTGATCCAGGTGGGAGGGTTTGTAGAAAACCCCTGGAAATAGAATGTAGAGCAAAGCAACTCAAAGATTTATCTTTGGCTGAACTAGGACAAAAAGTACAATGCAATTCAGCAGTAGGACTGAGGTGTCTTAACAAAGACCAAAACTCTCCTGAAATTTGCATGGATTACGAAATACGTGTCAAATGTTGCCGTAACATTTGTCCGTCTTCGACCACAATAACACCTTCAACAACAACAACCTCAGCAACAACAACGGAAAAACCCACAACAACCACAACCACAGAAAAGCCCACAACAACCACCACCACAGAAAAACCCACAACAACCAGACCTACTGACTGCTTGGTTTGTAAGTGGACGAATTGGATAAGCAATAATTACCCTGATAGGACCCCAGATGGTGGAGATCATGAATCCATTGAAAACATTACTGATCCTGATGGGAGGGTTTGTAGAAAACCCCTGGAAATAGAATGTAGAGCAAAGCAACTCAAAGATTTATCTTTGGCTGAACTAGGACAAAAAGTACAATGCAATTCAGCAGTAGGACTGAGGTGTCTTAACAAAGACCAAAATTCTCCTGAAATTTGCATGGATTACGAAATACGTGTCAAATGTTGCCGTAACATTTGTCCGTCTTCGACCACAATAACACCTTCAACAACACCAACCTCAGCAACAACAACGGAAAAACCCACAACAACCACCACCACAGAAACACCCACAACAACCACCACCACAGAAAAACCCACAACAACCACAACCACAGAAGCAACCACAACCACAGAAAAACCCACAACAACCACCACCACAGAAAAACCCACAACAACCACCACCACAGAAAAACCCACAACAACCACCACCACAGAAACAACCACAACCACAGAAAAACCCACAACAACCACCGCCACAGAAAAACCCACCACAACACCTGCTGACTGCTTGGTTTGTAAGTGGACAAATTGGATAAGCAATAATTACCCTGACAGGACCCCAGATGGTGGAGATCATGAATCCATTGAAAACATTACTGATCCAGGTGGGAGGGTTTGTAGAAAACCCCTGGAAATAGAATGTAGAGCAAAGCAACTCAAAGATGTATCTTTGGCTGAACTAGGACAAAAAGTACAATGCAATTCAGCAGTAGGACTGAGGTGTCTTAACAAAGACCAAAACTCTCCTGAAATTTGCATGGATTACGAAATACGTGTCAAATGTTGCCGTAACATTTGTCCGTCTTCGACCACAATAACACCTTCAACAACAACAACCTCAGCAACAACAACGGAAAAACCCACAACAACCACAACCACAGAAAAGCCCACAACAACCACCACCACAGAAAAACCCACAACAACCAGACCTACTGACTGCTTGGTTTGTAAGTGGACGAATTGGATAAGCAATAATTACCCTGATAGGACCCCAGATGGTGGAGATCATGAATCCATTGAAAACATTACTGATCCTGATGGGAGGGTTTGTAGAAAACCCCTGGAAATAGAATGTAGAGCAAAGCAACTCAAAGATTTATCTTTGGCTGAACTAGGACAAAAAGTACAATGCAATTCAGCAGTAGGACTGAGGTGTCTTAACAAAGACCAAAATTCTCCTGAAATTTGCATGGATTACGAAATACGTGTCAAATGTTGCCGTAACATTTGTCCGTCTTCGACCACAATAACACCTTCAACAACACCAACCTCAGCAACAACAACGGAAAAACCCACAACAACCACCACAACAACCACCACCACAGAAAAACCCACAACAACCACAACCACAGAAGCAACCACAACCACAGAAAAACCCACAACAACCACCACCACAGAAACACCCACAACAACCACCACCACCACCACAGAAAAACCCACAACAACCACCACCACAGAAACACCCACAACAACCACCACAGAAACACCCACAACAACCACCACCACAGAAAAGCCAACAACAACCACAACCACAGAAGCAACCACAACCACAGAAACACCCACAACAACCACCACCACAGAAAAACCCACAACAACCACCACCACAGAAAAACCCACAACAACCACCACCACAGAAACAACCACAACCACAGAAAAACCCACAACAACCACCGCCACAGAAAAACCCACCACAACACCTGCTGACTGCTTGGTTTGTAAGTGGACAAATTGGATAAGCAATAATTACCCTGACAGGACCCCAGATGGTGGAGATCATGAATCCATTGAAAACATTACTGATCCAGGTGGGAGGGTTTGTAGAAAACCCCTGGAAATAGAATGTAGAGCAAAGCAACTCAAAGATGTATCTTTGGCTGAACTAGGACAAAAAGTACAATGCAATTCAGCAGTAGGACTGAGGTGTCTTAACAAAGACCAAAATTCTCCTGAAATTTGCATGGATTACGAAATACGTGTCAAATGTTGCCGTAACATTTGTCCGTCTTCGACCACAATAACACCTTCAACAACAACAACCTCAGCAACAACAACGGAAAAACCCACAACAACCACAACCACAGAAAAGCCCACAACAACCACCACCACAGAAAAACCCACAACAACCAGACCTACTGACTGCTTGGTTTGTAAGTGGACGAATTGGATAAGCAATAATTACCCTGATAGGACCCCAGATGGTGGAGATCATGAATCCATTGAAAACATTACTGATCCAGATGGGAGGGTTTGTAGAAAACCCCTGGAAATAGAATGTAGAGCAAAGCAACTCAAAGATTTATCTTTGGCTGAACTAGGACAAAAAGTACAATGCAATTCAGCAGTAGGACTGAGGTGTCTTAACAAAGACCAAAATTCTCCTGAAATTTGCATGGATTACGAAATACGTGTCAAATGTTGCCGTAACATTTGTCCGTCTTCGACCACAATAACACCTTCAACAACACCAACCTCAGCAACAACAACGGAAAAACCCACAACAACCACCACCACAGAAACACCCACAACAACCACCACCACAGAAAAACCCACAACAACCACAACCACAGAAGCAACCACAACCACAGAAAAACCCACAACAACCACCACCACAGAAACACCCACAACAACCACCACCACAGAAAAACCCACAACAACCACCACCACAGAAAAACCCACAACAACCACCACCACAGAAACAACCACAACCACAGAAAAACCCACAACAACCACCGCCACAGAAAAACCCACCACAACACCTGCTGACTGCTTGGTTTGTAAGTGGACAAATTGGATAAGCAATAATTACCCTGACAGGACCCCAGATGGTGGAGATCATGAATCCATTGAAAACATTACTGATCCAGGTGGGAGGGTTTGTAGAAAACCCCTGGAAATAGAATGTAGAGCAAAGCAACTCAAAGATGTATCTTTGGCTGAACTAGGACAAAAAGTACAATGCAATTCAGCAGTAGGACTGAGGTGTCTTAACAAAGACCAAAACTCTCCTGAAATTTGCATGGATTACGAAATACGTGTCAAATGTTGCCGTAACATTTGTCCGTCTTCGACCACAATAACACCTTCAACAACAACAACCTCAGCAACAACAACGGAAAAACCCACAACAACCACAACCACAGAAAAGCCCACAACAACCACCACCACAGAAAAACCCACAACAACCAGACCTACTGACTGCTTGGTTTGTAAGTGGACGAATTGGATAAGCAATAATTACCCTGATAGGACCCCAGATGGTGGAGATCATGAATCCATTGAAAACATTACTGATCCTGATGGGAGGGTTTGTAGAAAACCCCTGGAAATAGAATGTAGAGCAAAGCAACTCAAAGATTTATCTTTGGCTGAACTAGGACAAAAAGTACAATGCAATTCAGCAGTAGGACTGAGGTGTCTTAACAAAGACCAAAATTCTCCTGAAATTTGCATGGATTACGAAATACGTGTCAAATGTTGCCGTAACATTTGTCCGTCTTCGACCACAATAACACCTTCAACAACACCAACCTCAGCAACAACAACGGAAAAACCCACAACAACCACCACAACAACCACCACCACAGAAAAACCCACAACAACCACAACCACAGAAGCAACCACAACCACAGAAAAACCCACAACAACCACCACCACAGAAACACCCACAACAACCACCACCACAGAAAAACCCACAACAACCACCACCACAGAAACACCCACAACAACCACCACAGAAACACCCACAACAACCACCACCACAGAAAAGCCAACAACAACCACAACCACAGAAGCAACCACAACCACAGAAACACCCACAACAACCACCACCACAGAAAAACCCACAACAACCACCACCACAGAAAAACCCACAACAACCACCACCACAGAAACAACCACAACCACAGAAAAACCCACAACAACCACCGCCACAGAAAAACCCACCACAACACCTGCTGACTGCTTGGTTTGTAAGTGGACAAATTGGATAAGCAATAATTACCCTGACAGGACCCCAGATGGTGGAGATCATGAATCCATTGAAAACATTACTGATCCAGGTGGGAGGGTTTGTAGAAAACCCCTGGAAATAGAATGTAGAGCAAAGCAACTCAAAGATGTATCTTTGGCTGAACTAGGACAAAAAGTACAATGCAATTCAGCAGTAGGACTGAGGTGTCTTAACAAAGACCAAAATTCTCCTGAAATTTGCATGGATTACGAAATACGTGTCAAATGTTGCCGTAACATTTGTCCGTCTTCGACCACAATAACACCTTCAACAACAACAACCTCAGCAACAACAACGGAAAAACCCACAACAACCACAACCACAGAAAAGCCCACAACAACCACCACCACAGAAAAACCCACAACAACCAGACCTACTGACTGCTTGGTTTGTAAGTGGACGAATTGGATAAGCAATAATTACCCTGATAGGACCCCAGATGGTGGAGATCATGAATCCATTGAAAACATTACTGATCCAGATGGGAGGGTTTGTAGAAAACCCCTGGAAATAGAATGTAGAGCAAAGCAACTCAAAGATTTATCTTTGGCTGAACTAGGACAAAAAGTACAATGCAATTCAGCAGTAGGACTGAGGTGTCTTAACAAAGACCAAAATTCTCCTGAAATTTGCATGGATTACGAAATACGTGTCAAATGTTGCCGTAACATTTGTCCGTCTTCGACCACAATAACACCTTCAACAACACCAACCTCAGCAACAACAACGGAAAAACCCACAACAACCACCACCACAGAAACACCCACAACAACCACCACCACAGAAAAACCCACAACAACCACAACCACAGAAGCAACCACAACCACAGAAAAACCCACAACAACCACCACCACAGAAACACCCACAACAACCACCACCACCACCACCACAGAAAAACCCACAACAACCACCACCACAGAAACACCCACAACAACCACCACAGAAACACCCACAACAACCACCACCACAGAAAAGCCAACAACAACCACAACCACAGAAGCAACCACAACCACAGAAACACCCACAACAACCACCACCACAGAAAAACCCACAACAACCACCACCACAGAAACAACCACAACCACAGAAAAACCCACAACAACCACCACCACAGAAAAACCCACAACAACCAGACCTACTGACTGCTTGGTTTGTAAGTGGACGAATTGGATAAGCAATAATTACCCTGATAGGACCCCAGATGGTGGAGATCATGAATCCATTGAAAACATTACTGATCCAGATGGGAGGGTTTGTAGAAAACCCCTGGAAATAGAGTGTAGAGCAAAGCAACTCAAAGATTTATCTTTGGCTGAACTAGGACAAAAAGTACAATGCAATTCAGCAGTAGGACTGAGGTGTCTTAACAAAGACCAAAATTCTCCTGAAATTTGCATGGATTACGAAATACGTGTCAAATGTTGCCGTAACATTTGTCCGTCTTCGACCACAATAACACCTTCAACAACACCAACCTCAGCATCAACAACGGAAAAACCCACAACAACCACCACCACAGAAACACCCACAACAACCACCACCACAGAAAAGCCAACAACAACCACAACCACAGAAACACCCACAACCACAGAAAAACCCACAACAACCACTACCACAGAAACAACAACGACCACAGAAAAACCCACAACAACCACCACCACAGAAAAACCCACAACCACAACCACAGAAACACCCACAACAACCACAACCACAGAAACACCCACAACTGCCACCACCACCACAGAAAAACCCACAACCACAACTACAGAAACACCCACAACAACCACCACCACAGAAAAACCCACAACCACAACCACAGAAACACCCACAACAACCACCACCACAGAAGTACCCACAACAACCACTACCACAGAAAACCCCACAACAACCACAACCACAGAAACACCCACAACAACAACCACAGAAACGCCCACAACAACCACCACCACCACAGAAAAACCCACAACAACAACCACAGAAACGCCCACAACAACCACCACCACCACAGAAACACCCACAACAACCACCACAGAAAAACCCACAACTACCACTACCACAGAGAAACCCACAACAACCACCATCACAGAAAAACCCACAACCACAACCACAGAAACAACCACAACCACAGAAACACCCACAACCACAACCACAGAAACACCCACAACAACCACCACCACAGAAAAACCCACAACCACAACCACAGAAACACTCACAACAACCACCACAGAAAAACCCACAACTACTACTACCACAGAAAAACCCACAACAACCACCACAGAAAAACCCACAACTACCACGACCACAGAAAAACCCACAACAACCACCACCACAGAAAAACCCACAACCACAACCACAGAAACACCCACAACAACCACAACCACAGAAACACCCACAACTGCCACCACCACCACAGAAAAACCCACAACCACAACCACAGAAACACCCACAACAACCACCACCACAGAAAAACCCACAACCACAACCACAGAAACACCCACAACAACCACCACCACAGAAACACCAACAACAACCACAACCACAGAAACACCAACAACAACCACCACCACAGAAGTACCCACAACAACCACTACCACAGAAAACCCCACAACAACCACAACCACAGAAACACCCACAACAACAACCACAGAAACGCCCACAACAACCACCACCACCACAGAAAAACCCACAACAACAACCACAGAAACGCCCACAACAACCACCACCACCACAGAAACACCCACAACAACCACCACAGAAAAACCCACAACTACCACTACCACAGAGAAACCCACAACAACCACCACCACAGAAAAACCCACAACCACAACCACAGAAACAACCACAACAACCACCACAGAAGAACCCACAACTACCACCACCACAGAAAAACCCACAACCACAACCACAGAAACACTCACAACAACCACCACAGAAGAACCCACAACTACCACCACCACAGAAAAACCCACAACCACAACCACAGAAACACCCACAACAACCACCACCACCACAGAAAAACCAACAACCACAACCACAGAAACACCCACAACAACCACCACCACCACAGAAAAACCCACAACAACCACAACCACAGAAACACCAACAACAACCACCACAGAAAAACTCACAACTACTACCACCACAGAAAAACCCACAACAACCACAACCACAGAAAAACCCACAACTACAGAAACAACCACAACAACAGTGGAGCCTCCCAAAGACTGCCCATATCTGGATCCACCCAGACAGGTATTTAGATTTATTTACATAAAGATGACTTTAAAGGCTCAGATCATCTTAAAGGTTCAGTTTGTAGGATTTTGGGGGATTTATTGACTTAAATGGAATATTGCCTTGCAAAACCAAATACTGACTCCAGAGAGGGTATTTCACATTTTAAGCAACTACCAAAAGGGAGGGTGAACCAAGGCTGTTCAGTTGGTTGCAATCTGCAATCTCACCTAGATGCCAATAAATCTCACACACTGAACCTTTAAAATACAAACGCTGTCGTTCTGTTCTGACCTCCAAAAAATAAGTCAGGACTGCAGATGTTTTATCTTATCTTACTTTGTTTCCAGGGTCACACTTCTGAGAAAGTCTGAAACAAGGTCCTTAATTCCCTCGAATAAAGGGATGGAGCTTGTAATGCATATCCTGTTACTCTTACAGATCTTTTTATTTGTCAATATATTTGCGAAAATATCAACACTAAAGTGCAACAACACTCAGTAAATTCAACATGCAATCACTGAGTAGAAATTAAAATGCCTCTAAATGGCTATAATGGCTGCTCTTCTTCCAGTAGTTGCAGAATATTGGAACAAAGGTCAATGGTTGTTTATTTTAATATAATGTCATCTATTAGGGTCCCTATGAGCTTAATCCAAACTGAGATGCTTTATAGCAATATAACCATATTACTCACAAGAAAAAATAGCTGCATTAATCCAATTATTTACAAGTCAGTAATATAACATTGCTCATATTGTATGTTACAAAAGGAAATCTACAAATTAGTCCAACATAACGATTATTATTAAGGCACTTCAGCCCATATGTAGTGTCGATGGTAACACATTTTATCTCTGTAAAATTATTTTTTCCTTTCCTGAATTACATTCATTATAGATCTTTACATTTATTTACTGGGGGTAGATTGCTAAAAGTACTACTTTGGCCTTTACAGGATGGTGAGACCTGGCATCCAGACAACTGCACCAAAGAGAAATGTGACAATGGTAAAGTAATAACGGACCATGTGCCATGTAAACCAGTGACCAAGCCTGAGTGTGAAAATGAGTACCAACCAGTTAAGGTTTATGATAAAGCAGGCTGTTGTTTTCACTACGAATGCAAATGTAAGTTCAAATGAGAGCATTTTAAAATGTCACATTCAAGCTTAAAAATACAGGCAGTTTTTCTTTGATGTAACAGTCAATGTAACCTCAGTCCAACATTTGCAGGTCTTTGCGCTGGCTGGGGAGATCCTCATTATGAGACATTTGATGGCCAGTATTACAGCTTCCAGAAAAACTGCACCTATGTCCTGGTCAGAGAGATCATTCCTCAACACGATTTTAAGGTTCTTATCGACAACGAAAACTGTGACGCCTCTGGAACTGTGACCTGTGTAAAATCCTTGACGGTGTATTACAAAAACTATACGGTTATTCTTTCATTAGAGAGAACCCCAAAGACCATAACAACGGTAAATAATGCCACAACAAACTGTCTTAAAATACACTTGAATATATTTAAATTATATGTTTCACTTGAACAATGTTGTAATTGTTTAGGTGTACGTCAATGACAAGCAGGTATTCCCAGCCTACTCTAATGATGACCTCATCATAACAAGTGCAGGAATTAAGATACTTTTGAAAATCCCGGCAATTGAAGCGGTTGTGATGTTCAAAGGGCTTTTTTTCAGCGTTGACTTGCCATTTTCCCTTTTCCACAACAACACGGAGGGACAGTGTGGTAAGTTGCTCTTGTAATAAACATGTTGAATAGCAACTAAGGCTGCATGTTATGCTCGTAAATGAAACCATGTGAACAGTGCTAGATTATATATGAAAGTGCCAGTGGATGTACTACATGTGGCAACACATAGGTTGTAATATCTGTCATGTTAATCTTTACTTTAACAAGGTAACTGTGACAACAACAGGAAAAATGACTGTAGATTACGAAATGGCCAGATTCACCCCTCATGCTCTGAGATGGCGCATACATGGCATGTACCAGACAAAAACAAGCCATATTGTAAGAAGCCATCTCCTACACCTCCATCTCCATCACCAACACCAACACCCCCACCCTGCAAACCTGATATTTGTGAAATTTTGATGAGCAAGTAAGAATTTACATAATAAACATGAACACAATATGTCAACTCATGCTGGAGGATTACTCAGATTGACCGTCTACTTTCCTTATTTGTGCATTAAGGGTGTTTAAGGACTGCAACAAAGTAATCCCAGTACGGAACTTTTATGAAGCCTGTAAATTTGATGTCTGCCACATGCAAAATTCCACCATCGGTTGTTCCAGTGTGGAGGCGTACGCCACGCAGTGTGCTGAAGCGTCTGTCTGCACAGACTGGAGGAATGCTACAAACGGACAGTGTGGTAGGAGGGTTTGTTTTAGTAGAAAACAAAATGGTTTATTTTCAGATGTCCAGATTATATCTTTTCAACCTTTTTAATGTTTAAATCTACTTTCTCTTATTGTAGAATATAAATGTCCAGAAAATCAAGTCTACAAGCCTTGTGGGCGCACTGTTGTACGAACTTGCAATGCAAGGTAATTGCTCAGTTCTATTTAGCAATATCAGAAATTAACTAATGTCAGCAGCTTGTAATTTAACAAGAATAATAGTCTATAGCCATGCTAGCAGCTCTGAGAGGCTGTACCAACACTGTATAACCAAATGTAACATCACAATGACAATGCCAACATGCTGATGTTAAGCAGTGATGTTTACCATGATTATCACCTTTGGTTAGCGTATTAGCATAGTAATATAAAGTAATTAGCACTACACACAAAGTACAGCTAAGGTTAATTGAAATATTATCAGTTTTGGACTTGATGGCATAAGATGAAAAGTCATTATGACCAATCTTGAAGGGGCACATTTCTGTACCAGATGTTATTGCAATCCATCCAATAGTTGTTGAGATATTTCACAAATGTCAACCTCAAGGTGGCACTAGAGGGAAAGTCATGGATCACCAGTGTCATTAGGGTTCATTCTCGGGAATATCAACGTCTGTTCAAAATGTCATGGCAATGCATCAAACAGTTGTTCAATAATCAACGCTATATGTGTAATGACATGAATAATTTCTGTTGTCCTCATATTTAGATACAATGAGAGGTATGCACAAAAATGCCAAGGAGAAAAAGGCAACCAGAAGGAAGACTGTAATAGAGTCGTGGAGGGATGTTTCTGCCCCGAGGGGATGACTTTGTTCAGTTTGAAATCTGGCACCTGCGTTTCCTCCTGTAAGAGCATTTCCTGTTGCGAAGAAAAATCAAATGTTTTGTGAATGGATGAATGTACAGTTAACTGTTCCTATTGTTTAAGGTTGCACTGGACCTGATGGCCATCCTAAACAGGTAAATGCTACAAGACATGACTCTATTCTCTATTCAAAGTGTTTTCATTGCTGTTTCATCAGCTCTGTTCCATCCTCAAACAGCTTGGTGAGACTTGGCAGAGCGGCTGTCAGCACTGTGTTTGTGATGAGGACAGTCAGACTGTTCAGTGTGAGCCGCTTGCATGTCCCACCCAAAAACCAGTAACCTGTACTGAGGAAGGTGAGGTGTTGGTGAACCGCACAGTGGACTGCTGTAATAGGCGGGCATGTGGTGAGTGATTCAGAGTACCACACCTGCCTCTGTGTGGTAACATATTAACAGACACAGAAACATGATGTTTTTGTACAGAAAGGTATTTCTGTTAATTAGTCTACCCCCAGTGGTATAACTGCAGTGGATAAAATAATAGAAACGGTCAATATAATGCAATACAGTTTCATCAACAAAAACTGAACATCATAACCTCCATGAAGGTAGAATGTTTTGCAGACGCCATTAATTTTAGCTAGGTGTACCTAATGAACTGGCAACTGAGAAATCACCTGATCATTTCTCAGTTTGGGTTCAAATACTTACATTTTTTACAGAAAGCCTCAGAGAAAGAAAGCATTACAAATTGTGGTCACAGACATTAAAGGATCCAAGCATTCACCACGAGGGTCTAACTATTATGGGAATTGTAGAATCCAACATTTTTGGAGCTTGACCCATAAAAGGGACAAAAGGTCAGGACATATTGATTAAAGCTCAGGATATACTGGCCTCTGTTGCACGATTTAACCATTCTTCTGTTAAACTGTCTCTCACAAGCACTCTCAGCTTTACAGAACTGTTACATTACAAGTATTACCATCAGTGTAATGATTGTTGATTGTTAGTTTAATACTGGTATAAGCAGTGACATCTGTTTAATACTGCAACAAAGCAGACTTTTCTAAGTATGTGCACTATGCGCTGAAACGAAAAATGAAAAAAGGCCTTATATACTTAAATTAACCAACATGAATGTCCGCATTGTTTAAATGATAAAAAAATGTATCTTCTTTAAAAAGTGTTTGTGTCACTTATTTAATTGATTTTTAATTAAGAGACCCATTTCTATTTTATGCAGCTATGTAACGAGTAATCACCAATTTGAATGTAATCCTTTTAGTGACAGTATCTGACAGTTTTTTTGTAAACTTACATGTTATACCCACCAACCCTGGACATGTCTTACCTTTCAACCTACAGAATGTAATAAGAGCAGCTGTCCACCGCAAAAAGAGTGCAGCCTGGGATTTGAGATAAAGGTCCATAACTCAAATGACCGCTGCTGCCCCTCTTACAGCTGTGGTAAGCTGGTTTCACTTGCATTTACTTTTAGCATTATTGTGAGAAAGACCTAAAACTAAGTGCAAGCCTTTAAGGTAATCACATTTGTAAACATTTTTTTATTTAGTGCCCAAAGGCGTCTGTGTCTACAATGATACTGAGCATAAGGTAAGGAGCAGTATGCTGTTTTTAGTTTGAATGTAATCTATTAAGGGTATACTTGATTGTAGAAGTGTTACTAAAACTCTGCAATCTTTAATTTAAGTAGTCTATAAATTAATTAAGAATAATATTTAAGTTAAATATAGTTCTCCCCCGTTGTTTCACCTGGGGGACATTTGTTTTGCTGGCTTTACATTTTATTCTTTCCAGCCTGGCAGTGGGTTCTCCAAAGGTCCATGTGAATCATGCCGCTGTAATGACACTCAGGATCCCAAGACCAAGCTGAACAAAATCTTGTGTCAAGTGAAATGGTGTAACACAACATGTCCAGAGGTACTTTTGCAATATTGCAGTTTTTAATTATTTGATTTTGAAGCCAATAAAGTTATATATTGTCCAGAAATGCTAAATCCAGGGTCACTCACTCATATGCTTCTCTTTCCGAAATCTAAAAGAAATGTACTGCTGATCTGTGCAGCACTTGCTGATGGATACACTAGTTATTTATGTACACATGATGTCGGAAGATATACATTTTTGAAGTGCAGTCTAAACAATGCAGGTGTTTGCTCATGGTACCGTTGTACAAAAAGATAGAAAACAGATTTTTTTTTTACTTCACCATGTTGTATCTGGTATCTAGTCATACAGATGTTCTGGCTTTATTTGTTCAAGGTTGACACATCTGTCTCTGAGATTTCTGCTGCCATTCAAATACAGTGAAGATGAATTAATTTTGTCTGTGGCGTTTCTATTGAGGACATTGCCAGTTTTTGATAGTCTATTCTGTAGATTATCTGTAACTGTTAAAATTTCTAAAGAAATATGTTGATTTTTTAATTTTCATTTTGAGCACCACAAACTAGTTTAGGCGATGCCAAAAATCTCACATTAAAATGGCAGCATATAACTTGAGTATATAAATTAAAACTTGCATTTTAATTTGGATGAAACTTTCCTAAGTAATGGGAGTATTCTATAAATACTACCAAATACTAACTATGTATAACTGTAACTTGACTGAAGTTGCAGACCATATTGATTTGTACATTTCTTGCAGGGCTATGCGCCTGAGCACCAGCCTGGACAATGTTGTCCATCATGTAAAAAGATGAGCTGTGTTTTCAACATCTCAGGCAACACAATAATTATTAAAGTAAGTAGAGCATAATGGAAACACTTTCAGAATCAGTGAATGTGACGCTGAATTGTGGTGTCAGTCAGAATGATTTGAAATTGACCTCTTCTACACTTCTGACAGCCTTCTGAATCTTGGTCACCACCACATGACAACTGTACCAGGTATAATTGCCAAAAGGAGGGGGATGATTTCAGAATCCTTATAAACCAGACAACATGTCCCGAGTTTGATCCAGAGAAATGCGTTCCCGTGAGTATAATCTAATTCTGCTTATTCGTCTTATCTTACACACTGTATCTCAAACGGTTTCACATCTCTCGCATACTCTGAGTTAACGTTAGAGAAATATGAGGGATAGAAATACACCAAATGTGGTGAAATACGCAAGTATAAATTGAAGATGAATTTTTACATCTGTCCCTGTTGTTTATCTGCATATGTTACAATCCACAATGTCTATATTGCAGGGAACTGAACAAAGTGACATGAATGGTTGCTGCAGAACTTGTAAGTATGAGTGAATAATTTAAAATCACATTGTGTAAAATTGCTTAATATTTTTTGAGAGTGCAATCACACAGAGATACAGATCCCCTCAAATCAAAAATATGCTTTTTTCATGTTTATGTCCCCTAAAATGTCTCAGGTGAACTAGACTTAAAGACTATCAGTGCAGATTTTGCCACTGTCGAGGAGTTTTCACAGTCCTCAGAGGAGGAAGCCAATCGCTGTCTAATATGCAAATACTACTGCCGCCAATGAGCAAGTTCCCAGACAGATTTGGTTGGCTATCAAGATAACCCAGTATAATATATAATCCTGCCATTTTGGCCAGGGGTCCCTTGAAAAAGAGTTTGTGATCTCAGTGGGACGTACCTGGTTAAATAAAGGTCCAATGTTAAGAAAAGCAGAGAAGTATTTCTACTAGCATCTTCTGTTGCTCGTAACCTTTGTTGCCAGAAGAAAAATAAATTCTAGGAAAGCAGGGATTGTTCAGGCTGTCAAATTTCAAACAATTTTTTTTGAAAAAATCACACAAAAAAGTTATCACAAGTTTCAGATCCTGAGATTGTGTTTTCAAATTTCTTCCTTTGCCAGACCAGTAGTTTGAAATCCAAAGCTATTCTGTGGCATGAAACACAGAGAGGAAGTAGATCCACACAAAAGAGAAGCTTAAGATTATTGTTCATGATTCATTTTCTATCAACCAACCAATTTATTAACAAATTCATTGCTTTAGTTTGAGAATTATACTAATGGGTTGCAAACATCTATGGTCAGTTAAAACCTATAATGTTGTTTCAGCACAAAAACAGCCTGACCAGAATACATTTGCAACAAATCAAAGGCTAAAACTTTAGATGTTTTATTTTGTTTTGCACTAAAATAATAATGAGTGTTACATGTTGTATTTGCAGCAAGATAAAAGGATGCTCATGTGTCATTGACAGGTACTCCTCGTCAACGCTGTAAAATGACAAAGAGAAACACCTATCTGAGGACAAAGAACTGTGACTCAGTTGAGCAAGTGGAAATCACAGCCTGCGAGGGATCCTGTGGATCGTCCTCATCAGAGTAAGTATCTAAGGGATATACAGAACAAACTACTTACTCAATCAGGATAAACCCACTTATTCAGTTGTCATGGGAAGAGTAATGTTTAAGATGTTTTTTTTACATCAAACAGCAGGTGACACTCACTCATCTTCTCTGAAATTGTCTCTGGCTACAGGTACTCTGCAGAGAGCAACAGTCTGATGCATTCATGCTCATGCTGTCAAGAAATGGCCACCAGTAAGCGGGAGGTGATGATGAATTGCACTGATGGCAGCATGATAAGGCACTCCTACATTGCAGTTGATGAGTGTGGCTGCAAAGTCGCTGAATGTCCTCAGAAAACCACAGACAAAGTTTAATCGAAGGGAATATCTTTGACTATCATACTCTTATAAGCTTAACAGTTCCTTTCAAAAATCTCATAGCGAACCAAGACTCAATATGTGAAGACCACCAAAGACACACCTCTGTGTATTCAGCAGCCACAAATAAGGGAAAATAAGTTCAACCTTTTAAGCAGCAGAGAAGTTGTGGCCTGAAATTTCTTACAGCCCCATGGTGACAGCACATATTTGTGTCTCTTTTAACTTCTGAACAGGTTGTTCCTTTATACTTTAAACTTTATGGTGTTTTCCTAAAGGGTGTTTCTGCTTTTATTGACTTGAGAAATAAAAGACACAGGAATGACTTCAGATATACAGCACGTTGCCGCAATATTTTAACAGGCTTGGCAGGGAAAAGGGATTGTATTTGTGGTAAAATGTGAAAGATTTAAAACGTGGATTTGAATTTTAAATGATTGTTGACCACAATTTCTAACACCATCAACAGAAATAATCTCACAGCTCATTGAATGTCTAAATAAAAGAGTGGAAAGAATATCTTAACTATATTTGTCCAACTTCTGATGTGCCAAACCTCTGCAAATCTGAATGTCTCCACTGTAATAAAACTCAAGTTGACTGATGATCATATGTTCTGTGTTTTTTCTTGGCTATTTTTCTGTGTTTGCATGATACATTGTTGGTAGTGAGGAGAATCTCTTCATTTCAATAAAAAAAATAATATTATTATAATATAAAACATCAGCGCATACATTGAGTCTGAGTCAACTTCCAATGATTAATCAAAACATATATTTTTTGCAAGTTTTACGTCTAAAATTTGGCGAAGAAGAAAAAAAAACACCTTTCCACAACATACAGTAAACAAAACACTGTATTTACTACATAATGTGTAAATTTCTCTACTCTTGGCCATACAGTAGGTGCCCCATCAAAACCTCATTGGAGCATTAGTTGTTGCCAAGGCATTGTTTTGTCTTGGCTGAATTAACAAGATGCTGGATTACCATGCAAGGAAGCCCTGGGGGCGATTTTTTATTTAGGAATATGTACCATAAATAAAGATACAACTAGGTTTTGACACAAAAGGAGAAAATCAGATAAGTATAATATAGATGAAGTGATACCAACTGCTCAACTTTTCCAATTCTATCACTTCAACTATTTGCCAAGATTATTATTAAGATTTCTTAATGCAGTTAGCCCTAAACTGTACTTCAAATGTTAACTGGATCTTTCAAGAGTTCAAGGGGGTCAGAGCGGAACTAATTCTTCATCGCGTTATCAAGCCGGAGCGCTTTTAGAGTAACACACCGAAAGGCAGTCATGTCGGCGTTGAAGTCAGGACGCACACTGTTTGAGTAGTCAAATTTCTGTATAAAATAACTCATTCTGTTATTTTTTATATTCAAGAGTACATTAGTTCGAGATTATGTGTTGAAGGAAAGCGACGTAGTCGTTGCGGTATCGATTTATTTTGAGGTAAAATAAGTTTATTGCCGACTTCTCCCTCAGGCTTTTTCTCTTCTTGACTGTTAACGTTAGCTAACGTAACGCTGGTTAGCTCAGTTGATTTGGTAAAACCGACAACACAGCAATGGCTTACTGGTGTTTAGGTCACATTACTTAGCAGAGAATAAAGACGTTGTAGGAAGCATAAGAAATATTCAGGACGTTGTTGTACAATCAGCTGAAGTAGTTCGTGCTTGTATTACATAGAAAGTGTTTAATATCTTAAGTCTATATACTTGCTTAATTCTTAATGTCGTTAATGTCAATTCGGTGACGTTACTTGCAGGTGGAGTAAGGTTTAGGTCTTTTATTTCTCTATTTCCTGTATATTATTTTGTCTGTGAGATTGTGTCAGTACTGCTAAGATTGATGATTGACAATTTATGACCCTTTGTATGCTTTCTTAGTTAATTGTTTGAGTCATGGCATCACTATCAGAGGAGGTGCTGCTGGTGGTGAAAAAGGTTCGCCAGAGGAAGCAGGATGGCACACTTTATCTGATGGCTGAACGTATAGCCTGGGGTCCAGAGGGCAAAGACCGCTTCACAGTCAGCCACTTGTATGCAGATATTCGCTGTGAGTACTTGATACCATCAAATAGTAGTGCCTTTTTGAGTGTGTGTTGGTGGTGTTCTTGAGCTGCACCTTATTTGGTTTCTGTACAGGTCAGAAGATCAGTCCGGATGGTAAAGCCAAAATTCAGCTCCAGCTGGTCCTTCACACCGGCGAGAGTACCACATTCCACTTTTCCAATGAGAGCAGTGCACTCAAAGACAGAGATGCTGCCAAAGAACTGCTGCAGCAGCTGCTGCCCAAGTTCAAGAAGAAAGCCAACAAGGAACTGGAGGAGAAAAACAGGTGAGCCTCTGCCGTTTTCACAAGTCCTCAGTGAATAGGTCTGGTTACATTCTGCTTTTTTCTTATTGTCAACAAGATGCATTGAAAGACCAAAACCAACAATGATTTTATCCTTCTAACAAGTATTGTCTGTGTAACCAATACCTAACATAGCGTATTCCTCTGTGCCGTAGATCTCCAAAACTGAAAAACACACGAAAAAGCCACATTATTTCATTGGGTCATGTGTTCCTTTATTGTAGCTCGTTTGGGTCAATCCCACATAAACTGTTCTGGTGTATGTTTAAGTCACAAGCATACCAAATCTGTCAACAACAAAAATGCACTTTATCCCCGTTTGAGTAATGTAAAATTATCTTTAAAAACTACATGGCCCCGCTATTTTAGAAAGTAATGTCACAGCGGGGGGGGGGGGGGGGGGGGGGGGGGGGGTTGGGGGGTATGAATATTTGGGACCCATTTTTAAATTTACATCCTCAGTACGAACAAATGTGCATGGGGCTGAGAGCCCCAGACGGGGTGGAGAGGTCAGAAAATGAATGATCAGCTCTTGTTGGGGGCAACATGTGTGACTGAATAATCTTATCTCAGCATCAACTTACTTAAAACTGTTTTAGAGAGGTTTCAATAAAACTTAAAGGTCGTTTTGGAGGCTGTAGGTTGTGTTATACTGAGGCATGTTTCTAATATTTAGACTAGTCTCATTGATAAATGGGTTGGAAAACATACAATTCAACAATACCACACACTGCAGCTTTGGTAATGACTGTAGAGTCAAATCAACAAGTCAAAACACAGTTTTTACAAAAACTGTATTGTAACAGTATTGACCAGAATAATCGTGAATAATCTTTTGGCCGTAATGAGCAGCCGGTTTATCAAGATGTAGTTTATACATCTTTTCCGAGTCTCATAGGATGCATTACAGAGAATCGATGCAGTTTTCTGAACTTAATAGGAAATTAACAACTCAATTACCACTAAGCTTTTTAGGCAGTTCATTCATGAAGAATTTCAGTCTTAAAATAGTGTTCATTAATTTTCTCCTGTAGGATGCTTCAAGAAGATCCAGTGCTTTTTCAGTTATATAAGGATCTCGTGGTGAGCCAGGTGATCAATGCTGACGAATTCTGGGCCAACCGGTTAGGAGACATAAACAGCACAGAGTCCGCACTACACAACAACAAACAGGAAGTTGGTATATCTGGAGCCTTTCTGGTGAGTGCATCTAGTCTGGCACAATTAGACTTTATGTTTTTCAAAACGACCTAATCTTAAATTTCACAATTGATTTAAGCATTTAGAACCTCAGCATTAACAACATACTGTTGAAAGTGACTTTATTTTCGTGCTTTACAGGCAGACATTAGACCTCAAACAGATGGCTGCAATGGCTTGCGATATAATCTGACAGCTGACATTATTGAATCCATCTTCAGAACATACCCTGCAGGTAAACAATTACATGTCAAGTGAAGCCATCAAGTGCAACAGTAATAACAGACTGGAAAAATGCTGCTACAAGATCCGATTTTCTTTTTCACAAAAGACTACAACAGCGATTTTACTGATTAACACCCTATCAGCCAGAGAGGAGGAATTGCTTTGTAGAATCAGCTTGATCTTTGTTCTCCTCAGTGACTGAAACTGGTGCTCCTCATCGATTACATAAAAGATTGGACTAAATATATTTATATCAACTTGCATTGTACTTGCAGTGAAACAGAAGTACAGTGAAAATGTGCCTCATAACCTCACGGAGAAGGAATTCTGGACCCGCTTTTTCCAGTCCCATTATTTTCACAGAGACCGCATCAACACTGGAACACAGGATATCTTCTCCGAGTGTGCCAAACAGGATGAAAAAGGTACGAGTTTTAAGCACTTTCAGGTGCAAATCTCACATGCAAGTGCAAGGATTTTCTAGGAATGGCAGAACATGTGTTGTTTCCACATTTATTAAATTCCTGCAGCCTGCTACAAGCAACAGATGTGTTTTTCATAGGTAGATTTTTTTCATTTGTCTCATGCAGGCTTAAAGTCAATGGTGGTTCAAGGAGTGAAGAATCCTTTGGTCGACCTAATGTCTTTAGAAGATAAAACATTGGATGAGGTGAGATTTAATGAGATGATGATCCAATCACAGCCGTATCACACACCCTTAAAAAATCATTTATTGTATAGCTGTTTTTTCCTCTTCATCAACCTCACCTCTTGTTATTTTCTGTGACGCAGGGTTATGGAGCTTCTACAACACCACCCTCAACTTCAAACAGGTCGGTGAAGGAGAGCAGCAATGCTGCCATTATAAAGCGGTTCAACCATCACAGTGCCATGGTGCTGGCAGCAGGATCACGCAAGGGGTAAAGAAATTACTTCTTGAAAAACATATCTCACACTCAGTGTTTCTTGCTAACATGATCATATTTTTAAAGGGAGACACCAACTGACCAAGCTAGTGAGACGAGCAGCACAGACGGAAACTCGAGGGATTCTGACTTCTTCCAGCCTCCTGTTAAGAAGGTATGATGGCTCTACAGCTTTATCAGAGCTTTTTCAAAAGATGGGTGTTACTCTGTAAAAGGCTGAGTCACTTTTTTCTTTTGGCAAACTTTCTTAGGTTAAATTACAAGAAGCTATCGAATATGAAGATCTGCAAAGGGAAAACAGACCAAAAACAGTGGCGTTAAACCTCAAGAAGTCTGACAGGTACAGTTTGTCCACATTTTATTTATTAATTTTTCTTTGTTTCTTACTGGGAAACCTAACATTTTTTGAAGTGGCAGTGATGAATGAAACACTTGAGATTTCTTATTCTGTTTGCGAGACTTACAAAGCTTAATATTCTTATTATTAAGTAATTAGATTTTTTTTTTCGCAATCCAGTTGTTGCAATCAAACTAATTAATTTTCTTTCCATCAACTGAACAGTAATTAAATAATCAATTGATTATTTACTTAGCTCTAGCAAGACCTAGATCACTTAAAAAATGTTTTAGGCTTCTGTAGCCAGAAATCATCTGTGCAGAATTTAGGAAGAGGCTCATCTCACTTCCTCTGGACAGAGCACTGTTTCGAAATAGGGTTTTGTTTTTAATCTTGCAGGTCAGATTCATTGCTTTCACTGTGTAAAATTCCTGCAAGTTGTCATAACCCAACACCTGAATGTCACTTAAACACATAAAGTGAATGTATGATCTTCTCAGGAAGAGAGGAAAGGATGATCTGATCATTTGCAGCCTCCACTTTTTGCTTTTGACTGATAAATAAGCAATTAAATATTGCATTTTTTTGTTGCTATATTCTTGGTTGATTTTATAGTAACTTGTTCTAATACAAGGTTTCTCTTTATTATAAGGTATGCTCATGGTCCAGTGCCACTTCAGTCCCAACACTATACGACAAGCCAGGATATCATCAACTCTGTCAACTACATCCAGCATGAGATGGTCAATTACAAACCCAACCTCACTCAGGTTAGATCATACACATTATATTTCTGTAACTTTACAAATCATTAACCTGTGGACAAAGATTAATGATTATCTTTGTAGTTTGATCCCTTTATACACTGCTCCGTAGTGCAATAACAACATATTCTCAGGTTAAGATCAGCAAGCCTGTTCCTCACAGTCACACAGCTATAGCGTTTCCCACGTCTTGGAGCATTTAAGGCCCCTCACAAGCACTGGGCACTGGGCAGGCTCTCACCATGAGGCAACCCTGTCATCCACTGGGGAAAACTTTGCAGAGCTCAGTCATGTCTATCTGTATATGTGAGGAATCATCCTTCATGAAGGTGTTGTGACATTGTCCATAAAGGTGAGGCTACTTGTATCTAGGTTATCTGTCCACCAGCACTATTTTTGGCTCCTTCCCCCCAGAGATATAATGTGCCACATAATTAGGGCTGTAATCACATGTTGTAACTGACTTAGATAAATCTAAATTCTGTTAATTCATGGGTACAACTTTACTCACAATATGTAACCTGGAGACATAATTTTGAAAGGGCCTTTTACCGTCTAAATGACAACAAAATGCTTGACTGTAATCACATGATTCTGGACAGAAATGCCACAAATTTCACATGATAAACATTAGATGATTGAGTATTTGATTTCATTTGTTCTTTGGTCAGAAGATTCTAATTGTGAAAAACTAGGATCTGCTGCCAAACATAGCAAAATATAATCAGACACGAGACCCAAGCTTGCAATGTGATTTAAGCTCATGTACGCGTAATTGTGTTTTTCAAACATTTTACAAGTGACTTAAGAAATAACTTTCAGTTTTCCTGAAAAGTAAGGAAACTTGTTTCAACTATGAATGGTGCCGTCGGTGAGTCACCACACTGTTACTCTTTGCAGGTGTTGTCCAGCACAGCCGCTAGCTCTGCCATTGCAGCTCTTTCTCCAGGTGGCGTCCTCATGCTGGCAGGAGGACAGCAAGCCATAAATCGTAAGTGTGTTGTACAAGTGCTGAATAGCATTAATAGTATGTAGTGTAAAAGTTTGTGGTCGCTGAAATGCTGCTGAACAACACATTGACAAAATGGCTTAGTTTGTCTAAGATTACTGGATCGTTCACTGGCGACCCAGAAATTTACTGTGTCTTAAACCTGAATCCATCCTGAAAAATGTTTTAAAATCCTGTTTTTAAGTACTTTATTTTGTATTTTCTTTCCGATCTTATTTTCCAGAGATGGTACCCACTGAGGTTCAAGGAGAGTTGAAGCATCTTTATGCAGCTGCTGGAGAATTGTTGAGACACTTCTGGTCCTGTTTTCCTGTAAACACACCATTTCTGGAGGAGAAGGTGCCCAATATTCACTGTATTGAAAGAAGGTCAAATTGTCACAGACTAAGATATTCCCTGTCACAATACCCATGATTTTGGCAACAGAAAAAAAAAACAACAATTGGCATTTCTAATACTTTTCTAAAAATACATACAAATCAGTTATTAGCATTTATGTGTAGTTTAAAAAAAAGAATATACTCCACACGTCTCCAGAACAGTGTAGCTAGCAGAGGCTCAAACATAATAAAAAGCATACAGTGCTGATAACACAATCACGCCCTTTATCGTTTTCCAACACTGAATCACAATAGTTGTTAGATTGAGACTGATGCCAACATTTTTTGTTTTATATCAACAACATCAACATATGTTTTTCTTCTTGATCAGAGCCAAAAATCCTAATAACATCCACTTTGAAATTGAACAATGTACTAACTTTTCTCAGCAGTGTATCATTGACATGTGGTTTTCTGGCATAATCTCCATCACCTTCACCACCATTACAGGTGCCGCTCACCCTTCATAAAAAGTAGTAAACATTTTTTCAGATTTTCCAAATGTTTTCTTTCATACAGGTGATAAAAATGAAGTCAAACCTGGAGAGGTTTCAGATGACCAAGCTTTGTCCTTTTCAGGAGAAGATCCAGCGTCAGTACTTAAGTACAAATGTAAGTCTCAAAGCTGTTAATAATGACACAATGGTTTACACCATGTGGCACTAGCATTAAATCCCTTTAACCTTTCCACAGCTCACAGGGCATTTGGAGGAGATGTTGCAGACAGCCTACAGCAAGTTCCATGTCTGGCAAACCCGTCGCATGATGAGGAAAACCTGAGGTCTGACGGTTTGTCAAAGAGAGGACAAGGAAGACAAAGTATATGGACAAATGGCCTGTGAAGGTTCTCCAGACTGCTGTGAAGAGACCACAGATCACATCCTGATGGGACGTGGTTCACAGGGGCTTAATGAGGATAAAGATGGACGCTGCTACAACTGTTCAACAGAGACTAACTGCATCTCAGTCACAAATAACTGTAATTAGTTTATTTCTTTTTTGTTTGTGTTTTCTCAATGGTTGAGAGATTGGTGCCGGTAATGGTTAAATGGGACTTTTTAAAAATGGTGCAACATGACCAAACTTCAGATGGAAAATCAGAAAAGGCATTCAGGACAACAGGCTGAGGTGTATGATGCAAGCAGATGGCCGCCAACATGTTTTTCATCAGTGCACAGAGCAGAGGAAGACGTACGAGGAAGCCCCTCTGAACACTGGGTCGATTTGGGGAACAAAGTTCCAGGAAATCTGAAGCAAAAGGCGAAGTGGATATAGCAATACTGTAAAGACATTTTACACTCGAGTGCATTAGTGTGTGAGGCTCAGATCACACTGTCACTGGTTTGCAATGTCTGCACCGTCTGTCTGCACTGGAGACAAAAATGTTACTCTGAATTAAAGTGAGGCATAAAGCTTTTGTTCATGCCGCTTTGTTTTGTTGCTCTTAATGCAGTCATTCATCTCGGTTTTTTATTATAGCGATTGTTTGGAGATAGTAGTAATAAACTACAGCGTCAAGAGCTGTAGCTGTCTGTCACCTTTCTCAATGCATAGCGTTAGCTGCTTTGGATAATACAGAGATGGTTTCATTTGTAACGAAGGCGTCCAGCGAATCACCTCTGTCTCGGGTCCGTCGCGCTGCTTTCAGGAAGTCCTCGCATCAGCTGAGTGAAGCCGTGACAGGGCGGCTGGCTGCCCCCACAGTGGTGTGACACTGACCGCTGACTTTCTCCCAGAAAAGTGAGAATCAGTGATGTAAGACACCGGTTTGGAGAGGATTTGTAGGCGGCCGCGCTGGTTTGACTGTCACTCCGACTGTTTGGTGAGTTTCACAAAACGATGAGTGAATGGCAACATCACTGTCTTAGCTAGCTAGCACGCTTGCTAGCTTGTTATTGCACAGATAGTGACACTGCGGCGAGTTGGCGCACTGAACAGTCTCCAGAGTTAGCCTGGTTTTAATAAACTATCATACACCCTTAACATAGCCGTGTCGTACTAATATCGATTTTCTAAGGCTTTCGGGGTTGTATTAGTTTTGATCGAAACGCTAGCATCAGTGTCAGCAGACAGGTCTCGTGATGCAGACTCCCATGATCGAATCGCCCCTTTTAGTTAGCAGATACTTAATCAATTTACTCGCTTTACTGTGTATGCAGCGAAAACCTAGCTAAAACAAAAACCCATCCAGTTGACAGTAGTTAGCTGACATAAACTGGGAACGACTGAACGCGAAAGCTTGAAATTTCAAGGTTTGTTGACTGTTACGAATGTTAACATTGTAACGTTATGGTAACGGTTATTTTGAATGTCTGTTAACTTTACATCAGTGTTTGCTAGCTAGTACATTTACTCAAGCGCTGTATGTGCGTGTAGGCGACACACTCGAGGTACTTTCCTTCGGTATTTGCATATCATGGCTCTTGATAGTTGAACTCCATTACAGTTCTGCATTTATTTGACAGCAAACTAAACACGACGCACTGTTAAGGTTTACATTTCCCAACAGTATGTACATTTGTTCAAATTAGCCCCATTCTGACCAACTACACTGAAATTCCATTCACACATTCATCATCAGTAATAATGATATTCAGTACAAAGCTGTATTGCGTTCACAGAGGTCACTTTTCTGTACTATTGACTAAACTTTCAATGAGGGACTTCAGCTTCTAACAACTTCATTTGTTATTGCTGCTGTGCTGTCTTTAGAGGAATAAACAGATTGGCACCACTTCTGCTTATGTATAAACAAATAATCAGTGTCATGCTGAGGCCCAAGGCTGGATTTGCCCACCAGGTAAACAGCTGAACCATTACCACTCAGGTTGTTTGATATTATATGATTAATTGCACCGTTCTATTACAATCATTGAAAAACCAGCGTGAGCGAGTGCCTCTGGGTCATAATCTAGACTTCAGGCTTTGTGTATCATGACCCCTGCACATGGCAATCATATGGGTTATTTTTCCATTTTTACCCCAGGTCTCTTTAGTACATCAATACAACTATGGTCAGATCAAATTTGTGTGCATCCCCATCCCTAAATACAGCCCTGTTGCACTGGAGTGTTAACAAATACAGAGACAGAGGTCAGAGTTGACTGCCACTTCTCACATTCTTTTGAGATACCTTTGTGAGCTACTTTATGCTTAGCAGCAATTATGTCCTGTCAGTTTGCTTTAAAACATTTTTATAGCATGCCCATTGATGTTTTTTGTTGTTGTTTTTTTAACCAACGGTATCTGATAACTAAAACCACAGCTGTAGTTTTGCTTCTGCTTCTTCACTTAAAAATTAAAGCTAATCTGCTGCATTTTGAGATGAATGGTCCTGTTAAAACAGTCTTTATTAACTAACAGCTGACATTAGAACAACACTTATGCTACTCTAAAGATAGCATTTCATTTCCACCATAAAAATGTGTTTAAAACAATTTTGTGTGTATATGTGAAGTAATGAAACTCCCACCAATATCCAAGACGTTTCATCTTTATTCATTCAGTGACAGTAGTGTCTTCCTCATGTTGGTAATTACTAGAAATGTCTGCAGAAAATATCTAAGTGTAGCTTTGTTTACCGTTTAAGTTGTCATTAGGTATGTCATGATTAGTTGAACAGATGAAGATGGTGTAAAGGGAGTCATGACTGGTCAATTTGAGAGTACACTACAGAAAGTCACAGATGCACACAGCTGAGGGTCGTGGTATGCAAGGAAGCAGCAGTGACTCTTGACATTTTTTCCATACTTTGCTGACTGTTGCATTCTCTCCCCGTTGTAGAGGAACACCAGTGAAGATGCCCCTGATACCAGTTGTGCCAGAGAACCACAGCCATGTACTGGCAGAGTTTGACTGCCTCGATCCACTTCTGTCTGCTCTCCGATTAGACTCCGGCAGGCTCAAAGTAGGTTTCACCATCACATGTCTGTCACTTTTATAATGAAATCATACATGGATGATTTATCATAGCTTATTACCTAATGTCTTTCAAGTACTACAGAAAGAAAAAAAATTTAATTGCCTTCACTAGAAATACGTACTAGCCCTTTAATTCGCCCAGTTGGTACTTGCCACATTTCTAAATGTGACCCTGTTGTGTTACAGTGTACCTGTTTGGCCGTATCAAGGAAGTGGCTTGCATTAGGAACATCAGCAGGAGGGTTGCACCTAATTCAGAGGGAGGGCTGGAAACAAAGGCTCATCCTCACTCATAAGGTAATATGTGACAGAGTACCTATTATGCTGAAGTACAGAGTTGACTATTGTTCTGCTGTTAACTGTTCAGCTGCATATAATAAAGAATACAGTGTTTCTACTGATTTCTGTTCATCTTTTGTTAACTCCCAACTCATCGTGAGCTCTTTTTCAGGAGGGATCTATCGCTCAGGTGGCGTGTTGTCCTCATGATGAAGACTTTATTGCTGTTGCAACAAGGTTAGAGTGTCTCCATGGAGCAAAGAAATGTTTCAAACTCATCTACCCTCATGCAAAACTCAACCCTTGTCATCTGGTGCCACCTTCCTCCTCTTCTCCCATCTCCTGCATACAGTTTCTCTGTGTTGATCACAGTGTTTGTCTCTGCTCCAGTCAGGGTCTGGTGGTGGTGTGGGAGCTGCAGCTGGAGCGGCGGGGTCGTCCAGAGAGGGTCAGTGTGTCCTGGGAGCACCGAGGTCAGGCCATCACTGCGCTCTGCTGGGACACCAGCGCACTCAGAGTTTTTGTCGGGGACTCAGGAGGCAAGGTGTCCTTTCTCCGTGCAGGATCCTCCAAGCTGGGCAAGGTAATGATTAACAGTGAAATTGGTTTGTTTCTTCAATAATAATATATATAAAGTAAATGGCTTTTGAAAACGTTCAGACCCTTTTATTGTTGATAGAATAGAGGTTTTGTAAGGTCTCAGAACATAGTCGAATCAGTGGGTCCTAATTCAAGCCAGGTGACAGAGGTTAATACATTCTCTGATCCTTCTAACCTCTCAGGGTGTTGTGCTTATAGTCCACAATCATAAAAACCTTCGACCAGCTGACTAAGAATCTAAAAATAGAGACAACTAAGTCTCACTTTGCAAATTCAACAAAGTCTAATTCAGAGTCCCCAAACTCACAAATTGAAAATTGGTCTCAAATATTCATTGTGTGCAAGGCCACCTAACATCTCTGAACTACAAGCACTCTGAGAGGGAAAGAGAAAAAAAAGCTGTCAGTTTGCTCCAGGAAACTTTTGGAGGCTGTGATTTCTGTATAGGAGATGTTCCCATCACGCAAATGCCTGTCAAGTTTTGATCCTAAAACTTGACATGTTTTGCAGTAATGTAAAATGTGAGCAGATTGCAGTAAATAGAGTAAAATATGTTGTTATTAACTGTTTTCATATCCAGCAGTTGTGTAAAAAGAACTATTACCCTCTTTACTGTTTATTTTTTACGTAGCCTTCTTCATATTCATTCTTTAAGTGATTATCTATCTGATATTATTTCCTTTGTGTCTAGGGGTCAGCATTCGTTATCTTCCCTGTTCAGACCGTCACCACTGTGGACTCCAGAGTGGTTCAGCTCGGGTACCAAGAAGGCCGCCTGTTGGTGTCTTCCCTGAGCCGCTGCTACCTCTGTGACACGGAGAGGTGAGTATTGAGTAGTAGTATTGAGAATTCTTCTCAAAACTTTGAAAAAATGACCATGGCATTTGATTTGTAATCAAGTATGTTTTATATTATCTAACCAAAAAGCTACAACTAATTTCTCTGTAAGATATAGATCCTCTATAGAATTTGTTGTCTTGACCCTGCACAAGTTAATCAGGTATGGTGCATTTTTCTCTTTAACTGCCTACAGGGAGAAGTTCTGGCGGGTTGGAAATAAGGAGCGTGATGGGGAGTATGGAGCTTGTTTTTTCCCTCAGAACAGGGGGTTGTTAGTTGGTCAGCCCCCTCTGCTGTACTGCGCCAGGCCAGGCTCCCGACTATGGGAGGCCAGTTTTAATGGCGAGGTTCTGAGCACCCATCAGTTCAAACAGCTGCTGGCCTGTCCGTCTCTACCTCTCATCACTTACAGGTACTAATTATTCCTGTTTTTATATCATCTTTTTTGAAAGGTTAAACTCCTAATTTGTCTTTTGTTCCTGCTTCCTGCAGAAATGAGCCACATTACAACCCAGCACAGAAGAGCTCCCAGTCAATCGCCTTCCCCAAACTGCTTTTTTTGGGGTAATGTTAGATATAATTTATGTGTTGCTTTCAGAGTGGTTAGGTTTATATTTATATGCACATTATTGAATACAAGGCAGATATGTTTATTACATCAGACTAATTAAAACCTTATTTATTTGTGTAGAGACCAAAACTTGCTGACCTGGACTGATTCAGCTATTTATATCTTCACACCTCAGAATGGACAACTGCTGCTGTGGACTGAAGTCAAAGGTGTGTTTGTTGCTTTCTCCCAAAATACCACCAGCAATCCTTTAGACTAGTTAAGCAACAATTTCTAAATACACATTAGCTTGTAATATGTTGACATACAGTAGGTCCAAAAACTAGTCCTCTTGAAATCATTATGACTGCTAGTCATTAATAATAACAAGGAAAAGATTAGAATTACATTAGCACTAATCATCCAAACCCTTTGTTCCTGTTTGATTTACTGTAAATTGATTGGAAACTGTTTTCTGGTTTTGTAGACCTTCTCGATATTACAGTCTACCGCAGCGAGCTCTTCTGTCTCCATGGCAGCGGGCGTCTGTCGCACCTCTCCCTGTTATCCGCTGAGCGCTGTGTCGAGCGTCTGCTGCGGCGGGAGTCCTGGCCTCTAGCTGCTGTAGTCTGCTGTATGTTCCAGCACACAATCACCACCAGCAGGGTAAGATGGCTGCCACTGCCAGGCTAACTGCCCTCGTCTCTGTGTGCTCTGTACGCTAGATTCCAGTCTTATCTGTGCTGAGCTGTTCATACAACAGAGAACACAGAATGTACGTGTTCGCCTGAGGTGTCTCACCTTCAATGACGTGGCCAAAGAAACAATATGTACAGGTGCTAGATATGACTCCTGCTGTTGACTTAGAAACAGTGCTGTTAGCAGGGATTATCTCACAAATGAATAGTTAACATTCAGATCTGACACAGCACATGAAGAACCTGACTTTTTTTTCTATAGTAATTTTTATTAAAATAATGTGCTATGTGGCACTGGCGAGCCTGGTTTTGTGTTGATGGAGAAAACCACACGTAAAATACACATGCTGCACATGAAAGTAAATCAAGCATTTTAACATCATGATCATCTCATGATCCAAGCAAGAGCTCACCTGTGTAGAGTGTTGTCTTGGAGAGTTGATAAAGTATCAATGAAAGCTTTGCTCATCATTCCTGTTTGATTCAGGCCAGGAAATCGCTTCCCATCGACCGCTTTGAGCACCTCAGGTCCCAGCTCAGCTCCAGCACACACGTGGAGCTGTCTGGCCAGCTGGAGGAAGTCATCACCAAACTGGAGCCCATGGACTCTGCCTCCAGCAGCCGTAGAAGTAGCATCTCCTCACATGTAAGTTAAAGTAGCTCCCCATAGATGATCTCTCTATATAAACAATCTGCCAGGTAATGGTGACCACCATGACTGTAGATGATTAGCATCCTTTTTATTAACTTTTCTATGGGACCCATTGAATGCTGTTGCTGTGGATACCTATTAGTTAATGAAGGGCAAGCATCTCTGTGGGATCACATTGAATCTGTTGTTTGATAAAGATTTGCAGGTTTCAACTGTGGAACTGAGCTTAGATGTTTAAGTCAGCTAACATTAGTCGGTTAAGAATCACAGCTTTGACTTATTTCTGTCTCATGTCCCACCATGAGGTCCCGGGAGCAGCACTGCATGCAGAATAATTCCACATCAAACAAATACATCATGTACATCATGGTTTGATTACTTTCTCGTCTGTGTCTGACGTGAAAGCAAAACAAACAGAGATGTTCCTTTAATAAGTTTTTAATTCTATGCGTTGATAGTAACTGAAGCACGCAGCTTCTTTAAATCTGTTCATTTTTCCATATTCTTATATTTTGGTTTCTGTTTTAATTTAATTTAATTCTGTTTTTATTATCAAATTTTGTGATTCCATCCATGTTTTCTGCTTCATGGAAATTATAGCGCCCTGCATGTAACAAAAGTGTATTTATAGCAGTTATGTTTACATTATCTAGGAGAGCTTCAATGTCCTGGACTGTGGAATCTATCGTGTGATCAGCCGCAGAGGGAGTCAGTCAGATGAGGAGACGAGCTCCCTCATCAATCAGTCCATGTCAGAGGAGGAGCGGCTCAAAGAGTTCAGCTTTGTGCAGGAGGAAGATCAAATGGATCATGGTAAGACATCACCAGCTACACAATAAACCAATGCTGTAAATATAAATAAACAGAAATACTGCTCTTAAAACATACAAAATTGTTATTCAAAGTCATATGTAAACAGTTTTTGTGTCAATATTGCCCCTTAGAACAGCCTAATTTTAATTTTCTGAATAAATAGGTATTTTTCAAATGTTAATGTACAGCCCTATTCCCAAAAATTTGGGACGCTGTGTAAAGCGTAAACAAAAACAATGCAATAATTTGCAAACTAACTGGGTTTACCAGCTAAGGTTTTACAAAGTGTTCCTTAGCCCAGGTAGTAATCTCCTTTATTCAATCGTGTTCGTAAAGTGTTGAACCTCACTCCAACCTAGCTTTTGACCGACTGAGCCTTCAATGACGCTCCCTTTATGCCCAGTCATGATACTATCACCTGTTACCAATGAACCTGTTTACTTGTGGAATGATCCAAACAGGTGTTTTTGCAGCGTTCCACAACTTTCCCAGCCTTTTGTTGCTCCTGTCACAACTTGTTGGAAATGTGTTGCTGCATCAAAATTAGAATAAGCAGGTATTTACAAAAATCAATGACATTGATAAGGTGAAACATTAAATATATTATCTTTGTACTCTTTTCATTTGAGTACATGTCAAATAGGATTAGAAAATTATCACACTGTTTTATTTATATTTTACACAGCGTCCCAACTTTTTTTAGAATTGGGTTTGTAATAATACCTAGTAATAATAATAATTATTATTAGTAGTAGTAGTTGTTGTAATAATATGATAATTACCACTTGGCGTCAAGTAGAACAGGAGGATGATTGCCTGCACTGTATTTATACATTTATTTATTAAAACATCACACACAAATAATGGCTGCAAAAGTTAAAGGCTTGATATGATATTTTCAAATATAAACTAATTTATCCTAACAATGTAATAATAATATTAATCAACATCTGTTTTGTACTTCCTTCTTCTTAAAAAAGTCTTTCTTATTTACCTCTACTTTTTGTTAACCTGCACACTCCCTGGGGTAAAAGTCTCCATACACCAGTTGTGCAGACACAGTATCCAGCAGTACAGAACAGATTCACACAGACTAGAAACATAAAAGCAAGAAACTGACTCACACACACTCTTTGCTGTTTCTTTCTTCACTCCTTCTTTTTCTCGGTTTCTTATTCTCTCTCCCTTCATCTTAGCAGGAACAAACTCCTTTTCTGCCTCTTCTGAGTTCAATGTGAAAAGAGAGTGAAATTATTTTCAGCTTCTCTTTTACCACTCATATTAAACCATAAACCATATTAAAATACCTGAATTTTTAAAAAAAACTATTGGTGTTTTGGAGCATCACTAGCTTATTAATATAAACTTGGCATGATAATAATTTTACTCTTTGACTTTATCTCTGTTGTCATAAGAATCATATGTTTCTAATACCGTCTTGTATGTTTGCCTCTTGAATTAATGTGTTTCTGATTCGACTTGAAAAATTCATGAAATTGTTTAACCAGCTATGCTGTACTGACATGCTTTTCAAATATAATCACACTATTCATTTGAAGTTTCTTGTCTCTTCTGTGGTATCACACATATATCACCATTTTGGTTCTTTTGCATTGTGCAGCATTTAATTTATGTTTTCTGTATAGTGCTGTCTGGCACCTTTGCTCCATCTGCTTGCATTATGTCCTCTGCCTCTCATCAATCCCTTCCAGCACTCCATCCATCTGTATTTTCCTCTGGCTCTTGCCACCATCTTTGTTCAGATCCACAGAGCAGTGAGCGTGTGGAGGCTGAGCGATCTGAGCAAGGCCTGCAGTTCCACCTCCCCCTTTCATTCCGCCCCAAACCCCCTCGCATCGCTCTGCAGGCCGTCAAAGACAGGTGAACATCCAGAGAAATAAAGGACAGACATGCTAATTGTTCAAAGAATGTGTCACGGCAGCTCATGCAATACAGGCATGAAGCTGGAATGTGCAGCTTGAGTTTTCAAGTTCAACACTGATGAAAGTATTTGTTGATTGTTGATTGTGCTTCTTCTTGGGAGTATTGAAACTCAGGAACTACAATAGCCTATTAATAAATTGCAGCTGTGCTTTTAGACGGATTACTTCCCCTTTCCACTGAAGATCTAGTGTTTTTAAATTCACGTTGTTCATCTGTGTAGGAGCGTGTGGCAGGTTTCATTTCCAAGCATCACACTCAGTCATTTGTCATATGACATTGTCTTCTGTCTGTGGTTCTGTTTGCCTCTGTGGCTGTCGGATAGTAAACCCATCTCACGTAATCTTGTTGGCGAAAGATTGTTTTATTATTCCATCTTCTTTTTCTCAGTGTTTCCAGTTTTGTTAAGAAGACAACGGAGAAGATCAACACCCTCCAGATGAACACTGAGCTCTGGCAACGCCCTGAATTCAGAGAGGGTGGACAGGCTGACACCACAGCTCCATACACCGAGGAAATGGACAGTGAGTAAGTACGGATCTGTGAAGGTGAACTGGAACCAGTTTCTGCTGAGATCAGATGCGTCTACGTGTTGTTGGAGTTAGTCCACAATCACTTCTTCTTTTCTTTGACTTCAGGACAAATAACTTGTATTTTTTTAAAAAGACTATAAAAAGTAAATGAGATAAAACCTTTGAATTTTATTTGTTGTCACAGAGTTTATGATGAAATGCCTAACACAGAGGCCGACATGCAGGAACTCCGATCAGCAACAGAGCGAGCTATGTAAGTACTACATTTTGTGTTGTAATATTTTACCACTTTTTCCCCCTGTTTTAGAGTTTTAGAGTAGAAACTGTGCTTACATTCACATGTTATATATATATTTTCCCAACATCAGCTCTCAGATCCAAGATCCTTTGGTGCTACTGGATCCAGTCTGCCTGAGAGAAACTCTGCTGGACTGGCTGCCGGTGCTGGAGCGAGTACTCGGACCTGCAGAGCACGGGTCAACTGCAGCAGGCGATTCAAAGGAGGATGGGCCAGGAGAGGTGAGGTGGGAGAGGGATTATCTAAACTCCTGCTCAGAGCAACAAGAGGAGTCTTCCTCCACATCAGGTGAACCAACAGAGAGCATTACAGAGGAGGAGGAGAAGAAAGAAGAAAAAGAGGAACAGGGTGACTCCACTGAGAAGGAGCCTGAAGTTTCAGATGGGATCCCTCCAGAGCCTGTTCGAGTGGTGTCTCCCAAACCCATACCGTCAGATATCCTGGCTAATCTCACCCAGCTGGCAACGCTGCACACAGAGCTGAGCTGCTTCAGAAAGCAGGGGGATGAACAAGCTTTGGGGTGTACAGGTTTCCTGCGGCGCTACTTCTTTCTGCTGGACAGAGAGCGCGTGAGAAGAATGTGTCTGCTGTGTTACCAGGAGCAGCCGGAGGTGCAGAGCTCCTTCACTGAGGCCATGCTAGGTCAGAAGCTTCTCCTTAATTCACTTGACGATGTCAGACGCCCTCTGGTCTAATCTTTTTTTTTTCTGTACTTTATTTTCAGATTTCAAATTTCACAAATACAGAAAGCACATATATAAATAAAAAAGAACCAACAATGCCCAACATTAATACTTGGTGGCTATATTAAAAACTCAGATGTCTTCAGAGTGAGTGTTGCTGAGTGCAGATCTGGTTTCATCTTATGTCTCATCAAACTTTTAGCCAATAATCACACAGAACAAAACAAATGAGATAAATGAGATCGTGACCCCTCAATTAGTTAATACCTCATATACTGTTGATACTAATGGATAGATTTTCCTCAGTCTGGTTGAGTTAGTGCAGCCTGTGGACAACAAGCTGTATTCATTTTTATCTAGTTTAGAATCCACCTCTGTGATCCAGTCCCACATTTCAGACCTCATTAAGTAACTCCACATTTAAATCAGAGGCCTGTGGCTCTCTGGTACTCGAGTATTTTATTCTTAAATGGTTTGGAAAATCAACTTCTTGCCGTTCTCTGTAGATCACACTCAGTCCAGTAAGGTGGTGGAGGTCATTCAGAGAGGTGATTTACTGAGGTCACTGCGCAGTCTGAGAGAGCTGCAGCCCTGGAGTGCTCCCCCTCTCCTCGCTCACTTACACAGGTCAGTACACGGATTTCTCTGTTGCACATACTTATGCCACCTTGATGGGTCTTGTGAAGTAAGTTCACTATGTTATTATCTAGGCTGTATGAGAAGCACGGGGAGGCGGCTGTACGATCGTTTTCCCAGTTCTATCCTACGATAACGCCTGCTGATGTCATGACCATGGCTCAGCAAAGCCACTTCCTGGCGTACCTGGATAATCTGGTCCAGTCACAAACAGAGGAGCACAGGTACAGCTTCCATTTGATCTTTTTGTCCAAGGCAAAAACGACAGTGAGCCCTCCTTGTTGCTGAATTTCACATTCATTTCTTCCTCCAGGTTGTCATTCTTGCAGTCCCTTCTTGAACCAGAGTCACTGAGACAGGATTGGCTGGAGCTGGCACTTACCCATGATGCTCCTCAGCGCTGTGATACCCTGACCCCTGATGGACAACCAAGGTCTAGTTCTGTTTGTGTGTGAAAAATGCGAAAAAAACAAACATTTATGTTCTTTTATTTTCTAACTCTTACTGAAAGGCCAAGTAAGTTTTCAGTTTGAGGCTAGAAATCAACCAAAAAATAGAGTACACTAGACCTGAGTGGGTGTGATCTGAGATACTGTCATAGGTGCATTTCACGACTGGATTCTCTTTAAGCCTCAACAAGGTATAATAATACCAATGGAGTATTAGAATAATTCTAACAGTGAATTCATGTGACTCCTGCTGCAGGTGGCATTCTCACTGTTTTAGCTGGGGTTATGGACGCCTCCTGTCTCTGCTGATCCGTCTCCCTGCAGACCTGTCCTCCAAGCAGAAGATGGCAGAGACTTGCCGCACTCACGGGTACTTCTAATTTTTTTGGACTCGACAGTTTTTTTGCTGTTGGTGTTTGGCAGTGACTTTATATTTTCGTATTTCGGTATCGGGTGTGTGTGCAGGTACTGGACGGGCTACCTCTACCTCTGCTGTGAGCTGCAGCGTCGCACTGAAGCGTTCTCCGCCATCTGTCAGCTGGATGACATCAGTCTGCTGGAGGAACATGAGGGTAAAACCAAAACCTTTTCGCTTCACAGTAGGGCTGCAACTAACGATTGTTTTCATTAATGATTAATCTGATGATTATTTTCACAACTTACTGAGATACAGTACATACTGAAAACCTAAAAATATATTCTGCGTGGAAATCCACTGCACATTAGCAGTATCACCTTCTGTAACCTCAAAACAACAAAAGTTACCTAAATGATGAACACAAATACACCAAAATAGATTCACTTAGGTTTAATTAACAGAATTTAGACTGCTGCAGGAATAAAACCCCAGTTCAAAAAACGCAACTGCATTAGATAATCAAAGCACTCTGGCTTGACATCATAGTCTAATGGCTGTACTGGCCCTCTGTTGTTTTCCAGGTGTTGAGCCCCAGACCCTGGACGAGTGGAAGCTCTTGATCCAGTTATCTCAGCGGTGCAGCAGTGTGGGAGACTCAGAGCAGGTCTCTGGGGTCAATGGGAGCAGCTGGTCCAACGGCTCTGCAGACTGCGGTGGGAAGATCAGCCCAGAGAGCCTGACCCTGATGCTGGCTCGGACAGCCGGGCCTGACCGCGCCATGGCCGTCCTGGAGGAATGTGGAGTGCAGCTGGTCCTTTCACCGCACTCCAAACTGGTGTGTGAGCTGCTGCGAGTCGCTGAGATGAGGCAGAGGTGGGTCAGGATGTCAATCACCACATCAGACTATAAGCTCAGAAGAATGGGAAAGAGTTCCATCAGGTGTTGTGTGTTGTTGTGGCTGCTGACTAGAAATCTGTTTAAGGCATGGGATACTGGGGAAAATACTGCTGAAATCTATCAAGTCCATTAATTTTGCCTCCTCAACAGAGCAGAATTAAACATCAGTGGTTTGGAAAACGAACAGTTATCTAAGTGGTCTAAAAATCCCTTTTTAAGAAGCAGATATTGAACCAAAGTGTCTGAATGAAAAGAACCAAAGAGAATCAGTTTGTTTTGAATGGACTTCATTTTTGTAGCTATCACAGTCCTATTTCTTTTGTTTCTGTTTCAGAGCGATGATCCAGACGATGCTGGAGCGCTGCGATCGCTTCCTGTGGTCTCAGCATGCCTAACTAAAGATTACTAACACTGTATGTAACCGCTATTGAAGCTGTGACTTAATTTATGCACTGTAATATTTGTCAAAGCTTTCTAGACTAAATCAAGGTACGTCTCCTCCCAGTGAAAACAGTATTTATTTTGCACAAATCTCTCAGTTTTATTCCATTTACTTGCTAGTTTTAGCATTATTCCGATGTGACTCTTTTTTTTAGCGATTCAACTTAAATGCTTTTTTGCAAGTATTAGTCATCATATATCTGTATGACAAAAAACTGACAGTAATTACAGCGAAGTGTTCTAACCAGGTAATAGTGTGTGAATAAAAGCTGTCTGCATGACACATCTTGCTAGTTCCAGTGTTTTTCTGTTTTGATTTGAGAACAAAACGTTTTAGTCAGCATGATGATAGTCAAGCTGGATAAATGTGTATTTTTTTTTTTTTAACTCTTGCATGTGTTTGGACAAAAGTTCACATGAGAAAAGACAAAGATAAGAGAGGCTCTAATCCAACCTGCAGCTTAGTTAAGTAATTAATGAGCTTTTGGTTATTCCTGCACACCAAAACCTTATAAAGAAGTCATAGTTTCAATCTTATTTCTTTCATTTAAAAGGTATTTTATTCAAATTGCAAAACAAAATCCAACTTAATCCTAGTATCCAGCAATGTGCATAGTTTTGGTTTATTTGTTGAGGTTTTAAGATAAAGGCTGAACTAAAACAACCACCTAAATGAATCCACGTAACTAGAGACTGTTACGGATAAGTGGGAACAGCCGGCGAACTGACTCATTGTCTGACTGTATGTAAAGTATTTTCTTGTGTTTTGAGAACAAAAGATTTCTACAATTCAGATGTCGCCCATCAGCAGCTCCCACAGTAGATGATGGGTAATGTGGGACAACGGAGATAATATTAATAACAACGTAATGAAATGGGACTGATGACTCATTCGATGGTATCACACACCTGGAGCATCAAAGGGAAGAAGCGGGCAGAGGGAAGTTTTAACGGCTTATACTGGACACAACCGGGCTCTATAACTGAGACCTTCCTGTCTGATCTTTAATGCTGTCTTATTGTCATACTCATTCCTCGTTCTTCATCATTTCCCAGAATCCTCATCTTCCAGCTCACCCACCTGTGTGAGTCACTGGCACAGGGACGATCAGATTGAAGGTAGTGGCATGTGGCAAAGATCCAGAGACACTGTAGAAAAAATCTTTGCATGTCATTGTGAAATCCCATCTGGCTGCTTTAATCATAATAAATCAGTCCTTTCAAACTGCTGCTAAAGTTGCTTGGACATTCGGTATATCAGCTGCCTGTATTTGTTCACTGCTACAAAGAAGCACGTTCTCTATTTTCTCCAGTGATGAGTAGAATTGCTTGGTTTAATTGAAATGATCCAAATATGACAGAGGGCTTTCATTAGAGGACAGAAGTGAATTTGATTTGAAAGCTTCTTCGGTCGAGGCAGTGAGTCCAGTGTTTGAAGTTGCGTTCCTGTCACCAGGAGGACAGATAAGGGGATTCTGCACATACCTGTTGGCCCTGCTGCCAGTGCATAAATGGCAACCTTGACGCGCTGAGCTGAACACACAAACGCACACACACACACATACGGACTGGCTCTCGAGATGAGTCACGGTCAGTGCGGCGGTAAGATGCTAAGAGCGTGATTGGTTTTTAAACCTGAAATGAATCCTTTCTGCACCGGCTGAACAGTTTTAACCTTCCAGATGGACTCAGCACTCACGGTGAGTTTCTGTTTTTCCTTCTTGTTTCTTTTTAATTTATCAGATAGAATAAAGTTCCGCGTTTCTTGAGATGCTCAGTGAGGTGTGTTCTGGTTTCAGGTGTCCGTCCCTCTTCTTGGACTGGCTCTTGTCCTGCTCTCCTTCCCCGAGCACGCTTCACTGAACAGAGAATTTGACAACACCTCAGGTAGGATTTCTGGTTGATTATTAACTGTTGAGACTGGGTACTGAGGCACCTTTCTTACTGGATCTCCTTTGCAGTAGTTCCAGGAACTGTGTATGTGGGATCTGTGTTTGTGAAGGAGGCTCTTCAGAGGGCCATTGAGCTCACCGATGCTGCTTACGCCCGCACAAGCGAAAGGTAAAAATGACTGTGGCACTACCTGCCTGTATAACGCAGTGTCTTGACACTAAAAAAACAAAGCTATTGATGTTTCCAGGGTGAAGAAGTCTCTGTCTGAAGGCGCCCTGAGACCCAGTGACCTGCTGGCTCAGTTTAAACAGACTGAAGCAAGAACCAGGACTCAGATCTGGGCTGCGGAACTGCTGGACAACACAGTGGAGCTGATCAGAGAGATGGTCTACACTCACACAATGGTGCAGCCCAACCATCATGGTACTGAACAGCAGCACAACACAACTCATACAGATGTTTCTGCACCTGTGTGGAAAATAGTTTTTCCAGCTAATTCCAAGCATTCTGATTATCCCACATGCCAGGCCCTCCTTGCATTGGCTCTCATATTTCAGGCTGTTTTAATCACTTTCTTTGTCATTTGATTCTGTCTCATAATTTATTGTCATACAACGCATCAAACATGTTTCCAGATCCACCGATCAATCACCGATTCTCCAGGTCTTGGCTTAAAACAAAGATGGATCCTTCTTTTAACATCATGCATCACTTTTCCTTCAGAATCTATCTAAAAAAAGACAAAAGCCTTTTGAATAATTCATATAATATTTTCCTCTGACTTTCTTTGTCTGTAGTGAAGATTTTCATTATTTTTCGTTGTACTTACTGTATTTCACACTGTGGGCATTGTGTCAGAAAACTATTCAGTAAGTATTCAGTGGGTATCGAGACCCACAGAGCCCACCGGAGGTTCCAGAATCAAGCCCTAGGTACAAGACCAATGTTTTTGGCATGTTATTACAAATAGGTTCAGTTTTCTGACACAAGGCAACCGCTGAAAGCAAGTTAAAGCCAGCTGGTCGTTTTCCGCATGAACATGGAAGTTACTATTTGTATGCTGTGTTATGTGTTTGTTCCCAAAGAGCTGCTGAGTGATGGAGATGTGGAGAATCTGCTGCAGGTGACGGGCTGCTCTGCTGAGCTGCAGAGACCCAGCTGTGACTCCGACTGTCTGTCCGAGCGCTACAGGTCCATCACAGGAGAGTGCAACAACAGGTCAGTGCCTACATGTAGTAACATGAGCAGTGCTGTCTCGAACACATTTTGATGTTGTTGTTTTTTTAATACGGCGTGTCTGCTGTGTTCTGTTTAGACAGCATCCCAGATGGGGGGCTGCAAACATCCCGTATTCCCGCTGGCTGCCTCCAGAGTACGAGGACATGTGGGGGACGCCCAGAGGCTGGGACCCAGAGCACACATACCATAACGCCAGCCTGCCTCCAGTAAGAGTCCTGCAGCACTCAGTCATCCTCTGTCCTGTCAGCTGCTGTCGCTCCAACGCTTCGTTTGTTATCCAGGTGCGGCTGGTGTCTCAGGAGGTGCTCTTCACTCACAATGACAACATCTCTCTGGACTCCACTCTGTCCCACCTGCTGGTGGAGTGGGGTCAGTGGATAGACCACGACGTGGTGCTGACGCCTCAGAGCCCCAGTACAGCCGCCTTCAGGACAGGAGCTGACTGCACCCACACCTGCAGCCGGGACACGCCCTGCTTCCCCATACAGGTGCATTTTACCGTCAGCTGCTTCTCAGTGTGCTTTGTCTCTCTGTCTCCCACTTAACTTAGACAATAATGTATCTATGTTACTATATTATTATGAAAAAAAGATATGACTAGTTAAAAGACAACATTCGTTTTCTCATTATCATCAACAATCAAAAAATCAAGCCTCTCTTCTCAGATCCCTCTGTCAGATCCTCGCAGTGGCATCCAGAGCTGCATGCCTTTCTTCCGCTCTGCTCCCAGCTGTGTTGCTGAAGTCTTGTCTCATCGCCACCGAGAGCAGCTCAACGCCATCACCTCCTTTGTAGACGCCAGCATGGTGTACGGCAGCTCCACCAGTCTGGCCCTGGCTCTGAGAAACCTCTCCTCTCCTCTGGGCTCCATGGCCCTCAACTCCCAGCACTCAGACCGGGAGCTGGCCTACATGCCATTCCTGCCGCGTCTGCAGGCTCACCTGGACCCCTGCGGCCCTCGAAACACCACCGGCTCGGGGGCATCGGACAGATCCGAGCGCCAGGGGAACACCACGTCCTGCTTTCAAGCTGGTGAGCAAGCACATGCAGTGAGATGTCTGATCTCTGCAGGCCTCCGTTGTTCATGATTAATGTTTCACAGGTGATTCCAGAGCTAATGAGCATCTGGGAATGATCGCGCTGCACACGCTGTTTCTGAGAGAGCACAACCGGCTGGTTAAAGAGCTGCACCTGCTCAACCCTCACTGGAGCCCTGACACCCTTTATCAGGAGGCCCGCAAGATCATAGGAGCCATCCATCAGGTATCACTAGCAGCTGCAGCCGGACATGCATTCAGCTCTACCTATGTGAACGTTCCCAGCACTCAGACCTGCTTCTGTTACCTTTCCAGATCCTAACATGGGAGCACTACCTGCCACGGGTCCTCGGTGAGGGCGCCATGTCTCGTCTCATGCCTCCCTACACGGGCTACGATCCCGAGGTGGATCCAAGCATCGCTAACGTCTTTGCAGCCGCTGCGTTTCGCTTTGCTCACGTCACCGTGCAGCCGGTGGTGGCCAGACTGGGACCAGGATACACCACTGACTCCCAGCATCCCCCGCTGCCTCTGCATCATTCACTGTTCGCCTCCTGGAGGGTCGTGCAGGAAGGTAAAGAACGATGTCAAGCATTAACTGAAGTGACGTGCAGTTTACTTATGTTCTCTGTTTCTGTCTCTCTCTCCTGGTGGGTCAGGTGGTATAGACCCTGTGCTGCGTGGTCTGCTGCTGTCTCCGGCCAAGCTGCAGACTCCAGGTCAGATGATGGTGGAGGAGCTGACAGAGAGGCTGTTTCAGGCACAGGGAGGGATGCCTCTAGACCTCGGGGCCCTTAACCTCCAGAGGGGCCGGGATCACGGCCTGCCAGGTATCACTTTATACTGAAAGTCGTCTGCTGACATTGGTGCTTGACATTCACACTTGACAGAAATGTACGGAAGCCCAGAGAGCAAATGAGGAAAAACATTGAGGTGATCTGTTTCTAAGTCTGGTCTATGAGTTCAGAACAGGTGAAAAACTGCCTGGATAATCTTTCCAAACACCATATTTTTTTAATTGTGAAAAAAAAAAGTTTTGTCAGGATCATTTTTCTGAGTCAATTTTTTCCCATCTGTGAAAGCAGAAGAAGAAAAAAATTTGCCAGGTGGAGGTTTTTTTTTGTTTGTTTTTTTGTCAGGATCTTTTTTATGTGTTGGTTGTTGTACTGCTTGTTTTAGCCACAGGAGGCTGAAGTGTGCGGCACACATGGGAGAAGTTTCCAGCAGAAAGCTTCCTTCTTTCACGTGTGGTGCACACTTCAGCCTCTTTTGGCCAGAATGAGTAGTACAACAACAAACACTTGGAAAAATGATCCAGACAAAACAATTAAAATCAAATAAAAATCACCTGGCAAAACTTTTTTTTTCACATGTACTTCAGTAATAAACTCAAGACAGAAAACTATTTAGATCAGACTTAGAGAATGGATCACCACCATTTTTTCTTCACACTTCCCTCTCAGGGCCTCCTAACCTTGAAAATAGGGTTACGGTTAAATTTAACTTTAACAATGTAAGAGAACAAACTTGGTTAATAAGTGTTACAGGACAGAAAATAATTGGGCCTTTTTCTCAGCAAATATTTTGACAAGGTGTAGATGAACCTAATAACAATAATGGCTCCATGTCCCAGTAAACCATTCCAGTTGTTGAGTTGCAATTCCACAATTATAATAAGCCTGTTTTGAGTCTGCAGTGTGAGACAATTAAGTATACTCAAAAAATCAGTATGACTGCACTAAATCTGCTTGATTTGTGCTGGTGATGCACATTGTTGTCCCAGCATGCAATGTACACAGGAAAGGACATTCCAGAGGTGCGTCGTCCAATGCCACATGCATCATTTCCTGTTAGTATTAAACGGTACAGGAGACAGTGTGCTGTCTGTCCTCTGTGCATGCTGTATGTATTTGTTTGAAACGGGACATAGTAAGTCAACACTGCCAGCCCTCCGGATCGCAAACACCAAAGGAATGCAGCCATCATTAATGCAGCTAGTTACACTTGTGCTTTTGAGTATCCACTGTGAAGAAAGCCTGTTGATTCATGAACCAGTTCGAGATGTAGGAATGTGTGTTAATTAGCATCCCAGGTGACTACTAGACTAGCAGTAGTTTAAATAAACATAACTTGTCAGTTGAGACAAAAGTTGTTGGTAGTGAACTGATTTATAGTTAACAGGAGACTAGAAATGAATAGAAATAAAGGCTCACCTAACACAGAAATGTGTCATAAAAAGTCATAATTAAGGGTTTTAATTGAGTTAATAGATGACGACCTAAACAAAAGCCTCCCTTAATAAAGGCCCTGCACACCCACATAGATGTTTTCAGTCATTCAGGCTTGCTCAGGTTGAAGCAGGGTGTGGAGCTCTGCTGGGAACTGAAGTCATCAAACTCAGTGTAACAATGGTTGCGCTCCAGCACCCAACTGGCACAACGCCACGTCGAGCCGGTTGGGTGTGGTTTCCACTTAATTTCATGCCGCTTATGATGACATGAAGAGACAGCTCCACGTACACAAAATACTACATGTACCGATGAACACATATATCACACGGCTTGTGGTGGAGTAATCCAAATGGTCCAGTTTATTCTGCCAACACAAGGGTAGAATTAGGAGGACACCAATCATGCACACTTTGTGCCTGCCCACAGTCCTGAAGAGGCATAATCAGGCAAAACAAGGCAAAACACTGACTGGGTGCACCATGGGTAGGCAGCATTTTGCCCCAGAGGTTAATGTTCTATTTCACTGAAGTGTTTGAATCTATTCGAATGTTTGATAGAGGCAGTCTTTGTTCCAGTTAATTGAAACCTTTAAACTCTCGCCATCTGTCCCATCTCCCCTCCTCAGGATACGGCTCGTGGAGAAGGTCCTGCAGCCTTCCTGTTCCCAACACCACAGCAGAGCTGGCTGAAATCCTGAGTAACTTCACTTTGGCTCACAAATTCCAGCTCCTGTACGGGACACCACACAACATCGACGTGTGGGTGGGGGCCATCTCTGAGCCCGCTCTGCCCGGAGGTCGAGTTGGACCGCTCTTGTCCTGCCTGCTGGCGAGACAGTTCAGAGCGCTGAGAGATGGGGACAGGTAAGACTAAATCCTGATGTAAAATTCTGACTGTTATGACGCAAGAAGAGACATCTAACTCTGTCTTTGTCCCACAAGGTTTTGGTGGCAGAGGGAAAGTGTCTTCACCAGAGCCCAGAGGAGACACCTCCACTCCGTCTCTCTGTCCCGCATCATCTGCGACAACAGCCACATCACTCACGTCCCCGCTGACCCGTTCTCTCGCACCGAGAGGCCAGAGGACATGTTGGCCTGTTCACACCCTCTCATCTCCCATCTGGACCTCAGCCCGTGGAAAGAGTCAGACGCAGGTGAGGACGTGGGACAGAAGACTGTGTGATTATCAGGTTTGTTGTTTTCACGTCTCCCTGCCTGATCTCTCTTCCAGATCCCAGCTGTGGTCCGATACCCAGGATTCAATCTGGCTACTCGCTGCTCTGCGACTCTGTGATTCTGTACCAGTGTCACTCTGGCTTCAAGCTGCTGGGGTCGTCATCTGTCAGATGTGATCCAAACAGCCAGCAGTGGAGCCCTGCCCCCCCAACATGTCAAGGTGCGAAGCGTAAAGTAGATCCTGGTGACGAAATTCTTCCTACCAAGAAGGTCCAGTCATTAGCTGCCCTGGAGTTTTCGAGCGAATCACGTGATCTGAATCAAACTTTAAGGACTGCTTGTCCACACTTTTGAAACTTGAGATATAAAGTGGGAAAACTCCCATGTGCTGAGGAAGATCATGTGGTGCAATCAAAAGCTACAACTGTTACTAGTTATCATCAGTTCAGTCAACTCTTTTGTATCGCAGTACTACAATCTCTTCATGTCATAAGATTTCACTGAAAGATGCGCAGTCACTGTGAAGAGCCAATACAACATGCACGTCTCATTGATTTGTTGCAGATATGAATGAGTGTGAGGAACACATGTCTCCCTGCCCACAAAACCTGGAGTGCCTCAATATACCAGGTTCCTTTATTTGCTCAGGTTGGTTCAGATCCTTTGATGACGTCTGCTGCCCACTTCTCTCAAACACTTAACAAACACATAACTTTTAAATTACTACACAGACGATTGTTTCCTCGCTTAGGTTGCTGAGATATTTAAACATGTGCAGCCTGTAAACATCGCTCACTTCTGTTCCTTTATGTTTGTGTGCACTGATCCAGAACCCTCCTCGCTGTCTGTCGTCTCTGTTGTCACTGCGGTGATAGTAGTGATCGGCGGTGTGGCCGCGCTGCTGCTGCTCATGTTTTGTTATCGCAGGTAAGCCACTGAAGATAGACTATTTCCATTTAATGGGCACAATCTGGGTTCAGATTTAGCTGTTAAATACAAATGCTGCAGGACTGTTAACTAGAGTGCCTATAAATTCTGTAGGTGGCCCAAATCATAACACACTTGCATATACATTCATAAATATACTGCAATATGCAGTAATATGTTTATATGCAAGCTGACAGGTAAAATAAACGTTCTAGAAAGTCTTCATTCAGCCCTGAAACAGCAGTTTAAAAGTGAAATATGAATAGCTGAATTTCTCCTTTGCAGATATTTCCCCAAGAAAGAAGAGTTGGTCAATGCTGGATGTTGCCAAGGGAAAAGTTAAGTTAGTAGTTTGGTCAGTTTTTGTTCTAACATTCCTCCTTCCTATTTTATATAAACATTATTTTACTGTCTTCAATATCATCTGTGGGCTTTGTGAGCCTGTTTTTAACTTTCTGTAGTAAATATTTTGTCTTGTTAATTTATAATAGCCATAAACACACTACGGCTGGACAAATTATTATTATTTTTTTTACTTTAATAGGTATCCCTGTTGTTGACCTGTTCATGTGATTGCATGTTTTGTCCTCTGATTACACGTTATGTTACTGACCAGTCTGACGCTGCTCACCTATTAACTACAAGTCAAACTGTTTATTAAGGTCTATTATTAAGGTGGTACTCTGTGTGATGAGGCCATGAAAACAGAACAACAAGCTTACAAAATTGCTTTCAATCCGGAAACTAAAATCTTACTGGAATGTCTGCTCCAAAAACACATTGTCAAGCCCCTCTGAGCAGGATATGGTCTCAGTATCCCTGTGCCTGGTTCCTGCTTACAAGCCAATTAGGCGTCTGTGTGTGTGTTTTGGAGAGTTTTGTATCAGGGAGCCAGGCGGTTCCTAGCAATGATCTTAATCTAAAGCCAAATCAGTGTTGTGCCCTGACAGAAATAGGTCTTTGTGCCATCTGGTTGTACTAGGTTAGAATGAATTACAGTGATGAGTCATTGTTCCCAAATTTCAGTCTAAACTTTACAAAAGGCCACAAAAACTGATGAAACAGTCAAACCAACTAATGCATTTACCTGCTATCAGATTTTGTTCAAACAAGATTTATAAAACACAGGCAGTACAAAGGTGATGGAGTCAGGCTACAATGCCTCGTCTTTAATGGAGTGTTGATACTGGAAGACACATTATTTATCAGTACACTGAGGTTAGGAACCTCAAAGCCCTAAATAAGGCTAAGAAGCAGTTATTGCACTTTCTGACAAAATATTCTTCATTTTTACCTTCAAGAGACCACTTTCTGTAAAAACTGTCTGTTACTAAGAATAAATCTATACTATGAGGTACAACCCATATACATTGCATAATATGGCTATGTACTGCATTCATGCAAGGTCATTTATGGCTTTTACTGTATGTACATACTGTTCATTGCAGATGTGCAAAACTACAGTTGTGCATATTGCAATCACTTTATTAAAGCTTGTTCGTTTTCTGACTATACTGTAAAACTGTCACTACGTTGACGTGGATGTGTCATAACTAATTCATGAATATAATATATGGTTATGATGTACGGGCCAGGCTAACATGAAGCTGTTTCCTTTGTGTTTTTATATGAGGCATCTAGAACAGGTAGTGCAGGAGTGCATCAACTGCTGAGACAAAAGGTTTTGGCTGCGTATTTGAGCCAATATCTGAAAGTAACAATGTGAGCATTATAGTTATGCAAAAAAAAAAGAAGAAGACAATTCAAAGAATTGTTTTGGTGAAACTACATGAATATTGTCAATCTCACAATAGAACTATTACATTACATAGTTATATACGTATGTAATACTTGAGGTAAGAGACCAACTAAACTCTCTAGACTGCTTGCATCCTGCGTTGAGCTCATCTTTTCATCAGGCTAACGCCTGAACGATGACACATAAAATCTACTGTAATAACGCGAGCAGTTGTGTGAACTCCTCCGGGGAGGTTCAGAAACAGAAACAATTCTTCTCACCAATGAAGAGAATTACTGGAGGCCTGCAGTACAGCATGTTACTTTTACTTCTTTCTGGCTGTGCTGGTTTAATTCTTTGTTTTTTTGCATAAAAGTGGCATATGAACAGTTTCTGCTTCCCTTGTTGATTGACCTCTGCTGCAGCACTAAAATGCCGTACAACCTCTGCTACTAAACTGATTCAAGACCTCTTTGTTACCACAGTTTAACCCTGACTTGGACTTGAGTAATCCAGGTCCTGGGATGCTGTCCTCTCTGATGTTTCAGTGAGCCTTCAGCTGCTCTAACCCTGGTCAGTGAGGTAGAAACCCAACTTAGCCACAGTCATCTCTCTGCGGAGACGCATCACCTCCCAGAACATCTGCTCCGCTGGACAATGAGACAAAGACAACAAAAGATACGACATGTCAGCTACCTGAATGAAACACTTGTCGGCAAAACAAGAAGCATAAGAAGCTAACAGACTCAAAATGAAGAAAAATGCCACAAAAACTTCCATAATATTTCAAATACAAACACAAGTTAGTGTTAACTTACCATCGTGTCTCACCAGGCCCTGCTGGATGTAGCGGATATAAGTAAAAAAATTGCATACAGCCGTGATCTAGAAAGGTGAAATAAGATCACACGTAGGAACAGTTAACAGTACTAAGAGCAGGGTATCCAGTGAAGATGACAGAAATAAAGTTATAGTTACCCGTGCTCTGCTGGAAGGAGAGATGTAATAGTAGCTCCCCTTGTCGCCAAGTTTAATTCGATGTCGGCAGAGCCGCGACATGCCGCTTAAGGCACATTTTCTACATACAAACAGAGAATGATCAGTTACATCCCATCAGGTATTATCAATGAAACCTAGGTATCCTAACTTCAAACAAGGACTGCACAAGTGAGAACACACAGAAGAGCAGTGCACAATTAGACACAGTTAGTCACAGGAGGACGAAAAGGTTCAAGGTTTCATTAACATACACCCAGACACATGCAGATGATTAATTTACAGATTTTCAGACATCTCGATAGGCAGACTTGATTTCATGCTACAGTTATTTGTGTTAGTGATATGCTGAACGGGTGATTGGTTCCTGAGAGGACTTACGTCTCTATTGCTGCCCTAATGCCACTGGAAGAAAAAGATTTTTTAATCAGACAGTGATTAGAAATGTGCCCTTTTGATTCACCTCCTCTGTGGTAAGACAGTGAAAAACCTCCAGCTATCATTCAGCATGAGAGAAGAAACCAAAACCAAATAAGAGTGGATTTTCAGTGTTGACTTAGCCATTGTTTAGCAGTGAATGGGGAAAGAGAAGTCAGGATGACAGCTGATATGCAAACATGATAACTCACTTAGGGCCACCACACTCTACAGCTGAGGCTTTAACCATCGGCAGCGCTGACATGGCCACAGGTTCGATAGTCAAAGAGTTGTTTTCCACTGCACTCTGCACCAGCTGCGACAGCTGTGGAAAAGAATGATCAATAATATTAACATAACCTCAAACGCTGAAACAGGACATATGCCGTGGTGCAGTGTTAATGCAAAGAAGCAGAGAGAGATTCTGACCTCGGATCTCGTGAAGGAGAGGCAGGGTCCGATGTCTTCTCTGTAGATGCGACTCAGGAAGGCAGATGAGCGCTCCAGACTTGGATTTTCTTTCCACATCAAAAACTCTGCATACAGAACGGAGTCCACCTGCAGAGACAAAACAGACCATGACACTGACTTATTAAAGTGCCTATCTGATGTGTCAACTGGATGCAGCTATAGCTACTACCCCTGAATTTTCAGAACCCTCTGTTAAATTACAGAAGCTTGGAGGTGACGAGATTAAAAATTCACATTTTCGAAATAGAGACAGACAGAGACAGCAGAACTGGCTGAACAGACCCAATCAATATAATGTAATGCAAAATCATCTGGTAAAGATTTGGTTTTTACTTTTTAGCTTGAGAATGATAGACTTTAACTATGTTTAACATCTGAAAAGTCTTAAACCTACACACATCATCTGACAAAAAGATAGTTATTTAAACACTTGAATATCCAGATGGTCTCTGGATTCACCACTACATACGTACATTAAAAACAACTAAGACATCAGAAAACATGACTTGAAATGACATTGGTGTAATTGCAAAACAAGACTAAGGGTCTACCGCCTCACTGTGAGGCTGCACTGAGGCACAGCAGTGCTTTGAGCTGAACGCTAACATTAGCGTCCTACCATGCTCACAATGACAATGTTAACACATTGAAGCGGCTACCTCTAAAAATTGACGCCAACATTGAAACGCCAAAAGCTACATGACCACTTAAAACAGGCTCCAGATGTTCACAGCTCGTTACAAACTGTATCTATACCTAATTTCCCTGTTCCCGGTTATAACTCACTCATATAGTTATGCATACTTATGGACATGGCTGCTCTGAGTGACAGCTAGCCACTAGGTTTCAGTAACCAGGGTTCATTCTGCCCAATAAACAATCCAAAATCCAAAGACTCATCAGCCATGATCAATAATGACAAGGAAAACAGTCCAGTACAGTGCTACAGTCCAGTAAAAACATCTCGCGTTAGAAGAATCCAGTCTTTCCCAAACCAGGCAGAAGCCATAAATATTGCTGAGCTTTGACATTATTTTGTCAGCACAAATAAATACTTGACAAGTTCAAACACTGAAACAGACTGCTGAAAATATCAGGTCCATGTCCCTCTTATTTATTTGCTCATTATCTATCATATCTTGCTTTTTTAACTGATGCTTCTTACTATTACACCACCACACAATTACCTTGCTGCTGTCACACTGCAGCACTGTGAGATTAATAAAGGATTATCTTATTTTATCTCACAGCCACACTGAAAACAGAGACAACAAGAGAATAAGGGATAATACTTTTCCCCAGGAGAGATGGTTTATTATTATCACTTTGTGCTTTAAAGCATGAAAAAACTTGCTCAATCAGTCCCATAAAAGGACACAACTTTACAAAACAGATCCATCTGCCAGTGGAAGTCTGAAAGACTTCTCAGGCCTAGACAAAGGGATGCAGTTACCTGTCTGCCGTCAGTGCCTAGCCCCTCCCCCCGCTCCTGCCAATAATGGTCAAAGGTCACACTGAGAGACTGGCCAGGGACCAGGCAGAGTATCAGAGAGAGCAGAGCAGGAACAGCAGGCTGAGAGGGGAAGAAACACCAGAGACAGAGAGGAAGAAGAACAAGTCAGGGAGAGGTTAGTACTGAAAGAAAAGAAAAAGCAGAGAGCTGGGCTCAAGGAATGAGATATGAATGACTGGAAACAAGACCCAGGAGTAGAAACAGAGTCTTAAGTTGCACAAGCACACTTTAAGGAGAAGAGAGGCAAATATGCAAACTTCATCCAGGCTACCTCTCGGTCCTCTTTGGCCACAGGCTGAATGGAAACAGAGGATGGTTCTGGTTTTCCAAGTGAAGAAGGAAAGGGACCACTCGCGCTCTTGTTGCGGATGTGGCCCCCGACGTGTTTGTGCGCTCCCCTGGTTCCTGCCGACTGCAGCTGTGGATGCAGCTGGCGGTTTGGTGAAGAAGGCGTTGATGTTAACACCAGAGTCTTGAGCGCCGTCACCTCTGCTTGCAGAACATCAATCTGGAAGCCAGATGCAGAAAAAAAATGGAGAAAAAAAACTGACAATGCTGAAAGTCTGATGATCGGAGGAAAATCAATAACTTTGACAAATGTGCTATTTATGCCGTTTTATTGTTGACATCAAATGAATAAAAGAAACATACTTAAAATAACAGCTAATTTTAAAGGCTGATTAGAGTGCAATTCAGAAATAGCTTAGGAACTATGAAGGAATGTTAATGGGGCAAAGGGTCACAATAACCATCAATCATCACCTGCTGAAGTAAGAAACCTCAACAAACTAGTCCACACACCTTTCCCTGAGCCTCCTTCAGCTGTTTCTCTGCTGCTGCTCGCTTGACGTTAGCTTCACGCACCATCTTGTGAGCTTCCTGTTGTGACGATGGAAACATTAACATGAGATTAAAACACAAAGCTGGAGATATCTGTGGTCTTTAAAAAGGGGCTCAGCAGTTGATTATTACTAATGATGACTGCTAAATCTGTTTGAAAAAGTAAAACGAATACTTGGGGCACCAAAGCAATCTGAAAAGACAACATAAACAATATCACTTCATTAAATAGCCCTTCTATCCCTCTTTATTTTTATTTTATGTCATTCTGTTAATCTTGCCTTGAGTTTTTAGGTTAGGTCTTTGTATAAGCTCTTCTCCATCACAAGATTTTGTTAACTTTAAATTTATACATATCTGAGTATATGTAGGTAAAGGTGTGTTAATATATATGCGTGTCAATATCATATCTTTTATAATAAAATCATTTTCATCGTAAATTGAGTATATCTGGGTTCTAAACAATCAGACAAAATTAGACATCTGGGAAATTGTGATGCACATTTTTCAGTATTTTCTGAAGTTTTATAATTATAAAAAAATATAATTGCAGCTCTGGGGCCAGAAAACCAAAACAATAAGCTACCAGAGGCTAAAACACTTCGTGGAGCTGATGGGAACTAAAGAGTCTGGTGATAATTCTCTGTGGGCTTGTCAGTATGAGCGAGTATGTAATAAATTGATCTGTTGTTTAAATCATAAAGTATTGATGTGTGCAGATTTAAACCATTCCAGCTGTTGCTTCCATATAGTAAAAAAGCTGTAACATTACAGTATGCTGCCAATAAATGTTTTCACTGCAATGCAAATTGTGATTTTGAAGACTCGTAACGAATCACAGTGTATCGTCACTCGTAATCAGGGTCAAAAACACGTGTCAAAATTACAGTGCACTCAGCAGAGAGCAATGATTACTGCTTACCTCAAACAGACTGGCAGTCAGCTCCTCCAGCTCCTGCTCCAGCTGATTCCTGACTTGCGACAGACGCTCACACTCCTTGTCCTTCAGTTTCAGTTCCTGAGACGTGAAGGAGAAACAGTCACAACCACATTTAACAAGGAAGGCCAGTTGCATTGTCAACGTTTTTTCAGGTCACGCAACGCTTTGTGTGTGTCAGCATAAAGTAGGTTACAACACCTTCTTTGCAGCGTCCAGCTGTTCCCTAAGGATCTCTGACCCCTTTTCTCTGATCTCCAGCGAGGAGCTTCGAAGCCGGGAGAGGTCGCCATGGTCTCTGCCTGAGGTGGGCACAGCCTCGCCTCCTCCCTCCACTCTGGATTCTGGCTCTGGATCCAGATCTACTAATCTTCACACAAGCAGAAGTATAATCAGTCCTGTTAGTGAGGGGACATAAAGATTTAATGTTCTCGCCTACATGTTGTGTTTATGTTTAATATTATACATTGTCCCTTACAAATAAAGCCATTTTAAAGTTTTTCATGTTGATGATTCACAAATGCATACACAGTAAGTGACCCTAATGAGGAGCATGAAACCATTAAGTCATTATTTTCCTGTAGGACTGGGCGATATGGATACAACTGATATGACTATTATCATAAAAATCTTTTACAAACACTGATTCAGTTGTTTATTAGGTGCACCTTGCTAAACAAACAATTCAACATTAATTTTATACTGTCCAGTTTTAGTGAGGGTGTGGCTTTGTGTTATACTTCAAGTATTTCTACTGTTTTTTCGACCTCCTTTATAGTCAGACTTTTAACAAAAACTGGTACATCTGCAATAAGTTAAAATCAGCTCACCAGCCCAGAAAGTTAATTGCTGTATAAGGTAGGATTTATTGCTAGTTATACCTAATTAACTGGCAACTCAGTGTATATTATTTAGTATATGTCAAGGAAGAGGATGCAAAATCTATTAGATAAACAATATAAATGCTCAAAACATCTGGCTCTTCTGACATTTCAGTCCGAACTTCATCCAAAAGTTTCCCTCAGTTTTCAAACAATATTTACTTCTACTTCTATTGATACTGATATACAGATTTTTCACTGAGTCACAGCTAACTAAATGATACCTGTGTGAAATCACTGAAGTTACAGACACTTGAGGGACCCCGGAGCACAGCTTTAAACCCTCTGCTACTTCATTATTAATCCAAACATTTAATTTTCATCAAATGTTGTGTCGTATTTCCACCAAGTTATAACGCTCATGCTGAAAGCAGCAAACAAAAAACAGAAAAACTTGAACCAGGAGTTTTAGCTAAAGCTAGCTGGTAGTCGTTAGCTAACAGTGAACGATACAACTTTTTTAATACGATACCAAGAGGTTTTCCCTCAGTGTCCGCCCTTACCCTGTCAGTGTCCAGGACCGCAGATAAACCTCCCACCCTGTCTGTGTATCTGTCAGCTGCTCCCCTCCACCGTTCTTCTGTTGTTTTTGTTGTTGTTGTTAAATTAACAAATATTGTGCTAACTGTGCTAACGTTAGCTAGGTTCAAACAAATCTCAGCCGTTTTGAATCAGTCAGCGGAGGAATGCGGACGCTGACGTAGACAACAACAGCGGCGGCAGCGGCAGCGGCGGTCTAATGGTGACAAAAGGTGATGAAGTTAAAGTGTAACGACGAGTTGGTTTAACGTTACACTCTTCCAGCCATGATGTTCGCTGTTTTTCTTCTCGTCCCCGTGGTTTTCCAGGCAAGAAAACGAGCGTCTCTGCTCTGTTTCTGCCTCTTTCTCACAAGTCACATGACAGCGCATCCACTCCCAACGCCCTCAGCCAAAACCCTGCGGGAGCCACCGCACATTCCGCAAGCATCCAGCATGGATCTGATTACTCACTGCTGCAGCATGTATCTGATTACTCCACTGTTGCGTTATTTATCTGATTACTCCACTGCTGCACTATGTATCTGATTACTCCACTGCTGCGGCATGTATCTGATTACTCCACTGCAGCAGTATTTATCTGATCACTCCACTGCTACAACATGTATCTGATTACTCCACTGCTGCAGCATGTATCTGATTACTCCACTGCCACGGCATGTGTCTGATTACTCCACTGCTGCAGTATTTATCTGATCACTCCACTGCTGCAACATGTATCTGATTACTCCACTGCTGCAGCATGTATCTGATTACTCCATTGCAGTGGCATGTATCTGATTACTCCACTGCTGCAGCATTTATCTGATTACTCCACTGCTGTGGCATGTATCCGATCTTTGTATATCATGATCAATATCAAGTCAGTCTCTAGAAATCACACAGTGTATCAAACTCTCATAATACAGTAATTCATCCCCCTGCTCATTCTGCAATACACTTTATTCACCATAAAAATTCACCATAAAAAGCACATCAGTGGGCACTCTTTGCAAGGGACCTTTGTTGCATATCTTCCTTCTTGCATCTCTTTCTCTGCCCTCATTTCCTGTCAGCTCTGTACTGTACTCTCTACTAAAGCCAAAAATTAAAACCAAAACAAGTCCCAATTTGACCCTGCACTTTGCCCACAGACTGAAAACATGCCTGAATGTGCTCTTCTGTCTTTGAATATGTCGCTGGTACCAGACGAGGTTCCTCTCTTTAAGTACATTTGTCTGATGGCTGTTTTGCAGACTAAGACTTGACATGCAAAACATGCCTTACATAATATTCTGCAACTAGTGGCTAAATATAGACTATTGTTTGCTCGTTTACATATGTAATCACTGACTTGCCCACCTAACTGCTACCTTGAAGAGACAGTTTGTGTTTTGGGGGGTTGTACGATGTAGCTATCAATAATCAGTGTATTATCTACAGTAAACAGTGGTCAGCCGGACCCCAGTTTGGAGAACCCTCAGTTTAACTGTGCTTTTAAATTTTCCACCAGACAGCCCTTTCTGGCAGCAAACTGCCGCCAATACATCCATCTATGCTCTCTCCAAGGCCACCAGACTCCTTTGGCAAAAACAGTCATTTTACCTCGCAGGTCACAGGAGTTGCTGGTCTATTGCTACATAGATCATTGAGTTTGTTTGTGTGACTTCTGTGTTTTAAAGAGTCAGTTCAGATTTACCGAGTTCACACATTAACACAAACTAACTAACCGGTCAAGGCAGCAGTGGACTGGCAACTATTGTGTTCTGAAAGGTAAAATGACTGTTTTTGTCAAAGGAGTATGGTGGCCTTGGAGAGAGCAATATAATGGCTTCAGTTTCTTGTCGTAGACGGGCTGTCTGATGGCAAGGTAAAGCAGTGAAAACATTCTAAATAAAGCGTTTGCCTAAAGTTATATTAATTTTATATGTTTTTATGTGACTAAAATGCATTTTGCTGCATGCCCCATTTACAGCAGTGCATTGCTCAGCTTCCCACACTGGTACTCCTGCTGCTTCCCCAAACTGTGGCCATGCTGACTACCACCTATTGTAGGTAATACACTGACTGTACTTCATACAGCCCCACTTCAAATAAACCAAAGCATCCCTTTAATGTGATGGTCACAGGTGAAAACATCAGCAATCCTAAAGGAACATTCTTCAGTGTGCAGCAATTGTGGCAGAGACCACTGTGTTAACCTTTAGGGAGTTAATCAGTAGTGAAATGATCTAACACTAAACTTCAGGAGGAGTGTTTGCAGGAAACATCCTCACGATTACTCCACACAGGTGTTATCAAACTCATCTTTCTTTCCCCAGTGCTTCAGGTTTTCGCACTTACCTTCCAACAATGCAGCCTTTCCCCTCAGTTTCCCTGCTGGACTCGTGCCTGGCTCCCAGGACATCAGGTGTGCCGAAAAAGACTGTCGAGGAATATACTGCTATTCCAGACCTCCCTGCTCTGAGGACTTCATATCCGGGGCTGGATGTTGTTGAAGATGGCGGAGAAGAGGAAATCCGGACGCTGTGAATTCCCTCAAAAGCATCCATGTCTCTCTCAGGCAGTGCAGAGGCTCATCAGGAACTACTGGATAGCTCCACTCAGGTTACATCCAGTGTGTTAAATTCTTTTCGTGGCATATAATGATCCTGGTGCCTGTGGGTGTCAAGCACCTACAATTCACAAAAGAAAGTTACATACAGCAACTTAGTAGCTCATGAAGGTTCCCCCAGAGCCTTCCAGTGGTCAGTGGACGAGCTGTGACCTCTACAGTGTTTAAGATATAACTTACACACCTCTTTCCTCTCTGAATACTGCAGAGCTGGAGGACGTCGGGCTCTTTTCTTTGCTGGCTGTCATGCTAAAGGAATTTGTTTCTTTGAGATATCCAGTGCAAACATAACTTCAGCCCTAGTTAACAAACAGTATCACACACATGCTAGACTTACACTCAACCTGGATGACTTAAAGAGAAAACAATAAGGAATATACTCACAAAAGTGTTCAGACTGATCTCTGGTTGTTGCCAGTGCATCAAAAATCAGTGAAAAGTGCTGGAACTGTGCTTTGATAATCTCAAGATTGAGAGTTCAGCAGGTTGAAGTCAGCCTGCACTTCGCCCTGCTGTTGGTCTCCTGGTTAGACAGGAAGGGTTAATCACTAACACCTCCCGGGCCAGTTAGAGCCCGGCTGTGCACATTTCTTCCAGCAGAGGGGCGACGCACAGCCTCACCTGATCAAGAGTTTTCCATTGACCAAACACTGACTGATGCTTCAAACAGAAAATAATCGATTCTCCCTCTGGAAGTTCACTGAAATCAAGAAATGAGAACGTGCTCAGAGGTGTGTGTTTGTGATTCGGTAAAAAGGCAGAGAGAAATGTGTTGAGCTGTGAAGAAAATGGTGAGGCGGGCTGCTGAAATTAGTCATAATTCCAAAATCTGAACAAAACAACTCAGCGCTCATGCCTTTAACAGTGTGGGTGCTTCAGATTAACCGGACCCGGCCTCACAATGCAGCTTTGTTGCTGAAACAGATTAACACATCAAGTGACCGGAGGTGTAGGAGTCCCTTGCACTCTTTTTCTTTCCTGCTTCCCTTTCTACAACATTCTCCACAGACGCTGCCGCCACACATCTCGAGCCACAGCGAGAACGATGGCCAGACACTTTCATATTGTGTGGTAAGTAACCACAACTTCACAGCCTTGTGTTTTGGGACCCTCTTATATTGTTTTTGCCTGTTGTAGCCCTGCAAACACCTCTTCGAGTGTAGTGGCATGTTTCAGATCAATAAAATGAGAACAATTATTATTTTAAATGATTATTCAAGTGTATAGAGGATGGAAAATCTGTTTAGTATGGGACTGTGAAAACTCTACTTTGTTCCCCAGCACAGTACAGGTGTAGAAATCCATACAACAGAGAATGAATGTGAAAAGACCAACCCTGTTGTGTTGTTTCACTGCATCATTTCAGATATGTGACCAAATTGGCCTCATGAGATCCAGGCCGGTCGCTGACGCTGAACTCGGACAAACCGCAGAGAACATCACACTGGTTTCCTTCATGTCACGCCACAGTCCACCAGCAAGTTGGCCAGCAAGCAGCAGCGATGACAGTAACGTACTCTCGCAGGGTTGCTGATGCAGGTCTGGGGACCTTCTTTAACCTGCTTCTGCGATGGAAGGGCAGCATCTATAAACTGCTCTACAGAGAGCTCATCATCTTCACTCTTCTCTACTCCTTCTTCAGTATCGTTTATAGGTACTCTCCTTGAGAAAACTCTGTGAACTTTGTTATTAATTACTGAGGAATTATCACGGATGTATATACTAAGCAGGATCTACAGCTGAAATAGAAAGTTGTTAATTTTCTCTGGTGGACAAACTTTGCAACAGAGACACTTTTTATCTGGCTTTTCTCTATTGGAATTTCCTGCTACTTATCGACTGACATATTTGCCGATACTGAAGTATCTTTGGAGAGCCAGTTTCAAGGCAGATATTAGGTTTTCACTGATTTATCAGCTCTAATTCTGATATTTACAAAGGACCACTGGAGGGTTTTTAGGGGCCTTTGGGGGGTATATAGTTTAGGGATTGTAATTGTAATTGTGTGTAAGATTTGGGGGGTGTCTACTGGCAGAATGTGGTACAAATGTAATATAATATTGATAGTTATGTCTTCATTGGGGTGTAATCACCCGAAATAAAAAAAATCCTGTTTTACATGAAAAGGATAATCTCAAAACAAGAAACTTTCCATATTATAATGTTGAGCAAGTATTTTCTGTCATGATGGGAGCAGTGTGCTGCCATATCTTGGTGCACGTTCTTGTCACTACCTTTGTTTTAGCTGTAAGGGACTCAAAGGATGTTTCCTGCACCAGGTTTGTGTTAAATGATGAGCAGAGGAGGCTGTTTGAGAAGCTGTCGATATACTGTGACCGCTATGCGGAGCTCATCCCTGTGTCATTTGTTCTGGGTAAGTTGAGGCTGATCATTTCCATCAATCCAAACATGGGCAATAGATGTGCATAAATCTAAATCTCAGTCTAAGAGCTGGAAACCATCACAAAAGGTCGGTATGTAAATTCTTTACGTTTTTTTACCAGGGTTCTATGTCACCTTGGTCGTGTCCCGTTGGTGGGGCCAGTTTGAGAACGTCCCCTGGCCGGACCGCTTGGCAGCATTAGTGGGTGGTCATGTCCGTGGAGCTGACGAGGCCTCCAGGCTGACCCGACGAACCCTGATGCGATACGCCAACCTCTCTGGCGTGCTCATCTACCGCTCCGTCAGCACTGCCGTCTACAAGAGGTTTCCCACCATGGGCCATCTGGTGCAGGCAGGTACGATGTGGCGCTGAAATCACCAAAACTCACTGTCGTTGGTGCTGCCAGTCTTATCACATACAACACAAAGCTGCCGGCTCTGTTTGCACGTTTTAATAGTCCCGAAGAAACTGTGTGAAGTGGTGGTTTTGGACCAGGTTCAGACTCAAACATCACTGCTTTCATTCCCATGCTGTGTTTGTGCCTCTCAGGTTTGATGACCTCCGAGGAGCTGAGGCACCTGGAGGACTTGCCCTCTCCTCACAACAAGTTCTGGGTTCCCTGCATGTGGTTCGTCAGCCTGGCTCTGAGGGCTCGGACCGAGGGTCGCATCAATAACGACGTGGCGCTCACAGCCATTCTCACTGTAGGTCTTCCATGTGTCATCTGTCTGCAGGCCAAACAAGCCTGAACATCTTCACTTTGTGGCAGTTTTAGCTCTGAAATACTGTTTTTAAATGGCTTTCCTGTCCTGCTTTTTTTCTTCTCTGTTCAGGAGTTGAATAGTTTACGGGCAAAGTGCATGAAGCTGTACGGTTATGACTGGATCAGCCTGCCTCTTGTCTATACTCAGGTTCTGTTGATATGCTGTGTGTAACTGCCTTGATGGTACAAGAAATGCACCTAATAGTTTGCATTTAACAATAAATGTGCACTGATTACATCTAGGAAACGCTGAGTGATGCTGAGCCAATATTAGACTACTTATAGTCTATAAAGAACGTGATTTAGAATAATCCTGTACCTGAAACGATTCTCTCAGTTTGATTGAAGTTAGTCATTTGATTTAGTAAAACATGAAAAAAAAAACCCAATGCAAACACTTTTTTTGAGACTTTCCTCTCAGAGGTAATTTTAAACATATCCAGACTTGACTGGTGTCTTCTAACCAGGTGGTGACAGTGGCGGTCTACAGCTTCTTCCTGGCTTGTCTGATTGGTCGTCAGTTCTTGGATCCAGCTCAGGGGTACCCTGGTCATGATGTGGACTTCTACCTGCCTGTTTTCACCCTGCTGCAGTTTTTCTTCTATGTCGGTTGGCTGAAGGTGATGAACGATGATTCATTTTAGTCACGCTGATGCTGCTGTTGACATGACATGCTTTGTCCCTTTCTGAGCTGTCTTTTCTGTTCATGGTCTCAGGTGGCTGAACAGCTCATAAATCCTTTTGGTGAAGACGATGATGACTTTGAAACCAACTGGCTTGTTGATCGCAATTTACAGGTTTGGACTGAAAGCAAACTATTTGCAGTTTTTTTCTTCAGCCATGGACAGAGGCCAAATTGTTCTACTTGCTGTGGTTTCTGTCGTCTCCCAGGTGTCCCTGTTGTCTGTGGATGAGATGTACGACAGCCTGCCGGTGGTTGAGAGGGACATGTACTGGAATGAGTCTGAACCTCAGCCTCCCTACACTGCTGCCAGTGCTGAACACCGCAAACCCTCCTTCATGGGCTCAGCCCTGGATATCAGGTGCAGTAAAGTTTTAATTTGTGTAGGACAATTCTTAAATACTCCACCTACAGGAGAGGGACCAAGTGTGCACATCCAGGCAAAGATATTCAGGTGCGAGATAAAAACATTACTGCAGACACAAAGGAGAAAGGTCTGCACACTGTTAGGCTTCAAATAAATAGTTTATTTCTCTTTTAGAGGCAGGCAACATTTCAATCTGTACGATCTTCCTCAGGCATGCGTCAAAGAAAAAACATTGTTAGAAAACACTGGTAATGTTATAGGTGTGCTCGGTGCACACAATGTAACGTCACCTTTCAGTGCCATTTTTTTAGTCACAAACACATTCTGGTAAACAGCTCAAAGCAAAATATGTCATTACAGGCAACACCAAAACCGTTATTTAGGTCATCAAATGGTCATGTGGCCTTGCTTATATTGGAAATACTCATAAAAACTCCCATTGCTGAACACAGAAGCAGCATGAGGCTAAACAAGCAAAAATGAAGTTTGTTTTTACTTGTGATACAGATGTCCTTCCTCCTGATGAAACTTGTTGAGACAGGCAGGTCTATCATTGATATGTGTTTATGTGTGTGTCTACTCTTCTTTCTCCCTCTCTTCCACAAACCTTTGTCTATAGGCCATTTTCGTAGCCTGTTCACAACACTTGTCGTCTTCTTATTACTTTTTCACATAATGCCCACCATGTGTTTTCAGGTGCTGTCATATTAATACTGTATTTTAAAACTTTTTTTCTGGATATTTTGGAATATTGTGATCACCGTCTTGTGGTATTTTAGTTGATTACTGCCTTGACAAGAAATGACTGTTTTCTCTTTGACGTTTGCCTAAGGAAGATCCTTCAGATCGAAATGTTGCCTGTCTCTAAGAGAGAAATAAACGATTTATTTTGAGCGTAACAGTGTGCAGAACTTTGTCGTTTGTGCCTAAATACTCCAGCTAACCATCACTTAACTCTGTTTGATCTAGTGTTCCTAAAGAGGAGATGGAGTTTCAGTCCAATCTGGAGCAAATCAAAGAACATGAGGAAGCCAACTACTCCACCCCGCTGATTGGGGGGCTGGGTCGTCTTCTCGGTGTCCAGTCCCCCAACTTTCATCGCTCCTCCCGGGTATCTCTGCTGCGCCGCCGCCCTGGAGCTCCACTAAGCCGCTTCCCTCTGTACCTGCACCCAGAGACGCCATCAACTCCAAGTCTAGTCCGCCAGCCTTTGAGCCAAGACCGAGATCCAGACTACGCCTTCTCCACTATGCCCCTGTATGAGAGACCGGGTTTCTACAGCTGCCCACAAACACCAATCCACTGTGTGCCCCCTGCGGTGGCCCGCCCTCGACCTGCCCGGCGAACTCAGAACGAGTGGGACCGCAGCTGCAGCTCCCTCGCTCCTCCAATGGTGGGCTCGCAGTTGCTGCCTCCTGACACCCCCAACCATGTCCCCCCACCGCCATCCTCTGCTTTCCCTTGGCTGAGTGAGGATGGTGACATCCCGAATGCCCCAACCTTCTCCTTCCCCGACCCTCCACCTGAACTCTGCCCAATATCTAAACTCAGACCAGGACACGGCCTGCTTTCTCGCCGCCCTCCTCCCCCCCGTCTAACCCTGGACACCCTCCCCTCAGCAGAGAGTCAGCCTGGACCCCCAAGTGCTCGGGCAGCAGGAAGCGGAGGAGAAAGGGTGTTCTCGTTCACTCCTCCCTCTCGCACAGCGGCAGCAAATCCCAGTAATCCCAACAGCAGCTCTAGCAGCATTAATGCAACAAGCACCAACAGCGCTGGCACAACAGGAAGTCTGTGCAACGGTACAAGTCACAGTAATTTTAGTAACCATGGGAACTTCAGCGCTAACATGAGGACAAGCAACGGGGGCACCAACGGCGGGCTGAGCAATAATATGAACACAGTCTCCACTTCAGTGTCATCACAGCAAGAAACAAATCAGCAAAACTCACCCAATGATTCAGGGATCTCATTGGCTGAGGGGGACCTGCTGGGCGTTCTGGTGGACGGTGGGGTGAACAAGGCGACAGGAGGGAGGGAGCAGGACTGAGAAAAGAAGGTGTGACGGACTGTTTTGTATCACACGTGGCATTCAAAATGTTTCACACAAACAGGCACTGGTCTGTGTTCCATCTGAAGTGAATTACAATCATCTGAAGCCTGACACACAAATGGAAAGTATTTCTTGCAAACACTGAGTTAATCTCTACTTCCTCATAAGATCTTATAGAACAATTAACCTACTTGTGACGCAAAAGCACCTTATGAGATTTAACCATCAACATGTGAAGGACAAGTATGAAACACTCTCCAGTTTCCTACAAAACTCAGCGACAAGCCAAAATAAGTCTATTCTAAAACAAACTAGTCTTCTGAGCTTTGTTCCCATCACATACTCTTTAATAAATATTAAGTATCATGTGTGATGTTTCTTTTGTCATTTTGTTTCAGATGTTTAAATAAAAAAAAAGTTGAAATAATTTATTACTATTTTATTATTCAAGGAAACTCTATGTACATTTGAGCTTCAATTCACAAATACAAATATTCCAGCCATATTATATAAAGCAACTGCAGAGGAATGCAATTTATAACCTGAAGAGACAGCTGAGGAAACACTTTCACTTGCTTATCAGTGTGATCAGAGAACCTTAAATTATTTATTTAACAGCAGTTAACCCACAAATGCATGAGGGATGCCACTTAAAGCTGAACTAAACTAAAAGGAAACAAATGGAGGGTTAAGTGGGACATAATTTAAACCACAGTAAGTTAGATAAGATTCACCAACTTCACTAACACCAGTTAAATTACTGAAACTGACAAACACGATTCGTAGAAAGTTTTTAAATTATAATGAAATATTAATTAAATGTATTAGATTGTTATTAATCAGGTGATTCATGTGTGTACAAATTAATTCCAAGATGCTTCTCTAACAAAAGATGAAACTAAAAGTCAACACAGGGTTGAAGATACTAAAATGATGTTCACCCTCATTGGTCTGAGGACTCTCATTGCTTTAATATCCTTAATAACACAATCTCTGCAGGAACAATGTAGGGTGCAAACACAATACGAGGACATCAGAATGGAGATATCATTAAATTTAAGCCTGGACAGAAAAACGAGGGATGCTAAATCAGGAGACAAATGTGGATCATGTGTGAAAGATATGATTGCAGTACATTCACTCTCACAACAAAAGGAATCAAGTAAAAAAAATGCAAATTATTCTGCAAATCCACTTACAAAAGAATTAACACATAAAAATATTACGAGACTGAATTTTCTACTTCCATGTCATTTTGTGTACTACTATAAAATCATTTAAAACATTCCAATATCAAAGTCCAGCTTCAATATAACCAATAATGCAAATGAGTCTGCAAAATCTCATCGGGCATGGACCAAAATGCCTCTGGACGCGACTGGATAGACGTACAACCAATCAGAGCAATGAAACATGTCATGTAGTGCTGAGTGATGGAAAAATGTAAACAGGCTACAGTGTATAGAGATGAGCTGTGATGGTGTAGCATTAATATGTTTGTGAACATACATACATGTTATTTTGGTGACTAAATAACTAATTAGGTACAAAAAGTTTTAGAATTGGTCAAGTTGATCGCCTCAGCCAGGAGCCGCACAACAGACTTTAATTGCACCTAGCGAAGTATGTCCACTAAAAGTGCTTGTTTTTGCCACTGACAGGCTCAGATTGCTGTTGCCTGACAACACTGAGGACAGGAGTAGGCCGAGTAAGATACTTTCTGTTTAAACAGAAACCGCGGTTATATTGCTCACCTCAAAGCCACCAAACACCATTGACAAAAGCCGTAATTTCACCTCGCAGATCATCATAATGTGAAAATATTATGGCTCTATACGCTGTCTTTCCATGCTGCCTCTTGGCTGTTTGGTATCAAACAATACTTTTTAGGTTGTGATTGGACCAGGACGGACATAACACACTAAAATGATCAGTAAAAATATCAGAAAGTGTGAAATGGCACAAATTAAAGGTTCGCTCAGTCTTTATTTCTACAAAACATCTCTCAGATCGACTGTAATCTGTAATGTAATGTGAAGTGACGTCTGCAGTAGTCCAGTTTAGAGAGCTATCTATGCTTTTTGCAAATTTTGCAGTTGATTGACAGCTAACAAACATAAATAAAGCTGTGTTACATGCAGTATATGTCTGGGACAGAAGCAAGCTGGCATGCAGCAGTGACTGGGATGATCATCAGTGTCACAGCATAGTTTAATTGCACTCATCAGCCATGGTGTGTTTGTCAAAGAGGTACTCAGCCATGCCATTCTGAGGGGCTCCCATGCGGCGCAAGTTGGATATCCAGTCAGCAAGCTGTTTGATAGATTTAACCTGCTCATCCAGATAATGTGTTTCTATGAAGTCACACATCTGTGGATAAAAAGGACAGTGTGTTATTAGACCGTCTGATTCCCCCAATAGCAGGAATTGTATGTTCTCTTACAGTACAAGGTAATGGAAACATTTCAAAAACGGAGCGTCCGTTTCTCATTAGCAGTGTTTACAATATAATTTAGATTTGTTTTTCCAACATTTCTCATGTTTGACAAGCATAAATACATGCTTACAGCTCATTTAGATATCGTGTTTTTTGTGCTTGAATATGACAGCCTTTTGTTGCTTCTACAAAAGGGGGGGCCTGCTGCTCAACATAGTATTTGAGATGAGATCAAGTTTCTTTTTCGTTCAGCTGCCTGACAACAGTATTAAAAAAAAAAAAGAGAGCAACTACAGTATATTGTGAATTTGACGGCTAAATTGGACCATTTTCCTCCCTCCCATGTTTTCCTAATCTGTCTCTTACTCACCAACACTAAAAACTACTTTTGAGGATGTGTAGTCTGAGTCAAAATGCATAATTTAAAATGAAATTCAAGTTAGAAGCTAATGACGTCAAGCATTATGGAGAGGCTGGAATGTAACAGATCATGTCCAGTAGCTGATGCTGTGTACATTGGTCCTTAGTCTGCTACTTACGTGAGGATCATTGTGGTCAGCCGCCATCTTTTGCAGGTCCAGCAGAGATTGGTTTACACTTTTCTCCAGCTGCAAGGAACACTCCAAAGCCTCCAGGCTGCTCCCCCACTCATCTCTATCAGGTTTCTGGGAGATATATAAATAACTTAGGACAAATCAACACTGATGTTCTACTGATTATTAAAAAAAATAACAGATGAATCACTGACAAACTTAAAAAGCATCACCAAGAGGCATTTATGGAAAAAGATTTACTGTGTGAATCTAAAGAGATTACTACACTATTGAGAATAAAAAGTGTCAGCACATACCTTGATGTCCTGCAGGAAAATTCTGCCTCCCCGCTTGTTCTGCAGGCTCATCAGCTTCTCTGCATGCTCGTGCTCCTCTTTGGACTGTGCTTTAAAGAACTTTGCAAAATTTGGTAGGGATTTATCATCCCTATCAAAATAGTACGCCTGAAAACCAGCAAATATAAAGAAGAGAAAAACGTTTGTCTCTTAGCTTAAAGACACAAACAGCACTGAGCTATGAGCACTGGGCACAAAAGATGCGTATTACATTGGATTTCTGGCTTGAAGCACTTTCTTACCATGGAGAGATATACATAAGAGGCATAGAGCTCCAGGTTTATCTGTCTGTTAATGGCAGCCTCGCAGTCCTGGTGGAAGTTTTGTCGGATTTGCGAACTCATTTCTGTATAAATCATAGCATTGAAGAAAAATGAGTGAACAAATTTCCATGACACTGTTCTGTAGGTCACATGTAAGGCAGTATATTATCAAATAGGCACATTCTACACTATAACAAGAAAAGATCTTACAATTGCTAACAATGGACCTAAATGAGTACTTGAATTCAGATGATCACTTTGTGTCACATCATGAACCCCCATTATCATTAGCCTGCCCACCAACATCAAGACACAGCCACTGGCTGATGATACATTCACCCCTCCACCATCCCTGCAAACATCACCTGACACATTATCCTTCTCATTAAATGTCAACTTCAGTCACTGCAACTCCTGCTAAGCTGAATGTGCAGACTTCCAAAGGAGCCTTTGTCCTAAAAGCTCTACATGCAAACATGAACGTCAATAAATCAACAAATAACTGTCATTCACCTCTCAAAAGACCAAGTCATATGAATCACAAAAGGAGACCTGTTTTTTTTTTTTCTTGTTGTATCCATCTGAGCAGTTCATTTTGGGTTTAATCTCTTTACTTCTGTCCTTCAGTTTTCTGCCTTGACCCCGATACAGTGGAGGTGAATTGGATTTCAAAATAATTTACTTTTCGTTATTTAGTTTACATGCAGAAACTCCCCTGTGCTTTCTAATAAACTAACACTGTCACTCCCAGGTCTGTGGAGAGCCCTGATTTGGGAGTATGGACCCTTTAAGTGCGTAACTGCATTCATATTGATCCAAATTGACCTTCATCCCACAATAAACGTCTGAAAATCTGATATAACGTGTGTTTTTAAGTGAGACGCTATTCATCAAAGCCACCGGTAACCAAGCTAAATACACACTCCTAACTATTGTCTTTGCTGTGCAGTTATAGTTACTAATGCATGTTTTAAAAAGGCATGGCTAATGACACAGCGTAGCTGGGTTACAATACATTTCTCAAAGCGATATCTGTGATTAAGACAGGCAGATTTTTAGCTGCCGTTCGCAAACCTGCATATGAAATTAAACGTAGGCGTCAATGTGGTCTGATAAATGATACTACAACTTAGAAACATGGTGGCAAATCCTAAAATTGACAGGGAAAGTAGCACAGATTGGTGATATTACTGACTTAGCCAAAAAGGTTATTTTAATGCACAGGGTCGCTAACCAACTACCAACTAGGTAACAACAAGTTACGTTACCAAAGAGCTAACGTTGCTAGGCACCATTAGCAAACAGATTTTCAGTCAGGTCATCTCACACTTCTTCACGGCAGGTGATAATGGCTAACAACTGCTAACTAGCAAGGAGGCTGCGCAGAAGACGCCAGGTTGTTACGTAAAGTTCTTTGAACGTACCTTAGTTCTCGATGTCTTTACTAGTTGTGTATCAATCCAATGTTTACGACGTTAAATTTCCAACGTCTGAAGTTAGCTGACTGACAGACGTTAAATGCGCAGTCTGCACGGTAATGTGAAGAGCTCACTCCCTCTGATATTTAAATCAGCGGTTAAAGGGGTGGTTACAAAATTAACCTTCCGACAGGTACAGTCGCCTTGTTCTTTTGTCCTCTATTACAGTGACAATTAGACAGCTCATTAGAGACGAAATTTACCATTAGTGCGCATCACATCTATGCCTTTAAGCAAAAGACCATTTATTTTGAGGGCAAAATATTAAGGCATTTTGCCGTGGTCTTCTGGGGGACGTGATCATTTTAAAACACTACGACATGCTAAACAGGAAATAAAGCACAGATAGTGGTAATAGTATTAGAAATGATCTCACTGCACTGAGGTGTTACGGTTCCAGGGACTGTGTGTTGTGCATGCTGCCTCACTGTCATGACTTGCTGGTAGAGCTAAATGGAACTGAACCATTATTGTTATTGGCTCCACTTGTTTTCATGTGAAGTTAAAATGTCTGTTTGCATGATGTCACGCTGCTGCGACTGGTAGGACTATATTTTTCAAATGGAAACACAGGAATTTGAGGAAATTTAAGGTACTGGAGTTATGGATTAAAATAGATATTAGAAATTATATTAATAACTCAACATGTGTGTGTGTGTGTGGGCAGGTACTTCATGTCATCCTTGCATAAGTCAATGCACCACTAAGGCCACGATATTCACAACTGTAAGTTGTGTTTTCATTAAATATTTTATACTATTGAATTATGCTCCTGAAATCAATATTTTCATTTCATACTTCTTCAGTAGTCTACAGCTTTGCATATTCCCTTAAAGAATAAAATGAGGATTTGTTTGTCAGTATTGTTATAAATGACGATAAGAGTACATCTATGTATTTTTGTGCCTTTTTATTTAGCCGAACATCATACCCTCTGTGATGGAGACAATTGCAAAGAAAGAACGAAAAAAAAAAGTAACAGATTTACGGATGCTGGACCGTCCTGACATCAAACCATGCACAGAAATTTGGCCCCCCATTTGTCAGCAGGCCAAGAGAAACTGCCAAATGAATGCCACTCACCTGCCAGAGCTAAAAGGAGGATCCTAGCCCTGCTGGATGATTTCACAAAATCATTGAAACATTCACATCCCAGCTGTGTTACAAAACACATCCATGTTCAAGTACAAGCATGAAAACATCAATTTCATCACCTATGTATCATTTATATCCATGATATCTTACAAACTAATATCAAATTTCCTAAAATGTTGATGCCTTAAACCTTAAGCCTTGTTATGTTATTGGAAACAGAGTTTAAAACAAAATTTTAACTTTATACAGTAATGTACATGTGCATCAGTTTCACAGACATTTGGATCCAACTGGAGGTGAGTGCCACACAGCAGAGCTGGTGCGTTTAAAGTAGCGAGGCTTGCTCTTGTAAAACATGTTTTCCAGTCTGGGTGGTTCAATTGTTCCGAAGAAAGAGTCTAAATCAGGAGGGCTGAAGTACTGCTTCATAATTATCTGCTGCAGGTTGTGACCTGGAAGGGAGAAAAATTGAAATACAGTGTTTTCATTCAAGACGACAACGTGAGACTGAAATCATACTGAGATATGTACTCTAAGTAGGTCACATTCACAGTTATGTGTACAGGATGAAAAAGTCACGATCGACTAATCGCTAAGCCACTCGCCCCCCCTTGGGTTACTGTCGCAATGCCTGTCAAGCTTTCTATTTCCACACAGCACATAATGGAGTTTATAATGATAACGGTGGCAGATTGAACACTTGAAATTCTTAGTAATTTTCAGAAAACAACAGGTTCTTGATTTCAGACAAAGGTAAACAAAGCAGCTTCTTGTTTCAAGCCAACAATCATCAGTTTTGCAGTTTGAAATGACAATGGTTGGCAGGTTTCATCAGCTAGCTAATTAAACTTTATGTGCTATGTTTCCAACTGACCGTTAATGTTTCTAGCTTATTCATTTTAAAACAAAAATATTGTCAAAGGACGTATGTACTTCATGGCAACACACATGATATCATACTAAAAGACTGAGGCTAACAGTACATTTTCCCAACAAAATGTCAGCATCCTCACCAGCTGATAATCCATCCAGAGGATGTGGAAATAAAGAAGTGCTTTTTGTATTTTTGTAGCCTACAGCTACTGAGACGTAGTGTTATAAATGAGCCAAGGAAAAGTGTAAGATCAGCATGTTTTTTATTTTAAAATAACCTTGTTGAGTCACACTCTTGATTCAATTATAGAAGTGTGTCTTTCACTTTTAATGCCGAAATGTTGCCGACACAGCAGGTCATGTCAACTAATGTTAACCTCAAAACTGACAGTAACGAGGACCAGTTTCCAAAAAGTGTGGAAATATTCAAGGAAGTATTATGCTACATAACGGACGTGCCAGTTGGAAATAGGGCTTCTTTACAATGTAACCTGTAAACCAACAAACTAATGTTATTGGTTAATGATATGTTACGTCTATGTAGCTGGGCACGCTAACCATTGCGCTTAAATCGGGGCAAATAAACAAAAGTTTGACCATGTGCATCTTGCAACACTATTTACGAAATATTATTCATAAACAACACTACAGCATTATATTATACTAAATCACGCCTACCTTCAGCCCAGGATGGAATAGGTTTCCTCGGGGCAGACTCATCATCAGTAGAGTCGTCACTGTTCTGGTCCATCCCATAATCTTCTGCACTTTTGGACATCAAAGGTTTGTTGCCGCCCTTTGGAGTGATGGCGTAGGATTGTGGTGACTTCTGATGAAAAAGATAAATTACACGTAATGAGGCTTTACTCTGATGAGAAATATATATATTTTTATCATGTTTTAGGATAGAAATTGATTTAATCTGTATGTCAAAAATGCATTATTTAAACTTACCTCAATATCAATGGTCACATTGAGGCCACCACCTTTTCCTACAGGTGTGCTCATTACAGACTTCTGCAAAGGTTAAGAAGAAAGGTGGTAAATATGTCTATTACAGCTTAAAGGTTCCCTTTGAGTTTTCAATGAGTAGGTCCCTGTTTTGTTTATTTCATGCATGCGTACATGCATTACTGTGCAACAGGTGGCAGAAACATGCCAAGACAGCAAAGAAGCCTGCAAGCTAGCAAACATGGATGTAAACAACGTTTCATTTGAAATGCATTAAAAAAAAAAAAAGAAAAAAAAACTTTTATGAGAAAGGAAAATGCACATGACACGTTTGTTGGACCTGATGGATATACACAATATGTTTTGGTGAGTAACACTGAATTTAAAAATAACTTTTTTTATAAGAAAACTTCACAAGGCACCTTTAACAAAACAGAAGACACAAAACCCAGACAGAGACCTAAACGCTCAGGTCAATGATTGATGTGAATTAACACGGTCACTGAATAATTAGTCACATTATCCAGTGATAATTTATGAAAGCCAAACGTTAACCATTTACCTGCCTTACATGCACAGGTCAAGAGCATAAAACATTTATCCAACTGCTAAATTAAAAAAGGTTTCAACTGATTTTCAGAGAGTCTGTGTGAAGATTCTTACCTCGATATCCACTGTCTCATTCAGGGCAGCAGTGACCTTGAGGAGGAGGAGGGAGTAGAGGTATATTAGGTCCTAAAAAGTCAGCTGCTACAGTATTACTCACTCTAGGAGTCTGTTCACCCAAATGTGGACTATCCACAGAAAACCTCAATAGCATTTTTGTAGGGACGATTTGAAAGTTTTCAAAGGCAAAGCCTGTGAACAAAAAAGCTAAATAAACTAATCCTAAACCGTTCACGTGGCTACATGGAGACTTTTGTTTTCTTACTTCAGGTGGACCTCTCTTTCAAACGCAGATTTGACCTTGAACCTTGAAGTCAACTTTTACATATATTCAGCAGTGCAGGTGAACCTACACCTGAAGTATAATTGCCCCCTGCTGGTTTACCTGTTTAGCAGCAGCCTGTTTAGCAGCAGCTTCCCTCTGCTTAGCAGCAGCTTCTCTCTCTTGTGCAGCTTTCTCTTCAGCAGCTAATCTCTGCTGCTCCTCCTAGTGGGAGAAAAAACACATGAACAATCAGACGGCTGAGTGGCCAAAGTAACAAACCCAGAGCTGCTGAAATCTGCATAAACTAACTTCAATGAGTGTCCTGCTTATCCACAGAGTTGTTTCATGGAAACAATACAAACTTGGACATGGTAACACAGTTTTAAAAAAACAAAAATCGAAGAATTTTTTAATACATTTTAAGGCCTTTGTTGAGGAAATAGAACGCAATACTTCAAGACATTCATGATCTGCAGATACCCTGAATAAAGACTTTTTTTTAACAGTTAGCTTTTTTTAAGCTCTTTCCCATATACCCTCTATTACCAATGGTTTCTCTGTTGCCCTTTGGCTGACAGTAAAAAAAAAAAAAAATTGTCTAAAATATTCCATATAGGGCCGTGTGGCTGCAGGTTTTCATTCCAACCAAGGAGGAGCACACCAGGCTGGACTCATTTAATCAGCTGATCTCAGTCTTCAGTTGATAATTAGGTGACCCCTTGACTGGTTGGAACAAAAACCTGCAGGCACACGGCCCTTGATGGAATAGTTTGGACATGCCTGACCTAATATATAAATTTGTTGTTTCATTTTGGTTCCAGGTGTTGGCTTCTTACCAGTTTTCTTTTTTCCTCGAGTGCCTTTCTCCTCTCCTCCAGCTCTCTCCTCTCCTTCTCTCTTGCTGCTCTCTCCAGCTCTCGCTGCAGAGCCAGAGCTTTTTCCTTTTCCACTCGCTCTCTGAAATACAGACTTTAAGTCAGTACAACAAATTCTGGAGTAAATAAACCTTATTACTACTGTTGTCACAAATGCACGTTTGCATTTGCAACAGCTGCAATACACTATGTTGAAATACACTCACTCTGTTGAAAAAGATAATTTGGCCACTTAGTTTATAAAGTAGTCCTGACTGACCTTTCAGCAGCGAGTCGTTCTCTCTCCAGCTCTCTCTCCCTCTCACGCTCTTGCTCCCTCTTCAGCTCCAGCGCTCTGCGAGCTTCGGCCAGCTTACGAGCTTGCTGTTCCTCCTCCTCGGCCTTCTTCTGAGCCAGCAACTCTTGCTGCCGCTTCTCCTCCTGTTTAAGTTTTAAATAAAGAACAAAAAAAAACACACACAATAAGAAAAGCCCTATGGTAATACACAATGGTAAAGAAAGTTAAAAATAAAATAAAATAAAATAAAAAACTCCTGCCACATGAACCAGAGTTTCCGTGATCCGACAACTGTTTTTTTCCCCTCTAAATAAGAAAATCTGTCTGCCATATTTAAATCTCTCCAGTCACAATGAAGTGAAAAGAATTCCAGAGTTAGATATGAAAAAAATTGCCTCTACATGCTGTTTCCCCTGCAGCTTCTCTGATATCTGCCTTCTCTCTCGCTCCTCTCCCGATTCGGTGAATTAAGGGTCTGTTTTGATCAAACCAGAATTAGTTTTGTTGGAACGGTGAAACGTGTTGAATTTTGTTTCTGTCGAGTTTAAATCAAGTTTATTTTATGATAATAAAACTGACTGTTTGTGTACATGGAAATAGCGGCTTCTGTTTAAACAAAAGGATCTCAATCTTTAACAGATCTATCTCTGTACGGATCCTTTCCATAATGTCGCCAGACACTTAGAATAACAATCTGAACCTGTCAGTGGATGTATATTGACAGAGCACGAAAGCACACAGGGATCACATTGCAGCCCTTTTCGCGGCTGACTGCTGCAGCACAAAACTGGATCAACTGCGAAAATCGTCTGCATTATTCACTTACATACAAAAACATGGGAAAACAGGGTCCATAAACAGATCATATATGACTGGAATTTCTCACATTTGTCCAGGACATTTAAATCTTCCAGGACTTGTGGACCGGCACCAAAAGAAACTCTACTCACTTTTATTAATTTAAAAAATGACAGGTAGGTCAAGCTGAGCGATAATTCAACATGGTATAGGAAAATATTTTATTTGTTTATTTTGTAATGTGTAGGTATGTAGATCTTTTCAAAAACATGTTTATGTTGTAGTAATGTGTAAGTAAATATATTGAAACAAAGAATATTTGAATGGTTCAAACCTGTCATTTTTCAACGGAATAATCAAAGGTCATTTTTACCCAATTTTGACAAATATTCCACCAAGCAGGACCAGAAATGACTAAGTAAATAAATAAAAGAGCATCGTCTTACTGCTTGCTGGATCTTCTTCCTTTTAGCCTCTTCTTCCAGCTTCTTCTTCAGCTCCAGCTCCTCTTGACGTTTAGCAGCCACCTTCTTCTTGGCCTTCTCCTCTGCCAGACGCTGCACGAAGAGACACAATATCAAAGATTAGACACAAGGGTTGAAATCTGTTTCCAGATGAACATACAGACTCAGAGCCATCACATTTGTTGCATACCTTATCATTTTTCTCATCAATCTGAGCCATTTTTTGCTCAATCTTCTTTTTCTTTTCTTCCTCCCTCTGCTCCTCTTTTACTTTGGCCTCAAACACTCTTCTTAGCCTCTCGTCTCTCTTCCTACAAAACAAATTTTACAAGTTAAAAAAGAAAGAACACATCATTGCACTGTCCAATCCGAGTGCGTTAAAAGGCTGAGTGTTAACCTTTTAAGCTCGTCCTGTTTCCTTTTCCTCTCCTCCTCCATTTTCTTCATTCTTTCCTCCTCGAGCTCCTGCTTCTTTTTGAGTGCTTCCAGTTTTTGACGCTCTTTTGTCTGAGAAAAGAGGAAACGTTGTCAGAAATCAGCTAATTCTATCACACTGCAATAGGTGGCAAATGCAAAAACAACTGAAGTAGCAGGAGGAGCGCATTCACGTGGAAACCAACCACCATATCCTTGGAGTAAACAGATGAAGTAAAATCCATCCTGACAGACTTTGTCTTGTCCTTTGATCAGACATAATTTATCAGTCTCCAAACTACTGTGTGGACAATTTCAACAGACTGAGTGGAGAGACAGACATCACTGGAAGTCAAAAAAGTTACTGTTACAATAATACAAACTTGCAGCCAGATTTTGAGGCCACACCTCAAAAGGAACAGTAATAAAATAGATCTTGCGTCTCTTTAAACCATCTACATCATCCAGCAACGCTCACAGTTTCTCTTGCCTGTCCCTCAATATTAAATACAGCAACACTGCTCCAGTGTGTGGGTCTACAATAGATGCTATTAGCCATGGAATGTGCTAACACCAAATTCAACAGGCTACCCAGGAAAATAAATAGTAACGCAACATAAAAGGGGCCAAACTTGCAGGCTTTAAGTTTCAAGTCATTATCGATCCATCCTTGAGATTCTGGTTTGAATCCAGTTCAGTTTTATTCACCCACTAAGCAGTCCGAAGTCAAATGATTAGCGCACATGTATACCATTAGCTTAAGTTTTGTGTTCTTCTGCACAGAACATATACACCAACAAATATGACGGAGAGTGGTAATTCAGAACAGTTACAGGACTCCAACCCCAACCAGCCAAGACAAAACGAGGAGCCCGTACCTCAACGAGGGTCTATTGCTGTCGCACAGATGTGGCTTGGGTATGAAAAGTCTGACACTGACCAGAGAGGCTTACTACACATGTGCTATGCCGTGATATGTAGCCTATCTGGATATGAAATGACTTATATCCAGATATGAGATTTTGGTCATATCGCACAGCTCTAGCTGGTTAAGATGGATTTTCACTTCAGTTTCTACTTGTGATCAAAGTATGTGTCAAAGGCAACAAACAGTGAGGTCACCAAAGCCATTTTAGGTGGTTTGAAGGATTGTTAGATTAAAAGATTGTAAAGGATGAGGATTAGTGACCCTTGGGATGACAGACAATCAACTAACAAGTGCAGTTTGGGGTATTGTCACAATACAGTTGCCCCTTTCACCAGTGGATCCTGCAAAATGTCAGGGCGCAGTCATCAATATGTGGTTTTGGTTATTTACATGTACGTATGCTCATCATAGAGTCTATTCTACACAACATTTAACTTTTTAAGTGAATTATTCAGAAATGTCACCCCCCCCCCCCCCCCCCCCCCTGTTCCCAATAGGGCCAAAACGTACCAGAAATCTTTCACAATCTTCAGACATCAAACTGTCAAGGAGACTAATTTCAGTTCTGACAAAAACAAACTCCTGAACATTTAAGTTTAAATGTGGAAGTGTGAAAGGGGCTTGTCTAAAGTATGTGGTAAATAAGGAGACATTTAATCAAGATGCATGATAGGATATTAGACACCAGCAAAGGCAGCATACAGTGCTTTCAACTATATTACACTTACCACTAAACCAGTGCTCAACTGGGGAGAGAAAAAAGAGCCAAATAAGAGGACCACATCATTCAATAGCTCAACAAAAATGTGAGCCACAAAACTTTTTAAAATGCACTCTTCAATCTCAAAGTATTATATAGAATTACAATCATATAATAATTCACATGAAGAGTTACGCTGATACAAATGCAATTCACTGCAATACCACTTCTCTTTTGGGCCAGTGGAGTTTACTTAGTTTACTTAAGTAATGTCTTGAGCTGGACCACATTTTAATGGTTTGTATCAGCTAATATAAAGCACATCAAAATCTGATCCATCCTATAATGTGCTGTACTGTGTTTCGTCCACCTCAGCCTGCTGGTGCTACAGCTTTGCTCTCCTTTTCCACAGTCGGGTTCCACACTGCGAACATTTCACAGCATGACAACGTTGTTTCTTTGCACTGAGAAAGTGTACAACTTACCTTAGGATCAACCTTCATAGGAGTGGTGTGTTTAATGAAGGACTTGATAACACCAGCATGGCCGAGGCTATTTGGAGTCATCATTAGCAACTGATTCTTCTGCACAGTGTGGAGGAAGGATCTCATGTTGGGTTTGACTGCCTATGTATTCAGAACAAAGGAAAAGCAGCTGGTTAAGAAATCCATTCATTGTCTTTTATCCATTTCTCTCCATATTTTCCATTTCTTAACTCTGCAAGATTTCTGCATCTTACACTTTGACTCTTCTTGGGAGGAGAGAACCTCTTTGTAGGACTTTCCTCTGCAGTATCTGGTGCTTTGCGTTTGGTACTTGGGCGTGACCTAGAGAGAAGAAAATAACATTTTGAAAGACACACAAGACAGAATTTCTTTAACATTCTCAACAAGTTAATACGTCCTTAAATGTTATTGCAGACATTATGAAGTGCAGTAAACTCTCACCTAATACTAACCGAACCCTTAAAACAGTCCTTCAAAGTTGTGAGGACTGGCCAACATGTCTTCATTTTCCAAAAATATCCTCACTCAGCTGGTTAAGAAATTGTTCTGACCCTCATGATGAACCAAGTAGAAGTACACGCACACTCACCTTGGACCTGACTTGGAAGTCCGTTGCTTCTCAGTGCCAACTATAACACAGACATAAGCGTGTATTTGTGCATAAAGGTTGCATTTTGGTAACAAAAAAAGTTATATTCAACAAGTACTAATATACTACTATATAAAATCTAAGCTTAACAAGAACTAAATGAATTGGAGAGCTCACATACCTGTTCTCTTGCTGGGAGTGCTTATTGTCTGCTTACTGATATACAGTGACGGGGGTGCCAGTGTGGGGGAGTTTGCAGCCACAGATCGAGTAATGCGTCCAACAGACGGATGAAGCTGTTGGTTAACGTCGGTCTACGTTTGTTTGGTACAAATAATGTAAAACAAAAACATCAGCTGATCAATAATCAAAGGATAAATTCAGATTCTGTTTGGACAATTTTAGTAGACAAAGACATATAGTCATACCTCCGGAGTTTCCTTGGATTCTTCACCTGAAGCATTATCCTCTTCCTCAGCAGTCACAGCTTCTAACATGCTGCAGCAGTGAATAAATTAATAGGGGTCAGAAACGCTATCAAATAAATAAACACTCAATTTGTGTCTTATCACGTGGGGCGAAGGTTAAGTCACGTAGACAAATCTCTATTACAAATAGCAATAAATTTTGGATCCAAACATTCTGGATTTCCAGTCAATACTCACGCCTCTCTATCCTCTTCCTCTGGACAGTCCTCTACAACCAGGGAGAACAAACAAACAAACAAAATAACAGCCACATGAGACACACAGAAAAATGAGAATCAAAGTGTTTCATTTAACTATAAAACCAAACGATGCTTATTTCTCACCATCAGTGTTGCTGCTACATGTGGAGCTGGCCATGTGAGCCACCTTCCTCTTCAGCATGGAACGCCGTGACGCACGGCGAACAGACTCCTGAGTCATACTGTGCCGCAGACCAGCCAGCGAGTGACGGAGCTTGAGGGAGCACCGTACAGAGCTCCGTCGTGACTTCTGAGCTGCACCAGCTATGGCAATCTTAGCAGCTGTACGGCCAGGAGAAGCACGCTCTGCGGACAAGCGGTCTGCTGAAGAGATGCTGACAACAACCTCAGGTGATGGTATTTCAGGTGCACACTGGGTAGTGCTACATAAGTGGTCCAGCTCGACTTCTGCATGTTTCGCCTTGTTGCTTATGTCCATCTCTTCCTCCTCTGCCTGCTCTGGCTTCTTGTTCTCCACCTCCTGAGTTTCACAGCTGCCATGAGGTAACTGGCTCTCGTCCTCTACTGCCTCAGACTTTGTCTGTTTGTTTTTGCGGGTGGTGCGTTTAGGCTGTGTGGTGGCGTTGGCTTCAGAGGTGGAGGCCTCTGGAACGGTCTCCTCTTCAGCAATGAAGTTCAGCGATTTGACAGAGGAGTCATGAAGTTTGCTGCGCTTTCCCTTTGAAAATCTGGACAGGAAAGGACAATATACTTCAGGGTTACAAAAAGACACAGCGTGTTGTTTTTCAGGTGTGAAGAAATGTGAAGACTTAGTCTTTACTAAAACTGTAATGAAGGCAACACCTTCGCCTCGCTTGACCTTCCTCCTGACGGCCCAAAGACACACGCTTCCTGCGAGTGCTCTTTTTCTGTGATGGCGTTTTTGGCATTAATTCTGGCTCAGCATTGAAATCTCTGAAATAAAAATAAACAGCGTCATTAGTAAAAACCTTAAATACTAGAGAAAAACAACATATTTCTGAAGATGGAAACTTGTGAAAGGGACAAGAGAGCTGGAAGTTTTAAAATGTTAAATATTTTTCTGTGTTTATGAAGTTACAAAAGCTTACTTTGAGAACATGCGGTTGGCTTCTTGTTGGATCTCTTCAAGCCAAACCATGTGGACATTATCAATGTCACCGATGAATTCTTGTACTTTGCCATTGAACATCTGCACGAGCGATTGTACAGGTGATAGTATAGAATTCATGTTGACAGCCTGAGGGGACAAGATCGCACAGTCAAATCTGGATCTACTGGAACAGACCTGAGATGGTACATGACAAACAAATTAACTGAAGCATCACCATACAGACCATAAAGACCAGACTGGTTGTTTATGTTTAAATGTCTGCTTTGATGCAGTCTTTATTTTCCTTTTAATATGACTGTTTAAACCCACTTGTGTTTAACTCCTGGAAGAGCAACCAGGAAAAATCTTGTCCTTAATTATTTTTATCTAACCTGAACTGACACCAAGGCATAAAGTTTACTATTGATACATTACAGATGAAAACTATATGTAGTGTATTAAAGCTACTCTTTAAATATTTAAATGAAACACCACAGTTGTCTGTTTAGTCACTTGCCCCATGTACTAAAAGGTAGATAGATAGATAGATAGATAGATAGATAGATAGATAGATAGATAGATAGATAGATAGATAGATAGATAGATACTTTATTAAACTCCAAAGAGAAATTTAAAACAGGGTTAACTATCCTTTCAATTAACATCACTCCGACAAACAACCTTAGTAAACGTTCAAAATGTCGTTTCAATGGTGGATAAAATGCTGCTTAAAAGCTTTCCCATATTGACTTTGCAAAGTATCGCAGCTGTGTAGCTCCGTCTTGTTTCGTGGAATCAGAGCATGCGCAATGTCTTTGTGTTTTCGTGGATGGGTTGCTCCTGCCAGTACAGTTGCTATTTAACAATACGACGGACAAAAACATACCGTCAGTGTTTCTTTTATGTTACAGCAGCACTGACACATTGTTATACACCCAAAACAGATTATATCAACATTACCCTTACCTCCATAAACACATGCGTTTTTAACGTTAGCTAACGTATCCCAGGTAACACGTTAGCTTAGCTGAAATGCGACCGACGACCATTGTGCACCAAATAGCCCAACAACTTTAATGTTAAACGCCAGCCAAGACTGTGTTTTCTCAGAGACAAGATATGTTCATTTAACTAAAATGTCGAGATCGTTTTCACTTATAACTGCTCTCACAATATTGTCCTAAAACGATGTTAGCAAGCTAACTTTAATATTGTCCTTGACGCCAAAACCATTGTTTGCGTTAACTTACCTTTTATATCCGGGTTTCTGAACAGGGAATCCGATGCTCTCCGCTCCGCTGATATTTAATGCTAAATCAATCGCATATTGACGTAAACAATGCTAAGATGAAGGTGTTTCCACTTTCTCTGACAGCTCTCAGGCAAACTCTTCGCAACCTGTATGATCTTGGACGGTGACTACAATCCTCCCCGCTAAAACTGTTTAACTTTTTCAAAAAACGCATCAGCCAATCCTGACGCGAAGCTTAGTGACGTGGCCGAGCTGTTCGATGTATTTCCTCAAAGGCGGGTCCCGCCGTTAGGAACAATAGAGTGTAATGGCAAGGAGTGCGGTTACCGTCGGCATGGGACCACAAATCGAACAAACCCAACCGACGTTCAGGGCGGAGCTCGAGCCCTGTTCAGATTTAAATCAAACAGGACAAAGTGCTCCGCTCCACCCACAGTAGTCAAGCACGTGCATGTTTGACCGTGGCTTTATGCCGTGCTTTCTTGAATGATGACACAAAACATGTATACGTATATTTTAGGAAATACAAAAGTATAAGCACAGTAAGTCGATTAAAGAGGCATGAACTGTTTTTATGGTAACTGTGTTGACCTCTTTCTGTCCTTTGTCCCATCCTCTCCTGCAGACTGCAGGACTGCTGCTGCTTCCCTCCAGGAAACGAAGCTGCAGGATATTTGAAGCCATCAATAACATGGAAAGGCTGAGGTGCTCCAGCCCACCAAGGTAAGGTGAACACTTTTCAACTGTATTGTTTACTACTTGGAACAAAACCACAAGAGATAGACACAAAAGGGAATAATACGCTTTGCATAGGATGTAAGGATTTTATTTTAATATATTTTAATTACAGTGCAACATAGTTGGCATATGGTATGGTGTTATAATTCAGAATAACTAAAAGAAATAGCAAGAAATGTTTGCAGACCTGAAAAATACAATAGCCAAATTTTAATTTAGCAAAAAATGTTTCTTCTTAGCCTAATAAATGAGCACTTTAGACATGATGTAAAACGAAGAAAGGAGCCGGTTTTACATCAGGGGTTCTCAAACTTACTACTCAAAGAGTAAAAAGGTGTGTTTTTTTATGCAAGGTCAGAGGTCCATAGCAATTGGTGATAACAAAATAATATCTCATCAGTGAATTAACATCACATCTCTTGTGATTGGGACGGCATGAAACCGAGGCGGACAAGGCTCAGACAGTTAGTGCATATTTACCTCTGACTCAGCCACAGAGACCACCCCGACGCTGATGGACAAGGGCAGACTCCACACTTAATGCAGAGCCGCCCAGGAGGCCTCCAGGGCAAAGGCCCCCGTGGGCAGACCGGGCATACATCCCAGTGGCGAGGCCCCCCCATGAGGAGAACCAGGTTGCAGGGTTCCTCAACTGCATTCGTCCAAGGGCCAAAATCCTTCAAAACAGACTTTCAAATTTTTGGGTTTCCATCGTCCAAGTAACCCTTGAAACCAGTAATCAGCCACACCATACATCACCTCACTGCCCCAGCCCTCTGTGAACATGGACAGATCCTGCAAGAGAGCTCAGTTAACACCTTCACACAGGCTGAGACAATATGACGGAGTTAGACTGTACCTCAGTGAGGTAGAGATAGTGTTGGAAGGCCAGGGCGACGTCTCCATTTATGTGAATCTCTTGTTGTCCACAAATGTCCTCTGGACACACCTCCCTCCCTGACACAGCGCTCTCCCATGGAAACTTCAGCCCCTGAAAAGATGGCGTCTGTTCTTCAGAGGACTCACAGTTTGACACATGTGGAACAACAAGAATAGACACACGCAAACAGTCTCCGCCCTAAAATACAGCCACACTGCTGCAGCTTTCAGTTAAACATGATGTCGCGAGTAGCATCCGCTGCTGCTGCCACAGTCAGTTTAACTGAGTGAGTGCTAAAAGGGGGTAGCCATTATGCAAATGTGTTAATCCAACATTTAAGATATGAGTTACATTTACTGTTTGGTTAACTGTTGATCTGCTAATTTTATAGACTCTATTTTAACATTTACTAATACAATTATTGTCTTGTACTATTTCTATTACATGCTGCTGTAATGCCCAAATTTCCCCGGCTGGGGATAAATAAAGTTTATCTTATGGGGATTTAAATAGAACAGCATTTTTGGAATTTTGCTTATTTGTTTTCTTACTGAGATTTAGATAGAAGATCAACACCTATTCTACGTGTGTATGCCAAAGAAGTAGAAGTCATTTGAAGATGGGGAAGTAACTGGAGCTCCTGTTCCACCTCATAGCACCCTGTAACAAATATTAACACAACAATATTAACTATTGACATTCCATGTCCCCATTGCTAGATTCCGAGTCCAGTGATTGGGCCGTCTGGGCCCCCGCCTGCCACCCAAATCCCACCGCATTGGCCCCTTCTGATCCCTCCTGTGGGTGATGGGCCTACTGGAGGGCGGACTATTGACATTTTTACAATTGTAAATTCTATTTTCATATTTTGTACTACTTATACTTATAACTGTCAGCATCCATTGTCACTCATGTTGCCAATAAGTAAAAACAGACACAAAACAGTGAAAAACAGGTGAATTGTGAATGAAAACAAGGAACCATGTAACAGGATTTTTCCCTCATATTTTCATTTTATATTTAAGTAGTCTCATTTTTAAAGAATACTAAAACTGAGGATTTGTTATCACATTGCGGTTAACCTGCAGTTCTGACTGTAAAAGCAATTATTGGTAAAGTATTTTTATCCTTTATTTAGTTAAAAAGGGGAAATTTATAGCCTCCTTCGAAAAAAATACAGAAAAATGAAAAACAAAATGAACCATCCTGAAAGAGTTACGGCTGCTGACCCATCATGACAACAAACCAACAAAATTTGACCCTGATTTGAAAGACAAGGGAGATGTTTCCACTTCCAACTCACCTGCCACAGGCAACCACTGCAGTGCCACGACCTGCCAGAGCCAAAAGGAGGACCCTGGCCATTTCACACAAGCTTTCAAACATTCACATCCCACTGTGTTATAAAACACACCCGTTTTCAAGTAGAGGCATGGCTAATCAATTTCATCACCTACGTATACCTTTATATCCATGATATCTTACAAACGAGTAACACATTAACTAAAATGTTGATGCTTAAAACCTGAAATTTAAGAGTGAAAAAACAAAACATTCAAAACATCACTTTATTGGAAACAGTTTAAAACAAAAAAAATGTGACTTTATACAGCTATATACATGTGCATCAGTCTCACAGACATTATTTGGATCCAAGGGGTGGTGAGTGCCACACAGCAGAGCTGGTGCGTTTAAAGTAGCGAGGCTTGCTCTTGTAAAACATGTTTTCCAGTCTGGGTGGTTCAATTGTTCCGAAGAAAGAGTCTAAATCAGGAGGGTTGAAGTACTGCTTCATAATTATCTGCTGCAGGTTGTGACCTGGAAGGGAGAAAAATTGAAATGCAGTGTTTTCATTCAAGACGACAACGTGAGACTTAGATATGTGTTCAGATGACGGTCAATGTTTCCAGCTCATTCCTTTTGAAACAAAAATATTGTCAAAGAACGTACACACTCAGGGCAATACACATTATATTATACTAAAAGACTGAGGCTAACGGTACATTTTCCCAACACAATGTCAGCTTCCTCACCAGCTGATAATCCATACAGAGGATGTGGTAATAAAGTGCTGTTCTTGTATTGTAGCATACAGCTACTTAGTCCTAGTGTTATAAATAAGCCAAGGAAAAGTGAAAGATCAGCATGTTTTTCACTTAACATAACCCATACTTGATTCAATTTTCAGAACTGTGTTTCCACTTTTACTGCTGAAAAAGGCTTTCAAGGTAAAGACTGACATGTTTTGGTAATCGTAATGCCGTTGTAATTACCAAAACCCAATCAAGAGCAGGACACAACTGCTAATGTTAACCTCAAAACTGACAGCATCGAGGACCAGTTTCCACAAAGTGGGGAAATATTCATATGCAAATATGCATTATGCTACATAGCGGATGTGCAAGTTGAAAATGGGGCTTTTTAAAAATGTAACCTGTAAACCAACAAATTAATGTCATTAGTTAATGATATGTTACATTAACATAACGGGACACATCAACCATTGCATCTTAAATTAGAGCAGCTTAACAAAGGTTTGACAGTTTATACTTTAGTTCCTGTGTTTAAAAAAAAAAAAAAACACACATTCCCACACATTCTTACAATACAGAGCATCACTCTGACTACAGCCATATGTGCGTAGCTTCTGGAGAAACCTGAACCTCCACACACCTGCTGTGCCTAGTCATGGTTATCAACTATGATTGGACAATCACTGTTAAGGGAGGGGTTTAAAAAACACTAAATTTCAACCTTGTGCATTTCGCAATACACACTTACTTATATGGATTCATAAACAACACTACAGCATTATATTATACTAAATCATGCCTACCTTCAGCCCAGGATGGAATAGGTTTCCTCGGGGCAGATTCATCATCAGTAGAGTCGTCACTGTTCTGGTCCATCCCATAATCTTCTGCACTTTTGGACATCAAAGGTTTGTTGCCGCCCTTTGGAGTGATGGCGTAGGATTGTGGTGACTTCTGATGAGAAGGATAAAACACATGATGAGGCTTTACACTGATGAGAAATTAGTTTTATCATGTTTTAAGATAGAAATTGATTTGATGTGTATGCCAAAAATGCATTATTTAAACTTACCTCAATATCAATGGTCACATTGAGGCCACCACCTTTTCCTACAGGTGTGCTCATTACAGACTTCTGCAAAGGTTAAAAATAAAGGTAGTAAATATGTCTGTCACTGCTTAAAGGTTCCCTTTAAGTTTCAGACCTCGAGCAGTGCTCTAGAGATATTTTCATTTCAATTGTTTTTTATCTCATGCATGCGTAGAAAAACACACATGCATTATTGTGCAACAGGTGGCAGAAACATGCCAAGACAGCAAAGAAGACTGCAACTGATTTTCAGACAGTCTGTGTGAAGATTCTTACCTCGATATCCACTGTCTCATTCAGGGCAGCAGTGACCTTGAGGAGGAGAGAGGTAGAGGTATATTAGGTCATAAATGTCAGCTGCTACAGTATTACTCACTCTAGGAGTCTGTTCACCCAAATGTGGACTATCCACAGAAAACCTGAATAGCATTTTTGTAGGGACGATTTGAAAGTTTTCAAAGGCAAAGCCTGTGAACAAAAAAGCTAAATAAACTAAACCTAAACTGTTCACATGGCTACATGGAGACATTTGGTTTTTTTTTGTTTTTTTTTTTACTTCAGGTGAACCTCTCTTTCAAATGCAGATTTGACCTTGAAGTCAACTTTTACATATATTCAGCAGTGCAGGTGAACCTACACCTGAAGTATAATTGCCCCCTGCTGGTTTACCTGTTTAGCAGCAGCCTGTTTAGCAGCAGCTTCCCTCTGCTTAGCAGCAGCTTCTCGCTCTTGTGCAGCTTTCTCTTCAGCAGCTAATCTCTGCTGCTCCTCCTAGTGGGAGAAAAAACACATGAACAATCAGACGGCTGAGCGGCCAAAGTAACAAACCCAGAGCTGCTGAAATCTGCATAAACTAACTTCAATGAGTGTCCTGCTAATCCACAGGGTGCAACAATCAGATTTCAACTCAAAATTAGAGGGTACGAGGTTAAAAGAAAATATTTAAGACTTTTCCCTTAAAATATCAGAATTTAATAGATTTTAAGACCTTTGTTGAGGAAATTGAATGCAGTACTTCAAGACTTTCGTGACCTGCAGATACAATGAAGAAGGACTTTGCTGTACCCTCTCACCAATGGTTTCTCTGTTGCTCTTTGGCCGACAGTAAAAATGTTTTTCCAGGCAGTTTTCAGGAGTCATTGTTTCATTTTGGTTCCAGGTGTTGGCTTCTTACCAGTTTTCTTTTTTCCTCGAGTGCCTTTCTCCTCTCCTCCAGCTCTCTCCTCTCCTTCTCTCTTGCTGCTCTCTCCAGCTCTCGCTGCAGAGCCAGAGCTTTTTCCTTTTCCACTCGCTCTCTGAAATACAGACTTTAAGTCAGTACAACAAATTCTGGTGTAAATAAACCTTATTACTACTGTTGTCACAAATGCAAGTTTGCATTTGCAACAGCTGCAATACACCATCACTCTGTTGAAAAAGATAATTTGGCCACTTAGTTTATAAAGTAGTCCTGACTGACCTTTCAGCAGCGAGTCGTTCTCTCTCCAGCTCTCTCTCTCTCTCCCTCTCACGCTCCTGCTCCCTCTTCAGCTCCAGCGCTCTGCGAGCTTCGGCCAGCTTACGAGCTTGCTGTTCCTCCTCCTCGGCCTTCTTCTGAGCCAGCAACTCTTGCTGCCGCTTCTCCTCTTGCTTACATTTTCAAACACAAAGAAAATGACTTGCAAAGAAAATGAAAAGAAGCTACTAAAAAAACTCATTGATGCTAAATGTGCAGTCTGGAGACTTTGAATCCATTTAAGCACCCATACATACATACACACATCCAAGCAAATTCCAGACACAAGATTTAAAAGCACTACAACATACACAAAGTGTGGGAAAATTACTTCAGTTGCTAGGGTAACATTCAACAGAGGGGAACCTAATCTACAAGTCCTAATGTACCTCGTGGTATGAGACGAAAGTAATCTATGTTGTTGAGGAAAGGAGACATGGCTTATCAGAGTTACGGCGCAGGGTGAAGAGGAACACATAATCAGCAGCACAATTCTTTGCAGCCGCAGAGGATTGATATACTTGATGAACGCCCCAGTGTGCACCAAACTAAGTACAGGACCAGAAATGACTACATCAAAAAATAAATAAAAGAGCATCGTCTTACTGCTTGCTGGATCTTCTTCCTTTTGGCCTCTTCTTCCAGCTTCTTCTTCAGCTCCAGCTCCTCTTGACGTTTAGCAGCCACCTTCTTCTTGGCCTTCTCCTCTGCCAGACGCTGCACGAAGAGACACAATATCAAAGATTAGACACAAGGGTTGAAATCTGTTTCCAGATGAACATACAGACTCAGAGCCATCACATTTGTTGCATACCTTATCATTTTTCTCATCAATCTGAGCCATTTTTTGCTCAATCTTCTTTTTCTTTTCTTCCTCCCTCTGCTCCTCTTTTACTTTGGCCTCAAACACTCTTCTTAGCCTCTCGTCTCTCTTCCTACAAAACAAATTTTACAAGTTAAAAAAAGAAAGAACACATCATTGCACTGTCCAATCCGAGTGCGTTAAAAGGCTGAGTGTTAACCTTTTAAGCTCGTCCTGTTTCCTTTTCCTCTCCTCCTCCATTTTCTTCATTCGTTCCTCCTCGAGCTCCTGCTTCTTTTTGAGTGCTTCCAGTTTTTGACGCTCTTTTGTCTGAGAAAAGAGGAAACGTTGTCAGAAATCAGCTAATTCTATCACACTGCAATAGGTGGCAAATGCAAAAACAACTGAAGTAGCAGGAGGAGCGCATTCACGTGGAAACCAACCACCATATCCTTGGAGTAAACAGATGAAGTAAAATCCATCCTGACAGACTTTGTCTTGTCCTTTGATCAGACATAATTTATCAGTCTCCAAACTACTGTGTGGACAATTTCAACAGACTGAGTGGAGAGACAGACATCACTGGAAGTCAAAAAAGTTACTGTTACAATAATACAAACTTGCAGCCAGATTTTGAGCCCACACCTCAAAAAGAATAGTAATAAAATAGATCTTGCGTCTCTTTAAACCATCTACATCATCCAGCAACGCTCACAGTTTCTCTTGCCTGTCCCTCAATATTAAATACAGCAACACTGCTCCAGTGTGTGGGTCTACAATAGATGCTATTAGCCATGGAATGTGCTAACACCAAATTCAATTCTTTTGTCTGAGAAAAGAGGAAACGTTGTCAGAAATCAGCTAATTCTATCACACTGCAATAGGTGGCAAATGCAAAAACAACCAAAGTAGCAGGTGGAGCGCATTCACGTGGAAACCAACCACCATATCCTTGGAGCAAACAGATGAAGCAAAATCCATCCTGACAGACTTTATTTCCATTGAGTTTGTTCTCACATTGCTGAACTGTGGGGAGCTCACCCTGTCCTTTGATCTGTGATCATCAGTCTCCAAACTACTGTGTGGACAATTTAAACAGACTGAGTGGAGAGACAGACATTGTTGGAAGCCATAAAGTTACTGTTAAAATAGACAAAACTACAAACTTGCAGCCAGATTTTGAGCCCACACCTCAAAAAGAACAGTGACAAAATAGATCTCACATATGAAAAGTCATGAACTACACATCCGTACTGGCCAAACTATGCTACAGACCTGTTCCCCAACGGACTCGACCTCTTTTTCCACCTGTACAAGAATAATGTCATGATAATATCATGCTTAACTGGAAAGGTTGTAAATAAGGGAGAAGAATAATCAAACAAAACTAAGTACATTTTATTTGTCGAATATGTAATCAAGATGTAATTAAAAAAAAAAAAAGGCCTTTCCATGTGGTCATTTTATATAAACTACATATTTGCGGAAAATGTGCTGATATGTGATATGTAGGCTATCTGGATATGAAATGACTTATATCCAGATTTGAGATTTTGGTCATGTCGCACAGCTCTAGCTTTTGGTTAAGATGGATTTTCACTTCAGTTTCTACTTGTGATCAAAGTATGTGTCAAAGGCAACAAACAGTGAGGTCACCAAAGCCATTTTAGGTGGTTTGAAGGATTGTTAGATTAAAAGATTGCAAAGGATGAGGATTAGTGACCCTTGGGATGTGAGAGACATCAACTAACAGGTGCAGTTTGGGTTTTTGTGAAAATACAGTTGTCCCTTTCACCAGTGGACCCTGCAAAATGTCAGGGCTCAATTACTATGATGTGGTTTTCAGTCATTTACATGTATAACTGTCTGTCACAGAGTCTATACTACGAAACACTTTGAGTGGTTAATTTGAGAATGTTGCTGCTCTTGATCTCACATGAGCCCAAATTTAACAGAAATCTTCCAAAATCTTCAGATATCAAACTGTTAAGAGTCCTAATTTCAGTTCTGACAAAAACAAACGCCTGAACATTTAAGTTTAAATGTGGAAGTGTGAAAGGGGCTTGTCTGAAGTATGTGGTAAATAAGGAGACATTTAATCAAGATGCATGATAGGATATTAGACACCAGCAAAGGCAGCATACAGTGCTTTCAACTACATTACACTTACCACTAAACCAGTGCTCAACTGGGGAGAGAAAAAAAAAAGAGCCAAATAAGAGGATCACATCATTCAATAGCTCAACAAAAATGTGAGCCACAATACTAATATCTGAAAAGTAATAATTCCCATGGAGAGTTATGCTGACACAAATGCAATTCACTGCAATACCACGTCTCTTTTGGGCCAGTGGAGTTTACTTAGTCAGATGTAATGTCTTGAGCTGAACCACATTTTAATGGTTTGTATCAGCTAATATAAAGCACATCAAAATCTGATCCATCCTATAATGTGCTGTACTGTGTTTCGTCCACCTCAGCCTGCTGGTGCTACAGCTTTGCTCTCCTTTTCCACAGTCGGGTTCCACACTGCGAACATTTCACAGCATGACAACGTTGTTTCTTTGCACTGAGCAAGTGTATAACTTACCTTAGGATCAACCTTCATAGGAGTGGTGTGTTTAATGAAGGACTTGATAACAGCAGTGCGGCCCAGGCTATTTGGAGTCATCATTAGCAACTGATTCTTCTGCACAGTGTGGAGGAAGGATCGCATGTTGGGTTTGACTGCCTATGTATTCAGAACAAAGGAAAAGCAGCTGGTTAAGAAATCCATTCATTGTCTTTTATCCATTTCTCTCCATATTTTCTATTTCTTAACTCTGCAAGATTTCTGCAGCTTACACTTTGACTCTTCTTGGGAGGAGAGAACCTCTTTGTAGGACTTTCCTCTGCAGTATCTGGTGCTTTGCGTTTGGTACTCAGGCGTGACCTAGAGACACTGAAACAACATTTTGGAAAACACACAACACATTAGGGCTGTCAATGAATATTCTAAATTTGAATTTATATTCAAATTGTTAAAATCTATATATTCAATCGTGAAGAGTTAGGTTGGAACAGTGAAAAACGAACCAAGAAGGTTTTGGTAAGTTTTATTTTGCTTTAGTCGCATTTGAATTAATTGTGTTTTATAATAATAAAATCAATGTTTCTGTGAACGGAGTCTGGTGATATAAAAGCTGTTTCGGTTTCTCTCATTTAATACTGAAAAAAAATTCTGTAATGTGACATGAATTCCTCCCATTTGTCCAGGACACTGAAGCCTTTCCAGGACTCGTGGACCTAAGCAACTGCACACGTCACTTTCATAATTCAGCAAGGGAGAGAACAAGATTTTATATGTTTTTTGTACATCGTGCATATGTGTATCTTAAGGATGTTTATGTTGAAATAATATACAAGTAGTATGTCTCGTGTTGTCCTGGTTTTCCTCTCTCATGGACATAATGTGCAAATATGCATATTCAAATGATTCGAACCTATGTGGTTTTTAGAGGGAATATTCAAATGTCATTTTTGGCCAATTTTGACAGCCCTACAACATATATTTAACATTCTCAACAAGTTAATATGTCGACGTTATTGCAGACATCATAAAGTGCAGTAATCTCTCACCTCATTAAAGGAAAAACACACACAGCACTCACCTTGGACCTGACTTGGAAGCCCGTTGCTTTTCAGTGGCAACTGGAACCCAGACACAAATGGACATTAGTGCATATAAGTTGCATTTTGGTACATAACTGGTTATGTTTAAAAGGGACCATTAAATAAATAAATTGGAGAGTTCACATACCTGTTCTCTTGCTGGGAGTGCTTATTGTCTGCTTACTGATATACAGTGACGGGGGTGCCAGTGTGGGGGAGTTTGCAGCCACAGATCGAGTAATGCGTCCAACAGACGGATGAAGCTGTTGGTTAACGTCGGTCTACGTTTGTTTGATACAAATAATGTAAAACAAAAACATCAGCTGATCAATAATCAAAGGATAAATTCAGATTCTGTTTGGACAGTTTTAGTAGACAAAGACATATAGTCATACCTCTGGAGTTTCCTTGGATTCTTCACCTGAAGCATTATCCTCTTCCTCAGCAGCCACAGCTTCTAACATGCTGCAGCAGTGAATAAATTAATAGGGGTCAGAAACGCTATCAAATAAATAAAGGTTAAGGTTAAGTCATGTTGACAAATCTCTATATAAAATAAATTTTGGATCCAAACATTCTGGATTTCCAGTCAATACTCACGCCTCTCTATCCTCTTCCTCTGGACAGTCCTCTACAACCAGGGAGAACAAACGAACAAACACAATAACAGCCACATGAGACACACAGAAAAATGAGAATCAAAGTGTGGAAGAATTTCCTATTTTCTTTGTGTTTCGTTTAACTATAAAACCAAACAATGCTTATTTCTCACCATCAGTGTTGCTGCTACATGTGGAGCTGGCCATGTGAGCCACCTTCCCCTTTAGCATGGAACGCCGTGACGCACGGCGAACAGACTCCTGAGTCATACTGTGCCGCAGACCAGCCAGCGAGTGACGGAGCTTGAGGGAGCACCGTACAGAGCTCCGTCGTGACTTCTGAGCTGCACCAGCTATGGCAATCTTAGCCGCTGTACGGCCAGGAGAAGCACGCTCTGCGGACAAGCGGTCTGCTGAAGAGATGCTGACAACAACCTCAGGTGATGGTATTTCAGGTGCACACTGGGTAGTGCTACATAAGTGGTCCAGCTCGACTTCTGCATGTTTCGCCTTGTTGCTTATGTCCATCTCTTCCTCCTCTGCCTGCTCTGGCTTCTTGTTCTCCACCTCCTGAGTTTCACAGCTGCCATGAGGTAACTGGCTCTCATCCTCTACTGCCTCAGACTTTGTCTGTTTGTTTTTGCGGGTGGTGCGTTTAGGCTGTGTGGTGGCGTTGGCTTCAGAGGTGGAGGCCTCAGGAACGGTCTCCTCTTCAGCAATGAAGTTCAGCGATTTGACAGAGGAGTCATGAAGGTTGCTGCGCTTTCCCTTTGAAAATCTGGACAGGAAAGGACAATATACATCAGGGTTACAAAAAGACACAGCGTGTTGTTGTTCAGGTTTGAAGAAATGTGAAGACTTAGTCTTTACTAAAACTGTAATGAAGGCAACAAACCTTCGCCTCGCTTGACCTTCCTCCTGACGGCCCAAAGACACACGCTTCCTGCGAGTGCTCTTTTTCTGTGATGGCGTTTTTGGCATTAATTCTGGCTCAGCATTGAAATCTCTGAAATAAAAATAAACAGTGTCATTAGTAAAAACCTTGAATACAATTCTAGAGAAAAACAACATACTTATGAAGATGGAAACATGTGAAAGGGACAAGAAACCTAAATCTTTATTCCGTCTGTGTTTATAAAATTACTATAAGCTTACTTTGACAACATGCGGTTGGCTTCTTGTTGAATCTCCTCAAGCCAAACCATGTGGACATTATCAATGTCGCCGATGAATTCTTGTACTTTCCCATTGAACATTTGCATGAGCGATCGTACAGGTGATAATACAGAGTTCATGTTGACAGCCTGAGGGGAAAAGATCGCACAGTCAAATAGGGATACACTAGAACAGACTTGAGATGGCACATTACAAACTATATTACCTGACGCATCACCATACAAGCCATAAAGACCAGACTGGTTGCTTATGTATTAATGCCTATGTTGACGTGCCGTTTATTTTCCTTTAATACAACAGTTTGAACCCACTTATATTTAACCCCTCAACAACGACTAGGAAGAATCTAGACAACACAAGTCACTTACGTTTGGTATGCATCCTCAACTAGCCAGACACCTGGGTTACAGCAGGTAGACTCTACAACCTTGACTACACCCCATACACAAAACCTTGATGACTGAGGCCATTATTGACAGAAAACGGTATCCTCGGGGAATAATCTGAAAAGAGGTCCTTCTTATTATTTTTTCCCTGATTTAACACCAAGACACAAAGTTCACTATTGGTACTTACTAATGAAAACGTTATCGTTTCACCATTAAAGCCACACTCTTAATATTTCAATGTAATATCACATTGTGTGTTTCATCACTTGTCTAGCTGGACAGCCTGTGGTCCTGTCAGCTGACTGGAGTCCGTCTGTCGAGTTTGAATGAAGTGCGTTTTACGATGAGTTAACGAGGCAATTTATCACATTTCAGTTCGATAAAAGAGAGGAACTTGAATACAGAAGGTGCACGAATTTATTTCGGAATATTTCCTTTCTTAACATTTTTGTTTATTTTTGTTGCATCTTCCATCTGAACTTATTGGGGGGCTTTCCTGTCGTACTGTCGCCCCCTGAGGTACAAAGCGGTATTACCAAACCGGCCGCAGCTAGCTGGTTAGCATGCTAGGTTAAGTAGAGATCTCTGCAACACATGACAAGGAGGTCTTTGACATAACATCAGAACTGTTACTTCTTCATATTCTGTTGATGTTAATTTGTTATTTAGGCCTTTTAAACTAAAATCCAGGCCACATCTTACACACTGCCCCATGAGGTTAGCTTTATTTTTCGCAGGTAATACGTTAGCTCAGCTCAAATGCTATCGACGACCATGCAACATTAAATAGTCAAATATTGTTGGGTGCAAACCAAGTGAAAATTTACTGGGGTACACCATACGTTCATTTAGCTAAGATGTCATTAACGTGTTTACTTATAATTGCTCTTATCCCAATGCTTTAAACGATGTTAGCCAGTTAACGTTAATATTGTCTCGGACGTCAAAATAATTAGCGTTACCTTTGACATCTGGTTTTTAAGAAGGGAATCCGATGCTCCTTGCTCCACTAATATTCAGTGCTAAATCAAGCGCATATTGACATAAAATAAATGTGTTAAAATGAAGGAGTTCCCACTTCTCTTCACGGTTCACATGTAAACTCTGCAATCTGTATGATCCTGGACGGCGACCACAATCCTCCCGGCTAAAACTGTTAAACTATTTCAAAATCTTCACCAGCCAATTGCAGCGCGAAGCTCAGTGACGCTACACGTTCGATTTGTTGCACGGGATTACCCGCAAGGGCGGGTCCCACCGTTATAACAATAGCAAACAATGGCGCTGAGTGCGGAAATCGTCGACAAGTTAAACCAACGCAGTCACACACATGCAAAGATTTATCTCGTGCTTTCTGTAATGATGCAACGAAACACACATCGGTATATTTTAAGAAATGCAAAAGTATAAGCACAAAGGGGCAATTAAAGAGGCAAGAACAGTTTTTTATGGTCACTGTGATGACCTCTTTCTGTGCTTTGCCCCACCCTCTCCTGCAGACTGTTGCTGCTTCCCTCCAGGAAACAAAGCTGCAGGATATTTGAAGCCACAAAAATGCTTTGGTGCTCAGCTCACCAAGGTCAGGTTTTTTACTGTTCTGTTTACTACTTACAACACATACACACGACATGGAAACAAAAGGGGAATATTAAGGTTCGCACAGAAAGGAAGGAGTTTTATTAGAGTACATTTCATTTACAAAACAACATAATTGGCTTATGGTTTCATAACAGATAAAGATAAAATACATCGCAAGAAATGTTTGTTAATCTCTGAATGATAAAAAAGGCAAATCTAACTTAACAGTAACTTAACAGTATCTTAGATAAAATGAATTGCTCCACATATTTTTAATTCTGTGGAAATTAAATGATTAGGAGGGTCACAGTCACTGTTTCAGAAAGGCCAGCAGGAAGATGTGGAAGCCAGTTTACAAACACAGCCGGGCTCTCGTGGAAAAGTCACTGGCTGCCCTGAAAATGCAGACAAGTAAATTAATATTAATGTGTTACTACATCAATGTCATTAAGATATATAAGATACGTGTTTGAAATTATTGAACAAAGTAAGAATAATACAGCGCTAAATAAAATCAGATGGGACTTGGTGCACAGGGAAACACATACCAATGAATTTAAACGAATAGGTTTGTTAAGTAATGTTCAGGAAAAGGTAATTTTCAGTATGTCCTCTCATTGAATATATCATGTACCATTTTGGATTGGTGTGTGACAATTGCCATCACAATCCCCATATTCACTCCTACATACATTCTACTGAAATCACATTGTCTTATTAATTCTTATTAAGTGGTTTGCCACTCCCTGAGGTTACTTACAACCCCTGCAGCCCACAGTTTTCTCTGCTTTGTGGGGGCTGTGCTACAGGATGTTACTATCTGTCTTTTTACCACTCTTATTGAGTGAGAGTGCGAGTGTTGTGCATGACTTTCTCTCTGGATAAGACAGGGATTTTTTTACAAATCCTTTTGATATTTGGTGTTTTTCTGAAATTTCTTATGTTCAGTGTTATGTCTGCTTGTCTTTTCATGGGATGTAGTTTGGATGGTGAAGTATGGTCTTTATTATTAATGTAGAACTTTATATGCAATATTTTGCATTAATAAGCTTTGTCCTAAAAAGAATAGAAGTGGGCTCTCACTGCATGTCTTTGCTTATGTGTTACCTGGCGTGAGAGGGATTTTAGTTCCTGATGCCTTCAGGACAACCTGTAGATCACAGGGCTTAGCGTTGCCAGCACTGCTCGCCTGTTCCCTCAGTATGATACAAACGTCATTCTCCCTCAGCAGCCAGTCCATCTGACTGCCCAGGTAGTTCACACCACGGATGCACAGCTCAGAAATGTCCTTGGGAAGAAGTGGGGAAAAGGCCAGGCATTCCCTCTGAACTCTAGGAAAAAAGCACATTATGTCAATCTTCTGCCTACGTGTTGCATATGTAATAAGGTGGGTTTTCACTGTGCATGGTGAGAGGATTGCTAACTGACCTGAAGCCAGTATAACCAAACAGCACTGCTTGCAGGAATCCTCCCATGCCAGTGAGAAAGTTGACTGCACCAGAGCCATCCGAGGACTCACTCCACACCTGTGGGGAGAGGTAAACACACATTCACTGGATATTGAGATCAGAGGCATGTATTAGTATTAAGTGTGTGTGTGAGAAGAGTCAGAAAGACACCTGGAACGGTCCCTGGATGTTCTTGAAGCACTTCTCAAGTAAATGGTGAGCTTTCTCTGCCTCCCCTAGCTCCAGCCAGCCAATGGCAAACATACCCTTACAATGAAAAAGAAAAGCATTGGTGCAGACATATGCTCATTAATAAAGAAGAGCAGCAACAACAGGCTTGTACATTGTCATCATTAAAACTTTACATTTATAGAAATGTATCTGACAGTTATTGCTTATTACTATGCAGATTAAGATTTTATAAAAAACAAAATAAAACTTTGACTACATTAAACCACAATCTGAAGTAGATGAAAAAAAAAATAGCTCCAAGTCCACCAGCAACAATGTTACATTTGGTAATAATGATTAAATACTATACAATAAAACACTGACAAATGCTACATAACAAGCACTTTTATTTTTCATTATTGGAGTATATATTGCACCTAATACTTATGTGGGCAGCACAACAAGCTGTAAACACAACATTGATATACTGTCACCTTACAAAGCTGACATGGCTGATGTGTTCGCAAACTGTTGCCTGTGTATGCATCCAGCAGTTACAGAGCAACATTAGCTTTCATTTAGACATGATGAGAGTCCAGTATTTACTCACTTTTAGCTCTGTTTTTGGTCGCTACCAACCGCTGCGAGAAATATCTGGCTCTTAAAGCTGCTAATTCCTCCACTACGTTCGCCAGCTAGTTGCTAACTTTGTCTGTCTCCCATTTGGTGCTGAGCAGGAAGCAGGTTTATCAAAGCGTTTTAGCCGAAATTGTCAGCGTGCTGTAGAAAACAATGCGGATGAGAGCTGTGAGAGTCAACCATTATTAGCATAAACTCTCAAAAAAGCACAGTGGAGCTGAGGGGAACTACATAGTTGGGTGATAACTCTCTCTGTGTTTGTCACTTATAATAACTCCTTTTACTTGTGCATACTCATTTGGTCCACTATTAATATAAAATATTGATTATAGCAGCTTACATTGAATGAATCATGAAAATATCATCTTTTTTTAAAGTACATTTGGCAATAAATCGCTAATAGAGTCAACCCAACTTAACAGAAATTTTGTCCTGACCACAAAACATGCTGGGTCTTACCCACGTCATGGCTGGACCACCAGGGTCTGTTACTGGCTCATATGCTTCAAGGTCATTTCTCCTGACCTCTGGGGACATTGGCAAAGCAAGAGGATAGCCCAACATCACTGCGTCTGCCTGCTTCACTGGATGACCTGTGAGAAGTCCAAAAGACATTGTGACATAGTGCAATGGACACTAAATGTTCTTACGTAGGTCGGCCAGAAGGCACAAAATTAACCTTTAATGTAGCCATCATACTCAGGATGGTACTGAGATTCTTGGTCAAAAGGTATTTTGAGGTGTTCGGCCACTTCTTGCCATTCCTTTGGTGCAGGATGTTGGAGGAGAGCAGCCAATTCTACAGCAAACTGGAGACTGATAAATGAGAAACTTTTTTGTATTACTGGTATTCATAAGTTTATATGCACTGCAGGGAAAAATTTAAACACTAGTACCTGTATTTGGCCACTGTGTTTGTGTACACAGAGTTGTTGACGTTGTAATAATACTCATCAGGAGGCATGACACCTAAATGGCACAAAAGGGAAATGCCACACAATAGAATTTACAAAAGCTTTTTAGGTATCTTCAATAACACTGAGAGCCAAGTTATATTTCATTAGGGAAATTGTTTAAGGATTAGTTATTCCACTGGCAGATAAGTCATCTTTAATATAGCTTTTATTAAAGAAGCTGCCTGATAACCATGTAAAGCTTCATAAATTCAGTATAATTACCATCTTTATAATAATGGTTTTTACCTAAGAGATGATATTTCTGGTCTTCGGGATTCCAGGTAACTCTAGAAACCCAGTAATCAGCCACACCGTACACCACCTCACTGCCCCGACCCTCTGTGAACATGGGCAGATCCTGCAACAGAGAGCTCAGTTAACACCATCACACAGGCGGAGACAATATGACAGAGATTAGACTGTACCTCAGTGAGGTAGAGATAGTGTTGGAAGGCCAGGGCGACGTCTCCATTTATGTGAATCTCTTGTTGTCCATAAATGTCCTCTGGACACACCTCCCTCCCTGACACAGCGCTCTCCCATGGAAACTTCAGTCCCTGGAAAGATGGCGTCTGTTCTTCAGAGGTCTCACAGTTTGACACATGTGGAACAACAAGAATACACATACGCAAACAGTCTCCACCCTAAAATACAGCCACACTGCTGCAGCTTTCAGTTGAACATGATGTCGCTAGTAGCATCCGCTGCTGCTGCCACAGTCAGTTTAACTGAGTGAGTGCTAACCGAGCTAGCCATTATGCTAATCTGTTAATCCAACATTCAAGGTAATTGTTAAAATGACTGTTTGGTTAACTGTTGATCTGCTAATTTCGTAGACTCTATTTTAACATTTACTAATACAATTATTGTCTTGTACTTGCTATGCTTTGCTTATTTGCTTTCTTTCTGAGATTTAGATCAGAAGAGCAACACCACTCTCACTCAACACCATGTCTGTATACTAAATGTGGAGATAGAAATACATGTCAGTTTGTGTAGTTTAGCATAAGCATTTGAACAGCTAGCCTGTCTCTGTCCAAAGCTGACAAAACACCTGAATGAGGATCTCCAAAGCTCACCGACCAACATGTTGCATCTTGATTGTTTAATCTGTAGGCTATACAAACTGAAACAAAACCAACAAATTGTGATTTTACGGGAAGTTGCGTGCAGCAGCCTGTTGGCCGGGCCCAGCAAATTCCTCCAGTCTTTGTAGTTGATGAAACCTCACAGTTCCAATGAGACTCAAAGTAATCTGGTCCCAGGGAGACATAGAGCGTATACCTCGAACTAAAACCACAAATTCTTGTTTTTACATTTCTGTTTGTGTACAGATGATTTTCCAGACCAACACTTGGTCGTTGTAAGTGCATGTTTAGCTCACTGCATAGATGAGATCACCATACCTTGTAGCCCTGCTTTTGGGCGTTGTCTTTTGCACCATCTATAGTCCCGACCCTGTACTCCAGCACAGCTCGGCCTAGTTTGGGATAGAAAAGGGCTATGCCAGGATACATCCAGATGTCCTATCATGGGAAGACAGGGTCATTGTGTGCTACATCATGAAGCCCAAACAAATAACAAGCAAGTGACATAGTTGCCATACCTGGTCCCAGAAAACATGGCCCCAGTAGTCCTGCCCATCCCCTCCGTTGGACAACCCACCTGGACTGACACCGCCAAACGAGCTGGAGGTGTCATGTATGGAGGGGAAGGCGCTGAGGAGGTAGAACATGCAGCCAATCAGAGCCTTGCAGAGGATCTCTGACCCTGTCGCCTCCAGCTTGCTGTGCAGCCACAGTTCCCTCCAGGCCTTCTCATGAGACGGCCGCAGGTTACCAGTTGCCATCAGATTCAGGCCCTCATCGAAAGTGGCCTCAACAGTGTCTAAACTGTCGGCCACAACCAGGATGAAGCCCCAGCGAGCCTGGCTCTGTTCTGGAGACAGTGTCAGAGTGGAGGGTATGGGGGTCCAGATGAGGTGCACTGTGGGACAGGAACCTCCTGGGAACTCAGCCCTGTTCGTCTTTCCTTGGATGTGACTGCAGGAGAATGTATGAATGTGTGTAAGACATCATACTTGTACTACATAGTCAAAAATGTGCATTTTAATTGTTGTTAATCTCACCTTCCTCCTTTGTAATCAGGACCAGACTCGAAAACAATGTCTTTGCTCTTAGGTGTGAACGAACTGTTCAGCTTGACAGTGATTGGCTTATCTGAAGTCTCCTGACGCACCAACAGGACCTCCATCGCCATCAGGTTGGGGTGGTATCGGTGTGAATACAAAGACTGTGAGATGGTCACACGGGCTGAGCTCAGAGTGTGGCTGAAAATGCCTGGAAGAGAAGATGAGAGAGCGATGATCCTTCACAGCCTGAAATAAGATCAGCAACAACACCACTGCAGAGACTACCTGTGTGGGTGTCCAGGCTGTAGGTGTGCTGGGCTGGTTCCTCCGTCTCAACCTCCACAGCCAGAGGACAGGGGATATCTGCTCGGTGGCACTGCCCACCCTCCCCGTTATACACGCCACCCATGTGCATGATGCTGTTGTACACCCTCCATCCCAGAAGCCCATTGGCCAGTGGAGGAAGGAAGCGGAGGTCAGTGGGCAGGGTGTCGGTGGAAAAGATGTAAGGGTCTGAGTCGCCGGACATGGTGACGTGGTGATCTTTGCTTGGAAAACTTAACTTGAACCAAGACGCTGTTCAAAGGCAGCCAGAATTTGTTGAGTGGGTCCCAGCTCTTAAACATTGAAAAAACATTTCACTCACAAGTCAGCAAAGCTTGGAAACATCTATATTTTAGCATTTGGTCTCATTTTTAATGCTTTTAATTCTAATAATTATGCACAGTATTTGAGCAGTATTAATGGACAAAACAAAACATCAATCATAACTGGATTTTTTTTAAACTGTGCAACAACACACACTTTTCACAGGCTCCTGTCAGTAAAGTCTGCAGACTGTGTACTTTGACACTTCTGTGTCACATGACATGTCCAAAAGACATCCCAAGACATCATCCTGCAAATGGGTGATCAGAGACTGAAAAATGAGCCAACCACTGAACTGAACAAAAAACAGGAAAATTTCAAGGCAAATATTTTGTCCTTATTAATTAAGCGTGTCTGAAGTTGTTCATTACTTTGCAGGCATTCATTGGCAAGAAAATAAACATGCAATCACAGTGATCAGGCTAAGTTTCTCCTGAGCATTAGCCGGACTTGTTGCAGTCAACAGCCTGCATAAACATCCCGCATACTTCATCTAACACATTACTGTAGTGGGAATGTTTCACTCTCACGTGAGCAGGAAGAAGCATCTGTTTCTGCAACAAAGAGAAAAGCAAAGTCCTCAAACCGCTTGTTCTATCCGGTTTAACAGCAAGAAAAACGGCTTATATGTTTTGATTCCCTCTACAGTTCATGTCCAACGAGGACAAAGAACTCAAATGAAGTTGATAAGGTGGACCCTCGTTAATAGTGTCGAGTATCAGTCTTGTGGGAGGAGGCCATGCAGTTCAGTGTGCTGCAGAGAAAACCTGGGCATGCTTCTCTGTCTGCTGCAAAACATGGCATGGATTCAACGTGGAGGATGAGGGCATGTGCAGTACAGTGCATCTACAGGTAGGACACCACTACATACTGAACATGCTCATTAGATTTTAGTGAAATGTTAAGTGCACCCAGCTGTAAGAAGAAGATCTTGTAATAGGCTGTAATGGCTGCCACCTTGTGCATACATACTGTATTTATGACTGAAACACCAGGAACACTTGGCTGAGACAGGAAAGATACTCTCCAGGTCACAGTGACAGTGTTTTCACTTTTGTTCCCTCTTTGATAAGAAGGATCAGCTCTTTTTACCTTTTTGCTGTTTTCTACATGATAATTTGGGACGAAGCATTTGCAGCCAGAGCCCAGAGCCTCTGCAACAACCTGCTGGAGGAAAACGGACTGACAGACTGAGTTTCAATATACTTTCATAAGATTATTCTGACAAGTCATCTTTTCTAGTATTTTAGTTTATTTATGTTATTTTAGTGACATATGTCTTTTTGCACGGTGTATACATTTTTCATTTTGCTTTGTCCTTATGGAGACCATGGATGGAAGTTGTTGATGCAGCCCCACAACCACTACAGACAACTTTTTTTTTTTAATTCAGCGTAGTGCACAGAAGTGAGATCAAGCTGGTGCCCTGGTGGCTGAGGGGTTAAGGTGCAGAACATGGACTGCAGTGTCCTCCATTTGCATGCTCTATGTCATTTGCCATCTCTCGCCCTTCATTTCCTGAAATTTTTCTGTATTTGCTATTCAGTAAAGGCATAAAATGTTCAAGAAACACATAAATAAAATGACATAAAATCCAAGAGATGTTGAGGGTCCCTAAAATACACACACGTTTTTACAATCTATTTATGTCTGTATAAAAAAAACAGTACAAGGACACAGATTTTGGAGGTGCAGTACAGTGCATTCACAAGATCATGAACCCGTGGCATTGGTCCAAAACCTGTGATTATGTCCTAGGCTGCCAAATATGAAAACTAGTGGTCTGCACATCCCTGAGCTGGTATTTAGAAGTGGCTGGTTTTCAGTAACCGAGGTCAGAAAGGCTTCTTCTAGTGGCTTCTTCTAGGCTATCTCTAAAGCAAACACTGAGTTGGACCCTTCATTGACCACAACAACATCTGGTGTATTGGCAGAAAGATGAGAAAAATATCTGGGTTACTATTGTAGAGATGGAATATGGAAGGTATGAGGCTGGAAAATGGTGTGTCCTTTGTTATGAGGTCCACTGTTCTGCTGTGACGTGTTTGGTACAGTCCTTGGTAAGCTTCACAAGTTCACAAGCTTCAAGAAGGCACTATTGTTTCAGTGACCTGTTCTGTGGAGGATTGCAAATAAAGAGAGACCTTAGTGGTTAGAAACCAGATAGAGAGGTTGAGTCTGGTGGGAAGGACTTGTAGTCTGGTTGCTACTTTAACACACACACACACACACACAAAGTGACTGTGTAAACAGATTTATGTCCTCACAGCAAGAGTAATACATGTCCAGGCGTACACACTCCTGCAACCTATTTGTCTAGAGTCTCAAAATACTACCTGCCCCATGTTTGCAGTGTGTCAGTTAGTGCTCATTTGATTTCATCCACCACAGGTCAGTTTCTCATCACAGAAGTTACCTGTTAACAGCTGTATGATGCTCTGGATGAGTTTTCTAAAGTACAACAAACCTGATGTTGTCAGTCTTCACAGAAATCCTGCATTACAAAACGTGAGGGCATTTAACAAGTAAGTTAGTTTTAGTGAAATGCTGAAGAACACAATATCAAACATACTTCTAATTAATCAAATGGCCACAAAGTGTTCACCACACAAACAGCCTACACTTTGCCTGGATGGTAATCCACCTTCAGGTAGCCCAGATTACACAAGTATTATTTCTCATTCATTGTAAGTTCTGCAAAACTGCAGAACTAGCTGTTAAATTTGTAAAAAAAAAAAAAAAAAAAAAAAAAAAAATGAACAAAATCCCCTCAACTGCACTTCATCAGTTGCACCACTTGGTGGGGCTAAGGAGCTGTTTGTGTTGTGTTTGGCATCTGGCATCATGCCGGGGGTCAGAGCCACAAACCCTGGGAAAAGCAGTGCTTTGTCCATATAAGGCTGCAATCCATCCGCTTCCCTCTTCCTCCCCAGCTCCCTTCCTCTGTCTTTCTCAGACCTGAGGGATATTTACAGAGAGAGTGCCTCGGCCAGCCTGCCCTTCCTTATTAGGAGCTCAGCTTGTTGTCAGTACTCGTACCCTGCAGGACAGTGGTCCATCTCCCTGCTCAGATGATACAAACAGATGGATGACGAGTGTTAACTACACTGTAACGCAAATGGCCCGTAGCTCAAAAGACAACGGGACCATTACAGCTTTTACCCAGAGCACTCAACCAGCACATGCGATGACACTCATGTCTATCAAGTTGGTCGAGCCACTCGTGATGGACTGTCCACGTGGGAGCAGCTGTAGATTGATGTAACAGTCCAAACATACTGTAAATAGCTTTTACGTTCTCGGTGTGTGAGCCTTGCAGTGTTGCAGCTGTTCCCTGTTCTTTCTCCCCAGTGATGTAGGACATCTGGCTCCCAGAAAAAAAAAAAGAACCATATGCAGAGATGATGTGTGGAGTGCTGGTGAAGCAGCAAGAAAGCAAACAACCAGGTGAACGCAAATCCCAAAAGTGAGCAATCTGATGACTCCACCAGTTACACTACTACGAAGCCAGGAATCCAAATGAGATTCACTGCTGTGGGTAGATACGATGTTTCGATGCAGTGTAGCGTTAACATTTAAATAACAGAGGTGGATCTCAGTATCCGTAATAACCAGGCAGTCGCTACAAACACACTTTTTTTTTATTATTAGGGTGCAGAAGACATCCATTCAATATATTAGAAAACCAACATGTGAGGAAAGGCTACATGGAATTTTACTTCAAAAGGGTATTATTCAAGACTAATATTTATACACAGATAATATACAGTCATGCTCCCTTGCAAGGGAGGAGTTGACAATGGAAAACTATGAAAATAATATCTTTACCGTTGGTAATAATTAAAACCATTCATAGCATAATAGGCTTTGACAGAACAGCACTTTCTATAATTGTGCAATGACCTTTGACCTTCAGCTATTAGTAAATTCCCCTTCCACTTGCTAAGTGAGAAGGTGCTGCTCTGAAATAAGTGTGTCTGTCTGGAGGACGGGCAAAGCCTCGCAGATGTTTTACTGCTCTGCGGAGAGTAAAGTGCTGTGGTCGACGGACCTGGTTCTGCGGCCATTCTTTTAAGAGCACGGAGTGTGTCTGTGGTCACAAAAATAAAAATGTACGTGGGGAAGTGCATAGGTGGAGAGGTAGGTGGGTTCAAACACTTGCATGTGGAAAGAAAACAACCCAACAGAGCTTCATTGACCCCCCCTCTCTCCGTCATCAGGGCGCTGCTGAATGTAAAGAGCCGGGTTTTTAAAGAACTACACCAAAACCTTTACTGCTCGACAACACCTAACACTTGAACTGTGAGTGGGGTAAATTAGTGAATGTGTGACGTGAGTGTGTTCACAAAAAAATAAATACTTAAGTGCGAGCTTTAAGGCCCAAGCTGCCTTGTGCGCTCGTGGAATGTGCATCGAGGAAGTATGTGATGCACGCATAGGAATGTGTGTGCATGTCGGCGTTCCCCTGACGCACAGTCGCAGTAGATGTTGTGTTTTGTGTGTTGCACCAGCCGTGGGCATTCTGGCTGTTGTCAAGTCTCATGTTGCTACTGTGGGAGCCTCTGACCATAGCCACAGGCCCTCGTGCCAGAGGTCTTCCTGTGACAAACGGGCAGCGAAGGCACACAAAAGCCACTCCAGCTGTTCACAGAGAGGCATCACAATCCAAGTCGAGCTGTGGTGTTCACGTACGTAGGAAATTCTGCTGCTTCTCAGTCCCCCCTCCTCTCTTTCTCGCTCGGTCTTTGGCACCAGGAGGAATGTGTGGAAGGAGGCAGGGATGGATGGATGGATGGATGGATGGATGGATGGATGGATGGAAGGAAGGAGGAAGGGGGCTCCCTGCTCTTCGTCTCTCTTCCTCTCCGTCTATTTGGAGAGTTTGCTGATGACACGGATCAGTGCTCCATTTTCATCCTTAAGACGCTGGTTGTCTGCTCTCAGGTCAACCAGAACCTGGTGGTAAAAATTGAGCTCACATTAAAAACAACACATAAAACGAAATATAAAACCAGCTGATTTAATTTCTTAAAGCGACTTTGTTGCTTGTCTTCCCATGACAGGATTATGAGATATTGGGCCTTAATGTCCACTCCAAGAAAAAAGAAATGTAAAAATAATTGTTTTATATTTTTTATGTTATTGAGCCACTAATAAGAACAAGATAATAAGGATAAAAAATTCACATACCCACCTCTTTCTAAGATATGGAACTCTACCAAATGATTGAGCAGACTATTAAAGGGTTAAAACAGGATACTTTTCATGTTTTAAAAATAAATCATTATTGAACCAAATACTTTTTGCATGCTGGAGTCACAATAATGTTTAAAAAAAATTAAAGGAGTAGTTTAACTTTTTGGAAAATATGTTTATTTGATTTGTTTCTGAGAGTTAGATGAGAACATTGATACCACTCATGTATGTTCAGTAAATAAGAAGCATCAGATGGTTAGCTTAGCTTAGCATGAGGATTGGTAACAGGGGGAACAGCTAGCCTGGCTCTTCATACAAAAAACAACGTTTATAACAACAGTTTGCTGCTTTAGACGGGGTTGTGTGCTGGACAATTTCTTGTTGACATGTGATGTTTTTCATCATGCCATATGTTAAAATGCCACATGTGCATTTTCATACTGAGGAAAACCTCTGTCCTGGCCGTTCTCCAATCCACATGTACACAGTGTACTGTCAAGCTATCACATACAGAGTTTCACACAGTGTTACAGCATAAACAATAATTAAAAAACTGAAATAAACAGACCTGAATAAACAGAAAAGCACACTGATCTCACGCCAGTGCTTTATCCTTACTGCACCAGGATAAAGGCCATCTTTAAAACAGCATGTATACCTTAATGCTACCATATCTTTTACCCGATAGTAGATGAGTGTTGTCTCTGATAATGGCTTGTGTTCTCTGCCTGCACCCATGCATGTCTCCAGGTGTGGCACAGGGGTATTATTCTGGAGGCCTGCTTAACAATTCTGCCAGGCAACCAGCAGCGACTCCAATCCAGAGACTGAAGGTACCTTTAGACAGCGCCTCGCTAGCTGTTTTTCCTTGTTTCGTGCTTCATGCTAAGCTAAGTGGTAAATCTCACCACAAAGGCATGAGAGCAGTGTCAATCTTCGCATCTCACCTTTGGCAAGATTTCAAGTAAGCATATTTCCCAAAATGTTGAAGTATTCCTTTAAAGAAAAGGACTGACATTCTTTACCTATTTTTTCTGTATTGCTGGAAACGTCAGACAATTCATAAATGAGTCATTGTGTCATTTCACATCCAAAATTATGAGAGCGCAGAGATCAGCTGGGTAAAAATACTGTACCCGTTTGGGTCATGTAGGCAAACATCCATTCAAATGAGTCCATCACGTCATAAAACAAATCATCACACCTCCTGAAAACAGGCTGAGAGAGGGTGTACTGTATAGAACAACTCTACAGTGTACCTCCACAAGCTACAGCCAAGCTAATCAAGCAGAAGCATGCAAAGTGTCTGTGGCCACGATAGCAGCGCCTCCTCACCTTCAGCTCCTCCTCCAGCTCGGCCATTCGCCGCTCCAACATCCTCCGGTCCTGACGCCAGGGAGCCGTGGGGAGGGGAGAGAGTGATGTAGGGAGGAAGACGGGCCACGAAAGGTGAGTGAAAACAGGCGAGAGAGTGGTTCAAGTGGGGGGAAGAGAGAAGAGAGCGTCAACAGACAGCAGGGGTGGCAGTCGTGAGGCAGTTGAAGCTACAACAACAACAACAGCAGCAGCAGGTAACGCCATCAGCAGATATGCATTACCTTCCTCTCCAGCTCCAGCAAGGCCGAACAGTCACTGAAGCGCTCCTGTCTCTGTTGGATACGACAAGTCAACAACATCAACATCATCATCATCATCATCATCATCATCATCATCATCATCATCATCACCACAACTGTCGGTTACGTGATCTCTACAAGGCCTGTGTGCAAAAAGACATTCTCAATCATAGCAAGATTGCAACTTTTGCTCAGCGACCATGTCCACAATTGAAAACTTGAAAACTGAAATCAGTCATCGTTCACAACGCGTTACACAGTGAATTAAACTTGTGGGCAAAATACAAAACGATTTGAACACAACTTCTGGCAGCTGTCTAAATAAGTCTTTTTTGTCCTCATCTGTGCAATGCATTATGCCTGTTAGCTCTCTGTTACGGACCACTGAATGTGAACTATTTTTTATGATGTGTATGTATATATTATGGGGTACTTTAGGGTATAAATGAGGAATAATTCCCACTAGACAACAGAAAAATGCTGAACACACTGTACAGCGAATAGTGATTCATTTCTGTGAATGATGTTTCCTGCTGAGGTACAACGTGTTTACTTTTTGTTTTCCTTCTGTGATAAAACCCCTGAAATGTTTACGTGACGTCTTTAACCGTTGCGTAACAGGAGCACGAGTAGAGACGAGTCATTAAGTCTGTGGGCTGACATGAGCTAGCACTAGCCACCGCTAGCAATGGAGAGCAAGGGTGCAATGTATTGTTAATGAATTCAACTTTTCATTTGTCAGACGACGACTGAATTAGTTCTTTTAAAAGTTCCCAGTTTTTGCTTTATTATCGAAATCGTAAGGATTTTATGTTGTTTTTCTAAAAAAAACCCAACTTTTTTTCTAAAAAAAACGATCCTTTTTGTATTTGCATGGAGACGTTTACAATAGCAGTCTGTGTGTCAGCGTTGTCACCTGCGTGGCCTTTTCCAAGTCCAACCGGGTCTGATTGATAATCCTCTGGGTGTCCTGCAGCTGAGACTGAAGCTGACTGTTTTCTCTGGAGAGCTCCTCGAACAACTGAGACACACACACACACACGCACACACGCACACACACACACACACACACACACACACACACAGAGGGGTAAATAACTGGATAATTAAATACAAATTTTGTGACTTCAGTATCAGTTCTGTCTGCTGACCTTCTTAAAATCCTTGGCCTCGGAGCCTCCTCCCGACGTACAGTCGTTACAGGAGATGTCCGACCTGAGTAGATGAGCAGAGGTCAGAGATACTGCTATCATACAAACTGTGCTGACTGAATGAAGAAAGAGGCCAAATCAAACGGGTCAAAGGCTCAATTCATACCTGGAACTCAAGTGTCGGATAGTCTGCAAACAGAGAAGACAAGCAAACAAGTTATGGCCGAGTTCTTAGGTTACAGGCCCCTGAGATCACAAACAAATACAGACACACACACAAACACACCTGTGGATCCAGCCCACTGCCTGAGAACTCTTCCTCTCCACTCGGATCATTGTCATCACTCTGCAGGTGACACAGACAGCAAAACATGTTCTTACAAAACACTAAAGTGAAGTAACAGCATAACTGGTGTTGTTTTTCAATGTGCTGCTGCTGAGTATGTCTTGCTGGCATGGTTTGCTACCCGTCCAAATAGAAAGACGGCGGCAGCGTTTACCTCGCCGGTCTTCTGTGCCTTCCTTCTGGCCCGAGCTTGTCTCCTCTCCTTGCGCTCCCTGTCCCACCGCGCTGCCTCACTCTCCCCTGTGTTGGCCTCAATGTCTGGAGCGAAGCCAGACAGCAGTTGTTTAAGAGCAAATCAGTTATTTCAACAAGCACCACATTGTCAAGCTCCAGGTTTCGTTAGAAAAGGGGGAGTGGTGATGTCTTACCTCTCCTGTCGGACGTCTGAGGCCGTGGAGTGCCAGTGGGCTGCGTGAGGCCCAGCAGGTCAGACTTCTGCAGACTGGCAATGCGAGACCTCCAACTTACTTCCTGTAAACACAGCATGCCCCGCAAGTGACGTCACACTGCATTATATAAGTGCAGCCAATGGAGGCCTGTAACTCTGATATATGGCTCTCACCCCTTCCTCTCCCTTCTTCGCTTTTGCTTCCTTCTCTTTCTCCTTCTCTTCCTCCTCCTTCTTTTCTCTCCCTTTGTTGTCCGTCTTCATCGTCTTCTCTGCCTCCTGCAGATCTGTTAGCGTCACCCCCTTGATTCGGAAAAGAGACAACATTTGCGCCACATTGACACGCAACACTGGAATTCATCAAGTAGAATCTGCAGCGAACACGCGGCGAGCAGGTGACGTTTGTACCTGAGTGGAGCGGCGGGACTGCCGTGCGTGTCGGGAGCGAGCCTTCCTCTGTGCCTCTGCCTCCTCATCCCGCACTGGTGTCAGGTATGATCTACACAAGTCACACACTTATAGAATCAATGCAGCACCGTCAGGCCCACAATTTACAAACATCAGCCCTTTGCCATCCACACACACACACACAGACAAAGGCCTCTACTCACTTGCGCCTCTGCTTGGTCTCCTGTTCGCCCGTGGTCGTGCCTCGAGAGTTGGAGGTGGTGATGGCAGACTGATCCTTCTTTTCTGTCTGTTCCTGAGGAAGTCTTAAGGAGAAAGACAAGCGTGTGACCATCAGACTTTTCAGATAAGTGAGAAAAACAAATTGGGAAGCAAGTTTAAAAATGAAGCACCTCTGGGCCAAGACACTATTGAGGCGGCTGAGTCCAGCGGAGCTTGTTCCTGTGCTACCTGAGGTCACCGTGGGGTCATCCAGTCTCTTTCCATAAGATGAGCTAGAAAGACAAAGCCCACTGGAGACACAAAGGCATCTTTCACAGCCACACGCAAGAATTACCATTCACTGCAGGGGCAGCGTAATAAGCTGTGACACGGCAAAAACAATCGCACGCAAACAGGAGGGCGGACAAATACGAGACGGGGTGTGAGCAGCATGACTGACCTGTGAAGCAAAGAGGGGGTGGAACTAGTGAGATCATTCCCTGACTGACTGTGAAGGCGCCGGGTGTAAGAGGAGCTACGGCTTAGCCAACTGAGGGAGAGACAGGGTGACAAGGGCACATATGCAGTGACTCAGAAAAACAGATTCTGGTTTCACAAGCGCAGGAGCACATGAGAGCACAGGCCCACCTGTTGGAGTTGTCAGGGCTGCTGTCTGGAATACTGAAGAGTCTCCGTGTTGGGGTGGGCGGTACCCGGGCCAGCCTCGGCTCCTGAGAACGAGATCAGTTTGAGTCTCAATGAGCGGAAGACGTAAAAGGAGCCTTTATTTTGGAGTCACATTCGATCTCTAAAAGAAAAGCTGGTTTCACGGGTGTGTGAGTCATGTGAGCGTCTGTGGTGCGCACCTTGGTGTCAGGCTCGGAGCTGAGGCGGGGGCTGGAGGCAGAGCGGGTCATGCCCAGGCCGGCGTCTGGAGGTCTGCTGGGGTCCTGGCTGGAGTCGGACAGTCCAGCTGAGCCCAGAGTCACCGAGCTGCCTGCCTTCCTCAGAGACGTTCGCCAGGAGCCCGGGGCCTCGGTGGTCGGGGGCTTGCTCGGGTCCTGCTACAGAGCCAGTAAAAGCCATCATCTTTATTGTTCAGTATTGTTGACGCTTGACATAATATCTCGACATGTTTTTACCTTTTTCGCTTGGCTTGCAGCAGTACTCGCTGACATGGAGGTAGACAGCAGGCTGGTGGCATTGCGTTTGTTGTTCAAGTTGTTTATGATCTCTCGGTTTTTTGCTTTCTCTGCAACCGAGTAAAGGTCAGACATTAATAAATCACTATCAAAACCATAAAAAAGTCATAAAACCCATCTGATTAAACATCTTAGAATACAACTTCTCTCTCACCCGACTCTGCGTCGCTCTCCGATTCGCTCTCCTCCTCCGAGCTGGAGCTGCTGGAGGCCTTGCCCTGGCTCTGAGACTGGTTCTGTCCCGTCTGGCCTTCCTCCTCCTCATCCTCGGCCGGGCTGCTCGGCAGGGCCGGGGGCGGGTGCTTCTCGCGCTCGTGGAGGCAGATTTTCTCCTTGCTGCTCATACGAGAGATAGAAGTCCTGCAGGGGCGGGGCCAAGGTGGGGTGGAACAACAGGTGGCATGCAGGGAGCTGATCAGTGAGGGCCATCATTCCACGTGCAGCCAATTAGAGCGAGCATGCAGCACGTCAGTGGGCGGAACAGTGGGTCACTTTGTGTGATGCCATGTGTAGCACTGTTGTCTTATCACTGGATGTCACTTTGACAGCTTTTTACAGCTTTTTGCTTAATCACTTTTCTCCCACTTTTTTAGAATCTTTCCTCAATATGTGATAATGCAAACTTCACACAAAGCCACAGGGATAAAATAGCAACAGAGGAGCAACTCCACACAAATGACAAACAATGTGTGTCCCAACCACATACTGTATACTACAAAGTATATTATTTGTACTAATTTGTGCTAATTATATTGTGCTTAAAGTTCTCATCTACTGCTAGTATAAAACTTGAAAACTTCAGGGTTACTGGTGCAATATAAGTAGAGATAATACGAATGTGTCTCAGAATAAACCACATTGTTAACAGAAAGCTAACTATCACCATATTATCGCTGGGTGTATCAGCTCATTGTGGGACATGTTATATAGTGAGCATATATGTGTGTATAAGAATCTTTGTCACTTTGCCAGATATTAATATTTTGCTATTTTAGCCATACACAGTTTTGCAATGTTTTTCCAGACATTTCATGACATGATGATGGTTTCTGATGTGAAATTACAGATACTGTGAGGGAGGATTCAATCTATGTTACAGACCTCATCAGTTTATTTATCATTTTATGTTTTTTTTAGTCATTAATTATTTACATTTTTCCTTTGTGATGACAGAGGTACTTTAGTCAACTAATTATTATTATCATTATTATTTTTCTCCCACTCTGTTGCAGTGTAGGCAAAAGTAACCATTAAAACAACAGTAAACTTTGAACCTATAGGTTATCACCTGGTGATGATTTAGCTGCTGAGGGAAATGTTTTATGGCTTCTGCCATAGCCACTAGATATCTGGGTCAAGATTTCCTCTTCTGTGCGCCGGTTATTGTGTACAACCCAATTATCAACCAAGTCCAGATGAGAGAATAGACTTCAGATATCTGCATATGACTGCAGATAATTAAAAAATAAAAGCTAATAAAGAAGCTAAATTGCCGTTTTGAGATTGCTTTTAGGCCAGTGCGGCCCGCCTCTTTTTGCTCTTTGCGTGAACTGCGATTGGTCAAACTGACAGCAACCAGAAACCAGAACACTTCAAATAAGAAAATCTTGTCCCTCGTGTACAGATTTTATGTGCAGATACCTGTCTATAGAGATTATGACCACACTGAATTAAGTATGCATGTTGCCATTTTACGGTTTACTAATTTTTTTTCAATTCTCCAATACTGAACAGTTAGTATTCACTATGAACCTGGGACACAGACTGTTGCTGACTGCTACATCTATCCAGCCTAATGTCAGTGGATAGAAGCAGCATCGTTCAAAGGAATGCTGGGACTGTTAACATCATACCTGCATGCAAACTACTGGAACTGGGATTACTGGTATTCAGCTGAGGAACAGCGTAGCGTGTGCACACGCGCATACTAACACACACACTCGCGCACCAACACACTGGCACTGACCTGCGTGTGCGAACTGGTACCATGGAGATTGGCGGGCTAGTCTCAATAACAGGAGTCTGTTTCTCTTTCTCGCTGCGTAACTGAAGAGGAATATAAACACACATAAACACAGAGAACATTTGCCGCTGTGACACTATCAATCACATCAGGTCTCTCTAACTGAGCGAGATAGTCGTGGAGCCTGTGCGAAGGCAGACTCACGGCGTTCTGTTTCTTCTGTAGCTCCTCAAGAGTGTCAGCGAGGTTCTCATCTGCAACATCTAAAGGTGTTTGGCCCTACAAGGACATTCACAGTGCGTTATTACTCAAGGCCCAAGTAGAGGCTTCAATCACAAGAGTTCATGCCAAGTAAAAAGTTTGTTTGTCTCGACACTCACTACGTTGTTGACGGCGCCCATGTCGCACATGTTGTCTGCCAGCAAGGTGCACACCTCCTCTTGCCCCCAGTGAGCTGCTGCATGCAGGGACGTCCACCCGTCGATGTCCCTGCTGTCCACATCCACCCCACACTGCAACAGCACCCTGAGCAAGGCAAAGTAGAGGGGAGGGAAAAAAACAAGAGGGGGAGAAGATGAGGAACATCCAGGAGGAGAGGACAAGGCTATAAATTACCAAAAAAAACCCCCAGCTTTTGGCTTGATGTGATACCAAAATAAGACGCTAACACTAACAAGCTGTCATTGCTCTAATGTGTGTGAACTGATGCTCACTTCAGGACTTCGATGTAGCCTTTGGCGGCGGCAACGTGCAGAGCGGTGGCCTTGGTGTTTGGGTGAGGTGTGAGAGTGCCGCCTCCTGCCATCACGGCCATGGCGTCCTGGAGCATGATCCTCTCCTCCTCCTTTCTGGCGTTGTCCACGTCTATTCCTGTGGCGCACACGGCAACAAGCAGTTCCAATCAGAAACACAGTCACACAAATCTGATTTTAAAATCCCCAAAACTGTAAGCTGCAGACAGATGAAATATTCAATTTCTTATTCAGTTATCATATTTGTGCTCTGTGGTTTCCGCTGCATGACGGAGCCCAACAATGTCTGGATTTGACAGTGATGAAGATACAAGCCTGGAGCCTCAGCACAGTTCAGTGCTATGAAGGTCAGAAAACATTTGGTGCACAGTGACTCTGGCCTCATTTCTTTGCCTATTTTTGTCTACTCTGAGCGGGTCGCGTGCTTCCAACGTGACCACAAACAGGACAAAAATGCTAAAGACATTTTGGGGCATTACAACCCTGATTCCAAAAAAGTCGGGACGCTGTGCAAAACTTAAATAAAAACAAAGAGCAATTATTTGCAAAGCCTTTCATACCCAATCATGATACCCTCACCTGTTACCAATGAACCTGTCTACCTGTGGAATGTTCCAAACAGGTGTTTTTTGAGCATTGCCCTAGAGCCCAAGGTGGCATTTTCAAATAACTTTGGTCAACAAATGGTCCAAAACCCAAAGATATTCCATTTACAATGACAGACAAAGGAAAAAGCAGCTAATGGTCACATTTGAGAAGCTGGAACCCAGCAAATGTTTTTGCTTAAAAAATGACTTAAGCAATTAATCAATTAATTGTTTCAGCACCTACAATTTGGCATTAAGAAAAATGATCATTTTAACCACATGACTGCTGTCAAATTCTCGCGTTAAATGTCTTGATAACAGAAACATATTCCAGTAACCACATACTCATGAAGGTCACATGCACAGCCCTGTCAACAGCCCTGACAGGAAGTAAAGCTGGACTTAAAGCTGGAGTGGAGGTGTTACTGTCGGCACAGAGGGATTCCTCACCTTGCTTTTTGATTTCACCTTTGAGAAGTCTCTCCATGGCGTCCTCTGTGGCCACGTCCAGGGGAAGCTCTCCTTCACTGTTCACCGCCCCGACGTGAGCGCCATGCTCTATCAGGTATCTTCAAGAACAAAACCAACATACGGTATATTAGTTTAATGTGTATTACCTGATATGTTGTTAATTCCAATGTCTTCCTCTGAACTGACTAAGATTCATTGTGTGCCTCGACTGACTATTTAAATTATAATGGCGGTGATGTGATAGAGTTGTGGTGGTCAACACTCACTTAGCGATCTGAATGAAGCCACAGGAGGCTGCAGCGTGCAGAGGAGTCCAGCCCTCATTGTCCCCTCTGTTGACGTCACTCCCGCTCTCCACCAGAAACTGCACCATCTCAGCATTTTCATCAATGCAAGCCTGCCAGAGGACAGACAGCCACATGATGGATCGCTACGCAAGTGCTGACTGTTTGTCGTTTATCGTAAGAATCCCTGCTAGGCACATTGAAAAACAAAAACCAGACGGCACACGTCAGTCACAGTCCTGTTTCGGCACAGTCGAGAAGGTCTTTGACCCGTTCCATTTTGGTTTGTTGTGAAAGGCAAAACTGCAGTCACTTCCAAAATCCATTAACTTCAACTCAAACACTGGGGCTAAAATAAAGACTACTGTGTCTACTTGTTGTAATGACGTTCTGTTAAGTGGGCTGCTAAAAGCCCTCAAGTACTTTCCAAAACAGTCACTTTGTGGCAAGAGTGAAACAGCAAATCTATTTAGCTGCTCTTCCTGAGGCGAGGTCTAGCTAAGATCCCAATGTGATCCAGCACAAGTCCCAAGACGAATCCCATGAGGGCCTCATGGTATTATGCTATGATATGTTTCTTTAATTTCTGCTAACATTTATGAGAAAAAACTTCAGAAGGTAGGATCTGTGTATGCCCCAGGTTTTTCACGCAGCAAAAAAAGCTCTGGAGCCTTTAAATTCATTCTTAAACCAAGTCAAAAAAAGACAGTGGGGTAAGATTATCTCACCTATTTTCAGTCTGTTTTACAACATGTTTTAAGAATGTTCTCGAAATAAGTGATAATCTACTTGTACAAAAGTAGTTGATTTGTAATAGAAAAAGATTGCATTAACTTCCAAAAGCGGCCATTTTTCTTTGCTTTTCGTTGTTTTTAAAGAAAAAAAGGGCTTTACACTTCAGTTATTGGAGCGTGCATTAGTAACTAGCTCTAAAACAGATAAAGACCTGCCTAAATTGAAATCACAAAGTCACATAAAATGTTACTGATCTTACATTAATGTCATATCAAAGGAAACTGACGGCTCCATATTGCTTCTTTTGTCTATAAACATCCAAATTTGGAACAGTTGGAGGCTAGATGAAAAGTTTAGGCATCACCAAAGTCATTCGATTTATCCTGAGGGGGACATGAATACCTGTACTGTAATTTCACGACAGTCCATCCAATAGCTGTTCAGGCATTTGACCCAAAACCACAAATGTCAACCTCATGGTGATGCCACAGAAGAAATCACCAAAGTCAGTAGAATTCATCCTCTGGGGAACATTTAAATGTCTGTACAAAACTTCACAGCAATCCATTAAATAGTTGTTGAGATATTTCAGTCCGAACCAAAGTGGTGTACCGATCTACTGACATGAGGGTAAAAGTACTTGGTAAAGATTTAGCAGTGTCCTCCAGCAGTAGTTCTAAAACACATGAGTCAGACTGGACCGAGTGTTAATAACAAAGGCGTTAATGATTCTCCAATGAGAGACACAGCATAAAGATTCATCGGGGTTGGCAGGAAAGGGCAGACACATAAGTTACTGTTAATCCTCATTGGGACAAAAAAAAAATTGTTTCTAGAACCTGATTCCAAGAGTGGGGACACTGCGTGAAGCGTAAATAGAAAGTAAGCATTTGGGAACTGAGGGCACTAATTGTTGAAGTTTTGGTAGTGAAATTCTTTCCTATTCTTGTGCTCACAGTCTGAGGTCTCCATTGTCGTATTTGACGCTTCATAATGCACCGCACATTTTCAATGGGAGCAGGTCTGGACTGCAGGCAGGTCAGTTTAGTAGCCGCACTCATTTTACTACATAGCCACGTTGTTGTAACACGTGCAGAATGTGGCTTGGCTCGTCGCATAAGCAGGAACGTCTCTGAAAGAGACCCTGCCTGGACGGCAGCTTATGTTGCTCCATAACCTGTATGTTCCTTTCAGCATGAATGGTGCCTTCACAGAAGCTATCTACCCCACACCAGCACAGATGCTGGCTTCCTAACTTAGCACCGGTAACGATCTGGATGGTCCTTGTGGAGGAGACGATGTCCATGATTTCCAAAAGCAATCCGAAATGTCAACTCGTCAGACCGCAGCACACTTTTCACTTTGCATCTGTCCCTCTCAGACAAGTCTGTGGCATTTCTGGATATTGTTGATGCAGGGCTTTCACTTTGCATAGCAAAGTTTGGTGCGGACGCAGCAACGAACTGTGCCTACATGGCGTTACCAGGCCCATGCAGTAAAATTCTTCATACAATTTTTAATGCAGTACTGACTGAGGGATCAAAGGTCACAGGCACCCTGTGTTGGTTTTTGGCCTTGCCCCTTGTGTGCAGTGTGTGAGTTTTCTCTGGATTCTCTGAATCTTTTGATGATATTGTGGTTTGTAGATGGTAAAATCATTAAATTCCCTGCAACTGTGCATTGAGGAACATTGGGCTATTTGCCCATGTAGTGTTTTACAAGGTGGTGAAACTCGCTCGATCCTCGCTTGTGAACAACTGAGCCTTTCGAGGACGCTCCTCTCATACCCAATGATGCTGTCACCTGCTACCAATGAGCCTGTTTACCTGTGGAATGTTCCAAACAGGTGTTTTTGAGCATTCCATAACTCTTTTGTTACTCCTGTCCCAACTTGTTTTAAACATGCTGCTGGCATCAAACTAAGAATAAACACGTATTTACAAAAAAAAATCAATGATGTTCATCAGGTAAAACATTAAATATATTGTCTTTGTACTGTTTTCAATTTAGTATATGTTAAAAAGGATTAGCAAATCATCACATTTTGTTTTATTCATGTTTGACACTATCCCAACTTGGAATCAGGTTTGTATGTCGTATTTTATCACTAACAAGCTGGTGAGATGACATCTGCCCAGAACAAGACTGCTATCTCTAATGTGATGGCCTGTCCAGTCATTTATTATCACTGCAGTTACTCTGCAAAACGTCACAGCATCGAGTGTCTGCAGCCGCACGGAACCTCGTCTTTCAGGCCGTCTTAAGCCACCTACTGTAAGAGGCTTTGCTTTTGGGCTAAATCAACTAATCACAAAGCTGCTACAAGTCTCCACCCTCAGTCATAAGATAATTAGTCTGGTAGTAGGGTGGGGAAAAACAACAAAAACGATGAGGCTAGTAGTTGTAGCCAGTAGCACACGCAGCACCTTGTAAGTCAGAAGCAGTGTTCACTCGCAGCAGAGGGGGAGCCCTCAGAACAAGTGGGTGCTCCAAGCTGAATGAATGAACACAGGGCACTTCTTGCACCCTGTGCATTACGAGGGTGCACACACAGCCTCCCAGCAGACTCCTTCGCTGGGTCATCAAGTGACTCATTGTGGAAATTGCCTCTGACAACAGCAGCTTGTGCTGTTTGAGGAATGTTTTCCATTTCTTCATCCGAAATCCCTAAAGTCCCCACCATGGGGAATTGGCAAAGGGAAGGAGAAAGAGAAAGAGAGACAGGGAGACGAGGGGGAGGAGGAGGAGGGGGGACAAAGGAGAGAGAAAGTGTAGAGGAGAAGACAGAAAGGCTTTGGATGGAGAGGACGGAAAGTTTGGAGAGAGTGGGCCTATATTTAATTCTGGTTGCCAGGCGACCAATGAGCAACAGGGGAGAAAGAGATGGAGGGCAGGAGAGGGACCACACCGGGTGACGGTCCCACATGTGGATGGGCCGAAGGAGGGCACGTTCACCCGACATCCAGGCAGGAACAAGCTCAGCTGCTCATCTGAGCCGATCACGGGAAGGCAACTTCATCAAATACGCACTTACATTAGGGGGAAAACACCAATCATCTCAAAGCATGACCTCAGTGGTAGAACACACGCCAGCTGAGCTCCAATTCAGCTCCAGCGGGCAGGAAAATTAAAAAGCACCACATCTTTTATGTCGACTGGCACGCCTGAATATCCAAGTTCAATCCACACGACTGAGAGCTCACCGTATAGAAGAGGCAGCAGCGTGTTTATGACACGCGGCATCATAAAAGCAGAGGAAATACTGCATCACCAAGGGCTCGTGTGACAGTGATGTTGTCCAGGCGGCTCCTCTGTGTTATGACTGAAGTCGAGGGGAGGGAGGGACCTCAAAGGCTGAGCTGCATCAAGACTGGAACGTGCTCAGAAGAAGTGCAGCCAGTTTGGGACATGCAGAAGCAACAATCCTCAAAGTGTAATAAAAGCTGAAGGTGAAGTCATCCTCTTCTGATTTTGCTACAGATGCCCTGTTTATAGGGTGGTGGTTTTTAATCAACAGGCTTACTTAAAAATGCTGGAGACCTGTTGATCAGATGATGAAACCCTTCTCTGCAATGCAATGACCTAGTGTTCTGCCCAGACTTCACCGAGGACTGTCTGACTCAAGCCTCCCAGCCAGTGCCTGCTGATGTCTAAAAATCATCCCACAGCCTCTGAGGTGACCGGTTTTGACTTTCTGCGGCTCACTGCGGTCCTTATATCTTTACATTGTACGCTACAGAGAGAAGCCCAGACTTACTACAGGCAACAGTGCAGATGACCCAGCCTACCAACAGACTAATAAACTAACTGTGCCCGTCTACAAAGGCCAGAAAAGCTCCTGCAGGGGAATCAAATCAAGACATGACAAAGTGATGGCTCCAGTTTAAGCTAACGTTCCTGTAGCTGCCACGTTGAAAAGCAACGGAAACGCTTGGATTAACGTTAGCCACACTTTATATCGACCTCGTAAGCCCACGATAAGATAAGTTAACGTTAATGCTTCTTCGCTGTGAGGATCATTAGCGGGTGAGCTTTGAGCCGCTAACGTTAGTTGAGCGACAGTTAGCAGCAACTTAACTCATAAATACATTATTTAACAGAGTTATTAAGAGTTAGGGGGTAATGGTAACTTTCCTACCTGATGAAGCGCTGTCAGTCCGTCTATGTTGGCGTGGTTGATGTCAGCTCCCTGCCGGAGCAGCGCCGCCACCTCCTCCCGGTCTCCGGCGGAGCAGGCGGCCATAAACACGGCTCCTTGGGCGAATCGGACTTTGGCCCGCCGCGTCCCGGAACCGCTCGAGGGTTCCCGGGCCTCCGATCCCGTCCGATCCGTCTCCGAGCCCAGCCATCGCTGCAGCTGATCCTGCCGTCGCTGTTTGGCAGCTTCGGACCGGGAATGGTCAGTGGCCGCCATCTTCCCTGGTCTGTCCCGGACAGATTCAGCTCATGGTACGAGAGAGAAGCGGAGCGGATGGTTTGGATTGAGCCTCCCCCGGGCTGTGCCCCCTGGTGGATACACTCTGGAAACGACTCCGTGAACTTCAGCTCGAACTTCTGACTGAGTGGCAGTACTATGCTGCCTTTAAGTGCTACTCGGAAATACCTAACTCAGTGGGAGGTACCTTGTATTTTCCTCATAATACTGCATTGACATCATATTTTCTTTCATTTTCCACAGTCTAAAACAAATGTAAAATCATATATAGCTATTACAAGTGTCACTTTTTCGAAAACTAGCATATAACTTACAAGACAATGAAACAATGATAAAACAATGAAATAAGAACAATAAACCTGCACTAATGATGTGCAGACAAATAACCCTAATAATTGTGTAGGATTTAAATCAAAAATAAAAGCAAATTTTTCACCACTATGGTATATTTCATTTTAGTATATTTTATTGTAGGTGCTACAAGCACTACATCTTATTACCTATATTTAACTTTTAAAGTTTTAAATGGTAACCCTAACCCTTAACATGCACCAGTCTAACATGTTTTTTGTATTTTGTATTTGTGTTATGTGCTTTGTATCTTGTGTGGCCTGCTGCAAAACCAAAACCAGACTTGATAACACACACAAATCATGGTAAAATGACTTGTCATCATTTATGATTTAGATCAAACTCTCCACTGATACCAGTTTATTATGGACTTCATATGCCTAGTTGAGAATCAGGCAGCTTGCTGGGAGAGTCAAAAATTAGTGGGAAATAAAAGTGCGAAATTACATATATATTGTCAAAAATAATTACATTAAAGCCAACACTACATGTGTTTCACAATACATGTCACAGATCCCATTCTTCTAGTCTGAAACTTCGGAGGTGGACTAAGAATAGGCCTATAAATAAAATACCCGTCGAGCTAAAGTGTCCATTTTTCCGACATCATTTGAAGGCATCACGTATCTGCGTAACATTAATCACCATATTGTACGTAAACATTATTTCAAAACCCAATTCGACAGATATTTTGTATTTGTCATGGACTTGTTTGGCACCAGGATTCTGTGAGTTTATCAAGGGCTCCCGCTTCCACAGCTTTTGTAACTCGTCACAAGACTGTGTGCTGACTTTTGTTGTGATGTGTGAGCGGGATGAGCGCACTGCTGAGGGGATTCCCGATGTGCGCCTCTAGTGTTGACTGTACGGTAAACTGTCTGGTCTCCAGTAAATCCTCTTTGTTATAATGACAGCGTTTGTTACCATCTGGTTCATTTTGGGTTTTTAAGTTAAGTTAATGGATTTGTTTGATTTGGAGAAGAACACATGACATATGACGCACATTTCAAGAGGATGGAAAGTGGGGGACAAAAAGCAAACAAGAAATTGGAGCTTCTCAAAACAGAAAAAATAGTCACAGTATTTGTTTATAAATTTAGTGTCTTATGCCTCCCAACCTAATATGTAGTTCATCCTGGAGGCCTAGTTTTACATTTGTAAATCATTTTAAAATATACAGGTCAGTCAGCCTAAAGCTACTGATCTGCCTATGTGAAATTCCAAATATCACACGATGAAAGAGATGAAACCACACACATTTTCTCCAAACATATTACTATTGTCACAGACTAAAATAATTAATCATTGCTTATCACAGAACTTTTGGATTTTATCATCACAGTTTATTATAAATCACATAAAATAAACTAAATTTCAGAAGCATATAATAGCAAAATGAACCAGCAACTTTTCATGCTGTTTACGTCGCCCAGACTGTATCCTGCAGTCCATAAAAGAGCTACATTATTTCTGTGCTTTACATGAACAAGTCAGGCACCGACTGTGACTGTTTGTCTTTTGCTGCGATAATCTGGACGCCTCCCAAGACTCCACTGTTTGGTGACTGTTACAGATGTGTACTGCTCCCTGCTCTGTGCGCACTTTTCTCTGAGTCACACCTCTTCTGGGTAATGTGACGATCACTGTTGTTCAACCGATCTCTGAGTATTAACATTAGCAAGAGAACACTCATAAGCACCAGTTAATGTTAAACAATACCAGTTTATTTAATTATCACATAAATAGTATTCCCTGCAACATTTTGACAATATGTTAAATTAACTTGGCAATTGTTTCATTGGACTTTAAGGCACAACTTGGGGCTCGATCACACACGTATTTTACACAGTACAAGAGAAGGACTTAAACAGGTAGGTTAATACCTATAAACGCAAAGAGCAACATCAAATGACAAAGTGCAATTCAGATTAAACTGATTCTTTGATGAATATAAACAAAATCACATTTTTGATTTACTGTTTACGCATTAACATGTGTAAATTCATAATGTAACATCAAAATCATTGTTCAAAGACTTGAAAGCAGCAATTCAATACGATGTGAAATTAAAATGAAATCTAAAAGAGTTGTAACTTAAACATAACTTAATCAGGAGACAGGTTTCTATGATTGGGAAAGCAGAGCAAAGCTGTTTTGTTTTTTTCATATAAATAATTGTAAAGACATGAGGCATCGACATTCAAACAAACCTAGAAACATAAAGACACCATGTTTTTTCACAATACTGCATTGACATTTGCGTCAAATAAATGGAGTAACTGCCTGTAACAAACAGATGCATCCAATGTTTTCCCTCCTCCAGTCAGTCTCTTCCACCAGAAGTAACCTGGAGCTTGTAACTGGATGCAGCAGGAACACTGTGCTTAACTACTGGTCTGACTACATTCCACTTAAAACATAAACACTCGCCTATTTTAACCGTGCTACTTCAAGTGCGCATTTTTGTTTGTAATGTCCTGTAATTCAAGTTTGTACATGACTGTTTTGAGCATACGTGCATAAGTTTAAATGCACTTCTGTCGACCTGCAGACAAACTGCGTCCATGGGCTTGTCCCAAAAGACTTAGGAATTACTCAAGAAAGACTTCATACGCACTTTATTGTAAATATAGTAACTTATCACTATTTCCAACCCCTATGAAAAGGAGCTGATTATATGACAAATGTCTTCCTGGCAGCTTAAAAATATATAAATGTAAAGATGTAAACAGATGTTAACATCTGATTTAAATTCTTTTCAAATGTTCCTGGATCTAGAATATGTAAGTCTGAAACTCATTGCTGCAGCATCTGCGGCAGAAACCTGGCAGAGGCTCTTAGGAGCTGCTGATGGTTTCTCCTGAGTCGGCAGCAGGTGGAATATTAAGGCCTCTGTGCATTATGAGGCCTTCTGGGGAGAGCATGGATGGAGGGCTCTCATTTGGTGACATCGGTTTAGTTTTGAAGGAGCCTTGCAGGTCCATGTTGATACACAGCACTCCAGACAGCAGCTGCCTCTTGTACTGGTCGAGACGCGTAAAGACATCTAAGACTGAGGAACTGCTCCCATTCACCCAGGTGGGAAACAGGCTGGTGGAGCTGAACTGGGATGGGAGGGACTGGTAGTGGTGCAGCTCCAGCTGACAGGAAAACCTGGAGTAATAATTATCAGCATGCACGAGTGTGAAAGATGAGCCTGCTGTAACTGTTTCATTTAGTTATTAAAGTGGCTCTAATTAATATTTTTATAGCAGTGCATCAAATGACAATGTGAAAGCAGTCACTTGTAAAGATGAACCTACAGAGGATTATGACCTGAATCTGCAGCTCTCCCCCCAACTTTACATAGTGACTTCTAGCCCATTGTTTGGCTGTCTGGCTGACAACTTTACTGTTTTGGTTCATCCTCACAGTGCTAATAGTGTTGTTTTTGGCTGCAGCCCTCACACTACCTGCTCAGACAGACACAGTTAGCAACTAGCTGGTGAACTTTATGGACCATTTAGCAGCTTAAGATGTTGGTGTTGTGTTGACAACTTATTTCTGCTGCCCTCAAGTGGCCAAAATAAGTAGTGTTCACATACTTCAGACAGCAGCTTGCAGCTAGATGATGATTGGATGTTAAAAGTTGCTTTAAAAAGCCGAACTACAGTCAGTGTAAATATATGGCAGAAATGGCTAACTGAAACTGAAAATTGTCTGTGGAGTTGCACTGTCACTTACCTTGCAGATATATGCTGGGAAATGCTTTTGGAGGTCTGGCGAAGGACATGCTGCAGGATTTTTAATACCTGCTCTCGAATCCAGCCCACATCTTCTTGCACATCTGGTAGCCACTCCAGAAGTCTACATAATAACATCATAATAAACAGCTGTTAGTCAGAAGGCCAGTCCAATATTTTTAGCCACTAATCAATAAAAACATTCTAAAAACTCAATTCAAAATAGCACAATGGTTGTTGCTGTACATAACTGCAAATATAAGTTCTAAGTAGACAAACAGAAGTGGTACTGTACTGTAGTACCATTCCTAGTGCATAACAAATAAGGAGGGAATGGGACCAGATGTAATTAAGTCCTACAGTACCTGAGAGTCAAGGACATGGCAGACTCCACAGGGAGAGTGTAGGGGAGCATCAGGGCTGAGGCCATCCTGACAGGAAGCATGTTGCTTAGCGACTGCACCAGGCTCCTCCTTTCCATGCAGGCCTCAACTAGAGCTGCAGAGGGAAGCAAAGAGTGATAGAGTTAACCTGCTGCTCATCAGGAGACACATATTATAGCATATATCAAATTTAAATTTTCACAAAGCTGAAGCGGTGGCTGTTGTTAATAGCCCATGAAAACATGATGTTTTAGACATACATGGTTTTCACAGTGATGAAGCCACAACTATTCCTTCTTCTTGCACTTCCTCTCATTTGTTCTGTAATGTTACCTTTGTGCAGGGTCAGTGGGAGGTGTTCCATGAAATGGTCCTCTGTGGAGGAACTGCAATGAACCATCGCTGTTCCCTCTTCCACGTGGGCCTTTTCCTGCTCTTCATCACTTTTATTGTCCTCCTCATCATCATTATAATCCTCATTTTCTTCGCCACTAGCAAACAGGGGTCTGTCTCTGTGAGGCCCATTGAAATTAAGCAATCCTGAAAAAAATGTTTTAAGGATTTTACTACATATACTCATGTTCACACCGTTCATTTTCAAGAGATTGCATTCTGTTTTTATTAATGTTTTACACTGTCCCAACTTTTTAGGAATCAGGGTTGCATATTATTGATAATGTGTTTACAAATTGTCAAATAAAATAAACAACCACAACATACCATTGAGCTTTAACAAAATATTAGTCTTGCTGATGAATGACCTAATTCTTTTAAATGAAGCATAACTTGATTTGCAGAAAGTAAGAAAACAAGGAAAACCACTGTTTCTTACCGTTCTTCTTTAAAAAGTGTAGCGCGTCTTTATATCCCTGCTTACACATGGCCTTCATAACCTGCACTCAAAACAAACCCACACATTCATCTCTCATGAGTCTGCAGAGTTCCCTCCAGTTCAGCTGAGCCAATCAATTTATCTGTAGACATGTGTTTGTGTGTGTGTGTGTGTGTGTGTGTGTATGGATCACGAAGGGTGTAATCAAGTGACCTACCATTGGGTCTGGAGGGAACAGTGCTCTGGAGACTCTGTAGAGGTTGGTGAGAGTGAACTGGATGCTTGTGTTGGTGAATCGCAGCTCGTGTATGTTGGTCGAGGTGTCTCTGGGACAGATGTCGCTCTCTCCAGAGAACGGGGACACTGTGATGGTGTTTTTCAGCTCGTACTGAGGCAGGTTGTCTGAGATTCCTCCATCAACATACCGCTGAATGACAAAAGATAAATACCAGCATCAGCACAAGCAGAACTCCTTCAAAATATTGACTGTAAATCTCTCGAGGGCACTGAAGGGCATCTGTCCAGAGAGCAATCATCAGACAGGATGTGATAATACTGACAACACATCCTGTGTATTGATTCATGATTGTTTTTATCTGCTGGTGAACTTTTAAACTTGCTGCGTGTGTCAACAAATGAGAACAGAATGACATCAGATTTTTGAATTTGAGCCACTGAGGGTAAGGGAGGACAGAACAACCTCAAAGCCTCTGCCAACATGGTCACATCTGGCTCTGCCACTCTCAAACTTTGGTCACATGGCCTGCACACACACAAGCACATGTAAGCTCTTAAAAGCAGAGGCCACAGAGGGCGGGTGGGAGCGCTGGGATTGCTCAACATTGTTTCCCAGGGAACCTTTGTGCTAGAAACATGTCCAGCAAGTAAAATAAATAAATAAATAAATTTCCACACACGTGCCATTCAGGCCAAACACATTCTTCAAGAAGGGAGGGCAGGTACAGATGGAAAAAAACGGCAAAAGTAACAACAAGGCAAAGTGAGAAGAAATACAGTGAATGGTTCAAGCAAAGCAGCAGCAAAGTAGAATGGTCATTACACCTCTCCGACAGCAACACCTCACACACAGCTCTTAATTTGAAATCCATGAAAGTTAGGGTAATTTCCCTTCATTGGGTCAGTTATTGGATATCGGCAACATGAGGACTGTGCGCACCTGCTGGATGATATTGAATCTACTTACCACTCCTTGCAGTGTGGGAGGAATGATGCCACAATACACTGGGATGAAGGCACTGCAGACACACGCCTGGTTAACAAAAGAGAAGAAGAAGAACTGTTGGAGGTGGAATTAATTCTGACACGATGAAAACGGCAAAAAACTAATATATCCTAAGTATTTTAGTTGGATGAGTGATATTATATTCGCATTACAGTGTAAACCTACATTGATGCCAGTATTGCAATGTCATGGCAGTTAAATCAGTATGTTACTATAGCTGAGTCAAATAAGCAACCACTGCTTATCAGTGGGGCTGCAACAATTATCTTCCCCAACGACTAACCTGTCGATTGTTTTTTCGAGTCATTGATTGATTGTTTTATCTATAAAACGTCAGAAAATAGTGAAAATACTCAGTTGTAATTTTCCAGAACACATGATGTCTTAAAATGTTTTTTTCTTCTTCTAATAGTCCAGCAGATAAAGATATTCAGTATGCAATTATATAAAAGAAAGGAAGGCAGCAAATCCTGAGAGGCTGAATTCAACTGTTATATCCATGTTACTGACGATTATTTGTCCAGAAATATTCTTCTATGTAAATGACTTCTAGGCATCCCACAGAATACTTTCACATCCTCAGCACTGAGGTATTAAATCAACTGTATCCTGACATCTGATTTCACTAATGTCAACCAACCCTACTGCAAAATACTGAGGAAAAATACACTCAAACTTGATGCACACCTGCACCAGCTCCTCCTTGTTGTTGAAGTGCGACACCAGGACATTTTCTCCATCTGCCACTCGGGTGAGAGAGATTCCTAACCGTCCGTTGGCCTGATGGTGGCAATCGGCTGGCAGGGTGCGGCGCAGCATGTGACGCACAATCTTCACCAGGTTAAAGGAAGGATGCATGGGTCCCAGGAACCGCTTCCTCGCTTCTTTGGCAACATCGATGATGCTCGCACCAGCTTCTCCTGTGAAGACATTATGACACTGTTACTGTTAACAATGAGATAAAGAGCAGATAGACTATGCAAATCCTGAAGTTTTTGGGATGAATTAAGTTCTTCATCCAGCAGCACTTTGTGTACATAATAAAATCAGAAATTGCAGCATCAAACTAGTACATCTTTTATCAGATATTGTACTCAACCATATTTGGTAAAGCAAGAATTACAGAATTGCCAACAGTGATTATGTTACAGAGCAATCAAGAGGCTATTATGAGGATGCTATATTTCCCTTAAAGCGCTCTCCTCCTGTAAAGCTGTAAATCACTTTACCACTAAACTGGAAAGGGCTCAGTTGGTGTTGCATATTCATTTTTAAATGGTTCTGATCAGGATGCCATATCGGTCCTTTAACTGTGGTTTATGCACTAACTTTTGAGGCACCACTTGAGTAGTTTCTATTTTTTACCACTTTATTATTGTTTATATTGTTCTTTTACTCATGTACTGTTATCTGACAGCTGCAGCCATGAGCAGCACGTTTTCTAAGTTGTACATAAACATATAAAGCATGTGCTCAGTTCAATTAATAATTAACAAAACATAATCAACTAATAAATGATGGTGCATTATTAGGAATTATGTTACCGGTCGAATATAAGTAGTTAAAATTAGCCTCATGTTTGCTAGCTGCAACACTAAGTGAGGCTTACACATTAATGTATATTATACTGTAATATAGTGCTTATGTACGTCTGCCCAAGAAACATTCTTATTATTTTAAGAGTATTTCTAGACTGTAGTATTGCTAAGTTACTTTTACTTAAGTAAAAGATTTGAGTACTTCTTCCACCACTTGTTTAGAAAAGTAATTCATTCCTATTGATGCTACAGTAAATCACCTCATAGCTTTGTAATAAGGGTGATCCTGCACAATGTGCCAATACTTACATTCTGATGGTAATACTTGTGTTTACTAAAGTTCAAATATAAATGCAGGACTTTTACTTGTAAGAGAGTATTCTTATAGTGTAATCTGAGTACTTCTTTCACCACTGGTAATTACACAGAGATGTCTTTGAAAAAAAAAAGCATAATTTGCCCGTTTGCAGGTTACAGACTTTAACCTTAATAACTGAGTCTGGTACCTTATGTCTTTTTAAAGAAACACTGGAAGAGATACGTACCAAGACATACTCCTGTGACCAGAGCAGTGGCAGAGAGGGCTCCAGCGGATGCCCCGTATATGTGCCTGGCGTTGAGCACCAGGAAAGGAGCTTGTTCCACCAGACAGCTGGCCACACCGATGTGGTAAATACCGAGGAAGCCGCAACCTGCAAACGAGATGTTCCACGGCGAGTCCAGGGGGAACATACCGGCGACCGTCCGCAGCTTTGTCAAGTGTCAATGAGACAAAGTTCAACAGCTCCAGGAGAACTGCAGGTCTGCTGCTAAGGCTGAACACTGTTTATATTCTGTTAGTGATGCCTCTTTACATGCTGCCCTTCGGATAATGGACTTTCTCTGCTAACGCTAGAAGTCACGTTTTTGTTGCTAGTAACGTCGCTAAACTGACATTATTTGAAAAAAAAAGAAAGATAGAAGATAGAAAATGTCCCCTCTGCTGTAGCTACACCCCGTTACTAAATGTTCTAATTAAAAGCAGCCCTTAGCTAGTTAAATAGCTTCGTGGTGAGCCACGGGGAGTTCTTGTTGTTTCACCCACTTTGTTGGTGTGTATTTAGAGGCAAGCGCCGAGTAATCCGAGTTTATCCAATCACGACTGACATCGCAAAGCACAGTGACCAATCAGATATGAAAGAGTTGATGAGGCGATCAATCACAGTCCACAGCGCTGAAACACCCGCGAAGTCCTTGAGCTCACAGTGTAACAGCTGCCATACTCCCCAGACGAAGGAACACAGTTTGTTTTGTCCTTTCTAAATTTATCCGCCTGTTTGTTTGTGGTCACATTTTTGTTCATGTCCTAAAAAAATTAAACTAGGCCATATTGGGACTTTTTTTCGTAATAGTTGTTATCATAAGGAATGTGTATTGATTTCCGACTGTGCAGTAAGGCCTGTTGGCTACATTAACCTATTGTTTACAGATCGATTAAAGCAAAACTGCGATAGCGCACCAATAGCTATCTGCTCTGTTGTAGCAGTCACTTTCTTAACTGGTTAACACTTTAAATGTTTTTCACAGGGGCACAAAAGGCCCTGAACATGCAGGAGTCGAGAAGCTTAACTGTGCAGCGAAAAAAATAAAATCTGTCCCAATACTGAGGATGTGCACATTTGGCTTGTTTGCAACGTCCGCATTACAAAATAGTAAACGGTAGTAGGCTTTCACAAGAAATTGTAATGAAATCACAAATCTCTTGCATCTGAAGCACACTCATCAAAAACAACAAAACGTTTTTCTGCAACACTTCCTAGAATAAACCATTCGCAGAATTAGTGCGCAAATAGTTCATTTTTCTGGGCACAGATCCAGGTCCTGTTTGGGACATGGTTCCTTAGAGAACATCTCCTTTTGTGAAACCACCATCGGCAAGGGTTCATTGTGTATCCCTGCTCTATCAAGTGTTTATTGACTACAGACAGTCAAAAGTGCCCGGGGCCCCAGGAGTCCGTGGTTCATGGGACTTTTTCATAGGAATGTGCACCACTAAAGGACAGTTTCAACCAAAGCGGGTCCTGAATTATTATCAAAACTCGTGTTTTGTGCTTACATAGCTCATATTCCTAAACGAAGTTCCACAAACAAGCTGACACAAAGAAAAACAAAAATCATTAAGGCTATAAAAATTATTTAAAATATAGCTGCAGGTGACGATTCCCATTCCAAGCAGCTCAATGGGCCAAAATTTAAGCTTCGAGCAGCAACGGGCAAGTTTCAGGTGAGCAAAGTCACTTCAGCTAGTTTAATTCTGTTTTACATAAGGAGTGAGACTAATCGCACACTTATTTCATCATCACAAAGCCTGCAGCATTTCAATAACTCTGCACTCAAAGTGCTGCCATTTGTCCCTCCTTTATCAGATTTGAACAACATTTGGTGTGTGTGTGTTCAGGAGACAGCACACTGCCAATTAGGCTCATATACCTTGGGAGGCTATAATAATAATAATAATAATAATAATAATAATAATAGGGTGAGGGTAATAGTAACCCACACAAACACAATAGGGTTTGTCCTTTGTGGCTTTAACCCTAATTAAATATTAAAGTTAACACTTTTGTATCATTGTGAAAACACATTTTAAATAAAAAATTGAAAAAAGAAAAGGGGGAATTGAATTGTGTTTATTTCCAAAGGGTCGCTTGGATTCAGTAGAAGAGAAGTCATTCTGGCTGAGTTCCAAGAAAAGTGACTCAAAAGGTGATATGTGTCTGACCAGTTGGTGACAGCCGCACTGGGAGGTTTTCTGAGCAGATTTTGTTATTGTATCTGAATGGAACAAATTCTTTCCTACATAAGTAAATGGTTTCCACAACAGAGATGAACTTTTGACAAAATTTCTTGACCAATATGCGGTGCAATTTGTACTGATGGGTCACGAATGGGTTATGAGATAAAAACAAGATGTGTTATCCTCCTGTGGAAGACCAATAGTTCAGGCAAAAATGATGAGAAGCAGAATCAGCTTCGTTTGCCAAGTCTGTGTGCACATACAAGTCATTTTTCTGGTTTTTACATTAGACAGGACTGTTCCGCACACAAGTATGTGAAAAAATATATGTATATATAATTATATATATTAACATATAAAAAACACTAATGTGCAACACAACAACTTGAATAAAGACAAACTATATATACAAGTCAGAGTTTTGTGTAAACAATGCAAATTGTGCAAAGGAAATAAAACTTGAATCGACATACACAGAGTGGATGATGATAAAATGTTTTTTTTTTATCTGACTTTAATCTAAATTTAAATCAGGCATTATGCATTTAACAGATTAAACTGGAAAAAAATGTATTACGTCTTAAAATGTTGAATAATTATTGCACTTTAAAAAGTAGTAGCTTATTTTGTTATTAAATTCACTAATGTGTCTGCCCATTATATTTAAAGAAATGAATCTGTTCGAAAATCCAACATTTATCTCATGCTAAACAGATCCATGCTTCATTATTTTAATATTAATTGTTTACACTGTGAGTCGTGTGCAAACAACTTTCGTATCATACGTGTATCACTACCACTCCACGCACCACAATACGAAGCATGTTGGTAGAGCAGATTAACAGCGCCGCCTGTTGGCCGAGCAGGTAGCCAGTGCACACGTTGACAAGACACAACCGTCCCGCCCTGAGTTGAAACTTTGGCGGCGCCAGCATGAAGTGGCTCGGTGTTAAACACGGCAGCAACCTGAGGGGCGGGGCTCTCTACTTTTAAACAGATGCAAAGGGTTTGAATCCTCCCGTCGGCCGTCGGTGGGCGAGGAACAGAAAATCGAACGCCTCCACTGGAAGTCTTTTCTTTCAAAACATTGTCAGGCAGGAGGAAGTAAGTAAGAACAGCGGCGGCCGGCGAGAGCAGATTGGGGAAAAGGGTTAACCTAAAGACCTATGTTACATATTATTTAGCAAATATAACACTACGCTACATTAGCTTGTAAGTAACATTAGAAACGGAATATAGAGGTCACTAACGAAGCCACAAAGGCCAGCAGGTTTGTTATTTTATATAAAATTACGTAAATATGAGGCTACAACATAATTGGCTAGCTCAAAGCTAACATTACAGTAACAGCTACAGCAGCTTACTCAGCAAACGTGTCTGGTAAAATGCTCGTCGTCGCTTTTGTCATTTAGCTGTATCTGGCTTTAATGACAGTGACACATCAGACAGACACACCATGCGGAAAGACAACATCGGAGCAGTGTTGGACTCGTAGGAAACTAGCTGTGTAGAAAAGAGCAGCTTAAATGGAGAGAAACAGCGAGGAAGGGGGTGCTCCTGATGAAGATGGAGACCACGAAGCCGGTTGGATTATGAAGCCAGGCAGGTCGGAGACTAAAGAAGAGGAAGTGACACCTGCATGTAGCAGAACAGCATCCAACGAGGGAGCACCAGACCCTTCTACGGACATTTTGGCTTTGAGGATCCGGAGAGGACTTGTGTGCCAGGATCAGGAGAAACCAGAAAGGAAGACTGGACCAACGGTATCAGATAGTGTGTTATCTGATGGTCAGGCGGAAGCTGTTGAGCCAGAGAGGGATGCCCCCTCTGTGTCTCCCTCCAGCCTCATGGACACCTGTGATCCTTCCATATCAAGCCTCTCCTCCTCTTGCTTCTCCACCCATCATCAACCAATGTTGTCTTCATCCTCATCTTCCTCTTCCTCTGTCTTGTCTCTGACTCCACCCTTGCCTCCCTCTGTGGATCTCCCAGCTGTGTTGACTGATACAAGGCTGACCCTGGATGTGTACCAGGGAGGAGCAGCGGCGCTGCCTCTGCTTTGGGGCTCCATCCCAGATCAGCTGAAGGGCCTCCAGTACCTGAGACTGGGCTCTGAGGATAAACCAGGCTTGGATGGTGCAATGGATGTCCTACCCCATCTGGTGGAGCTCCGCTCACTGGCTATTCGTGGTACTTTTTGGATTAATTCCATGTGGTGTCAGCTGCTTGTTAGCATAGAGCTAATAGAGCTGTATTTTTTATTCTAAGTCTTAGCAAAACTTTGACAAAAGTAGCTTCACTAAATACTGTGTTAATACATTATAATGTGGGTGTCATTCTATGTGTTTTTCCTTGCTTTGCTTCTAACTCTGCTTTTCTCTCTTATTTCAAGGACACTGTTTTTATGACTCACAAGGTGATCCACTGCCTGGCCTCCTCACCACTTTACCCACACCTATGGCCTCCCTTTCTCATCTGGTGCACCTGGATCTCTCCTTCAACCAGCTCGCCTGTCTGCCATCCTGCCTTCTCAGCTTGCCTGTACTGTCCTCTTTGCTCCTCTGTCACAACCACCTCTCAGCTTTGCCTCCTGATATAGGCCTGCTGTCCTCCCTCACATACCTCTCCCTCCTGGGCAACGAGCTGGTCTCTCTTCCCCCGAGTCTGGGTCAGCTGAAAGCACTACAAACACTGGATATTTCACATAATCTCCTTCAGCAACTGCCTGATGAAATTGGTTGTCTAGAGGAGCTTGTTAAGCTGGATTTGTCCCACAACAAGCTGAAGCAGCTACCAGAGAGCATGGGTAAGGGTGTGAGGGTGAGTGCTTGTGTCAATGAAAGACAGTAATCAACTGGAAGTTAAATTCATGAATGCAGCCATAAAAAATAGCTCCTTGTCTTCTTTGTTGCCCAGGCTCTCTCCTCTCCCTAAGGGAACTTGTCATATACAGCAATGACCTCCGCTTGATCCCACATAGTTTGAACAAACTGTCTCTGCTGAAAATAGATGTGCGTGACAATCCTTTGGGACAACCCCCAACCCCTCCTCCTCTGCCTCCTACACCTGGTGAGCAGAGAAATAAAAGAACTTCAAATTGAAAAGTGCTTAAATCATTTTGACTGTATTGTCATTAGATACAGAGCTGCATCACTGTTTTTTCACCAGATCAAACAGAAACAAAAATTCCTGAGTTGCACCTCGGATTCAATCAGCACAGGTACAGTTTACTCTCAGCACAGACACATTTTCACAATCTCTGCAGTAATATTCTCTGTTAAGGTGTTTTTGACTAAGATTGAAGATGTTGTGCTCCTTTTGTTCCTTAGTTTCTGTGTTTCGTCTGCTGGGTGTCATGTGTTTCTCCCAGGGGGGGCTGAGCTGCTGTTCCCCCCGGGATGCCTGGTGAGTACCACAAGACTGGAGTGGGCAGAGAGAAGGCCAGAAAGGAAGTGGGTGTGGCTGGAGGAACATGACATCTTACTGAGTCGTCCACTGGAACTTCGTCCTCATGGAATTACATTTCTGAAGGTATAAAATAATAAGCATTAGTTATCGAATTCTGATTTTACACATGAAGATCAAGATGTACTTGTCATGGTTAGTACTACTCTTTGAGAAACAGTTATATAATGTGATGCCTGCATTACATACTGATCTGGACTAACAGGTTTTCATTTTAAAACAGCATTTTTAACAAAAAGAATCTCTATCCAGACGAGCTTTTTCGCACCGTATCAAGAAATCATCTCCATCCAGACTAACACTCCTGAAAACACCTAGCACATGGCCATTCACATACACTGTGCATGCGTGTGCCAGTGTTTGCCTCTTGCGCATGTAGGCAGTAGTAGCATGATAAAATGCAATTTAACTGCACAGCAGCTACTTGCATAGACAAGGCTCATAGATACATATGGGATGATGTCATTTATTTCTTCCGGAAAAGGGTCATATGTTAGGCGCATGATGAATCAGGGAAGGACACGTGACTGATAAAACAAAAACAGGAAGTGAATGTGGGTGTTTGCATCATCCTTTCCAAAAGTCTCCATTTCCACTGTCCAGGCTGCAATGCAAGTAAAACAGGAGCGGCAGTGTTTCCCAACATCTCACTTTAAGGGGTTCTGAAATGCTGCTAGGTGTAAATATAGCAATAAGTTATGCATTTTAGAATTAAAGCATATTAGTGTGGATGTAGTCAAAGAGACATGGTAATTTACCAGGCAAGGAACACTCAATGGAAAATGCTATCAAGTTGCATTATTGGAAATCTAGGATCCAATAGGGACTAAAAGCCAGGATATCTTGACTTCTTCTGTACAGATTTTGATTATTCGTTTTTAAATCTGTCCCTCAGACGTTCCACAATTTTATGGAAGTGCAATACTGAATTGCTGGACTACTTCTCTAAATGAGTATTATGAAGACTGATGTGAGAATAAGCAGACTGTTCTGATTGTGTTTTGAAAGAGTTTTATTCTTGTTATGTCCTGTGACTTTTCTTTCCTATCCTCACAGCCTGTGGAGGTGTGTGTGCCATATCATCGGACAAGAAGGAGGGAGGTGGTGGTGCAGAGGTTTGATGGACAGTCATGGAGCACTCTGCCCACTGTTCTGAGGAGAGGAAGCGAGAGCCATAGCAGTCACCCCGGTGGACGTCCAGCTAGGGTAAAGTATTAAACCTCCTACTGCTAAAGAATTTTATTACTGTTGTATTTATTTATTTTTCCTGGGTAGTACAAATTGTAATATTAGTGTTGGGAAAAAAATGACCTCTTGCTGTATCTGTAGCTGGCCTGCTGCGCAGTGCGGCAATTTTCCTGGTTTATGGCAGTGTCCCGTCCAGTAAAGGACAGTTGCTCTGTTACACCAGCTGGAGCTCTGCTGGTGTCCAGCTCTGACCCTGGAATTAAACTCCACTTCCCTCCAGACTCCACCTTGCAGACCCGCACTATAACTTTACAGGTAGCATTGCAGTATAAGGAAATTTATATTGGTTTGTCATTGAGGTACCCATGGGTTGCAAGGATTTAGATTGTCTCTCTTTCTGTAGGTGCTGCAGGTGTCCGTGTCAGAGGTACAGACACTGTGTGGTGACCCTCAGGCCAGCGTTAGTCCTCTCCTCTGCCTCTCCCAGACTCCCAGCACAGATTTCCTGCAGCCTATCAAAGTTCAGGTCCCTCTGCCATCTGGAGTCACAGGTACAATATGCCATGTACTTATGCCTTCATTGTCATCTTGTCTCATCATGTTTGTGTAAGCGTGTATTAACATTGTCTGGTGCTTCTGCAGGCCACACGGTTGAAATGTCCCGTTTACATCTGCTACATGGGGACCCCACTGCCCAAACCTGGACTGACATTACATCGCAAGTGTCTCTCTACGTCACCCATTTGTATGCCATTTTCTACATCACACATTTCTCCTGGTAAGTTTTTAATATATTGTTTGCACTTTGCCTTACACTTATGCACTGCTGCACTAAAATATTTTTTTTTCTTGATTTTATGCACTCTATTTCAACATTTATTTCATTTTTATTGTTCAGCAAGGTTTTAATTTCCATCTTATGTTATGTATTCTCGATATTCTATTTCTATCCTTATTTTTGTCTTTTTACAATTATCAAGTGGGTTATTCTCTCTATTTTACATGATTGTTCCGTCTATGTCTTTTTTATGTGAAGACTTGTTGCATGTATTTTTTTGTTGTAAAGCACTTTAAGCTGCATTTCTTGTGTGAAAGGTGCCATACAAATAAAGATTATTATTATTATTGTTATAATTAGTTTTTTCCCATAATGCTTGTTTGATTTGATACAGTATATGTACATAGTGTTAACACAGCTTTGTATGCATCATCATAGGTACTGGCTATGGTACACCACTCAGCGCTGTGTTAGTGGGGTGGTCAGGAAGGTCTATCAAAAGCTAAAACAGTTCAAAGTCCAGTTCCTCGTCCTCCAGCGGAAGACTGATCCCTCACAAGTTATGTTACAGTGTTTACCTTCTAACAAGGTTTGTAATTATTCTCCTCTCTGTGCTGTTGCTGTATACTTTGATAGAACTAGTTACACCAATGACAGTCTGTATATCAGCCCTCTCAGCCTCTGTGTGTGGTGCCAGAGCTTCATCATCATGTGTGAATTAAATTGTAACCTTTCTGCATAAATGCTAAACAATGATTGTGATGCTTCCTCACCAGGTGGACAACAGAGTCCAGTCTTTGTCAGAGCAATATGACGGACCTCAGCCTTCAGATCTTTGTGACCTGCTGGAAGGAGAGCAGTTCTTTGCCGGCTTTGAGAGGGGCTTAGATATCAGCACAGGTCTGAAGTCCTCTTTGAGGCTCTCTCTTACATAAACATTGTTTTTCTCCTGCTCCCTTTCCTTCAAGGTCTTGTGATGTGTTGTTGTGTAATATTGTCTTGAAGCTGCTCTTTGTAAGAAGTCTCAAGATGATATTTTCCTTTTTTCTCCAGAGAGACCAGATTGTGTCGGGGGAAGACTGTGTTTTGTGTTTTACTCCAGCCTGAAGAATCTGAAGGAAGTGTACATCTGTCCAGCTCAGGGTCAGAAGGGGCCAGTGAGGGGACAAGTAAGACAGGCACCATGTTCAGCAGACAAGAAAGTGCAGTGACTAGAATTATGATTTCTGCTGTGTTTTCTCTCTGTACACGTATAAACAAAGACACTGTGTGAATCTCATATTTCCACATTGCATGGTGGTACAAGGACTGCATGACCTCACGAACATTATATTAGAACAAACAATAAGTAACAGATTGTACATATCGCTTATCTACATACAGTACTGTACATCCTACTCTAAAACCCCATTTGGACGGGATTTACATTAGAGGGGGAGGTGAAGAATAAATGTTCACTGTACATTCACTGTACTCCTTTGTAACTTAACTAATTCAACTGTATTGGTCTATAATAGAGATGTACATTGAGCAGGAATGATAAAAGCGACAAACAAAAGCTTCCACAGGGGGGTGTGGGTGATTTGAAGGGGAGGCAAGATACTATGTGAAGTTAATTTGAGTCAAAAATCATACTTCTCCTCTAAGTCATAACTCATTCAAATCTTTACACACAGACATGAAACATATTGATATCACTCAGAGTGACAAACACTTTCTGACAATATAATTATCTCCAATGTCCATCGAGAATAAGCATCTGTAAATCTGCATAGAAATCTCAGAAAAAGACTCTTCAGAACCTCCCAAATAATCATTTACAAGTTCTCTGTAGTAGCAAAGTAATCCAGTAATAGCTGTCAGTACATCCGTGGGTGCATTGCAGACAGAAACTTCTAAAAGTTGATAATTAGTTAAACTTTGCCAGTTTGCTAAAATGTTAACAAAAATAGGAAAAACAGTGCCTTACTTACAGCCTGTCTGATGAATAATGAGATCTTGTTCTCCTGATGCCCTAATTTCTGCTGGTGTCATAGTGGTACCCAATTAGGTCTATATGTTGATGTTAGCATCAGTTTAGCAAACGCATTTCCTGACTTATTATATTTTCACACCAAAGTTAAAGCGGCTGTAATGGCTGTCTCGCTCAGTGGCAGTTAGAAGTGCTGTTGTTGTTTTGTCCCATGAATCAGTCTGTAAGCATTGATAGGCCAACACATTGAAAATATGTTTGATACTTCTGTTACAGGTGTCTTTTTATAGAGGGGAGATTCCAAACAATCTGCCAGAGGAAGTGGCGAGAAAGAGGAAAGGACACGACAGCCAGTGGCTTGCAACTTTACCACTAAGACTTCCTGTCAGTTCGAGGGACACTTTTTCCCCTAATTTCATATGATAACATATAGATTTTTGTATTTCTGCACAGTAAATGAATTAGTATTAACCTGTTGGTATCCGTATATGATAAAATATCAAAATATGTGTACATTGGTTGGAAATAGAAATGGAAAGTATGTGCACTATTCCTCCCATACATATTAGTATTAAATATCTAAACTGCTTATTTCCTCCAAGTAAAGAAACAAATGTTGTTGTACTTGTTAGATGCTACATACAAATAACAACATAACCTGAGGGAAACACTGGGCATATTTTCCTCCTCTCTGTTTTTGTCATAGGCTCTAAACTCAGAAAATAATTTTGTCATGGAAGATCTCCAGCATCCTCCTCTGAACCTGGGTGACCCTGAGAGCGGCTACCTGACAGAAGCCAACTTGCTGTCCATCTCCCTTCAGATAGGACAGGACTGGCGTGTTATTGGCATCAATCTTGGCTTAAGCTACCAGGAGTTGGACCGCATCCAGTACAAGTACAGGTAGGAAAGGATGAACAACAATATTGGTAATTCTGAGGTTGCTGATATTACTTATAACTGTTTTACAAGCTATTATATACTTACTTTGATGATTTTGAGATCTAAATTCAGTGCAGATCATTCTTGTCTGTGCAAGATAGGATTTTACAGTTTAAGAGGTTAGGTACACATTCATTTGAAAGCAGAACTTTCAGAAAGTTATAATGGGAACACAAAAATTGATTTATTATGGAATCCCAGCATTATCTCAACCTGACCTGTTCAATCTATATTTTCGCTAAAGAAAGAGTAGAATGTGTAAACCTGAAAGAGAGATTTGGACAAAAATTAACATGTTTAAAGCAACTCTGCATGAGTGAATGATGTAACCAGTGCGTGTGCACATGTTAGCTCAGCCAAATCCTCCAGGGAACAAGATGGAGTGAGATGTAATGTGACTGAAGGAAAACCGCAGTGGGAGAGAAATGGTAGAGAATTTTGATTGTTTTAATCTGCACTGTCAGCCATCACTAAGCCATCTGGGACACTGCAGGAGATTACACACAGACTGATGCTCATCTGTCCCTCCCCCTTCTCGTGCTCAGAAAACCTCTCATGTTGCATCCTGGAGGTGGAGGAAAATGCATTATGTAAAAACATAAAAATACATACATAAATGCTTTTCTCTGTAAGGTTTTCATATATGAATAAATTCACACGTTACTTTAATTATATGTGTATTTGACGAAAGTTACCCAATAAACGTTTTCCTTTAGAAACAGGTGGTACATAGCCTAAATCTCCAAGACTAGATGCACATGTATCTACAATTTATACATGGTCTATATTCCATCTGCATGGAGAATCTAATGCCACGCTTAAATAGGTTATGCAAGTACATTTCATATAGTATGTTTTTAAAGTACTCCACTCCAGCCAGTGTTACTTCCTGTTTTTCAATTAAGAGAATAGGGAGGTCGTTAATAGTTGGACGTAATCCATTACCATGGCAACCACACTGTCATTCCGGCGTACGTGTCAAGATCAATATCATTAGCATGGATAGCAATAGCGGTCACTTTGACAACACCTGAAAATGAGAACCCCAGCGAGATGGGGGTCATCAGTCACCATATGCTCTGAGCCAGTGGTCCGCTTTTTTTGAGACAGTGCCTGTGAGTCTGTGAGCTGGTAATGTGTTGGAATGGTACTGATATTATAGCCTAACCTGCCCACTTACTGCAGCATTAGCTATATAGACTAAGTTACACGACAGTGATATAAGAAATAAGAGATATAAGAAATGCATAGGTGATCAGATGATGGCTTAACTGATGCATCATCTGTAGTAAGCAATGACAGTTTGCTTTATTTTATAGTAAATGTCCTTGAATATTCCGCCTCAGTGGCTGCAGTTTCACATAGCCTTCAATTCTTGGCAAATGTAAAATAATATGTGTTGTTGCATATTATTGAAAACAATACAGCTGCTGCAAACCTGACTTGTAGTAAAACTGAGTCTGTCAGGTGCATTTGTGGCCAGTGTGCCTCCCTGCCAGAAGCTTGGGAGACTGTGTAGTCAATCAGGTCAATGTTTCTGCGACATGCTAAAAAGTATTTCTACATAGTGTTTCAAGTTAAAAAAGTTTCAATTATAAAACTGCCTGCTGTTTCGTCCAATAACATGTGGTGGAGTCCTGCTGTCCCTCTGCAGTTATTGGTCAGTGCGTCTTCATCTCATTGTCTAAATTAGGTCATGGCCAAATGTGCAGAGGTGCATGAGAGCCCACAATTTACGATGATTTTTAATCTTAAATGATCACAGAGCAAGTAGAGGCAAATAATGGCTATCATAACTACATTATGATGTATACAGACCATGTGCAGTAGGTCATAAACTCCCTTCTCAATCAACAACGTTAATGGAGTTACCTTTATCACTTTAAACGAACTGTTCCAGAGTTGACCTGGAACTGATCAGACCCCCTCTTTTCAAGCGGACCTCAAGCTCGTCTGAAAACTTGGTGCGCACCAGGGTTTATTTAGGGCATTCCCACCAACCCAAACAAACAGCACCAAGGGGGTGAACACACCAGGATTCAACTCAGCTGGACTAAACCTGGCAAGTGTGAAAGCAACACAATACCACAGTATTAGGCTAGAGGAAAGACCTTCAAAAGTGCTTTTGAGATACCCCATGTCAGAGGCAGAACAAGAAGTGTTTTTCGCATTCCCTGAGGTCCCCCACATATGAAATGGAATCTTGTATGAAAAAATGTTCTCCTGCAGAATTGGTTAAATTAACAGACATCGTGACACACCCCATAAATTAAAAAGCAAATACAAAAGCAAAAGCAAGGTTCACAGAAAAACAGCAAGTAACACTGGCTGGAGTGGTACTTTAAGGTCCAGTATCGAGAAAATTACGGTATCTTAAAGTGTCGTTGAAGCACGCAGTATTCTTCCAATTAAAGAATATATCTTGTGGTCATGTGAGAAGTGGCACTACTTTAAAGCAAAATATACATATTCATATCAGTTATTTTTCCTATGGTGGGTCATTGTAGCCAATGTAACATGTCGTGTGTATGTTCTGCTGTCCTCAACAGGGACAACTTGGGAGCCTTGGTGCTGGACATGCTGTTCCACTGGGCCCGGGGACAGAGGAATGCAGGACCAGGGGCGGCGTCGAGGCTGGTGGCAGCTATGATAGAGAGTGGCAGGAGGGACCTGGCAGATGAGATTGAGGACATTGTCAGTATAGGAAGGAGAAAGTACTCAGAGTCCCTGAGGAGAGTAGGCCTGGAAGCAGAGAGCTCCTCCCTTGGTGAAACACAGTAGGAGATAAACCCACGCTGAGTGCAGATGGCTGACTTGCACTTGAGTAACCTGTTTGTATACAGCGTCCCTCATCATCTCATCCTGCTGTCTAAAGAACTGTCCTGGAGAACAAAAACATCCCTCTTTTTGCACAATCATGATAGCAAACTACTTGCTGGCAGCACCTTTCACAACACCTAAAGGAAACATGTGAAATGGATGAACAAGATGATGGCCTGTGGCTTTTTTTTCTCCATTTTTTAAAAACTGCCTCAGTGAATAAGACAATACTGCAGAAACCCATTTCTGCCAGGAAAAAGGGAAAATAATTATTAAAAAATATAAAAATACTCATGTTAAGTCAAAATTATGAGATACTGAGTACTTTTTTGAATTCACATCTAATATTTTTGATTGCTACCCCCTCATTTTTAATTACAGTAGCATCTCATCATTGTGACTTATCATAATTTGGACTTAGTATGTCATAATTTTGCCTTAATGTCTCATAAGTTTGACTCAGTAAGTCAGACTTCTGAGACAGTCAGTATCTACCTCAGTATCTCTATTGTTGTGACTTGCTGTGAGTATTTTTTTCCATTCCCTTTCCATGTTTTGTATTTCTTGGCAGACCAGATACATTGAATTCCATGAAATTCACTAATACCTGTCCAGGGCAGAGCTGAGAGGCAGAGCAAACACTGGGAGCTGTTGGACTTAATGAAAGAGCAAGAGGAGGCCATTTTTATGGTTGATTTAATGCCTTCCTTGTGTGCCTTTGGTCACCTAGAAACCAGCTCACCTGCAGCACAGTCTCAGTGACAAATCAGGACGTTCAGTTTTTAAATGTCTGTATGAATTTCTGACGTTTTTATCTCTAGTAAAACTGTGATATAAAGAAATGTGTCAGCTATGTTTTTTTTTTTTTACTTTCAGCTGAGAGTGGGTCATTGGTTGGTTCAGACACGTTTATTGCTGCATGCTGCGCCTTATCCCCAATATTTCACTGGAGCCATTTTTCTATTTTAGTGTTCAAGGTCATCGGGTTGAATCGTCACGATGACGCTGGTCCCCATCCCCCACCTCTACACCTATACTGCAAATAATAAATATGCGTGTGTACTTCTACTACAGACCACTAGAGGACTCTTGCTAAAATCCCTCTTCTGTTTTTTTATTCGGGTCCTACTCCATCGCCGGCCAGGCTGCTCCTCCCTCCCTCCCTCCCTGCCTGCCTGCTCTCACTCCCACCTCCTCCACCTCCCTCCGCTGGACTCAAATGCTAGTAACGCCGGTAGGTTAGCTGCTGTCGGTCTGTCAGCCAAAGATACAGACAGTAAAAGGCTTTGATTTCACACCACAACCACACCAGGAGACATAACGGAAACGGCTCTATGTGTGCGGTATGTAGATAAAGGGATGCAATTAACGCTCAAGTCTTGTTGGCGGGTGTCTGATACAGAAAACGTGTGTATTGGCTTGAAGCCATTGAAAATCTCACCTGAGAATAACGGGAATGCGACATGTTAAGATAAACGTCCTGTTTAGAATAAGCGGGATAACGCGACATGGAAAGCTAGCTAGCATTTCAGACTGGGATGTGATTGTATGTGGGGTTGTCGCTTGGTTGTGAGAGGCAGCAAACCTTTTTTTCCGTTATGTGACAAAGCTAACATTTTCAACATGTGGTGGGTTCAAAGATGTAACGTTAACGGCAGGCTTGTGACAGACTGTTGAAATTTAAGCTACTAACGTTACGGTGTCGGCATCAACGTTATGAGTCACGAATAACGGTTATCCTTCTGGTAATATGCTGCTTAATGTGCGTTGTCATATTTTGCCCGTGAAGCCGGCGAGCCGTTCGGCACAGGTGTAGCGTTATATCGTTATTTTAGAGACTTGTTATCTCAAGTTTCATGGTTTGTGAGGACATTTTAGCTGGCTCGGTTTAGATGTTGCCACAGAGTAACCGGACCGGTTACCGAACCTCTCTCAGACCTGCAAGGGGCCACTGCGGCCGCCCTCTGTCGGTCATCGTCCGCCAAGAACTACCGTCTGTTTTCTTTTTAAACAGGTGAAAGTGATCGGATTGGTAAGAGTCTGGCAGGTGAAATAATGCAGAGTCGTAAGAATAATTGCAAAAGAGACCATTTCTTTACTTTATATAAAACCCATCAGTAAATCATGTTAAATGCAGCCTAGTTTCCAAATGTAGGCCTAAACAAGATTATTATACATTAAACACATGTAAACGTCAGAGACAATAGTATAGTATTTCCTATAATCACATAAGTGTCGTGCATGATTACGCTATAAACTGAACTTCTTTGGCCACAATTGTGATTATTCACTTACATGAAATGTTAAAGTTTCACAGAGGAATACCTTCACTATTACCACGGACATCAAGTTGTGTGCACGTCAGGACGGTTTGATTCGGATAAAAGCAGCTGTAGACGTATAAACTGGCCGATAGACTCAGTTTTTGGCAGATGATCGTTTTTTTTTTTTTTTTTTGGTGCAACACCTGTCTCCGCTCAGTAGTGAGGGTGCAATCATCATGTGGGCTGGGATGTTGGAAGTGGAGGGTAAACCCACTCAATCTGTACCACCTCCCTTTTTCACTGGTAGAGAAAAGTGGAGCTCCTCACCTCTGACAGGCAGACTTAAGGTAAACATTAACATGCTGTTATCGTTGTAGTACAGGATGAAAGGAAGCCAAGATGGGGTATTGCGCTCAAATAAGTCCTGGGATTTTAGCCACCTTGCTATTCTATTTACCCCCTTATCTCTGCTGAGGCCTCAAACCTCCTTAAAAGCACACATTAGGGGACATTGTACTGTTGAGCATGATGTCGAGCAATGCATGCTTTTAGAAGAAGCAACTTTTCCCAGTGTGTTGGATAGGTTATGTTGAGGCCAAGCAGTGCACTAAAGCATTCCTGCAGCCTTGAAATAATTGATGAGGTGAGCCATTCTTGGGTGTAAGGTGACATCCTATGCTTTCCAGTGGAACTGTTGTACCTTTTTGGCTTTCATTCAGTCGAAACAACTACACTGTGTAAAATATTAATTTACTCTGCATGCAAGGCTACACACATACAGCCTTTCCTGAAAGTATGCTAAAATCCCAGAGCCAAGGACTACTAAATGTCACTGGTATATGCGCACTGAATGGAAATGATGTATAGCCATGCTCGTGGCAAGATGCTGTACTGTTGTGCAAATGTTAGTCCTTTAGGCCATTCAAGGCCTCACTGTAATCTGCAAACTGTAACTAGATGCTTCAATGCCGCATTTGGCTTTCTGTCTATGGAAAGCCGACAGACAGTGGTTTTATTATTTGCCTATCAAGGCTGCAGGAAAGCTGAGAGGGAAGCAAAACAGAGGAGATGCAAGAGAAAAGCCCCAGGTGACTTTAGAAACTGGGCCACCAGGGATACCTGTGGTGTCAGAGGAGGGACTAAACACTACACCACCTCTCTGCACCAAAGGGGCATTTTTGCCGCCTGAAAGTTGAACTGTTATTTCTGATCTACAGCAGGTGATTCCAACAATGCATTACAGTGCAGGTTTAATGGCAGCAATATGAACTCGTGCAGAGGACTTATAACTCTCACTCCACTGGTTGTAAATGGAGATTGCGAGAGAGCTTTCATAAGTAGGCATTAGGTTTATAATCCTGATGCTGTAGGGAAGAGGGAATATTAATCAGATTTATCTGTGACACCACAAATTTCATCCCTTGTTTCCACACTGCTGTAGGTGTCCAAAAATAGACAGCATCTTATAAACCACTTAAATAAATAAATAAAAAAGAGCACGATAACAGCATCATAGCAGCTGTCAGGTTTATTGTGCAGAACAGTAGAAATACAGCTGCCAGTGTAGAGAACTATTTAATATCCAGTCCTTTAAGAAATAATTGATGCAACTAACACGTACAATTATTAAGTGATATAATAGCAGCTTTTCAGTCGACTTAAATGATACCCACAAATTATTAATACTAGAAAGTAATGGCTCCAGAAGGAATGAAAATTGGACAGACTGGGCTGTATATGAGATCTGGCCTTTGTGCTCTTGCAGCTGAGAGAAGAGCTTGACATCTGATGGAGGATTGCAGAAACACGCTTGTGTCTGAAACGGTTCTCAGCGCATTTCTTCAGTCGATGGCTTAGTGCTCACAGTGCTTAATCAAACCAGTTCATGTGAGACAGATGGACTGGTAACAACAGCCTGCTCTAAGATAATGAAGAAGGGCCTGTGTGATTTTCCTTTCTTTACAGTCACGTGAATGGAGTGCTGACCAGCACAGTGCTTTGTCACTTTAGTCACTCACTTCCTCCTGTCAATCACCAAGCTCACAGGCATTTAGTAGCAAGACCTTTAGTCTGCTTGGCACACGAGGACAGAGGTAGTCAAGGAGCTGTGATAGATAAGGTAAACTTCCCTCTGATTGATTTGAATGAAAGGAGTATAATTTGCATTGAGTTTTGCATAGGAAAACTTCTGTGGATTTGTCTCCAGATTTCCCGTATCTGCAGGGATATATATTTTTTTTAGTCTTTTGTGATTGAGACATGCCGTACTGCGGATTTAGTCAAAACAACTAGCTACCCGTGTGTTGTGTTTTTTAGCAAAGCTTCTCATCTTCTCTTTCACTTATTGTATTTAACTCCTCACAATGGTTGAAAATGTTAGAAAGTGAAGTAAAAAAGTTGAAAATGTTACACGAAACCATCCCAGCAGTTATCAGCTATCATCCTAGTGTGAGTCGTAAATCTAAATTATACAAAAATGCACAGTAAGTGATTGATTGTATTAAATTGAAATTACATCCAGAAAGATTTAACAACATGTATTATGGGCATTTTATTCATCATATTCTTCCACACATTACCTCAACTACATAATACCTTAATTACATATGAATCAACGTATTATTTAATAATTATTGTTATTTATTCTTTTGTCATAATCAGCAGCTTTCCAAGTGAGTCACAAAACTTAAGAAAGCAAGTATCATATTTATGACCCCTGTCTGTGTTTGAGATGTTATTGTAGTTCATTATTGCACTTGTAACACGCAGTCTTCATCAATGGTTTTTAAATCTGTATGCTGACACACCCTCTGCTCCACCTTTGAGGGATTACATGAAGTGGATCATTATCTTTAAGTATTTGACTTTAAACGTTGGACTGTGAGCTAACATATTTTAAAAGTTGAAGTTAATTTAATAGCTTAACCTTTAGCAAATGAAGATTGCCTGCTGCTTTACTGACAAGGTTCAACGTAAGTGTTGTGAGTGTTTATTGCCTCGTTGCTCAAGTCGAAATGATGAACAAGGGTCAAAAACAGAGCCGTTATCTGTCGGTGCCTGGACTCTTTAGTAGCTGTTTAATCAAGTGCGTCTGTAGTTGGGCTAGAGGGCTGGGTTAAGTTTGAAGTTAAAGGTTCTGCTTGGCTGCCAAGTTGCATAATCACCTCATCTTTTGTTTACTCATCAGTCCTTATCTGCTGGAGAGGTACAAACTCAAAGATGACCTCTGTGTGTGTGTTTTTGTGTGTATATGAGAGAAATGTTTAAAGTCTCTTCTGGTTGGCTAGTTTGATAAAGACGTTTTCAGTCACTTCAAATCTTTCTCCTTTTTTTTGGTCTTTGTAATTAGGTCTGGTCAGACGTATGTAACTCCCCTCTTATGTAGTTTAGTCTGGAGGAGAAGAAATATCAGTTCCCCTGCAGGTTTCTGACAGTTTGGTATGTTTTCTTGTGCTGTGAGAATAAAAGGAATTCCTTGGACATTTCATTGATGGGTGATGCTGCTATGCTGTGGACACTGAGGCCAGTTGTTTCCGTACAGACTCCAATTGTCAGGAATAGACAGTACAGCCAGGCTATGACTGTGGGTCAAATAAATATTCTGGTGTGGGCACAGTTGTGTAGTGTAGATGAACTGAAGTGGACAAGTAATGCTGCAAGCGTGTTAAAAAAGGAGGGAGATGTCAGCTTGATGGGTGACTCATGTAAGACTGTAGCGCTCTTTACAGCCCATACGTTTTCTCCTGTACCAACAGAACATGTAGTCGTCTGTGAATTATGGTACAAAGAGAAATCAGTGTGGTGATTGTGGAGTTCACAGCCTGTTCAGGGGGAAGTCAGTGACAGGAAATAGGGACACAAAAGCAGCATACAGTTATGTGAGAAAATGGTGAGGTCCGTGAGCAGTTAGAGGGAGATGAGTGACGCAGAAGGGCTGTGAAGTCGGCTGTGTGAAACTCCAGGGAGCAGAGAGGAGAACAACCAGCCAACAGAGACCAAAGAGGCGGCTCGCTGACCTGTTCTGACACCTCCTCTCCTCCTCCCTGCTGCACCTCTGGAGCAGCCAGCCAGGGCCTCAAGTGCCCATCCAAACCAAACACACCAGACCACAGCTGCATTCATGCAGAGATATCGAAATCAAACCTTTCACGAATGCTATGCAGTCCCTCTGAATCTCAGGAATTAGTCATACTGATTTCCAACGAGTGTACGCAGTTGCACTTCTCAAAGAAACCCACAAGTCAGCAAAGATCTGAGCCGGAAAAGCTGTGTTTGAGAGTCGTGACTCGTGACTGAGGGAAATGATGGGGGAGGGCTGGTGAGGAGGAGAGAGGAGGAGAGAGGAGGAGGCGGGTTGCTCACGCAGAGGCAGGTTGTGATTGGTGGATGGAGGGGGTGGAGAGAATAAAAGGGGAAATTGGAAGCATTTTTTTCATACTGAGGGCATCCTGTTCCAAAAATGGGGAGCATCTTTCGAGATATTTCATCTGTTTGCTCAAACATGACTGTTTCAGCAGCCAAAGGATAGAGGTTCTGATATGACTTCAGTTTCACAGTGAAAAAGCTTTTGCATAAAACATGAGTGTTCAAGGACGCATGACGCACAGATGTTCCAGTGATGATAATTTGTGAAACAGAAAATAATCCCTCTACAGTGATCGCTAAAGCTCTATTTTTAAGGAGCTATTGCCAAATTGTGCAGTGCAATGGTAAACTATTGACATGTGTCTTATGTCCTTATTATTTATGTAATCATCTACAGTTAAATACCAAGGATTTAGGATGTATTCACTCTGGAGGCAGTTTCGGTAAAGCTAAATTTAGGGTGAGGAAAAACACTGTGTGGACAGAGGGCTGAAACAGCCGAAAGTGCGAATACTCTCAGTTTTTATGTCAGTGCTAAGGCTTTTGCACTTCCAATTTCTGATGACCTGTAGCTCCTGTTCCTTTGGACAGAAGTGTCTGCCAAATGATCCTAATGTAACAAGACGAGCAATTAAATCACACCACCTTGGGCTTTAGACCAAACAACTAATAACTGATAATGAAAGCAACGGTTAGTTGCAGCTCTAACTAACTGGTATAGATACAAAACAACTATTTGTACTTTTTGCAGTGTATTTTGGTGATGCAAAACTTAGCCTGTGTTGTAGGCTACACTGCTTCATTCTAGCTTTTATCATGTGCTGATCCTCGTTTTGTTGCAGCACCTCTGTTAACAGCCACCGTGGAGAGTGTTTAATGTGAACATGTTCTTTGCTATTTCTGTACAGACATCCTCAAACCTGATCTGAACTACTGCAAGAAGACAAGTGGACAAAGCATAATCAGACAACGTAATCCCACTTGGACAGCAGGACACCACTGTAGCAAACAACGAAAGACAAGGACGACCTACCGAGTGTCTAGCTAACACACAGGTTGACACTTTGACCAGCCAGGGCCTGATATAAATGGCTGACAAGCAGATCAGGTGAGGTTGAATGTGGAACGGCAGCAAAAAGCAGCACTGTGGCCTTGTTTTCATCTATTGATGTCATATTCCTTGTCTCTTCCTGTGTGCTCCTCACCTTCATCCAGTTTGCCTGCCAAATTGATCAATGGGGGGATCGCTGGCCTAATTGGAGTGACCTGTGTGTTTCCCATTGACCTGGCCAAGACTCGCTTGCAAAACCAGCAAAATGGATCTCGCCTTTACACCAGCATGTATGAGATTTCTGCATTTTACAATAAGAACAGTCTCAAACTCACTGTTGCTTGCATGTAGGCTGAACTAATAGGAGTATCACCTAGCCTGCCATCAGAGTTTTCGGCCGCACTTTGGCTAACACACCACATTTTGTATTTGTGTTTCAGGTCAGATTGCCTTATTAAGACCATCCGGTCAGAGGGGTACTTTGGGATGTACCGAGGTAAGTGTTTAACTTTGACAGGAGATTCTTGTGAAATCTATTGCTTTCAGTTTCATTGTGAGGCCACAGACATCAAATTACAGGCAATTATCTCGAAGACTTTCCACCTCATTCTCTCTCTCTCTCTCCTTTGTCTGTTCTTTCTTCTTCTCTGCCCTTTTTATCCTCTCAGGAGCAGCGGTGAACTTAACACTAGTCACGCCAGAAAAAGCCATCAAATTGGCTGCCAACGACTTCTTCAGGCATCACCTCTCCAAGGATGGGTGAGGCATGAAAGTGCTGACAGGCTGACTGACACACACCCACTCCCCTCATTCACACTCTGATTAACTGGCGTGTTTACTAACATGTAACCTGACACATTAGCTGTCTGTGTTCTCACCGAGCTTCTAGTTAATCCTCCACCATTCTGTCATCTCCTCCAAGCATTTCACGGCGGTTTGTTAACAGTCCTATTTAAAAATACAGAATTGCTTGTACAGTGTGTCAGCAGAAGTCCTGTCTGGAATCACCTCACCAAGTATAATTAGCACATAATGGTGTCTCTTGTCAGACGTTGGCAACCATCATCTGGTGTTGCAGAAGTCAAGCGCCCATTGTTCCCCATGAGCATTGTCTGCAAAGATAAACCTGAAGGTGTCTGGGGCATCTATCTCTGCCTCTATGGTGACAAACATGCAGGCTGATGAATGATTGACTTGTCCGGCCCTGCCGCTCACCTTGTGAATTATTAATCTGTCCTTGTGCCTGACATGTTGATAGGGCCCTATGAAAGACAAAGATTAGCATCACCAGGTGGTGACAACTCCTTTTCTAAAAATAAAGATGTCTGGCTCTCACACTGTCAGTCTTGTCCATGCTTTAATTTGATTTCTCCTTCTTTTTCCAGAAAACTCACTCTGTTCAAAGAGATGCTGGCTGGGTGCGGAGCAGGTACATGCCAGGTGAGTGAGTGAGCTCCATAGGGAACTTCTGCCAGTGTCAGCTCGCACACAGACCAAACAAACCTCAGCCTCATTTGTCAGTGCCTGCGGCCAGAATTAGCCACCACCACGTACATATTGAGAGGTGGCAGCCGCAGAGACATGCTCGCAGTTTGTCTCTGCAAATTGTTCCCTGAATGATTTTTAATCACTGAAATGTTGTCCCGTTAGCAGGCGATACAATGGCAGCTAGATTTGAGTGATCAGATAAGACGTGAGAGTGCTTGGCCATGTGCGCTGAGTGAGTGAGTCAGAGGGAAATGCCTGTTGTCAATGAGGGCAAAGGCTTCAAGCCCGAGGAATGTGATTAGATTAAGTGTAGCAGACCTTGGATTAAGATTGCAGCTGAGAACATGGCCATCTCACCCTTAATCGAATTAACTAGTTACTACTGTGTGGATTACAGAGGAAAACAAGAGCTGACATTTAGCAAATGGATGCCAGTAGATTTACACTGGACACTGGTTTTGCCTGACACACTCAATGCTAATCCGTCCTAAACTATGACTTTCAAATTCCTTCACATTTACAATCACACTCAACTGATTTGTTCACACTGCGCATATTTCAGCACTGTCACCTGACACTTTCATTTTGTTTTGTCGCAGGTTATTGTCACAACTCCTATGGAGATGTTGAAAATCCAGCTCCAAGATGCTGGACGAATTGGTAAGAGGAAATGAGAACCAGATGGTGGTTTGGTGTGGTGTAGTGTAGGGGATAAACTGGAGAAACAGTGGCCTCATGTGGTCATGTCGCAGATTACAACAGTTTTCTTTTGCTTTCTTCTTACTGTTATGAATTCAAAATGTCTGCCCATATACCTTTTCTCTGCATTTTGTTATATCAGTAGCTTTACATGAAAGGTTTGCTGTTGTCAATGTTGCGTTTCTTATGCTCCACAGCGGCTCAGAGGAAGCTGATGCCGGAGACGGTGGCAGCAGGCACTGTTGAGACCAAGTCCCCGACAGCCATGCAGCTCACCAGAGAACTACTGAGGGAAAAGGGTATTGCTGGGCTGTATAAAGGCCTTGGTGCCACACTGCTCAGGTAAAACACATCTGACAACTAGGTGACAATTTTGCCAACCAGCTCTTTGTGTGAGTTAATCTGATTGTCTGTCTTAATTGTCTCTTTTTGTAGGGATGTCCCTTTCTCCATCATATATTTCCCCCTTTTTGCCAACCTGAATAATCTGGGCAAAAAAGGCACAGATGGGCCCGCTCCTTTCTACGTGTCCTTTATATCAGGCTGCCTTGCAGGGAGCACGGCGGCTGTTGCTGTCAACCCGGTTGATGGTGAGCAGTGGGACATTGTTACAGCAATGTGTGCACCGTTGGTTGATGTTACATATTCACCGGAGCTCTGTGTGCGTTGCAGTGATAAAGACTAGACTGCAGTCGCTGAACCGAGGGAGCACAGAAGACACGTACAGTGGAGTGACTGACTGTATCAGGTGACCTCATTATGTCTTTACTGCTGCAGCATGTGTGATGCTGTCTTTATAGTCAAAAGTCAAAGAGTATTTGAGGCGCATTATCACACAAGCGTCTCAACAAAAAACAATGAGAACAGCAGAGCTAACAGACAATACAGTTGATATGGTATTAAGAAACACACATTTAAATAGGCGGAGATAAAACACCAGCATCTACTGGCACATGTTGGTTGCATGAATCATTTATTATAATGAAGTTTCATTTGCTCTCTAGGAAAATCATGCGTAATGAGGGTCCAACAGCCTTCCTGAAGGGAGCCTACTGTCGAGCCTTGGTCATCGCACCTCTGTTTGGCATCGCCCAGGTGGTCTACTTCCTGGGTGTGGGTGAATTTATCCTCAGCTTCTTGCCTAAAAAAGACAACTAAGAAGCACCTCCTTTCTGCCTTTCCCTCCCATAATGCATCACACCAACTGCGTGTGGATTCATCTCATTCTGAAAGAAGTTTTTAATGGGTCAAAGCATGACCAGTCAGTACATTTTGTTTTAAATTTCTTGTGTTGAATGTTGAAATAGTTTAGGAGGGAGCCTTTGTTTGCCAAGCTGCCTGTGGTGGCACACAACATTCCAGTAGCCATGCTCAGCTAGCTCTCTGGAAATGAAGCCACAAATCTCAGTTGAAGTTTTAAAGGAATTTTGGTTTATAATTCCATTTTATTGCGTTTTTAAATATGATTGTTGATTTTTCAAAGTAAATGTACTGCCCTTGGTTGCTGCAGTTCTGCAAGCCCTACAATACCTAATGTACAATTAGGTATTAAATTACTACTAGGTTTTAATTATTAATGGTAACTAGCTAAATCAAATGCCCATACTTTAATTACAAAGATATTTGAGAACTTTAGATCTGGTAGAATATTTATTAAAATTCTATTGAAAGGATTCCCACAGTCTTTATGTCTTAAAGGACAATATACTTAGAATTAAAGCAAAACATATGCCTCTGTTTCAGACAAAGACCCAGGGAATGTGTTGATCTGATACCATCACACCCCCTGTGATCTTTCCTGAGAAGCCACATCCCTTCCTGTAAGTGGTCATAATGAACTCAGCCATTCAGCTCCGAGCAGACTTTTATTGCCTTGGCATTATAAGTAGATCAGGTTCCATCTGATATTTAGTGCAACCACAATGGTTCGACTGTTTTGCCTCTGTGAAAGATGTCTCGTGTTTCGTAGTCACACACTGCTCTGGAGAGACGGTGTACAACATCTGGGCACGGTGCACTGCCAAAATGTACACTTTGTTCAACCTGCACGCAAAAAACTGCTTCTGCACTTCTTTGCATGGGTTGAAATTGTCAAGCATTTTGTACTCGTGACCACACCCCAATCAGTCATGTCACAACGGGGGCTTTGCCTTTGACAGACGATGGAAAACACCTGCTGTGACATCACTGATTGGATCGTGGCCAAAAGTGCAGTGCGCTTAAAATTTCAGTCCTTGGAGAGCAGTGCAGCAGCAGTTTTCTGCCCTGCGTGATTCATTGTGCATTCACACACTAAATGGGTTGAAAGTAATTTTAATAGAATGCCAGATTATTAGTAGATATTCAGCAGTTATGTTGACAAATGGTCAGACATTTCATACTGAGGCCTCACAAGTACAGTCATCCATTGTGGAGCCAGTGAGACCGAGCTGGAGTATTTCAGACCCCCTAGATTCACATATGATTATTATTGTTTACAGATGAGTTCCCACTCAATTTAAATTCTTTGTCCAAACTTGAATTCAGTGGCAGGACCCAAAGAGCTAATGAAAAACATTTCTTTATCAAAAAAAAATTAAACCAGTGTGGTTTCAGTGTTCTGTGAGTTTTACCAAACATCTCTGCTTGTTTGCTTTAGAGGTTTTGTTTGCTTTAAGCTGCTGGGGAAAGCAGCACTGTCGTATCTTGTTTATGCATCACAACACTGAAGCCCTGCCATTGGTTTATCTCGCCGGAGATCAAGGTGACTTTGATGTGTATTATCCAATCACATTCCTTCCTCGCTCCCGCTGTTCAAGCAGCTTGTCAATTGTACTGTTGCACTGTAGATGTGCAATGCAACTTTTTAGTGTGTTATCATTTGTGGGAGTGAGATCTATTTATCAATATTCCTTTCTATAGGCAGTATAGCACTATATATTTGTATGTGTTGTTTTTTTCTGTGTCAAAAGTGTCCACCTGAACTATATTGTACATATGCAGATGATATGAACTTTATGTTTTAGGATTAATTGTTTGTTTTGTACATGATGGCTTATTTGCACACCTACCTCTCCAGCCCCCCCCCCAATCCATATTGTGGTGATTTTATGTTACGATGATGTGGACATATCAAATGAAGGAACATGTTTTAATGCAGCAAGCATCATTCGAACTTAAATGCAGTATACTGATGAGGGTTTTTTTTTTAACTGTATGCAAAGGGGAACACAAGTGTAGATCTAGGATGGTTTTTTGGAGGTGCCATTTCTCCGTAGCTATTGGTTAAATTGAGTTGGCCTATTGTCCTGTTTCCTGCAGTTTTAGCAATGAGGACCAAATGAAGCATCATATAATGATGATAGAAATGTAGTTAGTTTCAAGTAAATGACCTATGGCACTATTTAAACTGCTCTGGAAATGAAATAAATGAAACACACCCTGGACAAGGCCAGTAGGGACCTGCTGACATTAGACTGTAAATCTAACATCTGTCTTTTTTGAATGGTGCTTCTTTCATGAGGTTGCTGCAGTACGACCACAATGGCACTGACTGACTCACATGCTAGCAAATCTCAGCTTTATCAGTGTCTTAACTGAAAGCCATAGGTCAGGGAGGAGCAACAGAACTGCTAGACATCGACTGGCACCTCCAGCCATGTTGACAGATGACAGCTGAGCCACAGGAAAATGGCAAAAAAAAAGAGAGACCTGCCTACTCGTGTGAGCTGGTCTTTATAAATACCTGATGTAGTTGTTTTCAACATTCCGATTGCCAGTTCATCTCATATGTATATATATAGGCATATATATATATATGTATGCTGTTATTGTGATCATAATGCCTGTTTTTGTGTTGTTGAGATTACTGTTATGATTTTTGAGCCCCCCCACCCGACTCCTCTCTTGTTTGTTTTCAGATTTTATTGTCTGTTCTTGGTTTAATCTTGAAAACGTTGTGCAAAGTCATTTTGTTTGACACAGCTGTGAATTTTCACTAACCTTGTGCATTTGGTTACGTATGTGTGCGCGTGCGTGTGCGTGTCTGACTGTGTAGTGCTGTAGTTGATGTGTAGTCGTTAGTGTGACACTGCGGTATTTTTCTCTTTGATTGTCAGACCCACGCTCTCTCCCCTCTTCCCCTCTATCTGTCACACTCCTCTGCCACCTACTCTCTCCGGCATCCACCGCCCGGGGTTGCGGGTTAATGCGGAGGAGCTCTACAACACCAAATGTATGACTTAGAGTGTAAACAATCAAAGAAAGCACAAAGGATTCTTAGGCACAAGAGAACACATGGCCCACTCAGACAAAGTCCTTTTTAAAACAATGTCTGCTTAGGCAGACATGGATTTAAGTCTGATTTATTACAGTGGAGGTGTAGATTGAGATTATCTTTTTGATCTCGTGAGAAAGTTTATCTATGTCTGTAAAACTTGATCCATAGGGCTGAGACGACAGGATAAGAGACCTATGAGATGGTGTCCACCAGACTAGCCATCAACAGTTATCCACATAATGTATATCGCCTACATATTCTAAATCAATCAGATATACGAATGTAACTTAGATATTATGAGATGTATTATAATTATAGTGAAGAGTTTATTACATTTTAATCTAAATAATTGTGCTTTACACATTCACTAAAAGAACTTCGTGAACCAGCTCACTGATATGCAATAAGTAGAAGCCACACACTTGGAAAAAACACACACACACCAAAAGAAAAAAAAAGAAAGAAAACACATACAAAAAAACATCTGAATTACAGTATCACACAAGGTATGATGCAACTAGGGACCTTGGAGGCCTTCTGGGGTCTGAGCGCTCTTCACCGCCTCTGTTGTCTTCCTCCAAGAGGAATTGTGCATTACAGCACTTTAAAACAAGGACCCCCACCCCACTTTCCACCTACAAAGTCTCTCTCTGTGACAAAGAGGGTGTTTCTGAATATGTGTGGTGAATGACACAGTTGTCCTACACATTGTTGACAATGCAATGGAAAAAATAAAATGAAATATTGTGTTCCTTGTCACAATTTGCTGTTCAATAAACTGATTGTCCTCAAATTACCTGATGTGGTTGTTTGTACCACCCCATCACTGTATCTGCTTTCAAGGTCCAGCAGTCGCCTGACAGAATACAAAAGAGCTGACGCTGCCCTTTTTCTTTTTTTTTTATGTCTGTACTAGTGCAGTGAAAACCAAACAGCAGGGAGATGTTTTGAAAAGTGTGAGGATGACATTGTGGGTCCTCGGGGCAACAAGAACAGCTGAGACTTGTGTTGCAATGATTTGCTTCCTCGTGGAGCCACCAGGTGTCAGTGTGGGGTCGCAGGAGAGCTGCAGGCCTGCTGTGGTGGGAGTGGGAAGAGTGTGAGGCGTGCAAGACACTACAGGTGTATGCCGAGCCTGGGTGGCGTGGCAGTAAATCACGCGCTCCCAGCTCACTCTCCGTCTAGCCGTCTTATTGTCAGTCATGCAAGTTTCTATCTCCTGCGGCTGCGGTGCTGCTTGTATGCAGACGTGCCTTTCTTGCCTGAGATCCGTGAGGTTTTATTTGATAAATAAGGCGTTTCTATGTGTTTATGAGTTGCTTGACAAGAATATGGAAATGGGTTTTCTTGAGGGTTCCATCAAATGTTTGAGGTTTATGAATTAATCATGATTCCTGCACGTTTCAGCAGAACTGATGTTCTGACAGGGGTTTATTCATTATTAATCTCTGGCTGTTTGCTATGTATTCAACATTACTGTTTATAGCATTAGTTTCCAGGGTGCTATTTTGCAGCATAATTACATCATAGCACCTGCACACACACACACACATACGCACGTACACACACACACACACACACTGCTGTCTTTCTGTACGTCTCTGTCTTTGTATTCAGGTCTCATTTCAGCCAGAGTCAGATTTCGTATATTGAATTTTCTGCCTCTTTGAGAGATTCCTTTCATCAGACTATCTACTCCAGTGTTTACACATGCACAAGAGATTAGCCAAAGGCTCAGTTTACCACAATGACGAGACTTTGAAATACAGAAATGAGCACCAGCCACTGTTCTTATGCTCATTCAAATCCCTTTCATGTGTCCTGACTTAAGCTCCCACCGTGAACTATTCTTAGTCTTTCACGCTTTCTAGCAAGAGGAGGAGAGAAGGTGGAGGGAAAGGTAGTTGAAGTTGAGCTTAAAGGCAGAGGACGATAGAGGGAGGGGGAAATGAAGAGGTGGAGACAGTAAAGGACCATCGATAGAAGGAGCAGAGAGCCAGAGGAAGAGAGGGGATGGTGTTGATGTGTATATAGGTCACTAAATCAATGGGAATCAGGTTTTTGAAGGGGAGAGAAGGGGGTATTTATAGATAGCAGTGGAGACAGATGCATCAGTGACAGGCACAATGATGCTGGGAGCACAGGAGGGGAAAATCTGGGAATAGACTGTGGTCAAATTAGTCTGCAGAGAATTCTCCTAACAAATAGCAAAAGATTCTCAATAGTGAACAAATAGCATGGAGCGCAGTTCAAAACAAAATATAATCAAATGGAAATCACTGCAGGATGCTTGGAGCAAATGACCTTCCCAGCTCTATTGACAAAACGCAGACGAACTGTTAGTTGCAAATGCTCACAGCATTTGCATCCACAGTACAGCTCTACTCATATCCTATTGATTTGTAATCTGCGATATCAGAGAGCCACATGATTGAATGGAATATTAGCTTTCTATTTTGCAGGCTTGTACGGAGAAGCTGCATATTTATAACTCGGGCGCGCTGAGAGCCACTGAACGGCTGTGAAGCACATTAAAAACATTACAGTACGCATGGACGCATTGTAAAGATTTCAGGTCGGAGGTTACTGGTTGACGGGCGCGCACTGTAAGGATTTCCATTTAAATATTGTAGATTAATTACACAAGTGTTGATGCTAGCTTTGTGCCGTAGTTTTAATAAATGTCATGGCTTATCCCATTTAATGTATAATGTCCCAGGCCTCAGTCTACCCGTTCCATGTCACAAGAAGTTCCATCACAAATTAGAAATTTGCTCTGAGAACTAGAAGGAAAAATAATTGAAGAAATTGTTTTAAATTGCCTTCTGAGTAGATTTTTCTAGGACTAAGTCAAGGTCACGGACAAATTGTTCCTCCAGGGCTGCCTGTGCGTGATGTAAGACAGCCTGAATACTGAGTGGTAAAATAATCTGCATCTCACTCCTGCTTCTAATTTGGAGAGTACTTGCACAGCAGCCACATTACCTTGCATCAAAAGCTGGCAGGGGACGCACCCAATTAGTTCTTGAGAGCTCTTAATCTCTGGCCGGTGCCTAATAATGTGGTCAATAAACTTGCACAGGACAGTGGCTTGAACACGAGACCATCTGACCACCGTTTGTATAAGGGATGAGGATATGGATATGCAGCAGGTGGGACATGGTTGGAGTGACAGGGCCAGATGGGTTCCTCTTAGTCTCTCCTTATATCTGTGTTTACTGGCCGGAAGACAGAATGTCCCTGAGATTTTACAAATCGAACCATTAAAACGTATCATTCAGACCACAGCATGTTGCTGCTTAAACGACTCATTTGACATTGTGCTTTTAGAAATCTAAACGTGGAAATAACTGAACACATTTGCTCAGCACTCAGTGAGCACGGTTTTGTACTTGCACTCACACTAACAATAATTATCATAATTCCTCACTTAATTGAGTCACTGTTTAGTTTATATAGCGTCACACAAAAGCAACAAATGTCCATCATAACTTTGCGGAGCTTAAGGGGTTTTAGCTGACCAACAGTCCCAAATCTAACTATGTTTATATTATATTATGCAAATTTGAAAAAAAAAAAAACAGAACAAAAACTAAAAAACAACAGCTCCTCACATGGAGAAGCTTGAAATAGTCTATTTTTTGTGCATTTTTTGTCTATGTCAGTGCTATTTCACACAAAAAACATACCATCATCTCATAAAATATGATATATTTTTATGGACTGAGCTATCCAGCAGCTTGCAAGGCAGCTAAAATTAGCCCTGCATTGATCAGGCACAGCATTAAAACGCTATGTACCCATTAATGAATTAGTAATAATAAATCAATGCTATACTGCAGCAGATTCTATTTTCAAATGTTAGGTTATGCGTTGCGTGAACATACATCCTGGGACCACGTTGGAAATGAATTAATGCTGATAATACTCGAGCATAATTATGAATTCAGGACTTTTGCTCATAGTTGAATACTTTGGTAATTGTGCATTGGGGTATTTCTACTTTTCCTTTGTTAAAAGATTATTTTCTATCACTAATGAGAGTCCCAATTAACCCATGGAAATATCTGACATGAATATAAATATATATTATGTATTTTAAGATGACAAATGAATGCACAAACAGCATCAAGGGTCACACGTGGCAGCAGAGCAAACAGGCGGAGAGGACTCCACAACACAGCTGCAAAAAGTCACTTTTTCCCATTTTGTCCTCTGAGCCACAGTGAACCAGCGGTTATTAGAGAGAGAGAGAGGGAGAGAGGAAGAGAGGGGGAGAGAGAGGGAGAGAGAGAGAGGAAGGGAGGGAGAGAAAGAGGGAGAGGAGAGAGGGAGGGAGATAGTGAGAGAGTCTCAAACTGGTTAGCCTGCCTACCTATCCACTAGGAGGAGAGGAGAGGCTGTTGAGGAGCAACAAAACAACAAACAGCCACTACTACAAACCGCATCAGCGGAGTTCACGATACACGCCAGAGGAGTACCAACAAATAACTGAGACAACGACATCGCATCAGCCTCGGAGTGAAGTAACAGCCATGTATCTGAACAGGGAAGAGGACAACAGCAAAGGTAAGATCCTGGCAAGAGCCGCCACTCTTTGCGAGGAGCATCCCGACAGTTTCAAGGTGTTTCATTTTCTGACCTGCTGATTGTCTGTGAGGTGACATGAAAAGGTGGGCATGTGCAGCCACACATCTGCCCTTAACGCACACACACACACACACACACACACACACACACATATATATATATATATTTATATATATTTTAAAAGCAGCCCTATCCTTGGAGCGGTGATGTTACTGAAAAGTGTGGGCTGTCATTATGTAATATCAGTGCAGTTAATTGCCTCCTAGGAGGATGCTTATCATTAGCCCGATCCTGCTTTTATTCCATTGCACCGTGGACGATTAATTGTGAACCTGTTGTAGACAGAGCCACTTTATCATATGCATCATTTCGCCGCTGTGCGTTGCCTTGTCTTGGTCATGTTGTGGGCATTTATAATACCTACTTAAGGGCAACATAACACAAGGTCAAAGCCTCGAGCTACGGTGAAACGCAAGTGTGTGCGGGTTATTTATGGTGCTCTACAGCTTCCGACATCCCGCAACAAATGCAAACGGAGCGGGCTGCAGCCGAACGCTTCACGGGGGGAGACAACCGTGCAGCAGCGAGAGGGGTGAGGAGGGTACAAAGGAGGCATATTTGAGTAATCTCTCCCACGTGTTTTTGAGGCGTGATTTCTGCTCTCATCGGGCGCCCTGAAACACTCTCGACTCGTGTCCCCCTGCTGTTGCCACGAAGCACAAATAACTCTCTGGGGCTGAGAGGTAATGCTAATTGCCACCCAAATCTTCAGGTTACACGAGAATAACACCTGCTGCTACCCTCTCCAGGGGAGGGGAGGGTGGGGGTGGTGGTGTGAAAGAGCAAAAGGCAGAGTGGGAGGAGCCATTTTTGTTCATTTCCCTGTGATGTGAGATAATGTGAGCTCACCACACACGGACAACAACATGATACTGTACAGAGGATGTGTGCGAGCAGCAGCAGCATCCGTGGGTAGGAGAGGATAGTGGCTTAGGGTGCAGCGCCTGTGTGTGTGTGTGTGTGTGTGTTAGAAATGCTACACCCCTGATGACAACAACACAGGCACAGCATTTATGTCCAGAAAAGTTCTTTAAACAGATTCGTGTCCTTTTCAATAACAGAGCTCGGTAAGGTCACTTTAAACTGACCTCCGCAGGAGCGATAGAGTCCCAGGATGAAAATGAAGGGCATAGGGAGGCTTTAAAGTCCCTCTAGGTAGTTAAAAGCAGTCAGTGATTTGTTGGTTTTTAACACAGGGGATGGTTAACCCCAACCCCTGTTTTGACAGTGTGAACTTTACCTTGAATGATGTAACTGTAGCAGCAGAGTCTGGTGTAGTCGGTGGAGGTCCGTCTCATTACCAGCTCCACACCCAGGTTACACCAAACATCTGTAGAGAAAATCACATCTGTAGTCATGTCCCCCCTTAAATGGTTACAGCTCCAGAGGTGGTTTGATCTGCAGTGTATTTTTAGCAGCACAGATCCTGCTGAATGATCATAGGTATATTATAGGAATACTACAGGCAGCAGTGTGTCTATATGATCCTCTCGTTCTTCTGCAAAGAGACGCTGGTACTTGTCACTTTGATCATGAAGGTGACACTACTCTGTAGAATATATAGCATATACAATAGTGTAGTATTGACTATTTATAGTATATATTTTAGATACAATAATTGATCCAAGATGAAACTGGCAGAGGGGCAGGACTGACAAAAAAAAGGTGTAATTACAAATGTCTGCTACTTCAGCACCACGGACAGCACCGTGACTAGACTAGGCCGACATGTTCAACTAAACCCTGCCCCTACACTCTCCCTGCTACTAGAGGATGAAGAGGGGGGATGGCAGGCTAACAGGGGGGATAGAGCTTGATCATTTTGCTAACAAGGGAGATGGCATTCCCCCTCTAATCCCGCCTCAAATCGCCCACTGGTTGTAATGGTTGTAATGCTCTGCTGTGGGTACACATGATGTGACCTTGGTGTTTGTCTTAGTAACTGTTACCCGACTGTTAATGGTTGCAAGTTGTAACTAGCAAGCAACGACCTATAGCCTGTTGATTTGCTACTACTCATGCTTCAGTCAGGGTATTATAGATGCCAACTGAACTTCTAGTTTTTGCCTGTCACCCTTTAAAAATCCTGTTATTGCTATAATTTTTTTAGCCCATGACCTTTTCATTTACAGCTGCCATTGGGTCAAAAATTCCCACACTTCAAATTATGATAAAAACCTCCGAAAATAACGACATGTCTGTCTTTTATCTTTAGTGCTAAATGCTAGCATGCTAATGCACTAAACTGCACTTGTAGGATGGTGAGCATGGTAAGCACTACTTGCTAAACTTGCTAAGCATGCTAGCAAACATTGCAAGCATGTTTGCATGCTGACTTTAGCGTTTAGCTTAAAGTATCTTTGTGCCTCAGTACAGCCTCACAGAGCTGCTAGCATGGCTAGTCTTTGTTTGGAGCATAAAAGACCGTGCAGTGCATGAGCTCACGATCCAGGAGCTCATGTTGGTTAATAGCAGGTTAGTAGAAAGGAGTATCAGATGTGAGCATTAGTGTGAATGTAACTGCAACCTGTTGTTTGACTTTGTGGTTATTCAGCCCAAGCTCAGACAAAAGGCTGTTTCCAAGGATTAATGGTCTGCAAGTAAAGTAGTAAAGTTATGAGTATGCTGACTACTAATGTGTTGGGCCTGTGCTTTTAAGTGAGGAGCTCAATACTTGATTGACGCGCCGCTAATTGATTTACGTGAGCGGGTGTTCCTTTCCAACAGGTGTTTCCCTCGCCGCACTGCTGTGGCCTTTAAATTCACACCGCGTCTCAAGGTGGAGTGGCAGGGAGAGAGAGAAAGGTCTACCAGGGATGTATTGATTATAGCCTCAGAGGATTAGAAGGGGGTGAGTGCAAGCAGGTTGATCATATATGAGCCTGACAATCACACAAACTGCCGGTGACTGTCAAATAAACACCTGAAATAAGACTGAATGTGGGCTGCAGTTGAACTTAAGGAAAAAGTAAATTGTAGAAAGTAGAAAGGGGGGGGGGGGTGCTCAGGATCAGTGGCACCATATTATTGTTTCTTCAGTCTGATGGCTAAATGGTTAGTTATTTATACCCGCTGGAAAACATTCAACAACTATTTAGACTACTTACTGATGCTCAAAATGCAGCGCTGTTGGCTCCTGCGGCGTTTGATTGTAGGCCATTAACAGACAACTTGGGGATGTTCAGACCATCCAGCACACATACAGCCAACTTCTCCTAATTATGGAGAAAAAAATGTTCTGAATTTTTTTTTTTTTTTTTAACGAGAGAGTCTCATCAGCAGATGACTTTGATAAAATAACAGAAACAAGATTCCTGTTTGTGATGGGTGTGGCATCAATGTTTGTACTCTTTGCTTTTGACTGAATGCTTTAAAGCATTTATAGGTATTATAAACAGTATGTCAGAGTGAAACTGTGCAGTATGTCAGTACAGAAGCACTTAAGATGTAGAACCAGTGACTAAACACACCACTATTGAAAGGCCAGACATGGTGACACTAATGGTTCTTACAGTAACGGTAAACAGCTCTTTAGAGGTCCAAGATGTTGACTGTCATAGCGTTTAATAGAGTCATTGAGTTAAATACGTATCATTGTTGACGGTAACTAGTGATTATTTTCATTATCAATTAATCTACCGACTACTTTCTCAAATGATTGACAGTTTATTCTCTGAAATGTTAAAAAATAGTAGAGAAAAAGACCATTTAAATTCCTGGACCCCAAAGGGACATATTCAGATATCTTTTTCTGTTCGACCAACAGCACAAAACCCAAAGATATTTCATCTACAAACATAGCCTCTGTTTCACTGTTTCATCTATACATGATTGTATCTAGATTACAATCTTAAATCACCTTTTAAAGAAATGTGTTCTGTATCTTAATTATAATTACGCTAACTGACTGTCTTTCTTTTCTCAGTTAATTACTAAAAGTTTGAAGTTACAATATCAGTTTATATCAGTGGATTGGGTTCGTATGTGGCTTTACACATGTGTGTTCGAGAACGTGTGTTCTCCTTTTTAACCGTCACCAGCAAGTGTGACAAATCTGTCAGGCAGGCGGCATCATCAACCCATGCACAAGTAGAAGACCATCCCCACTTGTGAAATGTCTGTGCTGCACAGAATGGGGAGATTCACTTCTATTTCCACTTCAGCAGGAATCGCAGCCGAAGCCAGAAGCTGAAGGGCTACTTTCTGTCGTCAGCCGAAACACAGAGCAGTTTCCTGCCCGTCAAACAGCGGGGGACTGCTACATGAATAGCGTTCCAGCTTCATCTGCTGATGACTGTTTTGATGAACTGACTGTAATAGATTTGTTGGACAGGAGCTGATGCCTTTATCGATCGATTCCACCGAGGGAGAATGGTTCAGGTACAGGTTAGGTTTGGAGAGACGTGTTCTGAGAGGGAACCTGTGGTTGACTGACTTCATGCATTATGCATGCAATCACCCTGATCTGTATAACTGACAACAAGAAGTGGATCAGTAATACAACTTTATGGCCTCTCTAGGTGGAGCAATGCCACCTCAGGACATTTTGCTCTGTTGTCTCATTGCAAAGTCCAGGATAGTCCTCAATGCAGTTTGCCACAATATGTCCAAAAATAATAAAGAAATCAGTGCAGAGCTTCATTTGTTTGCTTCGCAGCATGAAGTATTATTCTTTTGTGTGTCAACCGTTTGTTATCTCCCTCCTTGTGGTGTTAAGTCTGGAGACGGTTTGTGCATCAGGGACAAATTGCCCTAAATTTATTTGATGTGTGGTCCTGTACTCTGTCTGGCACCCCACACTATACTTGAATATGATATATAACAATACCGTCAGGCTATTGATTTAGGTTGCTGCTGGCCTTGGGTTTGGGCTGTAGTCTAAATCTCTGGCCAGGGCAACCAATCTAAATGACTCAAGTCTGGCATGCAGAACCCGCGCTGAGAGAGCTTCTTAGTGAGTTTATTGTTTTGGCATCTTTGCAGATGAATCTGCAGCCTAAAAATGTTCAATGTGATTAAAAGTGGACAAATACTATGAATGTTACAAAAGACAAACTGTTAAAAAATGATTTATGGACATTTTCCTTTAACTGACTGACCCAATTCTGGGCTTGTGAAAGGCTCTTGTTCTTTGTTAGCCATGCTAGAGGCGTGGCTGGAGAGATGACCCAACCCTGTGGTCAGGACTGAACTACTTTTGGTTTATTTCTAGTGATCCCATAAGGTTTCAGTGTATTGCCACCGTCAGGTCAAAATCTGTGCTTCGGTTAATGACCGAACACACGCAAAACTAATAATGTTCCCATCTGCCTCAGCTGTACTTTGCCACTTAGCAAATGTTAATATGCTGGCCTAACACGTGATCATGGTAAACACTATACCTGCTAAACATCAGCATGTTCAGCAGGAGCATGTTAGCATACTGCTCATAGAGCCACTAGCATGGCATGTTGACATAAAATGGTCACACATATTCACCATCAACCAGTTGCTTATTAGCATTCCAATTAGTAGCATATTGGCACTTTAATAGTCATAAAGCACTTATAAATGCCTTATTCCGAGGGTTAGGGTTCTTAAGGGTTAGGTTATTAGAATTGTAATTCATGTACATCTTCCTTCATTACTGCCAGTAAGCAGTAATTCGGAGGAAAACTCTTATCTAATGTCCTAGTACTTATAGGATATGGCAAAAGTGCTTTATAATGATGCATATAAAGCCAATATGCTACTAATGTGCATGCTGATAAATGTAGTATAGTCTAGTATATGGTGAATGTGTGCACGCTAATATGAAGCGTTACAATCTAACTGGATTTTTTGTGGCCCCTCTTTGCTTGTGGGCCCCTGACTTTGTTCAAACCACAGGCGACAGCTCTATATGCTCTTACATACGTTTTCAAAGTTGTGATTAGAGCCTGCGTATGAGTGCATTTTACTATAGCCACTTATCAGTGAGTGAAAAGCCTTCATTATGCCCTGGGTTTTGACAGTTCTTGGCATACTAGCTTGGTGCTGTATCACAGTTCTTGGTATGCATCAAAGGATTTTAACTGCTAAGGAAATGAAATGAAAACGGAGGAAATTTGTGGGGAGTCTTTAACATGGTGTGAAGTGTAAGTGTCAGCAGACGACTGGGTTCCTAACCTCTTTGTTATTATTGCCCTGTAGAAATTGATGATGTCCTCTACTTCATGGCTGTTTTACTAATGTGGGTTGGGAAATTATTTGGGAGGATTGCTGTGGCAGTCTTGTAATGTCCATGCCTCTTAGAGCAGGATGAATTAAAAAAGCACTGGATGGCAGGAGAAAAGGTGCCGCTACGGGCTTAGCAGCTGCATTCAACAAGTCTATATATTTGTTATGAAACACAAAAGGAAGATTACTGGAGATATTCATTCAGGATGCCCTTTATTTTCTTTCCTAATATTGTTTACAGCGCAAAGCCGCTGCATGCCATTCTGTTGCCCTGTCAGCTTGCTGGATTGATATCAGATGTAGAGTAGATGAAAATGTCACATTTTACAGCAAAAGCTTGAATTAAGTGTAGTGGATGCGGCATCACAGTGGTGGACACAATCACAGCACAGACCTTTGGATATGTAAGGTACATAAACCAGCACAGGAATAGTGTAATTGTAGAAAGCACTTAATTAGCCTGTTTGACATTTAATGGATCACGCTGTCACTTGAGCTTAAGTTTATTTAGCTTTGAATGGATAGTCAAATGGTTAACAGCTCCAATTTGTCACACAGATGTTGCGAGCGAAGCCACTGGGAAAATCTGAAGGATCAGTGGAGTCAGAGGAACAGGCTACAATGCTGCGATGCAGCCAATTAGATGCTTTTGTAGGAACACCTGCAATGAAACACGGATTTGGACCTGCTGTTTCACTGTTCCACTGAGAGAGCTCATCATCCTCCCCGGTGAAACAGGAAGCCGTATCAGCTGATTACCGCAAAGTCTAATCACACTTTGAATCATCAGGCAATATGCGCCACAAAGACATAAAATCATGCAAAGAATAGAAAATTACTTTTAATTGATTAACCTGCAGCCTGGTGCAAATATCCCGCTTACATAATGCAAAGTCAGACTAATGTAATGCAAGGTAATGCTGGGTGTTATAAGATTTGTGCATTAACACAATTATTTTTTGACTTCATTACATTTACTTGACCTCAAATTAATGGAAGTCCTGCATTTTGGTATTAGAATGAGAAATAAGGCAGGATCCTTGTATCAGACTTGTTGATACACTTCGATAGAGCTGGAGCTATTCTTATGGTGGACTCGCTCTCAGCTGACTAGATTGCGGAGGAGGGGGAAGTCTTTCACTTCTCCTTTCTCTGCCATCTTCTGTCCCTTTCTCCTCTGCGTCTTGGGGAAGAGGAGAAAAAAAAAAGACAGCAACGGTTAACATCAACCGGCCGGGGGAAGAGTGATAGAAAGCAAGAGGTAGAGAGGCGGACAATAGAGTGGAGGCGAGCGAGAAAAGATGGAGAGAGCAAGAGAGACAGAGGGAGAGGCAGAAGCAAAGAACAAGCCCTGGAGTGCTAGCCAGTCAAGGTCACGCAGAGGAGAGGAGGCCCTGCGTGTCTATGCCTGTGTGTGTGTGTTTGAAGGGAAAAACAGTGGGGATGGGAGGCCTACATAGTAAAGAGTGAAGGGTTGGTGACAGCAGATTGGTTTAGTCTAGGATGGGGGATTTTATGGGGGAGGGATGAAGAAAGGAAGCAGAGGAGGGAAAGAGAGAAAGCCGGAGATGAAGAGAGCTTGTAACGCAGCTTCACAACACTCTTCTTATCCTTAATATTCTCTTCAATCCCGTATTCATGACAGGAATGGCTTAATAAACGGGTGACTTTTAACATGTTGCGCTTAAACTCGGAGGCAGCGGTGGTACGTTTGTAATGTTTCTGATTTTATTCGTGCGTATGTGTAGTGAGCGCTTCCATGTACGCTGTTGCGTAACCACCCAGTCCCGTCATGCTGATCCACGTTCTCTTCGGAGACTCTTTCTCTTATTCTCTCTCCGTTGCTTTTTTTTCCTCACCACTCGATGACCTCCGCTGTCTTGTTGCAGCTCCCACTTTCAGTAGGTTGTGTTCGGTTAAGAGCGTGTGCTGTGGAGATTAAAAGCAGTAGCTCTGCAGGTACATCCCACCACCTCTCCGTGTTCTGTACGCAAACAGACAAGACGAACAAACTGCTAATCCCATCCAGAGAATTTGCTCTAGTTTTGATTAGCGATGGAGAAAGGGAGACTATTGCATAATGGATTGCCCGGTGCTTGTCATCTTAGGATCAAGTGTTTTGAAAGCGGGATTGTGGTTTGCTGAGAACATTCTTTATTCAGTTAGCAGGATGCGAGGAGTCACTTGGAAATGTGATCACTGCTGTCTCTTCAAACATATTAGCCCTGTTTGCATCTCACACCCAGGAGAGATTACGCGTGTGAGCAGTTGCCATAGCGTTTTGGAGCACCAAGGTGCTGATGTGAAAGATCTGAGGTGGCTCGGGTGCTCTGTGACATTATCTCTCCAGGGCAATGGTGTGTGGAGTCGTGATAACGTATGATGACTTTGTTTGCAGGAGGTCAAGAGTTCACCCTGCGGGTGGCTCCCCGAGGTCACTCCCAGCTCTCCCTGTTATCGCATCAGATAGTCTCTGTCTTAATGTATTCGAGTCCCGTTGATGTAATTTTATTTTACTTTTTGGAAAAATTGTCCTTTTTCCACTCTGTCATCCTAAAACGCAATCACCACCACTAATCCTCACATTAAACCTCCAGTGGTCACACAGTCGCATTCAGTTTAAGACTCCCAGTGAATTCCTGGCAAATTATCCTGTTGACAGACATCATTACCATTCCAAAGAGTAATTAATCTTTCCACACCATGATTTTACACAGATGAAGAGTAATAGCTTCTTTAATAATGGGTTCACGGCATTTTGCCAGCTATAGACTGTAGTTTTACTCATCTTAAACAGACCCTGCGGAGCTGACTTGCAGTATATGCTACTGTACAAACGATGGTTCATTTTTATATTATTATGCTGGACAGCTGATAGAGACAGACATTAAAGTAGAAGAGTGTACAGATCTCTGCCACGCTTACAGTCAAGATGGCAGCGAAGATAACAAAAATTGGGATTTCTTCATCTCAAATCGTGCTTAACTTTAGTGGATCCTAACATTTCGGGAATTCATTTGCAGATACTCTAGTCCAAACTTTTCTATGGATGTCTGTTTTTGATCAAGGACCAAAATGTGGTCTGCGCCAGGCTCTGTTTTTAGCTTAGCCAGTTGCCAGATATGTCTTTTGCTACATCGTCAACAAGCAGTTATTGATCACCTGAAGCCCCTATCGGCCAGTTAAGAAGAGTGAGCAGTGAGTCAGCAGTTAATGGCAAGTATAAAACAGAGAAGTCAATGAAATAGGTTTTACAGAAAATGTGCATCACTACAATCATGAGCGGTCCTTGAGCATACAGTCATAAATGTGCACAAAAGGCTTTAGGCTGATCCAGTAGGATGTGAGATTAGCTGTGGACAGATACAGTAAACACATGGACACACACAACCAAATGCATGATCCCCTCCATACTTACCCCTGGTGGAAACAACAAGGGGAGAGAGATGTGGCAAGCAACAAAGGTCCCCAGCTGGATTCAAACGAGGGATGCTGCTGCTATGTTGTATCTTCTTAACCATCATCTATCCACAAGGGTGGCCCCAGCCTTAGCTGTAACTGAAAGGAAACTGCCTTAAGTCATCAAAGCAATAGTTTGACAGTTCGAACACCCCCCCTGGCATACACATTTCTGACTTTGATTGAGGGGGTTTATGTCTGACCCTCTCTGTAACTTTCCAAGTTTGACGTCTTGAAATACGTCATAGTTACACACAGCAACAACAAGCATGGCTGAAAGCCAAAGCAACGTTGCTGCCGGCTCCACGGTGGAGGAGTTCGTTCCAAAAAGAGGAGAAACTTCAGGAGTGTGAAGTGGTTTGGTTACAAAAGATCAGATGTGCAACAAACCACTGTAATATGGAAGAAGTGCAAGAACAAAATGGGGCAGTACCACAAACTTAATTCACCACCTTGAGCAGAAGCATCTGGTTAAATACAAGGAGAGCACGAGCTGTACCTTTGTCATATCATCAAGAATATCATTGTCGTTGAAATATTGTGATTATTTTAGGGCCTCATTGGCCACCTGTTCTTTCTCTGACTCTCTATTTTCTTCTTCAACTATTTCTGTTACTTTTCATATAAACAACTGAATGCAGCACCATGAACATCTTCCTTGTGAGACTGTTGCTTAAACTTTAACCTGTCTCCCTTCTCTTATGACGACCTGCTCCACCTTCAAGTATGACAGTTTGGACCAACAATAAGAACTAGTTCTGATTGAGGAAACCCTGACCCTTGTTCTCTCTCAATATCACTCATCAGTCAGTTGAATATAAGATTAACAACAGTTTGCTACCATTTGACAGGGCGAGGCGAGCTGTTTCCCCCTGCTTCCACTCTTTATGCTAAGCTAAGATCAGTTTATAGACACGAGTGGTATCGTTCCCCTCATCTCTCTCAGCAAGAATGCAAATTACCATATTCCCCAAAAAATGTGAACTTTTCCTTTAAAATGTTTTCACTTAAAGGTGATCTTTGCATCCTTGTGTTGAGACTCGTGCGTAGGAGAAAAAGGAACAAGTTCAAGTAACAAACATTAGCTCCCACACACTCCCAACGCTTACCAAACTGAATAGCACAGGTACTTTCTTACAAAGTGAACGTTTATATGGAGATACGTCACGCTGTTTGTTTGAGTACAGCGTGTTCCACAAGTTGGTGTGTGTGCTCGAGCCTTAATGTGCGTGTTTGTGTGTGTGGCCGCTCTGTCTCTTGGTATTTAGCAGAAAAGTGTGTGATTTTGTGTGAGCCACCCTGTATCTGGCAAGGTAGTCAGACTGACAGATTGGGCTGTACGAGTGCCATCTCCTCAGCTTGGCTGCCTGAGCGTTTCTCCCCTGTTCCCTCTTCCTCGCTCCTTCCTCCATCCGTCTCATCTTCCTTTTACCCTGCTTCACTGGTGACCAGCAGGGCAAGGGATATTTTTCCTTAATTTGCCTTATCTTGCTAGCCGTATAGGTAGGCCCTCTCCCTGGATTACGTCCACTCACTGTTCCATAACTGTAACTACAATACCTGATGGATCAGCTGTCCAGGTCTGTCTCCCCTGTGCTCGAGCCAAAGAGGTAGCTGGTGACAGTGTGAGGTTAAAATGCCAGAGATGGCAGCGAGCGCTCTGTGTGTCCTTGCATTGCTCGCTTCCATTACACAGATACTGTAGAGCTATTGTTCTGCAGAGCTGAACAGAGGGGGGCTGGGTCATGGTGGGATTCAACAGAGTTTTTGTGTGTGGCGGTGTGTGTGGGGAGAGTTCACACAAACTGTTTTCACACTCACGCTTTTACCAGAACTGTAGTGTCAATAATAGAAAGATAGATTTTCAGCTATCAGTACGTCCTCGTTTTGCTCTGCTCACTATCTTGATCAGAGTCTTATTTTTTGCAAATTGAAAAAGATAACATTTCAGTTTATTACACAGTTGTTATGCTTCACATCTGCTTTAGGTGTACCCAACTATTCAGGCAAATGAGGCATTTTGCAATTGGCATCTTTTGCGCTTGTGTGTGTGTGCCCCACCACAGCTCCTTGTGGAGAACGGGGTGGAGGGAGCATGGGGGAGAGGAGGAGGAGGAGCAGGAGGAGGAGGAGTAGGCAGAAACAGGGAGTAATGAGCCCAGGCATGAGGGACAGATGATGTGGGAAAACCTGACACAGACAAAAGAAATAAGCAGCCTCATATCTCCAAACCCAAATATGGATTCACATGACTGATTAGGAACATTTGGCTCGAGAAAGGCAATGCTGACCCCGTCTGTGGTGTAACTGAGTACCTGTTATGAACACAAAAAGATCAAATTACTGATACCAACAGCCGGGAGACCCTCGCTGTTGTTCTCTCTCCTCCCACTCCATCTCCAAAAACGATCCTGATTACTGTTTTCGTTGCTCCACTTTATTCCCCACCCGTCATCTAACTTTTGCGGGCGCGGGCTTATCGTCCCGCGTTTGCCTTGGCAGCGGCGTGAATTGGTGCAGCTGGAAGAGCACAATGAATTGGATGCAAGCAATTGTGCATGCATGGGAGTGAGCCGAGAGAGCTCAGCCCCGGACTCAGTAGAGCTGAGACGCACCAGATTGGGCTGGCTCGTCCAAGCAGTGCATTTCTGATTGGTCTGGGCTACAAAGCTGAAATGTGCCTTTTGTGCCACAGGTCCACAAATCTGACATGCTGGAGAAATTTCTCCCCCTCCTTTTCTCTCTCTTAACTCTCTCGTTAATGAACAGCAGCGCTTTTCTACTTCCACAGATCATTTTTCACGTTCATTGATTAATGCCAACCACCCTGAGACCCTTCTTTGTGATTATGGCTCTCAGGCTTGGGAGGGGGCACTGATACCCTTAATGAGTCATAAAAGACGAAGAATTATACACTCCAATAGTCTTGACATTGGGTGATATTTCAATATTTGGCCACTCACTCTCGGAGTCTATTTGCCCACAGAGTTGGCACACGCTCAAATGCCCTCAGACACGCATTTGCACAAGTAAACAGAGAAATCTTGACTTTCCAGTCCCGTGGTGTGCTCCATGCGCTCAGGATATTTGGGTACAGGCAGGATCCTGCCGCACAGCCTGGAAAAACAAACATGCAGGTCAAACAGAGAACTCCCAGAATGCACTGTGATTCGGCTCAGCTCACTCACCACCAAAATAAGCATGTTGATTACATAATCAAAACAAGAAGCCTGGATGCCAAAAAACACTATATGGTAATTGTCATGCTATCAGTGTGCTGACTCTACAGTGCATCCTGCCCGTGGTGATATTCCTTCCTGGGTGGTTTGTGAGCCTGATTGTGCTAAATTATGTTGTCTTATATGTGATTATCCACTTGATAAGGACAGTGCATTGTTTGCCCACCAGTGACGGTCAGCACATCGAGATGATGGAGGTCTCGCTAATTGAGCTATCATAGAGGGATAATGCGTGCATAGGATGTCATAGTATCCGCCTCTCACACCATCTTTCCCTGGGGTATATCTGTTCCTCCCCCGTCTCTGAGTCTACTGCCCTCTAAAACACACTGCTTAATTACAGAGCAACAGAGGGAGGAGGTGAGGACAAAGTGGCAGAAACGAGCAAAAGCCAGAAATGCGGAAGAAGAGACTTCGAGCGTGAAGCTGGAGGAAGTCAAATGGGTGCACGAGAGCAGATGTGAGAATCTGATGCTGGGTGGGGAGAATGTTCATAATTAGGATTGTTTTAGAAGTAGCTTTCCTTAAAAATTACAGTTAATATTTGATGATGGCTGCACTCTGAGATCCCCCACTGAACAGGCTCTGACTCTGAGGCAAACACACAATGACTGCACATCAGACATGGCTGAGGATTGACAGGCGTGTGGCTCCCAGCTTCTTCCGACAATCTCCCTCCTTCTTAAAGCGCCTGACAAACCTCATTAAGGACTGTTCACGCAGGCTCTATTGACATGAGACATACCAAGAAAGGGTCATGTATAAAATATGAATCTTCTGAGGTTATATAGCAGAGCCTACACATGGATCTATACTGCTTTGTGCTGTATAAGCTAACTAAACAGTAAACACAGTGGCGTTTTTGATGTACTCTAGTATTTACAGTCAGACCCTCGTGTCGTGTTACATGTTGGCGTCTGTGGGGGGAAAAATGATGTTTTTTTAACTGTGGGAATATTATCATTCTGTGCAGACAGATTTTGCACACACTTCTGTTTCAGTCTAAATCCCCGAGCCACGTTCACCCCGTCTCCTTTACTCCCCTGAAATATTAATATAATGTAATAGGCTATTTGTATTAAATATTTAATTCGGTGTCATATTTGCATCTCATAAACCGCTGGTCAGTATTACTTTGGATTACCTTTGAAATTTTAAAACTCAGAGGTCTGGGACAGAATTACAATGGCAGAGGAGTGGAGGATGGTTGGGAGAGGAGGGGGAGTGTGGGGAGTGAGACGGGAATCGCTTGGGGAAGTTCAGCGAAAATGCTTCTTGTGTCTTTTGGCTGCTCCATTTTCCTCTTCTTCTACTTCTAAACACAGCACTCCGTGCTCAGTCTCCCTCTGTTTATTAGCCACTGTTTGCAGCAGCACTTTGTGTAATGCGCTCCAGACAGATTTGACAGGCTGGATGTGGACAATAAAATACCTCCTGTTAGAGTACCATCTAACCGAGCGATCACAAGCCCAGGTACGTGGAGTCTGGGAAATGGAGGAGGAAGGACGGGTGAAGCCACAGAGTGATTGGACTTGCTGAAGGCTTCCCCCTGACCTTAAAATCATGACTTTCTGGAAATATATCACTGTTTTCATGAGGAAGCCTGCATTTCGCCACATAAATGTGGTTTACCTTTAAATACATAAAGCTCCATGAAATGGTGTTCAGTCTGACTTTATGATGCTATTATTTAATTGAAGTTAGATTAATATTATTCTAATATCTAAAAGTGTCAATCTTTGAGGTGAAACTGACTATTTTTATGCTTTGGTTTTCAAAAATAACCTCTTATGAGTTTTAATATGTCTGAGGGGTTATATTGGAGCGTATAACTATCTTTATAGTGCTGAACTGAGGTTAATAATGGGTGCTGTGATGGGGACGGGAAATTCATTGCATGCAGCAATAGGTGTGCTGTTTCAGTGGTTTGAGGCAGTGCTGTCGGACCTTCAGTTGTAATATCAGACCTATCTTTTCCGCTCGATGCTCCACCTGTTGAATGCTGACCACCAGCATAGTTTTCATTTACAGATGTTGCACTTATTCTCATTCTTACTGTACAAAATATAGCTGGACTATGAAGCTGTCATTCTAGCATGAGATGTAATTGGAAATCGCTGAAAATTATACATTATTGTAATAACGACATTTCGAGGTTGTGCATAAGTATTTGCCAACAGCAGTTGCATGGAAGTGTTGAAGGTGTCTTTGTTAAACTACATATGATAGGCCTCAGTGTGCAAACTGACATGCAGTCAGCCAGATATTGGAACCTGTGAGCTTGCGTCTCAGTGTAGCCAGCAGATATCCACATAGTGGAAATTCAGGCCAAGACTTCGCCTCTCTTCCCTGCACCGGTCGTTGTGTATAGTCTGATTAGAAACTTAAGTCACAAAGACAACATTTTGGCTAATCTCTACAAACAGGTATCTGCGTATGAAAGCAGACAAATGACAAAAAAGCTAATAAAAAGCAAAACTGTCCTCAAACAACAGTCGATACTGTGCTTGCATTTCAGCCAATGTTTCCATCTCTTTTGCTCTTCACACGGACTGCTTACCTGCATACAACCAAAGCCACCAGTGAACAGCTCTAAATACAGGCATGATAACACCCACACAGCTCTGAGGATCTTCTGAGATTGAATCGCTCAAACAGTATCCAGAGGTGGCCACTGATGCATGCGACTGCATATTCAATGAAGTGTGAAAGCAAGTGCCTCCTTGACTGCATGCAAGGGCCGCAAGGTCAACTTCAACTTTGTACAACATGCACATAGAACAGCACGTCGTTTGTTTGTGGCAAACAGCATGGGCAGTGTTTTGGTGTCGATTCACGGTTGGAAAGACCAAACGGCATTTCTTGTGTCTCGCTCTGTGGCTGAACACTTATGTTTCCATGTTCAGCAGCGGTTGCAGTTTCCCACAGACGAACTCAAATGTGAGCCAGGAAGCAATGTAGTCACTTTTAGGCACTTTCTGATGCCAAGTATGATTTGCAGCCCAAGCTAGACACATTCTGGATGCAGCTGGTCTGAACGGGGCATGAAACACATGTGGAAGGGCTGTTCTCTGTCAGGATTATGGGCCATCAGCCATAACAATAAGGCCAAGTAGGATTAGTTTGTCAAAACCCTGGCCAGCTGGAAAAGGTGTTAATAATATGTCAATATATAACACTATTTGCTCTTATTTACAATAGTTTACTTGGAAATCATCACTGTCAGCAACAAAGTGCAAAAACATTCACATTTGTTTTAGCGGGGAAATTAGTGATTCGAGTAACGAGTAAGCCATGTCCAGTCCTTTTTGGCTTTGCAGAGGAAAGAAGGCTAATGAAAAGCTCTGTGCATCTGTAGGCCTGCATGCCCATGCTCGCTCACTGTCTTCCTCCAGCCAGCCATACGCGTGGTCTCCTCTCCCCCCTCCCCAGCCTTCAGTCTGCCAGCCCCCAACTAGCACAGCCTGGAGGTAGGGCATGCTGGCAGTCCTCTGCGTTTGATTTTTTTTTTTTTTTTTTACGTGCTCTGGACTAATCCTATTTTGGGTGCTGCTTTTTGAGTCAAGGTTTGCACAATCTCTCCAGGCCAGATGCAGGAAGGAGTGACACCGCAGACCCCTCCCCCTACATATTATTACATCATCTGTTCATGACCACTCAACCGTTCAACCATACATCAACCCATGAACGTTGCGGAGGTGGCACTTTCACCAGTCGTTGGGTGCAGGGGTCTAAAAGGGAAGCACAAATCTTTGTACTGTATGTGCCATTCTCCCCCCTGCTCCTCTTCCCCCATTCTCCCTCTCCTCGGGTCCCATTCTCCACGACTGTCAGCCCACACAGGAATCCTCCAGAACAGCCTGGTGAATCACCCTGCATCCACAGGCTGAGCACAGCACATACAACAATTACACAAATAGGCGTAGACACATACCCACACACACATGCTTCCCCCTGAACCTTACATTTCATCTGTGCATCAATTAGTGTTTTGAAATGGTATGGCGCTAACCACTTTACACATGCCCATTAGATAACAGTCAGGGAAACTATTCCATTAACTTGTGAATAGCCACTGATTTTCAAGTAGAAGTGGTGTGTTTAATCACAAAATGTCCACAAAGCACTTAAGTGCTTGATCCAATATTTTATTTTACTTTTCTGACTTAATTGCATGCTTTGGCTTTCTGTACAGTTTTATGACACTGTTCATGATATAATGTCTTGAACATATTTTTAACCAGATTAGGAGTCTGCAGCCATGTAAGGAGCTCTGTGTTGCTGTACTTCGAGGATCTTTATGTGTCGCATGCAGACAGATATAAAGTAAAGCACAAGGTGAAATGATGGAGATGCTCAGTTTCTGTGCAAGAATAAGAGATATAATGCTAACGCCAACACGCTAACAAGTCCACAATGGCTATGCTAGCAAGCTGATTTGTAGCAGGTATAATGTTTACCATGCTCACTTATACTTCAGCGTGTTAGCTTGCTAACATTTTATAATTAGCATTGCTGAGGAAATATTATTATTTTTGCAGGGATTTATTCACTAAATTAGAACTATTTAAAATTTTTATGCTGCAAGATGAAAAGTTAAGGGATCACTGGAGTCATTACAATTCAACCAGAGGAGAACATGAAAGTGTGCCGAACTGCATGGTATTCGCTCAGTAGTTGTTCAGATACATCAGTTTGAACTATCGTGAGGTGCTACAGTAACGGTGTGCACGTAGCATGGCTAAAACTGTCCTGTGGACTTGTTTCACCAAATTGAACTGAGCTGAGCTCAACTGATTTTTTGTTTTTTCAAAGAAAGAACCAGGAAACATAATGTGGAAACAACTATGTTCAATAGAGCCAAATCTTAAAGGTCCAATGTGCAGGATTTAGTGGCATCTAGTGGTGAGGTTGCAGATTGCAACAAACTGAATATACTTTGCTTCACCCTCTCCTATGGGGGCTGCTAAAAGAACACGAAAAGCTCTCTTTCAAACCAGTGTTTGGTTTGTCTGTTCTGGGCTACTATAGAAACACAGCGGCGCAACATGGTGGACTAATGAAAACAGTAACTATGAATATTCTGTTCCATTTCTGCCAATAGATCCCCATTAATCCTACACACTGGACCTTTAACAGTGATCTAACAGGAACCTCTGTTTGGAGACTGCTCCTTTGTGTTCTCAAGAGCCCCTCAATCGGCTTAAAGGTCAGGTTGCATACAAATCACACAACCGCCCTGTTTGTCCTTTCAGTAATTTAACAGACCTCATAGAGAGACGAGGCTGAGAGGCTGCCTCAACAGCAGTCGTTATTCCTCGCCTACTCCATCTGGCCCATTACACATGACGAGAGTTAGAGCTCCCTTGAAGAGAGTTAATAAATCAACCACGGATCAGGTTAGTTTAGCCTCTTTTCTTTTCATTCCAATCACAATAAATAATGCTCATAATGCCAGTTAGATCGTTTGTGACAACTTAGTTTGCATGCGCCCAACTCAGGTGTCGCCCAGTGAATACAGTACTCTGAGCCATAAAGAGGGCACCAAGTAAATTGAGAAAGTGATGAAAAACAGTGCTTTCCAGACATATTCATATATTTGTAGTGGAAATACTGTGTTGCTCATTATTATCCTGCCAAAGAAACATTTAACGTGATTTCCCGTAATAACTTCAATCTCTTCTCTTTCTGGCTCTCAGTTCCTCTCCAGCCTGAACTCACACTCCCTCTATTATTTCCCCCCTCAGCTACGCCTGCAATAGTTAGCCAAATGACATCCTTTTCATGATGTTAGGGTGATAATGTCAAGTAGGTGTGAGAGCTGTGTGTGTGTCACTTGCTCACTGGCAGCAGCCAAGCCTGCCATTTATTCTCTGCTTCCCTGCCAGCCAGATGGAATACTTCGCTGTATTGGTTGACCTGACAAACAGTGACATCCTGCACGGTACTGCAGGTATTATGGCTCCTCCCGAACTCCGAGGTGATATTTACTGCAGCAACAGCCCAGCTGTGTGAGTGTGAAGCTCACGTCACCACAACAGCTACTATTAATATGCTTGTGAATAAGAATTAAGACAAGCTATTACAGTATGGAGCAATGCTAAAATGTCCTCAGGTGCTGTGAAATTGAGTTAATGTGGAAGGAGGATTGCAGGTGGCTCCCAGCAGAAGTGAAGGCCACAAGGACTGGTAGTTAGTGGAAAACTATATTTCCCATGAGCCCTTGACTGTAACCTGCTGCGAGCGAGCAGCTGCATGGCATCGTCAATATGTCTCAGTCTGCTGGGTACTACCCAGCTGTAAATTGTTGACAGTTATACAAGCAAACACATCAATGGGCAGTCAGGCAACAGACAGCAGAGCTGGAGGCCCGTTCAACATGACCCCGTGCTTATAAAGAGCAAATTATGTTTATACAGAGCTGGCTGTCCACAAAAAGTAAAACTTCATTCTGGGGAACATATTAAATTTGATCATTAATTATTAAATGTGATTTTTGGAAGAAATCCACTATTTGAGTTAGAGGAAGCAGATACATTAAAACCTACAGTAGATCTTATAGGGTATATTTCATTACTTTAATTTGTCCTTCCATTGACATTGGCCGATGCTAATGAGAGTTATTTTCTGTGGTGTCTGTCCAGCTGGAGTCTAAAAGCAGAGGGGTATTTAAATCTCCTCCTGACACTGAGCCAATGTATTGTCGTCCCTGGGGCCTCTGCTCAGTCCACAGCACCGAAGAGGACAGGATCACTTGGACCATCGCAGAGCTTTACCGTTAATGCACAGCTGCTGACAAGAAAGGTCACCTGGGGGCGAAAGGTGGTCACTGGAGAGATGGGATCCTCCGCTCCATCTGATGAGTGCAGCAGCCACCGAACAAATATAATGCACCCTGTCGCAGAGTTATCCTGTTCTCCCTCTCTACTCCAATGACAGTGTGAATTGCAGTTTGGCAGCCTGTTGCACATACAAAGACAACACCAGACCCATTATTTCTTCCAAAGTAACCTTTGCCATCCCTCGCTTAGCTGCCGCACACTTGTACACCCCCCCCACCCACCCCCAGCACTCCTGACACCAGTTGTGAGAAGGTTGTGGTCACAGGCGCGGCAGAGTGACCAGTCATCACACCAGCTGAGGGTACAAGTTAGTCAGTGTGAGGATTTGACTCCAGGGAAAGTGAGTGCTACTTGCAGAAAGGCGCAGACATACAGACGCAGAGGCAAGACATGCACAGATGGCATCGGGTCACGTGAGGTCAGGTCTGTCTTTTAGTGGCTTTTTTATGGAGTCTAAGGGGAGACAACTTTGGCTGGGTTGTGGCCAGTCAATACTCTAACCTCTAGCTAGAGGCTAGGGCTTGCTGTGTCCCGGGTTTTTACTGCCTGGTCTGTCCAGACAGGTAATAAAGTGCTTTTTACAAGCAGTATTTAATTGAATGAAGAAGGCAAAGGTAGAGGCCTCCAGGTAGTCATGAATCTAAATTAATTCATTTATGACAAATGGACTCTGTCTGGCACTTTCGCATGAACTTTGCTGGATAGATGTGTGTCTATTTTGGTGGTGAATAATCATGTAAATGTCTTAAGCTAAGCTCATTGTGTAGCTGCGTGGCGTTCGAGGAGATTTTATACGAACCATAACGGAGACGCTGGGACTCGGCAGCTTCACTATCATTTAACTGTCATTTAGCTGTCATTCAATTAAAGTTGCACTTGTCCCGCCAATACTTTAATTACACCCTTAATAATTGTTTTCCCATTTTTTAAGGAGTGAGAATATTTAGGCTAATATTTTTTATATGAAGAGGAGCCCTGGAAATCGGACATAGATACAAAAGCACACAAAGTATACACACACATCCACACAAACACGCATACCATGAATGCATGCAACTCTGCCCTGTATCCTTAGGCAAATACAATTGACTTTGACTTGGATTAGATTTTATAATGCCACCCACATAATACATCTGGAGCATCCGAGACCTCTTTGTCTTGGTTGATGTCACCAGCAGTGAGCTGATGATGTGGGCAGATGGGGACTGTAGGCCTGTATGCATATGCACAAGCTTCACAAATTGCTCCTCAATAGCATTACAGTTGAGTCTCTCTTCCCTCACTCCCACTCTGCTTTTTCCTGCGCTGTTCTCCCTCCACTTTCTTGGTTTCTTCACATCCCTAAAGCGCATGTGTTCCCACTCATGTCGCTGTGCTTAAGCTGTGTCAAGTAGAAGAATATGTGTGTGTCAGTGTGTGTGTTTGCAGTTTTGAGAACATGAGATGGCACCTTTTTCTTTTTAGAGAGACGGCAGAAGAAAGGCAGGAAGTAAAACATAACTTTCAACGCAGATGGTGAGGTGATACAGCAATAAATTATTCACTGTACTGTAAAAAAGTTTCTGTACAGTAGAATGTAGGAAGTCAGAGGAGCCGGCCAAGACATTTGGCACAACACATGAGACTGTTATAATTTTGGCCTTGATGAAGATATCCATCCATTCCATCCATTAACTATACCTGCTCATCATTGAGGGTCATGGGGGGGCTGAAGCCAGTCCCAGCTGGCAGGCAGGCGAGAGGCAGGCGGGTCCACCCAGGACAGGTTGCCAAAAAACAATAGAAAGTGGAAAAAGTGTGACCTTTGCACTGCTTATTATTGGCACGTCGCTAAACCAGGGGATGAGTTTAATACACACATTAAAAAAAGCAGAAACCGCTCACCAAACTAGCAAACTGCCTGCAGTAGTAACCAGGCCTTCCCTCCCAAGGCCAAGGAGCAACCAATCTCGGACCCCATCGGCTCTTGTCTGACGACGATTTAGCCTCTGGGGTCGGCGGCCGAAGCTTTGGGGCTTCCCGTGTTCCAGTGTATCTGGAAAATGGATAACGGATATCTGGGCCAGGACTTTTGACTAATCTGCATAACAGATATCTGCATATGACTGCAGATAACAGAGAAAACAAAGCTAATGAAAAGCTAAATCATTGTCAGACCATAGTTAGTGCATTCCAAGATTGAATTTCTGCCAGTGCGTGACGCCATGTGTCTTGGTCACCTGCATGCAACTAAAGCTTGCTCAAATGTAATTAATCGATACCCAGCAAACAAAAAACCTCCCCAGCATGTCCACCAAAGGTCCTCACTGAACGTCTCCTAAACGCCATTGTGTAGGGTAATGTTACGTTCTTTTGCTTCTTCTTCTTCTACTTCTTCTTTTTCTTGGTAGTAGTAGTATTAGGCTGCTACCACCAGTGTTGGAAGAAATACAGAGATCTTTGACTTAAGTAAAAGTACTAATACCACAGTGTTGGAAGAAGTACAAAGATCTTTGACTTAAGTAAAAGTACTAATGCCACACTTTGAAAATACGTCATTACAACGAAAAGCATTCAAAAGTATTCAAAGTATTATCAGCAAAATGTACTTGAAGCATCAAAACTAAATGTACTTATTATGCAGCAAAATGGCTCCTGTCTGTGTTTTACCTCATTTAACCTTGCCCTAATAAATATGAACTGTGGTCACATGCTTTTGTGTGTTACCAAAATGTCAAATTTAGCAAAGATTGCACTTAAAAGTTATTCTACTTAAGGTGAGCAGTTAAGAGTGAGCAGTTATACAAAACAGATTCCTATTATTTTCTCTGCATATTTTCATGGTGCTTGCAAAGATAAGAAAGCAGCTAAGGAAGCAAAAGTCAGCTTTTAAAAGATGAGGTGGGAGTTTGGGGCAGAATGACTCTCGTAAAAGAGTAAAAGCAGAAGAACATCAGCACTTAGTTTAAATTGGATGTATTTGCTTGAATGAAAATGTTTGTTTCTGTCCCCGAAGAGAACTGACTAACAATGTGTTACTGAAAAAATCATTATACTTAAAAATACTGCGACCAACTAGCTTTACACTACAGTATATAAACAAGGCTGTTTTTTTTTATTTAATTTGTCTTCTACATGGATCATCAACTGGCGTTTTACCAGGGACATGCCTCAGTCTCTTACCATGATATCATTTATGGAGCCAAGAGACCCTTTTACAGGATCCTCATTTTAAAACGAGGCAGGCGGACACATTAAGCACCCGCTCTCAAAGTCAATGGTTGGGGGGCTAGAAATGAGAAGCTGCTTTGTCTGTTTGTTTCAGAGAATTTCAGGTAGTAAATCTGCCACTGTTATCGTTGCAAACATCATGTGCCATGCAGGACGGAAAACTGGACAGGCGTAGCAACAGTAACTAAGGGCGGGGCTTCGTGATTGGTCAGTTGGAGTAATAATAATTGAACATATTGAAAAGTCTTAAGAAACCAGCAAAGCGTAGTAGAAGATTCATTCAGGTGCTGTTTTATTGCGAACCCTAACCTTGCTTACAACAAATAAACTAGGCTGCATGAAGGCAATTTAATGCCCCTGAACCTGGAATACTGTTAGTCACGGTTGACTTAGTTCACAGCTCTTGAGCTCATTACTGGGATGGACAGTAGTCTACCTCCAGAGTATCAGCAGCCACCATGTGGACTCAAGTCAATAAAGTCAAGGGCATCAGTGGGACTGGTGAGTAATAGCTTGTTTGTAAAGCCACAACATCCAAGTAAAGCTCCGGGGCACTAACCAGGAGAAGCTCATTCAGCTTCATCAGGTATCTCCAATATAAAACAGTTATTTGTCCCAGTGATCAAAGTGGGGAGGCAGGTGGAGAAAGGAGAAAGGTGAAGTCTGAGTCGGGTGTTTGGGTTTATTATGCAGAGATGCAAAAACGAATCAATGATAATATTTCTGCATATTTTCTTCAACCGTGACAGATCTGGCACAATCAATAGATATGTAATTAGCTGCTAAACTACACCGGCAGATGTGCAGCATTAAAATAATATCCAAGCATGCAGCCTGTTTTAAAACTGTCTGCTGATGTATGACGGTAATCCATTACTAATGTGTGTTTGATGCGAGGCAGGGGCACTTACAACAAATTGTAAAACAACTCAGCCTGTTAGGAGGTCAAAGAGAGCGTCCTTGGTAAATGTGTTGAGTCCTTCCTGTGGCTTACATATGAAAGTCATCTGTTTCAATCTGACCAGTTAATTCAGCCTTTCTGAGGCAGAGCTGGGGGAGAAATAAAGACAAGGATGGATTGTGTGATAGATCAAGACCGTGTGCACTGTATAAAGCCCCGATCAAAGACGTAGATGCAAGCAAAATGTTATCTGTAGCACTCATTCAATCAGGATTCAAAAGAAGATAATATTCATTTACCCCCCACAGAGATCATGACATTAAAGAAGAAGATTGAGCTTCTGAAATCTAGGGCTTCAAACTTTTTATAAAAATGTATAATATGTTAATATCCTTGGCTGCATTTTCTTTAAAAAAGGGGAGCAGGCTTGAAGAGAGGGATCATCTGAAGAAAAGAGGTAGTATAGACTGGTCGTATAGAGTCTGTCAGAGTTCAGACGGAGCTGATTCTGTATATGCCTCTTTAAATATGCTGAAAAGAGAAATTATTCAGTATTCACGCATTCATTATTTTTATTGCAGTGTGTCATTCTGTCAGTATTATACAGCCCTGCTTACTACACAGAAGATAAGCTATTCAGTCGATTCATTAAGCGTCTTAGTGTGAGCAGGTTGCTGCTTGTTTTTCTCAGATACTCCTGAGTATTTACATTAGCATAGCGTAGATGAGGGAACGGTGAGTAGTACGAAATGCCGGCCAAGGTATTTATGTGGATATTCTATTTGTTGACACTTATATGATTCCAAAAAAAATGTCTATAGCAAAAGAATATGTACGGCATATTAAAGACTCATAAATATACATTATGAACTGCAGTGTTTTGCCCAAGTCTCATTAGAATATCATCTGTTGTATCTGTTGTATTTAAGTTACATTTCACACACACACACACACACACACACACACGCATACACACACACACACACACACACACAAAGACACACAGTTGTACAGGAGATTTTGTTCCCTTGTAACTATATTAAAACATTATCACAGCTTCACTTCACTTCACCCTGAGTGTCCAGATCTTGTTGGGTTTTTATGGGCACTTCACCCATTCAGTGTCAGAGGTGCTAATAAGATGATGGTGTCATTATAGGTGACACCAGGCATGTGTCACATGGTGTCTTGCTGGTCCGGCTCCAGCCCGGCTTGTCACCGGGCTGAGATGGATCTTATCCCTCATGCGAGAGCAGACAGGACGTGGGTGGCGGTCCTCTTACTCTTGCTGTGAAACAGCCTCTGTGACAGCACAGCAGTGCTGCAGCTGAGCCACAGGGAGCATATAGGGACAGAGAGCCGGCAAAGCTCCCTGTAGCCTACAGGGGATGCAAGAGACACTCACTCTCACCACAGGTGCTCTCCCTCTCCACCTGTCAAAATTTCACTGGTTGCTCCACACATCCCTGTGATTTGCTGCACATGGGGCTCTAGTGCCCACCGTGGACTCGGATTTCCATGTGGTTGAAGGGACGGCCAGAATCTTGTTGTTTTACTCATTTACTGCAAATTGCATAAACGTAACATAACTAGCTCCAATTCCCCAAAGCGTACCAGAGCTTTTCAGTTGATGGATAAAGATCTTCCAGGGATCAATTTGCTTTTGACCCTTTCTGCCAACTTGCTTGAGATAGTAAATCCATCACAGTGAACATTAAATCGTCTATATTGTTTCCCAATATTGTCGTTGCATGGTAATATAACAGGAAGTGGTGGTGGCAAGCGCTGACATCAAAGAATTGATGACATTCAGAAGCTACAGTATGCTGTCGGGTACACAGACAATAAGCAAACATGAATGTGCTGGAAGGGATCATGCAAATTTGGAGCTTCTCGCATTTAAAAAATGTGACTTTTTTGCAGTACAGTGATGGATGCCTGAACATCCTATTAGCACTTAAAAGCACCAACGTGGAAAAACAGCTTAGCAGCTTCAGCTCTTTCATTTGGAAACAATAACATACAGTAAAGATAATAAGAATAAAGATGACCTGCCCACCCAAAAAATCAGGTGGTAAGCAGAGAAATAAATAGAAACTAAGGGCTATTGGGAAAATAGGAACGTGTAGTGGATTGAGCCCAGCAAGACGATATATATGTAAGGTTAAGAAAATGACCAATCAGACCCACACCTTGGGAGGAAACTATGTATCATAGAAAATGAAGCATGATTCTGCAACTGTAAATAGATTCATATAATTGTTTTAGAGGACAGTTTAGAAGAAAACTGACATTTCCAAAGTGCTGGCATGTTTCTGGGGGTTATAAATCAAAAACAAATGCCAATGCCCACCCACCAAGTGGTACATTCATTCAAATAGCTGTAGGAAGGGCTCACAATGATGTCTGCAAGAAGAGGAGAACTGTCAGTCATCTGTCGTACATCCTACTTGAAATGACGTTCTGTCTCACGGAGATGCCGGTTGAGCTTTGCCAGACTGGCTGGCTTTGCAACAGCAGTGAAAGGGCTAAAACATGTCAAAACAACAGGTCGTCCTTTTAGCATGCCACGGCACTGGTAGAAACCACCTCTGAGCTCACTGTGTGAAATGTCACCTCATCAGTTTATTTGACAATGACATTATTTACCAGGAGCCATAGTAATTATTCATTTTATCCACATCTCCCCTCTTGAATCAATTTTACGCTCTTCCCACACAAATCGTTTTGTGCGACTGAGCACAGGAGAAGTATTCCGTCTGAACGCATTAAAATGCATGCGCTGTTTACTACCAGCCAGCCTTTTGTCTTGAGAAATAACTGTAAAACAAAAGCAATAAACTGCAGCGTAGAGTTGAGCCAGGAGGTAGATGGAAGCAATTTGAAAAACTCGGTATCACAATATAACTGGAAGTAACATTTTGCCGTTGCACACAGATTGTGCCTCAGAGGGGACAGGCTGCAAAGACATCTGAGTGACATCTGAGGATTACCCCAACAGCAGCTCAGTGGCTATAAAGAGGGCAGGACCCAGGCTCCAATACAAGGAGGGGGCACTTTGAAGTGGCGATTAGGCTGTGAGCTTTGCACCCAGAGCTTCTGAGGCACTGCCCTCTCCACCTCAGTCAGAACATAAAGATGTGGTGTGGCAGCTTTGCTGACTGGACACTGCTCCAGTTCCGCCTGTCCAATTAGCAATTTCTTCTACCCCTGAGGACTGGTCCCTTTCTGCTTGGCTTAGCTCACTGCATGTGGGCCAGATCACCTACACGTACAGTACCACTCTGTGTAACCACAGTACTGCTTGTTGGACTCAGTGCTGCTATGCACTAAGACTCCATGCTAAAGACTCTGTGCTTTGATATTTTCTGCAAGTTCTGCCTCTGCCTTGCCCTTAAACGTCCACATTTAACCTCATGTACCACTCTGTCTTTGTTGTCTTCGTCAGCGAAAGGGTTTATTGCAAGCTCATTTACACCATTGTCGCCACTACTCAGCCCAGTACATAGAGACATTTATCCTTTTCTTTTATGTGCATATAAAAGCGATGGGCACTGAAATCTAAAACAAATAAGCGACTTTCAAGTTGAAGAGTGCTCTGACTTCTAAAGGCTTCTGATCAAAGGGTTCAATGGCTTGTTCAGCTCACTTGTCAGTTTTACCGTGTGGTGCCTTTTTAAATGTGATTCATCACCCTCCATTTGGAAGCGGTTTTCATTCCTTACCTAGTTAAATATAGTTAAGATTACTACATGCAACATTAGCAGTTCTCATTTAACATCAAGTGAAATGATCCCCTTATTCCACTTTCAGCATGCAAACACTGTTTTATCCTTACCCCTCTTAATGCGTCACCTGCTGGAGTGTTTCAAGTTTCAAGTTAAAAGTTTTGTTTTGTTCAAAGGGGGAAGATAAATTGAATTTCCTGAGTGGTGTGATTGCTGTATGTCGTGCAGTCTTCTCTTACTCTAATGATGCCTCTTTTTCTGCACAGCCATAGCTGGAGATTTGCATATCTACCTAATACTTCAACACAGTGTATTTCCTTTTACTCCTCTGCACCGCCTGCACACAGTGCTTCTCTGTAGCTTCTGAAAAGGAAGTTAAATTCCATGAAGTGGGAAGCAGAATACGGTTGTCCATTACTGAGAGCTGTAATGTGGCCTCTTTGGATGCTGCATTTTATTTGGGGGCTTTTTACTCCCTTAGTTCTCATGACTGACACAGATCATAAACCACACCACCCACCACCCCACCCCTCGACCTTCAGAGAGAACACAGGGCTTAGGGCCCTACATCAGCTGTGGGCTTTCACTGATCCACCTGACTCTCTAAGCCCTTCAAAAATCAGAGCATCCATCACTTGGCCACTTAGCACTAAAGCCACCATGGATGCCCTTAGCTGGAGACCAGTTTGGCTTTCCTTATTTAAGATCCATTGCTTCTCCTGATGTCGTGGCATCTAATGGAATCAACATTATTGACCTCTCTATGAATATGCAATAGCAGAGTGTATAGCCTGAATCTATTCCTGAACATCCATGAATGAAGATGAAGATTCATCATTCAGGAGCTTGATGTGTTTCACCGACCCCCTGATGCAAAAAGGCATGGGTGTGCCTTTTTACCATTAGCAGCCTCTTTGACTGTAGATAAATAATGGGGAGGGGGGACACTTGTAACGACTGTTACGCTGATTAGATCTATACCTTCGCGATCAGAAAGAGATCAGTCGAGTGGGATCATGTCTTTTGCAGTCTGGGGCAGTTGCTGTTGTCAGGAGATAAACTCATGTTTAAGATGTTTAGGATTCTTATCTCGTAGGTCATACAGCTGCATGGGCAGATTTCCATCAACCACGGAGAGCAGAGTTCAATTGACTCCTGCTGGTTGGTTGGAGCACTTGTTATAGGATCCGTACTTGTGGTTCCAATGCTCACACTGCCGTTCAATTTAGTATGGCAGAAAAATATTTAGTATGTGACCCCACATAGTATGTCAAATTAAAAAACAAAAAAAAACCCCAGGAAGTTCTATTGCTCCCAGTCGCATTTTGCAGTATGCAAGCCAGCATGCTTTTCTGGTCATTCTGACCCACAATCCTCTGCGATTTGGAAAGTAGCCTTGATGAAGAGTGTAACATTTTACAGTTGGACAAGCTCGTAGCTCTTCTTTGAACCGACAAACAGGCGTTTTGTTTGCACGCAAGGGTATGCATTACACATTCCTACCAATAGTTTCACACTGTGCCACTGATCTACAGGTGGTAGTAATACTCTCAGAAAGCCAGCAATGTGCAAAAAAAAAGGAAGGGAAGAAGAAGACTGCTTGCAATTAATGAATGCAGGTTTCAAAGTTTTAAGAAAAAGATTACAATTGTTGTACGATGAAGGAAATGCATTTGGTGAGGAAACAGGGCACCTTTAAGTGTCATGAAGATGCTGGCTGGTCGTAAAGGGACATGAATGATTTCTGAGTTTGAGTAACACATATGTATGAAATAGAACTGTACTGTTGATGTAGTAGAGTGGTGAATTAAACATTATAAAATAAAAAATGCTAGGAAATATGATGATATATCAACATGTAAATCATTAAGATTTTGGCTCCCACATAGCCAACACTGATGTTCTGTATTTTAAATCAGTGGTTAACACTGATCCTGCCATCCTGTCTGTGACAGGCTGCTCCTACCCGCCTGCTGTAATCACATCACACAGCTAAATAGTCATGGTTGTCGCTTAAAATAAGGGAAATAGCAATATGACGCAAGACCAGACAATCAAACCGCTGATGTTGCTCCAGTACTGATCTGCCTGTTCTCTGCTGATGAAGAAGTGTTTAATTCAGGGAACTCAGATACAGTAAAATAAGCTCCTGCACCGTTTGCTCGGCTGCAACTTTTGTGGTTGCCATGGTCACTCGGTGAGCCAATGCCGTCAAGTTGAAAAAGTTGAACCATCATGAGCTGTGAATGCGGTTGGTAAATAGCTGTGCATGTTCATAAGAGCGGCAGCCGCCCTCCCTCTCTTTGCCGCTGTGTTTACATTGGAAACAAATGGAGGCGACGGCGGCAACCGCTCGCTGTCTGGAAGCACCTTAAGGGGGGCAGCATCAGATGCATCAGACTGATGTTTTTTTGTTGTTGTTTTTGACAGTTTTGCTTTTGTTTCTGTTGTGGATTACTGTTATTTGCTGTGTTCTAAGTCATTTCATTTGTTGTCTGATCTTTATGCTTGGCTCATACTGCACATTTGGTCCTACTGATACATTTTAATTTGTATTTTTTGTTGTCTTGTTAACGACGAACGCAGGTAGATTAGCAAGCACTTTGTGGAAGCTAATGGGGATCCATTAAAGAATAAAAAATAAAGCATGAGCCATCCATTAGCAGGTGAATAGAAGCATTTGGTAACACCATGTGTACTGACAGTCATGTCCAATTTTGTGTGATGATTATAAATATGTCATAAATAAGTAATTAATGCTGCAGCATACAGTCTCTGTTGCCCTGTCTGTCTGTCGATTTTGGTCCTGTCCATATAAATGTCAGTGCAAATGCACAAAGTAGGGATCTCATGGGACTTTCAACGGCTGTCTAGCAGTTGAGGTCTAATCACCATCTGACTGGCGTTACGGTTGCTGTTCATGCTCTTCGCTCGTTTGTATGCGCTCTCTCTTTTCTGACTGCAAGTGGCCTCAGGTGTCACGCTGACTTCAAAACAGCAGCTGAGGCTGAAGGGAGACTGCGGAACACAATGCTGATCCCATTCTTATTTTCCACATGAAACAAGTTTACCCGCCACTGTTCCTCCTTTCTGAGCTCATCTGTTCCCAGAGGACACGACGAGGTGGAGAATAAAGCCAGGATATGATGGAGGAGTGAGATGAAAAGGCCAGTTGTGACAAGCAAAGGAAGGGAACGAGACAGCATTTGGGGAGAGGACAAACCCAGTTATTGAAAGGAAAAGCATGGGTGTTTGTCAGTGTTTGTCACTCAGCTGTGTGAAAATGCAGCCTGACACCCGTTTATCACTGTAAATTTAGGAATTAGAATTGTTGGAAGGAACTCACAAATCTGAATGCATTAGCGTCCTCCCCGCTGTGCAAATATCAAAGCTCAATGAGGCTTTATATCCTTGTCCTCTTAAGTGAAGGCCATTGAGTTGTTTAAACATGGAGAACCAAAGTTCTCACGAGTTTAGATCCACTCATCGCCGGCTATCGCAACCAGCGTGTAAACAGCCTCGGGCGCGCAGGTGCAGGTGTGGATCGTCTCGCGCACACATACCGAGACACATGCGAGCAGCAATAGAATGATGTTTTTTTATGACGCTCTTCCAGAGCCACCTCTCTCACCGGGCATCTACTGATACCCATTAATCATGAGCTCTCTTGTATTGTCAGCCCAGCCTCCCCTCCCCTCTCCCTGGCTCCCTTCACTTCCAGCCCGTCAGTTAACAAGATGTGACACCATGACAGTGATGTGTGTGCAACTGAGTGATGCCTGGCTGCAGCCCTTATTGGAAAGGTATTGAAATGCTCCGGCATGAAGGGGGTAGTGATGAGATTGTATTTCTCAGCTCCTTATGACAGAATGTAAAAATGGCTGCACGGCTATTCAATTAGACGTGGAGGGAGAAGGCCCAGCTTTGTTTCGGGTTGCTCCCTTTGACAACTTGATTTACTGTGGCATACAATCAGCTGTGCACCAAGAGCCCCATGTTTTTATTTTAAACACGATGAAGAAAATTTCTCTCTGTGTGCAAAAAAGCATCACTCATTTCTTCTGTCTTTCTGCCTGTGTGTGTGTGTGTGTATGTGTGTGTGGACAGGCTCAGTGTCCCTCAGTGTGTTCCTGGTCTCCCTCGCAGTGACAGTGTGTGCTGTTTGGCTGGTGGCTCTTTGTGGCGTCTGTGGTTGGTGTCAACGCAAGCTGGTGAGTTTACACACACACACACACACACGCACACACACACACACACGAACATACAAGCTTCACTAACAGATATAGTGTAGCTTCCAGTCACGTTTGTTTCCATTTTAACATGCTTTAATAATCAGAGAGCTTTAATAAACATTGTCTGCTGTGAGATTACTAGAAAACAACACTTTAGTGCACTGGAGAAAAGACAATGTGTGCAAATATTATGAAAATATTATGTGCAGTCTTGTTGCACCAAGAGTTTTCTGTTACAAGACAGTTATTAATGAAGACATATTACCAGTGGAATAAGTTTTCAGATCTCTTACTTATGCAAAAATGTCAATTCAGTGTAAAAGTATTCTATTACAAGGAAAAGGTTCTGCATGCAAAATCCCACTCAAGTAAAAAATACATAAGTTTAAGTGACAAAATGCACTCAACGTGCCATGAGTCAAAGTACTCGCTTTTAGTGCTGGGGCATATATGTCATTGTATATTATTAGATTGTGCATATTGATGCATTAATGCGTAAGAGGTTTTACTGTTTTAGCTGGTGGAGATGGAGTTAGTTTTAAGATCTTTATTTACAGTCCAAGGTCCCCTCCAAAGGGTCAGGAGATAAATCCGGGGAGCACTGAGATGATTAATGAGAAAGGAAAGAAGAAAAAGAAAAGCTCTGCTGCACCAATTTGCATTCATCTTTTGGACTTTGAACTGAATCTTTGCTTTTTGTGAAATATTGGATCATTTGACCTCAAACTGTTACTTAAATAAAACCGTTTCTGAGGTTTAAAGGGGAAATGGCTCTTTGGTGTAACTGCTTACAATTCATAGACATCTGAGAGATGACAAGGCGCCCCAATTAGACACTGCTTTTTGTGAGGAGTTGCAAGCAAAGAAGTTCAGACATCGCATCCAGGATAATGTACAACTTATCCTGTTGCTTTTTAATGTAAAATGTTCATCTGAAAAGTTTCTGGTAGCTATAACTGTCAAATAACTGTATTGCAGTAAAAATTCCCACTGAAATACTGTGAATAACTGCTGAGAAGACCTAGCCACAGTTACATCAGTGTCCACCTGACCGCAGCAGGGTAGACTCAAACTAATGAATCTCTCAGACAGATGCGGCTCCAACATTAGTAAACTGTGCTGATACAGCATCAGTACCAGTCCACTCATTGAGGGGAAACAGAACACAGACCGAGCAGACTGACCTCTAATAGAGGGCATGTCATTGTGATTATGTGGTATGAAATGTGATTGATTAAAGGGAGGCAACCACTCATTAGGCAGACGGAGCTGTATGGCCGAGTGCCACCTCACTTGACTGAGTTTTTTTTTTGGATTTGCATGCCTTTAAAGTTAATTGATTTCTGATTCATCCTGTGCTTGTACAACCCAGGAACACAGGTCACCTATTTCAAGTTTAATGTTGGCTCGAACTCTTACTTGCTTCAGCCTCCACTCACACTGCTGTGAAACTTATTGGTCCACAGATGGCAGGATTTGGCACTGCAGCAGGCTCCGCACACCACATGCCTCTCAACATTATGTCATCTGCATTACTGAAATCCCCAGAAGGTGACTGGGCGTAGATTCCTCGTCAATGCCATTATAATGTATATGAGCCGTGGGGAAAATGGTCTGTGCTGAAATGGGACGGTGGTACACACTCCTTCTATTGTTTGCCTCGCTGGAACATACTGTTATATTTGAGATTCCACTTTAAAGTAAATGGAGCAGTGAATGACTCCTGGTTTCCTGCCGTGGATGGTGGTAGTTCCCGTTCCAGCACGTTGGAAAGTGCCCGGGGTCCTCCCTGGAGCAATAAATGCACCTTATTTCCATCCTGTGACAGTGCAGTGCAGCAGAGCAGGGATGGGATAGGATGACGATCTGCGGGCCCGGTGGGCCTGTGAAGACCGCTATCAACCGCACACAAGATGATGCGCTTCTGTCTCAGCGGAGATGCTGTTTGTGCAGGTCCGCTTTTTCTTATCAGTGCATCTTTCCCTGCTTACTTCAGGGAGTGTGTGGGGTGGTGGTGGGGGGTAACACAGAGTGGCATTAAGACGTTAATTAAGCCCTCTGCAGTCTTCGGACCACTTACTATGGGAAAAATGTCAGCCGCCCACTGGTGTGAAACCACATTAAACACAGCTGTTTAATGCACAAAATAATAAAGTGTGACTGAGATAAATGGTCGTCAATTTCACGATGATAAACGTATTATTGACAAGGCATAAATGCTTCTAATCTCGTTAAAAATAATTTTCCCACATGAAGATTAAGGTGTGCTGTTTTCTATATGTGACTAACATCCACGGAGGCGTGGCAGCTGTTCAGTCTCTTCCTCTAAAAAAAAAGTTTCACTCTCTCATTTCCCTTGATCTTTTTTATCTCTATTTTCCACGCTAGCCCTATATTCCCTGAGCACACGATTATACTGTATATACAGCATCATTTGCATAAACACAGTTACTTTCAAATGAGATGCCTTTTTATAGATGCGTGCTGTATGTGGTGCGTAGAAATTCATGCAGGCTGATTTTCTCTACACAAAAATCTTGTCATTAGGTTAAAAAGGGCTCAGTAGTTGATGCTTGTCTTACGTAAAGCTACCACAAGCCAGTCCACATCTGAAACTTTCATTTTTGATATTTCCGAGTGTACTCTTTGACAGTGTCAGCTTTCATAAGAACAAATGTTTGCCTCAAGCTTCACGTGTCAGTTGCGAGTGGGCCCATGCCAGTTTTGGTTATGATTCATAGGTTAATAGACAAGACATTTTGGGTGAGTGTTGCTTTCGGTGTTTTAGCTTTGGCAACCAGTGCGATGGGTTTTATTTTAAAAGTCCTCATGTGCAGTCATCCTGAAGCCTCCCTCCTGCTTGGCTTTCTGTTATCTAAGCCCCCTGGAAGTACCGCACATTGACTCGTCCCCTTCTGCTGTCTGCTAAGTCTGTTTGCTAATTGCTGTGTATAGACACATAATCAGGAAATTTCTAGGATACGTGCTACGGCAATGTCATTTTTATGAGCGACGGTTTTACAGCAATTATTCTTCTGTTTTGATTGATTCAGTTTGTTTTCATGTCTTGTCTGTATTGTGATTTTTGCAATTGGAGGCGGAAAAAAAACGATACAAAAATATTATCAACAGCGCGATGGGTCACGTGGTTATTAAGCTGCTGCGCTGTGAGGCTGATGATTGTCAGCAGGGGCTCGTGTTGTAGGTGTTGGGTGGGATTTTGAGATATCAGGGGTGGTGCAGCTAACATCTGTTTGAGCAGCAGTGGCTGTTTGGCATTCAGAAACCCTCTGCTTGCTCCTGCGAGCCCTGTGCTGTTTGATCCGTGACATAGTTGTGAGCGGAGCTGAGATTGGACCTGACCAGATTCACAGCCTGATTCGATCCCTGCAGGCCTTGTATCAACAACCTTCAGTGTTTTGGTTGCACTAACCGGGAGTTCAGGGTTATTAGGAGGATGATAGTAATTATAACAATCAAAGGCGAGATAAGATGTGAAAATAAATAATTATAGAATTTCAAAGGAGTCATAATAATAGCAAATTATGGATATAAAGCCTTGACCTGCAGGTAAGTGACAGTGTTGGCAGTGTTTCTGGCGATATCTAAATTTCACGCCTGTGGGATTATCTGCTTCTTGATGTCAGCGAATACTCCAGAATAGGTATTAAAAAAATTGTTATGACAGATGAACAAATTATCACTTGATGATTTTGCAACGGACGTCCATTTTAATAGTGCACTCCTCTCTAATTATGGTGTGATGTGGGTAATATCGAGCGAGCATGTAGACTCTTGCTGCCTGCTAATTCACAGCAAACAAACACAGCTGGGTGTTGGAAGGCAGTGCACTGCCGACTGAGACAGAGAGCGGCAGTTTCACTCTGTCTACTCTCAAGTCTGTATTCTTTAAGAAAACCCTCGGCATCACCCTGGGCAGTCCAGCACCGAGGCTTTTCTCACCCATCTGCAGATCTGGAGCTGGGTCCCTGTGCACTTTTAGTACATCCATTATCGCAAGTGAACACATGAATCTGTAGAAGTTCTTAAGGTAATCAGCAACTACTGTTAGTGTTTATAACATATTAAAGACATCCTGCTCTCTGATATTTCAGCGTATTTAAGCCCTCTTTTGTCAACATACTGTAATTACTGTGTAAAGCTTTCACTACGAGGTTTTTGAACATTATAGAACAATATTTTCTTCATGTTTTTGAAGCCTGCATTAACAAGACAAACATGGAAAATCATCCTGCCTGGCTGCAACCTTCAGGAACAACAAGTCCTCCGAATTAAATGACAAAATATGTTGCCCACAGAAGCGTTATCTGACCTGAAGCCCGGATCGGCAAAAACTGTAATAAATATGGTTTTATGATGTGATGAAGCTGAAGATGAAGGTCTGGTCTGGTTATGTCTGACACAATGTATCTATGTATGGCACAAAAACAACTTGTTTACACTGAGGGAAACGTTGTGGTTTTGGTTAAAATAAGTAGTGAGTTAAGGTTTTGGAAACATGGTGACTTGGGTTAAGGTTAGAGGACCTTCATCATGGTCACATGGTCAAAAGACATTGGAGTCGGAATGGGATACAGGAAGCAGACAGCGATCAGACTTCAGACTCTGGTCACTACTCGAATGTAAATATATGTTGTTTTGGGGGCGTTTGCCTGAAACGACTGACGCTGTTGTTCTTTTTAGAAGGACAGTCACCCAAAAAAGGATTATTGTATTACTATTTGCAGGATTAAGCCGAATTCATTTTCAACAAGTGCTAGACTGTTGCAACATGGATATATCACCATATAGAACTTCAGTAACTTTAAGGCACAATCCATATACATAAAAAAAAAAGATTGAAAAGATGAAAACAGGATTAGACCCTGATCAGTGAGGAACTGGTTGACTAGTAATACAGGGAGCCATCAATAAAGCTGATCAAGATGACTGAGAGGCTCTAATGTAGAGAACGCTAGCCGGACTATAGATTTTGCCAGCAGTAATAGTTTAGTTATAATGCTCTTAATGTAACCTTAATTTCAGGCTTTTTGAGCCTCCCTGTGTTGTGACCTCGGGCACTTTTTTTTTCCTCTATTCCCCTCACTACACACCTGCTCATCCACTGCTCTAGACTTTAATCATGTTCATAATTATTTATATTTATAACACGCTCTGTTGGGATTTTATTGTTAAAAAGTGTTAGTGGATTTTTTTTGTCCTAAGTTGAGTCTTGCTGCAATTTGAATGTCTCATAATTGGTTCATCATATCAGCTGGAGCTATTTTGAACTCATGGCTCAGAGCCAGACAGCACTGAATACTGTTATCGTGTGAAACCCTTTGTTGTGTGACAAAAAGACGGCTGGTTTAAATTAGACTCAAGTATTTTCAAGGGTATTTGAGTAGACGATGAGGGGGGAAATTGCTCACTCTTCCACTAGTTTGCTTTAACCCTCATTTGGGGCATTGAGCTGATTTTCTTTACCGTGTCTTGCCTCATGTCGTCAGAGCTGGTGAGCTTTGTTAGGTTCATCACTGTGGATCCCTGCAGCCTCCACAGCTCCCTTGAAGAAAGACACAGCGTGTTTGTCATGAATGAGCTGGAGGAAAGGTGTAGAGGAGCTGCTTTTGAAGCTCTGTAATTCTTTGTCTGTGTGTGTGTGTGCATGGAAATGAGGATTGCAGGGCTCATTGCAGAGCGCTCGAGTCCTTCCTTGTTTTCACACCCAATCCACTCGGGACTTCCTGTCACTCATTGTTTCTCTCAGTTCACTTTTCGCACCTGTCCCTCCCTCCCATCTCTTTGTCTCACATGCCGTCCTGCACTGTCCTTGTTTTGCTCTCCTGCTGGCTGCCTCTCTCTCTCTTTTTTTTTGGATTTGATTTCTATTTTCAGCTCTCACCCCTCTTTCTGTACTGGACTCTCTCTCATCCTCTGTGTCTTCCCACCTTCCTGAAATTTTTACGATAGCATTGAATGATACATGAGTCTCCTTTGATAGCTTGTCCTCGCCTCGACAGAAGCTCAGACTGTTTTGCCTCCCCAGAAATCGCCACACAAGAATACAGTATTTATTTGGCTGTGCGCATGTACGATGATTCTTTTTCTCCCTCTTGGCCATGCAGATGTTTTGAAGCCGTAAATGGAAGATTGTATGCATCTTTGTGTTTTCAAAACGGTGCATAAAATTATGAGAGGTAATTTCATATATTCAGCCAGCATATGAAGCCAGAGATAACAGCTATTAAAGGCTGAAGGCAGACTGTAAAAGACCATGAATGGTCTCTATAATATGGGCTGAGAATCTACCACAGACACGCTCTCATGTGTTCAGTATTATAGACTTCCATGTCTGTGGCAGTTTGTAAAGACACTGTTTATCCAGGAGTCAGTGTTTAAATTGCCAACACACCTCTTGTGCAGCTGTTTAACTCGTCGGTCCTGTGAGATCTGTTTATTCATGTGTCGACCCTTCTATTTCAGGTTAGTGCTGATTATACAACAGATGAGCAGCTTTGTTTCCTCATGTGTGATGGATATCATTTTTGCTCAGTGGTGCCATTGTGGGCTTTATCATTTTTGTTCAGCAGTGCTATTGTCAACTCCGGCTTTGTAACAGGTCCAACAATATCCAAAGCCATAATATCCAAGGTGTGGATGGTTTGAAATGATATCCGTGTTATCTGGACCTCATGGACTCCACATGAGTCTGCCTGTTAGGTTGTGAAGCTCAGTATAGTTGGTGACATAATTTGCATTTCCATATGCTTCTACTATTTATAAGCATTGCATGCATCATAGATAGATCTGAGTCAATTCAGTAACCTCTGGCTGATTGCCTCTCTGTGGTTTTCCCATGTTTAATGGCTCAATGGGTTTGCATTTATGAGGACAGGCTGAATGTAGGTAGTTGTAAGTGCTGGTAGCCTTAAAGACCACTATTTAGATGAGATTGGTGGTCAGAGAGCTTTTTGCAGGCACCTCTACAAGAACCCGTAGTCTTGGTGCCACGGGGTGCTGATCTGGCTGCCACTGAAGGGGAAGGCCTCTTATCTTGTTGTTCATGGTGCTTGTTGATAGGGTCTAGGATTCTGGATGAGCCTTAAACTCAGACCAGAACCTTGCCTGTGTTTGCACCTTTAAGACCCAGACCAATTGATGTTGCCCAAATTTAAGACTCACACCCAACCTAAGACTCAAATCTATATTTTTGTTGTAATGTTCTTGCTTTGGACAGACAGTGAGTGTTAAGGGCTGAGGCTTAACTCTGAGTGCAGAACACAGACAATGAAGGTTTGACTAATAAAAGCATTTATCGTCACAATTGATAGATATTGATCTTTGTAGATCCGTAAAAGTGCGGGCAGGTAGGTTGGTGGAGTGAGTCAGCAGGTTCTTCAGGTGGTGGACTGGAGCTGGGCAGACGTGGCAGTTTGAGACACAAGAAAAACAGACTTAGTCACTCGAAAAAACAGACAAGGCCAACTGATCACTCAAAAGCTCATAGCAAAGTACAAGGGCGTAGCCAAGTGGCTGAGATGTCTAACCAGGCAAGCGAGCGCAACAATCAGGCGAAGACTGGTGAGGAGATCCGGGTTTTTATCCTGCGGTTGATGAGTGTGGATTGGCTGCAGCTGTGGTGGCTGATTGGCCCTGGGAGCAGGTGTAGGTGAGCCATAATTGCAGGGAACCGCCCACTCCAGGCACACACACACACACATATGCACGGATATACTTAAGGAGAGACTAACATGACACAAAGGGACACACAAGGAGACACAAGGAAAGGGAGGAGGAAGGAGGCGTCCTAACAGAAAGGGTTTTCTCACAAATAAAAAAAGGCAATAAAATATTTAGTACACAACAGAATATGTCACGGAAGCGCTTAAACTGGGGCCTCATTACACAAACTTCTGAAATCCTATCTCATCTCAGTTTAGGATGGCTATTGGCATTTTTGGTATTACAGAAAAATATTTCCTAACTGCATTTAGAAAAAAATCCTATCTTATCTAAATGCAAAATAAGTACCAAAAGTGGAAGCACCACTGTCATTGCCACTTAAAATCTTTATCCTGGGCTGATAATTGGGAAGAAAACTTCCCAAAATGATGGGACTTCCTCTCCTCCAGCGAAGCGATTAATGCCTCCGAACTCATCGAAGCTAAAAACGTCCGTCTTTTCTTGTGCATGATAGCGAGCTAACTAGCCAGCGACAAGTGAAGCGAGACAGCAGTTGATATCACATTCACACGGGCAGTCTTGTGTATGTTCTAAACGCAGATACAGGAATGACAGGAAGACTGATAGAAGAATCAAGTTCACAGTTTTAGTTTGGATTTCTGAAGGTCTGAGATAGGATAGGACACAGGCATGAGTGTTGGAATGACTGGCATCCTGCATCTTCCACATCTGTTCAAACAACTCGATCAGTCATCACAGAATTAAATACTGCATCTCTACATAGCCAGTGGGGCTTTTATCTGGTCAAAATGTTTCCACAATTTTTAAGGCCTTCCCTGAATCACTGGGGATTATGAGAAGGTTCCCCTTAGCTTTACTTCATCCACTGATCATTAGCTTAGCCGGGTTCCAGACCTTTAAATCTCTCATTCGTTCAGCCATTCCAGTGGCTGTTACCGGTTAGAGGAACAACTGACCAATCAAAGCTTCAGAACAGAGATGCCATCCTCCTACATAGCTAGCCGGCTACATTCATCATAAATAGAGACAGAAAAATAGCAACAAGAGAGGATGAGACTGATGCAGCTGTACAAGTTGTTGAAAGTCTACATACAGATAAACATAAGATACGACAAGATATAACTGTATTGATCCCACACCGGGGAAATTAAGATGCCTCAGACAGTAATAATAGCAAAAATAAAAAGGAGACGTACAAAATAGGTAATAAAAAGGCATTATATACAAAAACAGTCTAACAATAATGTTGCCAATGGAACATTTTTGAATGAATTACACAGGGTAAAGATATGGATAGTAAAATACAGAGTAAAGTAGAAGCAGGCAGGTTTCCGCGTCCATACATAACCACAGTCTAGTTTGATCTCCATTCTCAAGCTCTATGCTCAGCTCCCAACAAGGAAGCTTACCATAGGAAATTGCCCTTCAGCCAACTTAAGCTTGTCCAAGCCAAGCCACAGTGGCAGCTCAGTGTGGCTTCCTCCCACTCATTCTCTGGGATGGAGAATCCTCGCCCATCCTCTCCTATCCTCGCTGTGTACCAGATCATCACTTTCAGGGAAACATGCGTGGTATTTGGGGTGGTGGGGCAGGTTCAGACTGATCCCCTCCCTGTCCCACTTGTAGCAAAGTGTCAATACAGATTACTTGCATTGTGACACGTGTGAAACACCTTAAACTGTACTGAGCTTTTCCAGTAGAATGCGCCCAGCAGACCTCACTTTCCCAAGCCTTTCAATTGCCATTATTTCCATGGTTACAGCAGGTCATGCTCTAGCTATTTGAAATCAGCCTGGTGCAGGACTTTCTAGAGGCTTCTCTCCAGTACCCAGCGGATTACCTTAAAGAGGCAATTGCCATGTAAATTTCAGGGTGGTGCGATTGATAATCATAGTCAGAAATGGCTCTCCACCGCAGATTTGATTTGACTTTGATGAGTGTAATCAGGAGACCATCGGGTAAAGGACTGATGGCACAGTGTTCCTGAGATAATGGGAGAGGCATTTACACTTGAAATTAGTATAGCAAAAAACACAGCCTCAAAGGACAAATCTAAGCTAACCTTTTGTTTCTCTGCTTTCTCTGTCATCCCCTCCCTCCGCTTGGCTCAAGGGGAAGAGAAATAAGCCAGGAGTGGAAACAGCAGACACTCCAGACTCGGCACGTGGGCGAGGGGAGAAGAAAGCCATCAAGTAAGTGCCTGGTAACTGGTTGGGGTAGAATAATCCGGCGATAATGAACTCTGTTTGGTTCAGCTTTGAGTCCCTCGATGCACACAGCACAAACGAGGCAGAAAAGGAAGCCCGTTGTTTTATCTTGAAGAGCGCAGTCTCTGCAAGAGCATGGCAGGACAGACATTAAATGAAAGGTTAGTGATTTAATCAGTATAGATTAAATCTGCATTATCTTACCTGTGAAGCTTTTGGCTGGACGAGTCTGCTCCTGCACTTATCTTATGGGCTGTGAGATAGGTGTCCCTTAAGTGCAGGCCTTTAACCACGCCTCTGCATTGCTTCAAATGGTGCATGTTTAAGTAAACGCAGGGAGGCTGGAAGGCTCTCTGTGAAACTGTTGGAGTATAAATGTTTGGGAGGATCTTTTTTCTTTATCTAACATTTCTTACAGGGCTCAAACTAAGATTAAGGTATTTTCTGTTCTTGTTGAAACAAGGCTATAGGCCAGTACTAGAAAATGTCAGCTCTGTAATGCTAAGTACAATACTTATTTCCACAAAATGCCTCTATTAACCTGCTCATCACTATTCTCTTCTATAGCCTGCTGTTCTATCTGCTATTTTTTGGATGTCTGTGTTGACTTTTTATTTTCTGTGCGGACAGTTTTAAGCACTGAGGATGGGCCATGTGAATGTATTCTGACTTGAGTCTGTTGGTCTCTTGATTTTTTGTGTTTTCACTGGCTCCAGCAGCATCGGTGTGCTCTGTTGGCCATTTCAGCTTCAAACTTCTTCTCTTTGTGCATTGCCTTTCTCTCCTGCTCTGTCCCTGTGCTACAGCTCTGACCGCTGCCGTGTGACTTGTATGACATCAGTGATTCTGCTCACCTTTTCCTCCTCTACTTTGACTGTGCGATTTACCTCTCTGCCTTGTGTCTCATGTGTTCATGCGCTCTCTCGCCGCTCACGCCGAGGATGGGCGCCAGACTTCTGAATGTTTACTCAAATGTGTTTCATCAGTGGTGCCGTGCTAGATCGACAGAATGTAATCACATGCTGTATGTATTCATCAAATTATGACTTCCTCTTTCCTTGCTGCCTATCTTCTCTATCTCTCTGTGTCTTTGCTGCAGCACATTGCTTTATGAAAAGCTTTTGTCAATCCCTTTTTCCCCCAGGCTGCCCCATTTGTTTTATTTTTAAATCGGACCACTATGGTGATTTGTCAACTTCAGGTGGAGAAATAGATGGTAATCTGGGCCTTTTTTGTTTGATGCTGCTGTAAGACCGACCCTCCTCCTCAAACCAAGCCCTCGCATCGTCTCCAAAAGCAGGAGCGCCTCATGCGAATGGTTGGTTGGTGCCAAGGCTGTCCATAGTTGTGTTGCTCTGACCTGTCTCTCTCTTTGGCCACAGTGATCTAGACAGAGACTTTTGGAATAACAATGACAGCAGCACAGTGCAGCAGAGGTGGAGCTCCTATCCGCCCAAGGAGTTCGTACTAAACATTTCTCCCTATGCCCCATATGGAGATCCTCGCCTCACACTCAAGTGAGTCTTGGTCCAAGGCTGGTAAGAGACTTCCCCCTGAGCAGGGCTGTAACGAGGCAGGGGCAGCGCCACTCTCCCCTTTCCCCCTTGTCCCTTTATTCCCTTTCCTTGCCTTCCTCTCCTCCCCCCTTCTCACATCATCCCCTTTTCTAGCTGTGCAGTCCCCCCCATGAGCCCCTCATCAAATTGAACCATTGGATGTGGATTTTATAATGCCTGACAGCTTATTAAATCCACCTAGTTTCATAATCTTGATTATTTTTCTTGTCCTGAGGACCAAATTTTCTCATGAGTAACCAGGGATATTCAGCCAAAGGCCTTTTAAAAAAGTCCATTCTATAAATGTCATAGTGTTGGAATATACACAAACTGCACATTTCTCAGCTTATTATTGTTGTAAAATGCAATTCCATCAACAATAGTAATAACGACAACAATAACAACCCACCCAATGTTAGCACACTGGAGGGCAAAAATGGTTGCTAATGATTACTCATAATCTGCTTGGGAAATGTGAGTGTAGGAAATGTCATACACGCACATTAAAGCGTCCCCGCGACAGCCATTCGACTATTACTGCAGCGGCAAAGCAACACAGCCCTGTAACATCCTCAGGCCAATTTCTGCCGCTACTCCTCACATCCTGTCACCTTTAAATGAACGCGGAAGTACAGATGGCCCCCCACTCCCTACAGCCCTGCCGGTCCCACTAACTTCTGACCTCTAACCTCTCACCTCTCTCCCATGGGGTGCAACCATGGAGACGGACAACCCTCGTAGCCTCTCTCTCTCCAAAAGACGTGCACACTCTAACCCACCTTCTCTGTAATCTGCGTATCTCCCTGTCCTTTGCTTGTGTGAACTGAAATTTGCCGGTTGTTGTTGTTGTTGTGGTTGTTGTTGTTGTTGTTGTTGTTGTGGAGGGTTGACCGTTAAACCAGGTGCCAGTGTTCACCTGTGGTTTACATCATCTGTGGCTTCTCTCTGATCCCCATCAGCCTAATATCTAATATGTACTGCGCTAACATTGCAGCACTTGAACTGTGTCTACTGTCCATCATACTGGGAGATAAGGTGACAGTGTTTTTACGTGATGAAATAAAAGTCATTTTTTTTACTCACTTGGCACTTGAATCCAATAAAGCGGTAGCAAGGTCATACCTATCTCCCTCCGGGCACCGAGAAGACTCTGAGCTTAGACATCCTGCTACCAGGAACCTGTCTGATAAAGTGTCTAATAACTGGTCATCTTTAATAGACCTAGCTGTTGAGGACTGTGTGTTAAATTGCCTGGAGAAAGGAGGCAGCAGTGTGCTTATGAGTACGGTGGATATATGGATTACTGTCTGAAAACTCTGCCTGAAGATGATGGCTGCTGATCTCAGGAAACCAGCTTTAGAACCAAATGCTTGTATTTTGCGTACATTTTGTAAAAAACCCTTAAGGATGTTCCTTAAGGATCCTGTCTGCACAAGTTTTTCCTCTGTCCAACAGCAAAAAAAAAACAAAAAACATTTCCCTTTCCAGTAATGCTGAAATGAGCAGCGTGTGAGTCTGTAAAAACACTGACATTCAATTAAAATAAGACACTATGAACTTTAAAATTATATGCCTAACTAGGAGAGACAGGGGACGACTTCCTGACTCCAACCAATAATATGCCACTGAAGCCAAGTGACAGCTGGGAAATCATTTCCTGTTTGAGATTCTCTCGAGATCAGCAGCTTTCAATCTCTGTAATGACACTGGGCCTCGTTTATCAAACAGGTTACCAACCCTGCACGATCAATCTCCATGTTTAAGGATTTATTGGATTGAAGGTTCAATACCATCATTTTTCAGTATTGAACTTGTTGTATAGTTGATGTCAGCAGCAGTCATGACACAGTCTTGACAAAATGGTCATGGTGGTCTGACATAAGCCATTTTTCAAATTTCAGCATCAAGTTCGCTGAATTATATTTATTGTGTATTATACTTTATTTGATCAGTCTGACAGCTTCAAGGTGAAAGACTGTCAAAGATTATGTGGCTGTATTTCTTTTGTAAACCACTTCTACTGTCAGTGAAGTTCAGCCAGACACAGGATGGATACCTGAATGCTGTATGTATCCCGGTGATTCATGCTCCCTTTTATGTATGTGTTCCTACTTTTAATAAAGAGCAAAGATGGTTCACCTTGTGCCTCGCTCGATAAATGAGGCCCATGTCTCCTGTGTTGACCGTTGCTTCAGCAGTGTCATCCATGCTGTTGCTGTGATTGATGACTTATCCACATGCACTGTCAGGTCAATCGGTCAGAATTAAATGTGAAAGGTGACCTTCAAAGGGACATGATGCAAGTGTAGCAACCCCCCCCCCGATCCCACGCGTACACACCAGGCGACAACGTCTTCTGTGCCTCCTGTTTTGTGTCTCCTCGAGCAGGAGCACCATGCATATTAATGAAATGTAGTCATGTCACCAGAGGGCACTACTGTGCTTTATGTTTGATCATCACTGCTTTCAGAGTTGACATGACATTTGAAACCTAAAACCAGTTTTGAGAATAAATCTGTGTTGACAACTGCTCTTAAGTATGAACACTGATTAATTTCTGTACTTAATACCTTTTCTTGAGGTCGATATGATTAGATTGCCCTTATGATCCTTTATACTGTGCGGTGCCAGTATTTCAGGACTTCCTGTTGACTGTTATTAATGCTAATTGGTGGTCAAATGACATGAAAAAATGAAATATTACACTTTAAGATCTAAAAATAGAGTTTAATCGATCTTTTACAGGAACAAATGCGCTTGTATTTAAACAAATGTCACTTTGGATGACTTCCCAAACGAGTCGATTATTTGCTCATGAGGCACTTCAGTACTAGCCGTCCTCCCGTTGCCCTAAGTTGCTGCCATTGAATTGCTTTGTGTAGTAGCACATCTCAGGCCCCAAATGCCTAAATGAATGAGAGAATGAGAACATAATAACCAGAGTGCACACACTGTTGCCGCTAGTGAATGCTGGCAGCTGTAGTATTGGTCCTCCAGGCCCAAAGGAGAGACGTCTCGCTGGTTTTCCACCCTCCACAGGCTCCCTGTAAATTCTTCTCCTCCTCTACCTCTTCCTCCCTGCTCTCCTCACCCCCATCCCTCTCTTCCTCCACACTGGACTCCAGATCTTTTCATCCTCCTGCCTCTCGCTTGGCCTTGAAAACCAGACCTGCCCCCTCGCACACTCTACTGATCTGTCTCACTTCCTTAGCCATGTGGTTGCTCAATCTATTATCCTGTGTGTGTGTGTGTGCGTGGTTTTGTCTGTCTTTCTCACACTCTTTGGTCTTTTTCTCCTCTGCCTGTCGTTATTCTCCCTCTTCTATACCCTCTGTCTGCTGTGGGACCTCTGCACCCTGTCTCTGTCTCTTAGTGGGGCAGTGTCAGGGGGTCAGAAGGGGGCAGCAACTGGGCATGGGGATGATGGGGGGGGTCCTTATCGCAGTGACAGCGTGAAGAGCATGGTGACAGAGGGAGTGAAGGCCGGGAGGTGGCAGACCGTCCAGGGCCACATGCAGTCCGGAGGATTGAGACCCAGCGAGTGAGTTCAGAACCGGGTAGAAAAAAGCAAACATTTGAGTGACTGTGCAGCAGAACAAACACATTATTACTATGCACATGTTATCATTACAAGCTGCTCCCTCAGCGGCAGCTATGATTAGATGAATGAATCAGTTCAGGGAGTGTCAGGTCAAGCTCAGCAGGGTGGAAAGTGCAGCTCAGGTGTCAAGGTGAGCGTGCGGGCACAGATCAAGGTGTGAGCACCGGGGAAATGTGAACTCTCGCCATCACGAGAAGATAACAATAGTTACAGGAGCCGTAACACACTGACTCAAACTTTCAGCTGACACAATCGGCCCAGCTGCTCCTGCATGAATCTGCAGGAGGATCTGATTTATTTGAGGAACTGCGCTGCCTGCAAGTGCGCTTTCACAAATGCAATCCAGAAATAGTCTCATTTTCACACACCGGCTGAAATGATGCCTCATACCATGCAGACCCGCCTGTTAATTAAGATTTCGCCTGAAATGTCAGCTGCATGTTGGTTGCTGACTGCATGTATCCCACGGCCATGACGTATGACATGATTTAGGGTCTATATTCAGCGTGTTGTAAATGAAGCAGTTAATTTTCAGTTCGTCATTTTTTTTTACACCTTCCTTTGGCACCCCGTGCCTGTGATTTCTTCCTCCACAACACATTTACGCTCATCACTACCTCACTCCTCATTCTTCTCTCCTCTTCTCATCTTTCTTTTTGCCCCCTGTCTATAATTGGATTCTATTTTCAGGCTGCTATAAGTGTCTGTGTCTCTTGTGTTTGTGTCTCGCACCCCATTTTCTGTCTCTCCTCCATCGTCACCCTCTGCTCTTATCGCTCCCATCGCTCTCTCCATCTTCCTGTCGCTGTGTAAAGCCACTCCTCTTATTCTCCATTTCTTCTGTTTTGCCCACTAACTGTTTCATCTCTGCAAAACCTCCCATTTACGTTTTTATCATTTTATTTTTGACAGTTAAACATGATGGATAGCACACTAAAAGCCTTATGCAAAGTTGTTAGGTGAAGTAATGCAGAGTGGGGTGAACTGCACCTAACTGATGTGAATAGCTCTCTCATGACCTAATTCCGGTAGTCTGGGTTACACAGCGATCTGAGAGAGAGGAGGATATATTTAGTGAGTAGAAAAAAAAATACAAAAAAGATGATACAGGATACTGTAGAGCCCCAAAACACAAGAATGATGTACCTGTAAGTGAGTGATGGCATTTAATTAACATGACACACACTCTCATGTTGATGTGTCTACTGGAAGTAGAAAGGCAATGAGCCAATTAAACAGCATTTATAAATGGGAGGAGTGGAAAACGACAGGCTGACAGAGGGAGGGAGTCATGCTGTAGGACTTGGTTGGCTGTTGGGATGTCTCTAGAGGTGCAGCATGTATTTAAAAGACGAAAAAGACTTAGAGAGAAAGGAAGCGAGGCTAACAGAGATGGGAAAAGTTGACTGACGAGTAGAGGACATGGGGATCTCTCTTCAGACAAAAAAACCCTCATCGAGAAGGCCGGGAAGCTGCAAAGCCACGACCCACACGCCTCGGCGAGGTCACGTGGCGGAGAATCGCACTACGCCCGTGCGGACAGTGCACATCCGACCGCTGCCTGCGCGAAGCACACCCTCACGCAAACAGCACGCTCAAGCGGCGCAGACACGCAAGGCGCACACACACCTGACGCAGACGCGCAGGGCGAGCTCTCAGTCCGCACACTGCTGCCCGACGCAGCCCTATGAGCAGCACACAGCACACAGCGACCACTCAGGCTGCACCTTCTACTGCTATTTCTGCTACTGCTGTTACTGCTGCTGCCTCACGTTGCTCTCTTTCTCTCTCCTCCTCCTCCTGTCTCCACCTCCCAACGCTCCTCCTTCTGCCTCCTTCTCCACTTTGTCCTCAAATGCCACTCTTCCTCCTTCCTCCTCCTCCTCCCCCCCCTCACCATCATCAACTTCCTGTTTGGATGAACTTTCCTGTATCTATCCTGACGTCAACCTGACTTCTATTGCTGTGTCTCCCTACTGCCCTGTGCCACCTTGTCTCATCTCTGATGATTCTTTCCCTCTCTTCTACGTCTCATCTCCTGACCTCACAACTTCTGACCAACTCACCTCCTCTTGCCACGGCTCCTCTCCTACATCTACTTCTTCTTCTTCCGTGTTGTCTGACTCCTTCTTCCCTCCTCATCATCCTATCCTCTGCCGGCCGTGGCCTTCTTCGCGCTCTCTTTCCTCCCTGCTCCTCTGCCCTCCCAGCTTTGGGGATCCAGTCTTATCCTATGCATCCACTTTGGAGCACATCCCCTCTGGGCCGGCCCGGCCTCGGACGCTGCTGCGCCAGCAGAGCCTTCAGCAACCTCTCATCCACCCACCAGGCCCCGGTCTCGGCCATCCACCCACCACATCCCAGAGTTTGGGACAATTACACACTGCACCTGGACAGCCTGGGGGAGGCGGGGGTGCAGGGAGAGGAGAGGGAGGTGGCAGCAGTGGTGAGGGTGGGGGTGCAGGTACACGAGGCGGTCCCCGGGGTGCGCGGGGTGGCCCAGCAGGAGCAGGTGCCTCTCGCTATAGGGGAGGTGGAGCAGGAGGGCGCTCACGTGCCAATCCTGGCAGCTGGGATTACATGATGGACCAGATCCGGAATCGCGGCCTGGACGTCAAGTCCTTCCTGTGAGTCTCTACAACTCTTCCTTCATATGTTTATGGAGTCTTTTGTACTGTCACCTGCTTAGGCTTCTGTCTCTATCTGTGTTTTATAGTATATGCTATGCTATGCTATTCTATGCTCTGTGGTGTTATTTTATGCATTTGTTTAAGGTATCTCTTTGTTTTAATGTGAAACCCATAATATCTTAGTATTAAATAGTCTATAGTCAATCTATCTATAGTGTACATATGTGTACTGACTAATCTGCTTTTACCTTTATCTTGGTGAAATACTATTCTGGGCCTTTTCTTCTGGGGTTTTTCTTTCAGTTTCCATCTGATATCCAGGGAAGGATATTACTTCTGTCTGTCAAAATATCTCCTGTATGCTTGTGTGCACATGTGTATAAATGAGTATTGTAGGTGTAGGTGTGTGTTTTTGTGGTTCACGGCTATATGAGATTGTGTGTTTAGAGCATGTGCAGGATTTTTTTTCACTAAGTTTAGTGATCGCTTTCACTGTAACACTGACAAGGACATATTCTATATATATCGTTACAAATGCAATTTAGTGCGTATTATAGCTTATCACGTTAATATATGATGATGAAGTTGGATGCAGATGAGGAGGCCAGAGGTTGGCTTATCTGAAAAATCGATTCTAAATGTTAATAAGGGTGGAGTTAGAAATGTAAATAAGCTGTTGTCTTTTAGCTCTTTGCCTTGTGGTTGTGTAGGAGATGGATCATCTCATCTTATCAAAGACATCAAGATTATGTTTATTAGATTTTATCCTTAGGGAGGCAGTACATATGGTTACTTTACGTGTTTTATGTTCCTTTCAAATCTCAACTGCAGCTGTTTAATGAAATAATAAATGGCGAGCAATTATAGTTTTCAACATTTATTTATATGAATGCACAGGGCTATAATAGTGATCAGCTGAAAATAATTACAAAGCTTCTTGTTGAGCAATCTGCTGTAAAAATGCAGTTCCCCTAATTTTAGCATGAATGGCATCATGTAGAAGAAAAATGGAAAGGAAGTTGTGACATATTGAGGGCTATTTCTATCCCATTCTGTTCAATGTTTACAGTCTATGCTCTGCTAAACAGTAACATCTGTTTGGATGGCATTCAGCCTGTCTGCTGCAATTGTCTTTACAGGACAGAGCTAGTGGTGCTAGTTCATAATATTCACGAGACGGTGTCATAAAAAGTCACAGTATATTTTGTATTCACACCATCCCACTCAATTACATGATGTTATTTCTGAGCCATCCTTTGGTATGACTGTTAAAACCCTGCTTAGGAGACACACCAGTAATCTGTATTTCATGAGTATTCGCAACTAAAATGGCAGCAATTTTTTCTGGTATCACTTAAACTTCTATGCTAATAGTAAATCTGCCGGCTGTGCCGCCAGCCTGGTGACATGTGTGTCAGCATGTGTACATCACACAGTCCACGTGTCACTGTGCATCAGTACAAGAACCGGGGTTAAGCAGCTGTGTGTAGATTTGTGTTAACCCTGAAGCATCGATCTTATGTCACCAGCACCATTGCTTCCACAACATATTGTTACTTCAGGCCAGAAGCGGAGGGAGGGCAGATTGGGGGTGATGAAGGGATGAGGAAGGACACCGTCAAGGTACAACATGTGTTTAATGTTCCTTTGCACTGAATTCATTTTACAGTAGCTCCACCATTGGTTTTTATTTTTTATGTGCATTAAAGCTTCTCTGGGTATTTGAGTGTGACACAGCGGAGCTAATGCCACCAGCTAACTGAGCATTAGCGTTAAAACGCAAGCCACCACCAAGGTCATTGAGAATATCGGCAATAATAGTCAACTATAGCGCTCATCGTTTTAATGTGAGATTGAGGTCATTGTTGTATTTCCTTCTATGCAACAGCAACACCTAATATGATTGATGACAAAGCGGTCCAGTAATAGACGTGACCCATTGTTCAAGCCAGTTAATTTCAATCTTGGCCAGATTCCCTATCTCGATGAATCATTGCTCAGTGGATGTGTTGATGTGATTGACACAGATGTTCCTTTGGAGCCATTTGACCAATCTCTTAGGTAATTGGTCTTCATGCTTTTTGGCTTAAAATCAATAATTTATCTTAGTGTCATTAATGTCTGTTCCCTTTCCCGCCTCTGCTTCTTAATGTCCAATGCATTGATTGAAGTGTTTTACCAATATTCTTGAGGGTTAATGCTCATGCTTAAAAGGTGATAGGAGAAGAGGGATCCAATAACCGTTCTACTGTACTTAAGGTATAAGTACAAGCACTACACCATTATATCGTACAGACTACTGATGCTATGTGATTGTGGAGTAGCTCAGTTAATTAATTCATACGAATTGATAGAAAGAAAGAAGACTGCTGTAACACATGAACATGTGTTGCAATTGAGTGTGTGAAAACTAGTCAGCAAGCCAGGAGAGAGGCTGAAACAGTCAGCCGAAAGACTCAAATTAACAATTGAAATAATGAGCTAAAAATAGTGGATAAATGGCCGAAATAGTTCGCTAATTGTAATGGACATACAGTAATGGATGAAAGGCTGAACTAGTTAGCTAAAAGTAACAGATAAACAGTTCAAATAGGCTGCATAAAAATGGACAATTTGTTATAAAATAGATAGCTAATATATAAGACAAATTGTTAAAATAATTAGCTAACAGTGTGAATAGTTAGCTTAAAGTAGTTTATCAGTTTTGAAATAGTTAGCTAGTGGTGGCTAAAAGGTTGAAAAAGTTTGCTAAAAGCAATGGAAAAATTGTTGAATTAGATAGCTAACATAATAGACAAATTGTTAAAATAGTTAGCTAATAGATAAAAGTAATTAATCAGTTGTTGAAATAGTTAGAAGTAATGGAGAGAGAAATTGTTGAAAGAGTTAGCTCGTGGTGGCTAAAAGGTTGAAAAAGTTAGCTAAAAGCAATGAATAAAAAGTTCAAAAAGTTAGCGAACAGCAACGGATAACAGATTGAAATAGTTGTCTAAAAGTAATGGATAAAAGGTTATAGTTTGTTAAAAGTAATGGCTAAACAATTCAAAAAGCTCAAACAAAAGGATAAACAGTTGATATAGTTAGCTAAAATTTATGGATGAATAAATACTGGTAATACAGATGCAATCATGTCAAATTAGCACATTTATGACATTGAATGAATACTGGAGTTAATCTGAAAGGGCTTGTGGCAGAAGGAGAGACATAAAAGACGAAATAAAACATGTATTAAAGGGAAATCATTTATGGTACTGCAAGAAAAGCTTTTGACAGTGTGTAAGAAAGATGAAATTGTGAAGTTTAGGGTGATACCTTTCAGCAGCTCGGCAGCACCGTACTTTCTCAGCTGAGGTATTGTAACGCAGTCAGAGGCTTAAGCTATAGAACCGTGGGTGTGGGTGACAGGAAGGAGGGCAGGAGCCGGTGATGAGGAGGCAGGGAATTAAGACGAGAGGATAGGGATGAGGGGGAAAGGGGATTTGGAGAGCAAGTGTAGCAGAATGGAGAAGACGAAATGAGGAAAGTGCATCACGGAGAGTGAGAGAGCAGTGACCCAGAAAACGGTGACACACACCGAGCACCTCAAGACACTGTGTCACTCAAATAGAAACAATTAGTCCAGATCTCCTTAATGAGGCTTAATTAAATCTTAACTCTGGAGAAGGGCGACAGGCATGTTCGATGGGAAAGGTGAATCTGGAGGGAAAGCAGAAGGCAGCTTGAATAACTCGATAAATTACTGAGTGTGTGGGTGTCGTGGTTTGCGAGCGTGTGAGCACACAGGCCTGTACATACCTTTAACGTGTGTGGAAGCTGAGGTGCAAGCTGCTGAATATCACATCCATTAACAATCATTAACTAATCATCAGCACTTCCTTTAATTATTTGTTGTCTGTATGATGTGAACACAGCCTGCACCTGTTGTCAGCACCTCTCCATTAAAATCATTACATTATTATTAATTTGGCCTTTCGGGTTAAGGTATCTTCTTAATATCCTTCCCTGGACAAAGTGCTTACTGCTGGGGTGTTATGTGGTGTTGCAGATTCTCCCTTTATGACAATTTTCTGCTTCCTCTGTTTACCCTCATATGGTCTGTTATTGTCCCACCGCATCTCTGCTCTCTGCCCTCGCTTTCACCTGAAATGACCTCTCCTTTCTTCTCTCTCCCTGCACCACACCTTCTTTATGTCCGATTTCCCTATCCTTTGCATCTGTTCTCTCTTTCTATTCCTGTTCCTGTCTCTTACCGTGTTTTTTTATGGGGAGCCAGTGAAGGGAAGATGGTGGTCCTGGCTTTGGCCATTGGTGTGGCCGAGCAAGATGACTTTGCCAATATCCCTGACCTGCAGGAAACAGCACAGGCAGCACCTCCAGCCAATCAGGAGCCCCCTCCTGAGAAGAGGTACCCGATAATGTATGAGAGCACTTGTTGTATGCGAGAGAATGGAGTGCAAATGAAAGGGTATGATATCGAAGAAAAGCAAGAGATGGTTCTGGAATCTAGGTAGAGGAGACTAGTTTTGTTTTGTAGTGTTTTCGGTGAGTCACTGCGCTTAAGTGCATTGTGCCACAGACCTGCACCTGAAATAGCACCAGTGCTTGACGCTCTGTTACAGAAATAAAAAACGAGAGCTGACTATGAAACCGAATGTGGGAAAAAATGCCTGTAATGCTGAGATGAGTTAAGAGATAAAGCAATTTGGATGTTAGCTGTAAAACGGTAATGAGCTCATAAATCACAGCAGTGCAATGCCTACTGGTACTCCAGTCCTTTTTGCTGCTTTTAGGGCTGAAATTTTAGTGAATCAAATAAAACGGTGTTTTCTCATGCCGGTGGTCTTTTTATCCTGACCACGATAATTATCTCTCCCATCACAATGACATTCTCCTCCACCATTTTCATCTCTATTTGTTTGTCCCCTCACTCCTGCCTTATAGAGACCTCCCATTGGTAATTGTCGTATTTCCTTTGTATTTCCATGCTTTTATTATCCCAGTCCTTTCTACCCGTATGTTCTTTTTTTTCCTCCTGCTCATTAGCTTCCTTCAATCACCCTCTGCTGCTCTGAGAGTCCCGTCTCTGTAGCTCCACCGAGGGCCCAGAGAGCCTCCTCATTATTCCACAACATGGTAGTCACTTACATAAACATGCTGCTAAAAATAAACCTTTTCCTTGCCAGCCACCTTACACACTAGAAGCCAAAATACTTCAACTCATCTTTAAGGATGCGCCACTCTCCCTCGCATCGCCCCATCTCCCAAAATAATTAGCTTTGCATTCTGTTTAGGAATTGGACCAGTTTTTTGTTCAAAAGTTTGAGGCTAACAAACGAGTACAGCGGCTGCGTCGCGTGAGACAAACAGCTCAAACCACGCTGTGCTTGTGCTGCTCATTTTTTCCGCCATGGATGGTGGTTTTGATTATTTGCGCCAGCGTGTAACACCACAGAGCCAGAGTGAAATCCTGCGTTTGGTCCAGCCTTAGGCAGATGCGACACACTCGATTTCCTCTGCGGTCCAATTAGGTCGTTTTAACCTCACTTTGATTCTGTGACAAATTGGAGACAATTTGGAGATACATAACATGACGCACACCTTAAAACAAAATGGCAGGGGAGGGTGAACAAATTCTGATTTACTCGTCACACCAATTATTCCTCATTCACAAGTGTTTCATCAATTTGACACATGATTTAAAACTAGGGCTCTATTACAATACAGATGGTAACTGTTTTCTTATCGAGTCTACACAGCTGCAGTATGAAGCTGCACATGTGGGCTGTGCAAGAGACATTTGCAGGGTCTCTTGTGTCTTCAGCATGATAGCAATTTTCCGCACTGAACTAATAAGCACCTTTATTTTTCATCAAATTTGCCTTCAGAGCTATGCTACGTCAACACCTTGTGAAAGCCATTTGTCCCCGGTTTGTCTGCCTCATTTTAGTCTCTTGCCCCCGAGCATCCTGTGGCCTTTCCCCAGCGTCAACACGGCACTGCATAGAGTTACAAACAAGCATGAAAGTATTCTTTGAGTAAGAATGTCGCTTTTGTGAACATCAAAACTATCTACATTGTTCGGGATTAGTGCTAGAGGCCACAGAGGAGTACAATTTTCTGTGTAATTTGCTGAGCTGCTGGCTTTTCCAGCTTTTGTGTTCACCTGGAAACCTCCTTAAATGGGTTGTGAAATCCACTAATAGACTAAACAGCAAGTGGGAACCGCGGGCTGCTCAGGCCAGCACGTAGCCAGCAGGACTCGCCTCGATTAATGGTGATTGAGTGCATTGTGGTATTTTATAGATTAACCTGAGGTTCATTTAATATCTTTTAGTCAAAACAGAATGAGTGGCAGCTTACAATCTGTGGACAATGAAGAGGTAGGAAGTAAAACGCCTTTGAGCTCACGTGCGTCCCTCTTCTGAACCGTAAACTAATTCCACTTGAGCCACTTATAATGTTCTTCATTTCATGATAGATTACAAATTCAAATGTATAATAAATGATTTAGCCACCCTTTAATTGGATGCTGAATTTAGAGGCTCAAATAAACATTATAAGTCCACAGTGTATTAGAAATGCAAGGTGTAAGCTTGCTGGGAGTATATCATTCCCTGTGGTGTTAGTGCTGACTTCACAGATGTCTGGCCATGATTTAATCAATCACACTCTTGGCATATTGCTCATTCTAAACGGGGCTCTCGAGCTGCCTCGAGCTGGAGACAAAGCCGCGCTTTCATTCGCCTCTCACTCTCCACACCCCTCGTATAGCATATCATCGCAGTCTGTGCATTTACATCAAACACGTCCTTCATGTGCCCATTACTCATCTCCATACCTGCATCACTCATGTTATAGCCCGTGAACTTACTCGACTAAATCAATCACCTGAAATGATTTCAGGCAAACAGAAAGCCTCTGAAGTTAATGTGAATAGTTTATGTGACTCTCAACATTAAAATGATGCTTACGTGGAATGAAATCTCTCCACTGGTGATGGAGATCAGAGAGCTGCTCTGCTCAGCTGATATGTCGTGCACAACAATAGTGAACCAGTGGTGGAAAGTCAATATGTGCATTTACTCAAGAGCTGTTCTTTGTACTTTATTTGATAACTATAGTTAATAGTTACTGTATAGATTTTACATAACAAAACATAGATTAACTTATAGATATAATGCATTAAAGATTAAACCTGTGGTTTCTAGTCTTTTTGGCATGCACCCTCTTCATTTATTGGGGACCCTTCTTAGAATTCAGATACCCATGAGCTGCTAGCAGTTCAGCCCAGAAGATATTTCCTTTTTAAACTTCTCAGGTAGTTTCATTTAAATATTTGAGGCAGAAAGAAATAAAATGATGCAATATTTCACGAAAAAAATCCCAAAGATGAGAGAAAAGTCCAATGGACTAAACTACATATACATGCAGTTTATAATAAATAATAAAACCTAGCTCCACCTCAACCAGCTACAATTTTAAAATGCTGCATCAAATAATGTATTAATGCTTTGATGCTTAAGGACATGCTTCTATATACTACTTGTCGCTACTTTTAACTAAAAGATCTGAGCACTTCTTCCACCACTGGAAATAGTCCTGGCCTTGCACCACAATTAGGCAAATAATCTCGCTAACGGGAACACGCATGTAAAGCACTTGATAAATAACAACAAAGAGGCTTTTCATTTGGCCTTCGGCAGCGTGTTCACGCTTCATTGTTGCTCGGCTGTAGTCAAAGGCAAGCCAAACAAACACGTCGCTGTCCCCACTGGTCATGAGAAGGTGTTGTAGTGCGTGATAGTCATTACGCTCCTTCACTGACCTTGTGTGTGATCGCTGGATGAAAGTGTTCGCCGTGGCCATTTGTTTACGAGGTGAGGCAGGAGCTGACTGACAGTTTTAACTGAACAGGAGCTGGAGGTAGTGACCAAGGTTACACGTTTTTCAGGCGAGAGAGAGGGAGAAGCAGTCGCCCGATTAAGTAGCAGTGGAACTGGATTAAAGTTATGTGTTGTTTTGATTCTGGGGCCACACATGCTGAGATGTTTATATCCCAGGCATCCATAGGTTGTGGATCTTAGAAAGCTTAATTAGGAGTTAGAGTTGCTCGTTAATGCCTCATTGGTCTCCACTCACACAATTCTGCTGCGATTCAGTGAACCTATACTGTACGTTCTCCTCCAGTGTTGCTATAAAGAGAAGCCACAATCCCCGAGAGCTTTGAATCTAGATCTCTGTCTGAGCAGCAAGCGAACGGCCCAATGAGGATGGAGGTTCGGGACGGGGGAGGCGGGATGTATCCTCGTGCCACATTAACATTCAATCCACTTGCCTGTGGTCTTTCAATTATTCATCCATGCATGTTACATCGTTTTGTGTAAGCCAGTGGAGTTATTTCTTCTTTCAGAAAACATCTTGCAGATATTGATAAATATAGATGTATACGCTCAAAGACGTGACGTGCTCTGTGATTCTCTGAGCGTCTGTTAATTGCCAAGTGGGCTATATAATATTGCTTCATAATTTATGAGCTTATTACGTTGCTTAACTTTACAAAGGCGAAGACAAATACAGCGTATGGCGGTTATGACCTTTCACCTAAATCAATGCAAATGGTTGTTTATTCAGCGGCATGACTTTGTGCTCTAACTGCATTAGCCTGAGGAAGAGGAGTTTCATCTTTATGTGGTGGAGGATGCTAAGGCTAATGTATCGTTAGGTCATTCTGAGGTCGCTAAGTGAGTAGAGTACAGTTTTTAGGTGGTAATTTCAGACCATGTTTTCTTAGATAATACAAAGAACTGCTGTTATAACGCTCCCAGATGATGTAATCTGTATGTATGTTAGTGCATAAACATGTAAATTGATTGTGCTATGCTTGGCTAGTCTGACACAGTGCTCCTCCTGTGATGGGGGCTTTACGGGCCAGACTAATCAGAAGTGTCCTCGGGGGCTCTGGTTAAGACTGTCCCCGAGGCTTCGGCTCCCTGTGGCCACCACGCTCATCCACGCATCACAGGGGGAATGCTGAGATGCATTCAGTTACGTGCTAAGAGGGGAGAAAGTAGATAGCACTAAGGCGGAAAAAAAGAGTCACAAAGAGAGTAGGAGGAGGGGGGGGGCGCATTCATACATCCATCCATCCATATGTCAGGGGAGGATGAGAGAAAATTCAGGGAGCAAATCCATCTTCCACCCAGAGTAGTAGGAGAGGGTACTTATTGTACTCTGCACATCCATGCGTTATGCAGGGCTGAAGGCAGCACTCTAGCCAGCAGGTACATGCTGGCACACATGCTCATCTCGTACATACGGATAGATGGATGGCGGTTAGGGAGACAAGCTATTTGGAGCATTAACCTGGGACCCCTGTGTCCTGCCTCAGAACAGGTGGCACATCTGCAGCAGCCTCCACCTCAGAGACAATCTCTGGATTTAATGGGGATTCAAAACATTTGGTAGACTCGTGTTTGAGTTTTAATGGACTTTGAAAATGTTTTGATGATTTCGTGTTGCTGATATTCCCTGGAATGATAGGTTAGTTATTTTAATTGAGCTCGGAGACGTGAAAGCTAAATTGCAGAGAGCATTGGGAGGCCATAAAGGGAGGTGGGGCTCAACTGCTATGCTGTAGATAGAGTAGACACTCAGCTCGTCTGTGGTTCTGGTTTGCAGTGCTTTGCTGCCACCAAAGTTAACTGCAGTGGAGTTAAAAAAAACACCTTAAATAGGGCTTCTAATAAAATTTAAATAGACATAAAACAGTATAAAGATCAACATTTGGCACCCACTGAATTGTCTTGCTGGTTTCTATTTGCATTTGGAGTTCAGTGAAAGGAGCAGATACACAGAAGGCAGCATTTAGCACCTCCCTTGTTGCCTCTTCCTGAAATGGGATTTCAGTAAATGATGCTATTTTAGACACATTTCCAGTTCCAACATGCAGGAAGTAATTAGTTAACGGCGAAAGCATCCATATTTATACGTGGCAGCAGAATGTTTGGTCGTAGCCTGAGAAGCAGAGCAGCCGGGATGACTGGCTGACTCTAGTGTGAATGTACATGTGTTTCATGTGGATGATGAGTTATGTAAGCAGCGCCATGCTTCACTGCTGTGGATTTGACTGTGTATGATCCTGGGAAGTATGCTGTGGCCCCTGAAGAATGATAGCTCTAGTGGGCAGCTACGAAATTGAGCATAGACATTGAAATACATCACTTCATGGTCTCAGGCGAGGGTGTTTGTTTGAGTGTGACATGTTTGCAGAGGGGTGGGGAGAAAAAAAAAGAAAAAAAAAGAGGGGCTGGGTTGGGCTTTCTTTCTCGCGTCTCTCTCCAGCCTAGAAGTGGAGTGTCTTTCCCCCCCTCCCCCTCTCTTCGAGCTGCTGGCCCTCGGTCAGGTAACAAAACAGGATAGTATCACAGGACGGTGAAACCCAAAGTGGCCCCGCCTGCCTCCATATGTCTGTTCATGTGAATGTGTGTGTCTGCGAGGCTCTCACCCGTACCTGTCATATATCCTATACCTTATCTCTTTGTTCTCAGTGTGTTTGCCTGTTTGCTGCACCCCTCTAAACACACCCTTCCCTTGCGCCCACTCCCAACAACCTCTTGTCACACACACCCCAAACCCCCATATGTATGGTCTGTGTTTCTAGAGCCGTTGCTATGCCAACAGCCCACTTTCTGTGCCTTAGCTGTGGGAGAATCTGATCTGAACTTGAGTCCACTCTGCCTCCCACTGGACACTGTAGTCAACTGCAGGCTTTAAAGCATCAATTTCCACATCAACCCCCGCCCCCCCCAAAGGGGTCAGACAGAAACAGCATTGGCACCGAAATGTAGCAGTTGTAGGATTACCATCTGCCGCAATCAGCATTGCTTTTTTAGAAATTAAATAAACCGAAAGCAGTCTTTCATTTTCAATTCACGACATACTGTGCTGATGCGGAGGAAGTATCTCGTTTTCTGCAGCCGCATTGTTTAAACAGCCCGGAGGCAGCACTGGAGCAGAGGACCACCTCAGGTGTTGCAGAGCAGGGCTGGTAGAAAGGCCATTCCCCTGGCTGCACTAGCTCTTACCTGAGAATGCACTGAACCCCTGAATGAAGCATGAAGGAGAATGAATAATTGAAGACGTTCACTCCCCCATCGATACTTGGGAGGTGGAGGAGGAGGGAGGTGCCTTGCTTTACTTCAAGCCCTAAGTCTCCTTGCTTTAGAGCTCTTTTGAGCAGACCCTCAGATCTTGAGTAAATGTTTTACCCCGCCTTTTCCTCTCCTCTCAAACTCATTGCCTGCAGTTTCGAAAATAAATAATGAACAGACCCCTGAAAATGCAATTACCTCCCTTGGCAACTAATACAACTAACACCAATTGATGAATATTCCCTTCCCTTCTCGAAATGGTTAACATCCCTCCTTCCCCCCCGTCTCGCTCTGGTTCCTTTGCTGGTTGAAGTGATTGTCTGTTTGCTTGTCTTGTTTGCTTGCTTTTTCTGTCTGTCTATTTGTCAGTACATTTTCCCCCGGTTCTGTCCTTGTCTTCTGCAAAAATGTACACATTATTGCATTCAACATCAATTCTCATCCAAATTTGCAGTTTAGTGCGCCCAACAACACCTACAACAAAAACAAACAAACAAACAAACAAACAAACAAAAAAAGACCCATGAAACATACGTTCTCTGAGTGAAAAGCTCGACAGAGAATGCTGGCCAGACAGACAGACTTTCTATGGGCTCCTTGTTTTCTGCCTGTCCAAGGCATTGCCTTCACTCTCTGAGTGACAACTACTTGCATATATTATATATGCACATGTAGCCAATGCCAGTTTGTGCTTTGGCCCCTGTGTCCCCAGTCCACACTTTTAGAGTGTTGCTTAATGGTTGGAAAATCAGGTTAGATTTAAAGATAACTTCAATAATTGATAGTTATTACTTCATTTCTATGCCCTCCTTTGTGACACTCTAAATGTGCATCTCCTATGTTCTTACTATTCGTCCCTTTTTGTGTTTTTAATGATATTATATATTTTTGTATGGTATACCTACGCCTTATTTCTCTTTCATACTATATCTCATCTATCCTTTATTTTGAGCTCTCCTCGTAAAGAACAATGGTTCTTGCTCTCTTCTTCCGGGTGATCAATTGTATTTATTGTCTTTTTCTTTTCTTCTTTGTGCTCTTTTTCTCCCCTTAGCATGTTCGCCCCTTTGTCTCCTGTTATAGATATTGTGTGTGCATAGCTCTTTATTTTTTGTCTCTTATTCTTTGATACTTATCAGACTGACCAAACTAAGCCTCTCTTGTGTTTCCAGGCTTTCCTTCCTTCATTCCCTATCTTTTCTTGCAGCTCTGTTTTTCTCTCTAATGTGCTGGTGTTTGTAACAATCTCACTCTCTGTTTGGTTTTGGTTTCCGTAACCTCACTGTTCATGCTATTAATACTTGCTATCTCTTCTTATACAGATGAATAATTTTCAGCTTGCTTTTCTATTTCTTACATTCCTTGTTGAACCTTCTATCTTATCTACAGTCTTTATGATTTGTGTCCAGTGTCTGTAAGTGTGTCTGCAACTTCAGCATCCTCTCTGCATCTGCTCATTTCTTTTCTATTTCTCAGTGTTTCAGTTCTTGTTTTTCTTCTCGATTTACTGTTTGTTTATTGCCTAACAGTGTTTCAGTGTTCAGCCGCTCCATGTGCCTTGACCAGTCATCTATGGAGTGCTGTGTGTCCAATGTGTCACATTACATTGGCCAGGACTTTAGCATTTAGCTCTTTCTTGTTCTATCTTTTCTCATTCTTTCTTTAATCTCATAATATTTATTCTCTTTTTTAATTTCTTTGTCTTCTTTTGCTGTTTTTTTTGTCTTTACACTTTGTGATTCTTCTTGTTTTCATGATGTATGAACATAGAGGTTTTTCTCCCAGAATGTTTGTCCCACTTTAACATTATGTTTTCAACAATCCTCGTGTGAAGGAATTAAACTTAATATCTATTAACATTTGTACCTGCTCTGCCATGGGAGATCTCTGCTCTCTCTTTTATGTTTTTATACATATTTTGTGTTGTTGATGCAGATTCTTAATAACTGAGAGATTTAAACACACGAACACTTAACAAAACTGTTCAACATCTGTCCTGTTAAACGTCTGGTTGTCTTCATGTTGCTATACATGTCTGTCTATTGTATATATAGTGATGTCATGTTGCTATACATGTCATTATACATGTGTGTCTCGTTATTGTCTTTAGAGGGAACAAACGTTGATCATAAACTCTATGGGAATTGGAGATAATTAATTGGTTTCTATCAATTTACATATAGAGGTTCTGTCTTGTGTTCTGTCTGAAAATGTGTTTGTTTACTTGTTGGAGGTAACTTTCTTGTTAGAGATATGGATGTTTGCCACACTGGACATATGCATAGTCATCTCAGACTCCAAGTGTCATCAAACACAACTCACCACATCAAATGTCCTCAGTTCTAGCGCCCACCGTTAATCTGTGGAATCTTTGGCAGATTTTATTTGGCTTTGCTCACGATAGCTAGAGAAAGCACAATCCACTTTGAAGTGACATCTATCTAAAGCAAACTTGGACTCAATTGGTCGTTTCAGATAGACGGTTTTCAAGCGCCAAACAGTTGGAGGTTGGACTCCCTGTGTGCTCAGACATTCTCTCTTTCTGGAGATGAGTTAGCTTCTCAGCATGTTGTCGTCGCCGCTTTCCCTCTGGGTCAACCTGTGTTTTTGCTTACAGGGGCAACAAGCCAGCTAACAGCCCCAAGGGCCAACCCCCGGATGCTGATGGCCACTCCTCCGTGACCGACCTGGCCAACTCTCTCACTGGAGACATGGTGATGGTAAGACCCGCGATCCCACCACACATCCATCACACTGGTATCTATCCCGATGAATCTCGATGTATGCTGCACTGCTAATGGACCCCCCTATAGCCTTAGTTCCAATTAAAGGACAAGTTGTGTTATTTTGTATTATTTTATTGACAGGATATCCAAAAACCAACAATGTGATAGCCTGTCTCTCCCCCACCCTTTCTGTGGCACCATTGATTCCTACTGAAGATGAGAGTCTTTAGAAGAACTTATTAAAACATTGTAGATCTTTGTAATGATACTCAAACTCGGACTAAATGACAAATTTGGGACTATTTTTAGATGTGGATGAATACATGCAAGCTTGTCATGTATGTACGATGTACGTGGGATTGACTGAAAACAAACTACAGTTCCGATGTTCTGCTGAAGGAACATGAGGATGATATGGCTCATTTATGTGTAAATGTAATAGTTTGTGGACGACAATGGAACTCTCTGGCACAGAGGAATAAGATATATCAGGCTTTGGTTGCACAGACAATTGTTAGTAGGATTAATTTATCATTAGTTTTTGGATTTTTCCTGGGATTTATTTCCTGGGCACTCTAGTATGGGTCAAGATCCAAAAACACTGGATCCTACATGCATTGTAAGTATTTGTAAGTATCCCATTCCTCCAGTTTACAAAGCAGGCTTTCTGTTTTAAAGTTGTTAGTCTCAGAGTGATTGTTTTCTCAGACTTTAGAACAGAAACTGACCTTGAGATGACTCTTTTCACTTTGGTGTGGAGGAACTTGGCTAGCCTGCACAGAGTCCCGACCTCAACCCCAGCCAACACCTTTGGTGATGAATCAGAACACCAACTGTGAGCCAGGCTTTATCAGCCAGAATCACTGCCTGACATCATTAACGCTGTTGTGGAAGCAAAACCCTCCGAGCAGGCCAACCAAGCCTGAAACCATAAGACTGGAGGAATCATATTGATGCCCACGGTTTTGGAATGAAAAATTCAGTGATCACATGGGTCTGTCCACATACTTTTGGCCACATACTGCATAAGGTAATTCTTAGTCACCAAGTAGGACCAGTGTGCAGAGTCATCCTCCATGCACAGGTTGATTTAAAGCTGCAGATGGTAATAAGGGAGCCATAATAGGAAAAAAAACACACACAGGCAGTTCCCACAGTGGCAATCAAGCGAGACAAGCCATCCAAGGTGACTCACACTGTTTGATAAATTAGACTTGGAATATTTCACACATGCTCTGCCTGTCAGTCCTAAAACCCATATTGACAGATTCTGAGCGAGTGAGTGAGTCTTTGTCACTTTGAAATTGAAGCTCTGGCCTAAAGCACTGAAATCAACAGTTTCAGGTATAGTGCTGCGAGAGAGTGTTTGCATGCAAACCAGACAACCAGGCCAGCCTCTTTAAAAGTGAGAGCGGAGTCTTATGAAGTGCTGGCTGGCTCACCTCCCTCAAAGTCCTCAAGCGCTTCGTTCCAATCCATGCTATTGTTAGAGAGAGAAAACAATAAAAGGACAGAGGCAGAAGGTGGAGCCACAGGGAGAAAAGAAGCGACCATAAAGACAAGAGCAGAATGCCAACCTTGAGCTGTGCTTCTGTTCTCTCCAGGCCCCTCACGCAATACTCCCTCTCTCCTACTCTTTCTGTTTGTCTCTCGCCCACTCTGTCCCTCTCTCTGTCCACTGCTGTCTATCAGATAGCGGCCTTTTAGAGCACAGCAGTGATAAAGCAGTCAGAGTGGCTGTGAGAGAGAATGTGTGGTCTAAAGCTCCTCTATCTTCCATCTGAGCACCTCCTGCCTCTTAAGAACATTAGAAAGGAAATAAAACTCTCTCAGTCTTCTTAATGTCAGACCAATCTCTGCCTTTGAGCAGCTGCTTGAGTACGCCGCGATAGAAACGCAGCCCTAAAATCTCCTCCCCTCACAGCTTCTCTCTGTCACGGTCTGTGTGCACGTGATTGTGTCAGAGGAAGTGTGTGCCCTTGGACTGAACTTTTCATGTGAGTGGCTGCCGCTGCTGCTGCTGCTGCATGTGTTTATATTTATTTGACTGCATTTGTGGTCCCCGCAGCTGTCTCCGGGTTCGGAGGATGATGACGGTGAAGGGCCTATAAGCGAGAAGCTGGGCCGGATCCAGTTCAGCATAGGCTACAGCTTCCAGAACACGACCCTCACCGTCAAAGTGCTCAGGGGCCAGGAGCTCCCGGCCAAGGACTTCTCCGGTACCTCCGACCCCTTCGTCAAAATCTACCTGCTGCCGGACAAGAAGCACAAACTGGAGACCAAGGTCAAGAGGAAGAACCTCAACCCCCACTGGAACGAAACCTTCCTCTTTGAAGGTCTGTGTTATTTCAGTTCAGCTTCTTATCAAAGAATTGCTGCATTATTAAACAGAAATCTCTCTATAAATAACAGAACTGTCCAAACTTCTTCATATAAGACCACATTTCTCATTATAAGAAGTTGATTGAGAAAATAAGTTTTCAGGGCCTATTTGCTCTGTCAGCTTTGCTCCCTTTTTTGGGGGAATTGTTTTCATTATTAGGCCTTGGCATCTCTTCAAATCCTCTTTAAACCAACAGTAAGACATTTTGGGAAAGTCACATACTAGCTTCCTTGCTGAGGGTTTGATGAGAAGATCAATTCTGCTAATATCTCAATGCTAAATGTGAAGCTACATGCAGGAGCTGCTTTGCTTGGCAACACGGGGAAACAGCAAGTCTGGTTCTGTCCAAAGGCATAAAAACACCTCTAAAACTCACAAATGAACCCATTGTTTGTTTGATCTGTGCACAAACCAAAGTGGCCCAGGCTAACTGCTTCTCCCGGCTCTTTATGTCAAGCTAAGATAAACCAGCTTTATTATATTTATATGATATTTAACAAAGAGATATGAATCTTCTCATTTAACTCTCCACCTACTCATCCAAGTTGTACCATTGCTCCGGTAGAGCGTTTATGGTAATGACAAAGAGCCATTTCTCAACTCAAAAAGAGAATTGTGGGAGGTGTGTGAAAATTCACAAACAAGGTGTGAAATTAGAACAAAATTTTTGCTTTGATGAAACCTCCAGCTCCAAAACCAACGACAGGTTTTGTTAAACAAAATAATAAATAACAAATAATACATCAATATTAATCATATTCTTGGGAGGTGCAAACTGCAGATGTTTCGCAGCAGCCGTGCAGAGATCAGTAAAATGTCTCAGCACTATATGATCTGAATTACTTTCATTATGACCATTGTGCTTGGATGACAGTGCAATGGTAAAACAGCCAAAATAATGTTCATAAGGCTCAGACCCTTTCCAAAATTAGAACAATGGCCAGTGCTCTTGAAAAATAAATGAGATACTTCTTTGTGACTAGAGCATAATGATCCCTCTCAGTCATTAGAGAGAGTGCTGGCCGGTCCTGCAGTTTTTAAAATGCACTTTGGCCTTTGTCAAATTCATCCCTGCTAGCTGGGCGCAGATTACTCTGCCCTCTCACTACTGTCAAGAATATGTTTTCCACTCTCTGCAACTCAGCTCTCCCCTCAGTAAATCTGTTCCTCTGTCTGTTTTAGGCTTCCCGTATGAGAAAGTGAGAGAGCGCACTCTATACCTTCAGGTGTTGGACTACGACCGCTTCAGCAGGAATGACCCCATTGGAGAGGTGTCAATCCCCCTTAACAAGGTGGAACTGGGCCAGATAAAGACCTTCTGGAAGGAGCTCAAGCCCTGCAGTGATGGCAGTGTAAGAGACGCAGGGATGGCCATCTGGCCGAATGATGACGAGTCAGGCGCTTTCATTCAGATGTTGTAACTGTTTTATCAAAACAAGTGTGATGCCATTTGTTGACTGCTTGCAGCATTTGAGCTTGATGGACATAATTTTAGGGTGAGCGACGGGCTCGGCTCAGCCAGTCTGGACCGTCTGTGTTTGGCACATGGGGTTAGAACAGAAAGGGCAGTGATGTAAGATAACACAACAAGCTAGTGAGTAATCTGGAGTTTGATATTCCCTGATGAAACGAGATATTAGACTGGGTGATTCATACTGTGTGTGTGTGTGTGTGTGTGTGTGTGTGTGTGTGTGTGTGTGTGTGTGTGTGTGTGTGTTCCTCAGGGGAGACGAGGAGACCTGCTGGTGTCTCTCTGCTATAATCCCACTGCCAACACCATCACTGTGAACATCATCAAAGCACGCAATCTCAAAGCCATGGATATCGGGGGCACCTCAGGTAAAGGATCCCTCCTTGTTTGTTTAGTCGTTCCTCTTTCTAACCCTCGCTCGCCAGTCTAAAGCCCTTCTCGTGACATTGGAAGCTCTGTGGCTCCGTCACCAAACTCATGACCTGTCCGTGCAGAGGACGGTGGCCGTCTGGCTCCCAAGCTGGGTCGCACTGTAGATAGCCTTGGCAGCAAGGTGACATTACATCAAGCATCTCTCCCTTGCCCTCCCTCTCTTCTCTGTTCTCTCTCTGTCTGTGTATCTATGAGGATCTTCAGCCTCCCAGCCAAATCTGTGTCAGCTCAGTCTGGTGCTCGTTTTTTCAAAAGTATCAGGTCTCCTTTGTAAAATTTCTGCTTCCTGCAGTAGTAGGAGCTGTGTCTGTTAGTATTACAGAATATGATAATGCTCCAGAATTGGTAGTACAAATCCCAGGCCCTATTTCCATAAATACTTCCTCATTTGTATGTTTCCTTGCTCGGGGGATAAGTTGACCTTGAGCTCAAACTAGGTATCCGCTTCCCTGCTGCCTTCGCTGACTTTAACAAGTAGGAGGGTAATTGCAAACCTGACCCCAAAAATCACCTTGCATGGGCATCTTCATCCTCGCTCCCATGTAAACCGCTGTGCTCCGTGTCCACGTTGCAGATCCATACGTGAAGGTGTGGCTGATGCACAAGGACAAGCGCGTAGAGAAGAAGAAGACAGTGACAATGAAGCGCTGTCTGAACCCCGTCTTCAACGAGTCCTTCCCCTTCGACGTGCCCGCCCATGTGCTGAGGGAGACCACCATCATCATCACCGTCATGGACAAGGACAGGCTCAGCCGCAACGACGTTATCGGCAAGGTATCACTTCACTTCTCTTTGTGTGGTTTCCCTTGATTTGCAACATATTAGCCCCCTCAACTCCTTGTTACATCAATGTGATGGCAATTTAACATGTTGGTGTCATGAGCCGGGAAAGTCACAGAGGTCGGTCAACCACACCGGGGAACACACTACAAAAATTAATCACTGAATTATACACATACATTATTTATACACCAGCAGGACAAACGGTCTGGGAGCAACATTAGCTTCAAAGTTTGATTAGCTGTTCAGGGGCCAACAAACAACATTTTTATTAGTTAGCAAAACTGAATAGGATGTTAGTTTTAAGTCATGGTGCTAAACAGTACGCTTTGCTTTTTGGTGAAGTGTTAGATGAGATGATCGATACCACTCTCATGTCTGGCTATTCAATAGACGGCTATCAGAGAGTTAGCTAAAGTTAGCATAAAGACTAAAAGCAGGGGGAAACAGCTAGCCTGGCTCTGTCCAAAGGCACCAAAGGATACCTACCAGCACCTCTCAGCCTCACTAATTAACACATCATGTCTTGTTTGATGAACCAGGCGAAAACCAAAGTGTGAAAACGACAAATTATGAATTCGCTGTTTTACGGGAAGTTATGTGTCGGACTATTTCTTGGCCGGGAGCAGTTGCCAGGCAACTAGCGGAGTCTCAGGGGAGGTGCTGCTCCCAGCTGAGAAATGGGCTTCATTGATTAGGGTCAGCAATGATACATATTTCAAGTATGAAAAGGATTATTGTATATTATTATTATAGATTATTTTAGTCTACATTACCGCCCCTGCTCTTCTCCTCTCTCAGATCTACCTTTCGTGGAAGAGTGGACCAGCGGAGGTGAAGCACTGGAAAGACATGCTCGCTCGGCCGCGTACTAACGTGGCCCAGTGGCACGCTCTCAAGGCCTGATCGCACCGCCCAGCTCCCTCCATGGCCCCTTCCCGTCTCCTGTCCCCCCTCCTCCCTCCCCTGCTCCCACTCCCGTCCTTATGCACAAGACTGACTTGCTGCCAGGCTGCGAAACACGGGTACAATTAGCCATCTGCTCTCTTAAACCTTTAAACTCTTTTCTCTTTTCTTTCAAAATCTCCGCTCCTCTCTGACCCCTCGCTCTTCTTCTGTCCCCTCCTCTTCATACAGCCGTGTCTTAATTTCTGTGTCTGCCCACTTTGCCAATGGTCCCCCTGTTTCTGACTGTCTGTATGTCTGTCTGTCCTTATGCACTTTGCCTGTGGAGGTCTGATGTTCAGTTTCTTTGTCGACCCCTTGGTTCTGAACTGCACTGCAGCCCCTGACCCATTTAAGGTGCCAGTCCCGTGGGATCACAGAGAATCTTAAGTAACGATCTAATCTCATATAATCCTATTGTATGACTATTCCAGGTACACAATGCTATACAGTATGTACTGTATGTACATGTACATATAAATATATTAGGCGTATAGATTGGCAGAACTCCCCCTATACACATGACTAGTATACAGTGTGTTATCCATAGCCTGTCTGCTGTCACATCTCTCCTGTCTCTTCATCTGTCCCGTCGTCCCTGTCTTCTGTCTCTGGTGTATTATATCCCCTCCCCATATCACTCCCCCCTCCCTATACTCAAAAGTGGTTTAATTTTCAGCAGAAGTTGTCGAAAGCAATCAATACTCGGTTTGTGATGAAACCAGCTGAACTCAAGATGGAATTGTTGATACTGCTGTCTCTTCTCTCCCCCTTCTTTTTCTTCTCTATGCTCCTTTTTTTACCTCTTTTTTTCCTTATTTTTTCCTTTCTCTCCCTCTGGCACAATATTAGTGAACCAACGCCACTTTCTGGACCCTCCCCCGCCCCCCCCCCCTTGTCGTCTGTGTGCTGTGGGTGCTGTGCTGTAGCTCCAACAAAAATAGAGGTTAAAAAAAATACATAAACAAACTGAACTTTGCGAAGCTGGGAAAGCGGGAACATGATAAACTTGTGAAATGGATCGCTCCTGACTTTTCCAGACAAAAAGCCCTGACATGGAGAGAGAAAAAAGAAGATGAAAAGAGAGAGCGAAAAAAACCCCCAAACAAATCCCCTGCGATACGATGATGTCATTTTTCACAGCATCACCAACTGAGGAAACCAATTGAAAATCTTCTTCCAATGTTAAGATGAAAACAGAAGCAAAAGGCAGAGTTTGTGCTGTTTGTGCACATGCATTCGGCTGTATGTGCACACTTCTGTCTGTTTATTGATGCTATGAATTCTCTGTGCTGCCCTGTGCTCTTGTTCTGTGCTGATGGGGGTCCAGCCCCACCAGCTTGGACTGTATGGTGTGCTGCGTTATAATGTGTGCCTGTTGCTGTGTGTGTGTGTGTGTGTGTGTGTGTGTGTGTGTGTGTGTGTGCGTGTGCGTGCGTGTGTGTGTGTTCACAGGAGCAACAAGATTCAGACTCGGCAGAAATCTTCTTCTCTTTTCTCTTTCTCATCTTGCGCTCTTCTTGCTCTTCTTACTGCCATTGTTTCCCCATCCTCCTTTACTGCCCTGCCTTCTGAACGAGGGCACGGGGAAGTTCTATCTGCACTTTTTGAAAATGTAATAACAATAATAATGATGATGATAGTTTTGATGATGATTATAGTACTGGTGAAAATTAAGGGAGGAGTATCTGAAGGGGTGAGCAGCAGCTGGGGAGAGGAGACGTCTGCTCTGTGATTTCAGGGTTTGGAGATGAAGTGGAGGACACGGAGGATGGATGCAGGGCTCTCATCCTCCTCTTCTTGTTCCTCTTTTCCCCTCATTTCCCTGTGTGTGTGTGTGTGTCAGCTACCAGGCTCCTGGTGGCAGGCTGCTCGTGTCTGAAATGTCAGGCGTGAATGGAGAGATCAGACTCGTCTGCTCGTCACATGGAGGCCGGCCAACACAACAGCGCTATCACACAGCGTGTTGATCAATAGCGAGCATGTTCAGCATATCTGGAAACACTGAGATGTGCATTTTGGCTTTGGCGCTCAAAGACAGAGAAGATAACAAGGTGGAGTTTTTGTTGTCGTTCACAGAATGAACGATGGTGTATCGCAGACAGTGGGCGTGATATTAGATGATGGCCTGATCTGCCACTGTGAGATATTGTAGAGGCAGATTAGACATTATCTCTTCCCTGAGTGCTTGAGAGCACCACAGAGTGTACTGGTAGCCGCCCCGCTTGTCAGGCACATTCAGCTCAGCTCGAGATTTCTCCAGCGTAAATAAAACAGTCATAAAGCAGCAACGTGAATACTGCCAGCCATTAAGAGTTGCTCACACAGACTCTTTCTCAGTGTACTCTCTACTGTACCTGCCTGCCTGCCTGCCTGCCTGTCTGTCTGTGTTTTTACATTCATAAAGTCCTGTGAAGCATAATCCCGTCAGCTACTCAGAGTTTGTTTTACTGGAGCTGCTTCTGAATGAGGATCCACCTTTTAAATATCGCTCCAGTTAGACGGACTTAGCAAGCAAATATGATCACTTGTTTGTTGTGTGGTTGAAGTCTCTCTTCTGTTAATGCAGCATTTTTAGTTCCTACTAACTCTGGCCCCTTAAAACCCATGCTTAACATGCTGTGGGCCTTATTGTGGATTTTATTTTCTCTTATCGTGCAGTAATTTGATAGTATCTCATGCTTTTGTTCATGTTTTGGTTTAAGATGACAATAACCTGATCACCGCGGGAAAGGCTGAAAGATTATTTAATTGTAGCCTAATCTGCACCAGGTTTGTCCTCGTCTAGCGTTTCTGTAAGCCGGTCTGGGCTGCACACTGCATGCTGCGAGTGTGTTCTGGGCAGTGTGCTTCGTGTGAGACTCGGTGCTGGCTGCTGTGATGCACTGATCCAGTCCAGCACCCTTCAGAACAATTGGCCAGCCGTGGAACAGGGCCCACTGTTTTGACAGCCACTGCCTGCAGTGTCACAGCACATTACACTCCCATTAGGTGGTCAGAAAGGAGCAATATCTGCTTCCTTGGACCAGTGGGAGTCACTGTTTGCAGAGGTAATGCTCGCTAAGAAGAATACAAAAACATGGAGCACTCTCGTTAGTAAGCACGAAGTCGACGGACAGGGATAAACGCTCGTCAGTCAAAATGAGGAAAATAATCAGGAGGCGATCCCCGCCGAAACGTGGCTTGAATGTGCAGGTGATGAGTCAACACAATACCTCTTCCAGTTCCTTTCACCAAGACTACATGTTGCTCAAGGAGTGATAAATTGCTGGGCTACACGGGTTTACAAAGCTTAGTCATCAGTGACCCTGTAAACTGGGGAATGTGGCTTTATTTTTAGCAACATGAGGCACAGAGTGATGCAGCTGATCCTCGACGGTAGACCGAGGAGGCCGGAGGGCTACAGGGTTAGGCTTTTAGATCTTAAAGCACTCAGTGCTTTTGAATACAGGCTACTTCTTAAAGTTAAATCCAATGCACGATATTTTCTACTTTTGAAAGTTACTTAAATATGTCATCAAATGATTAGCCAGTGACACAACCTTTAGGCAAAGGCCGGAGGTAACCTGAGCTAAATGTGCAGTGAAATGCTAGAAAACGTGTTCCTAATGTGTGTTTGTGTTCGTAATTTTAGTAGCCATTGTGTTTGGTTGGCATTGGCTTTACATCCTTGTTGTTTGGAACCTACTGCTGTGCATGTAAGAATAATAACAATTGCAAAAAATCTGAAAGCAGCTAATTGATTTTTTTTAAATGGAGCATTTAACAGCTAAATAGACTGATAATTTCTTCAGGGGTTGGTGGAGACCAAAACAGAGCTGAAAGGCCAAAGAGAATAGTGGACTTACACTCATCAGGTGACCAGAAACAGAAGTCCAAATGAATTATAATGTTGCTTATCAACCACCATATCAACTTGAACTGTGATTGGTTGTGTTGGTCAGTTGCAGTTTTGAATCTTTTCCTTTTCTTTGGCCTTAACAAAACCTATTATGTACAAGTAGTTAAATATTAAACTGGTCAGCCTTTCCTTTGAAATATTTTATGTTTTATATGTAATATTGGCTATACATAAAACATAATGTATCAATTTTGTTTGGCTGAAAAACAAAAACAAAGAAATATACAGTACATTATCCTCCATGCCATAGTGATGCTGAGAAGCTGAACACAAGTGATTCTGAAACATATTAGTCCAAAGTCATGATTATTAGTAATTCAGGATAAGTCAGAAAGTATTGAGCTGATTAAACAATGTTCAGTAGAGTATGTTTTTTTTAGCTGTTAAATAGGGCCCTGGCCCCTAAACAGAGCATCAGTGTTAAAGGAAGAATTGGCTACTTATGAGCTCTATGCAGAGATAAATTCAGCTAGCATTTACCTTAATTAATCTAAATTAAAAGAGACTAAGAGACTTTACATGCTCAAGGTCACAAACTTAACTATTACCTCTAAAAATGGCAGGAAAAAGGGACTCAAATATGATTGTAGTATTGCACTAAATTTAAATTATTTACTTTAGGAACCACAACACAGTGGCTTATAATTCGTCACAGAGTATCCAGACAGTTGCAAACATCGTAAAATAACCAGGAGCACCAAACATTATGTTCTGTCATCGCCGGCAGTCAAACAGCAGCACCATTAAAATGGATGGTAAGCTCAGAGCCAAGCAGTATAAAGGAGGAAGCAATTTCCAAATCCCAGTTTTATTACACTGCCACCTGTCTCACATCTCTAAAACGTATTGCATTCTGTTGGCGCAAGCACTGCCAGCAATGACCTTCAACTATCCTGAACTTATATGAATATAGCACTGCGGTGTTGCAGATGCTCCCAGTCAAGACTTTTTGCAGACTAACTCCACTCAGTGTAGCTGCTTTCCCTGTGTTCGGCCTCAGCTCTGTCTTTCATCAGTGCTTCATTCCCTGGCAAAGCCAACTGGTCGGTGCAGGTGTGGATAATTACTGTTTGATTAAAAAGGTTTAGTTCAAGACGACAGACGCAGCCAACACTGTCTCTTGAAAGTGACTTTTGAGTTATCCGAATAAAAAAATCTTACCATGTGTATTTTGATTTGATTTTGATTTTATTTGACAAACCAAAAATATTGTGTTTGACAGGTCATACACTAAGACAAATTCATTGGAGATGTCAAGAATAACAAAATAAAGTTAAAGGATATCTGATTTCCATTGTGGTTCTCTTTCCAGAAAGAAAACATTGCATGGATGATTTAGATATACAGTAAAATCAGGTTACATTAAAAACAATACATCCCTATATATAAATCCACTAAGTAAAAGAAACAGATTATATATGTATCTACCCATCAAAGCTGTGTTTGATGTGTTCTGTAGTTAGTTTTTGTCGTTAGTGATCAGTATGCAGGGTATTTGAATGCTTCTCTTTTCTTTAACATTAAGAACAGTCACACCACTGCAATTTCCCAGCATGGGATAAATAAAGTATACCTACCTACCTACCTACCTACCTACCTACCAGCATCGTGGCTCAAAGGAGGTCAGTCTGTCATTTGGTCCAGACTGAAACTGAGACGTTCATGTTCTCCTGAGGATGAGGTTTAATAACGTTTGTGATCCCCAGACTTCTCCTCTAGCGCCTCAGTGACATTGTTGGCTTTTAGTGAAATGTCTCGACTGGATAGATGTGAATTTTTGTACAGACGTTCGTGTCTTCTAGAGGATGAATTGTAATGACCTTGGGAAAGCAGAAAACTTCCTACCTGCAAAAACTTCTGACATTCCCATCAGCCTGAGCTACAGGCTGTTAGGTTTAGCAAATGTTAGCATGCTAATACTCTGAACTAATGTCCAAATTCATTCCTGCATTCACTGCTCCTTATATAACAAACAGTCAGTGGTTCACTCAGTGACTTTGGCTTGTCACAAACATGTGTTGTTGTTAGAAGATGCAGAGTATTGCACTGTGGCATTGTTAGCAAAAGAGTAGTGGATAAATGCAAACACTCAGAATTCAGACACAAATGGTGGAGGGTAAATACAGTTCGTCATGTCGTAAATACAGAGTAATTAATAAACATGATACGTGCTAAACATCAGCATGTTAGCATCATGACATTAGCATTTAGCTCAAAAACCTGCAGACAGCTGCCATCTTGGATGTTACGAGTCTGTCCAGCTGCGTATACAGAAGCAGGAGATCCTGGACTTTCATCGTCTCTAAGGTGTTTATTCATGGGCGTGTCCCCCCAAATTTATCATTGTCACCGGCAGCCTTCCCTTCTGTGTTTGCTTTCTAAATAACTCAAAAGCTTTATTGGCTGAAGGGGTCACACCTGTTTGCCAAGGGATTAGCGAGATATTCTTCCCAGCCTGATGATATTGTTTGTCCTTGTCATACTCGCAGCCCCTTCCTTACTCTGCGACACAAGTTTTCCTTGATGGATATGGCTTTCTTAAGATGAGCGTCAATGACTCACACTGTTGGAAAGGTGCCTGCTTTCCTGCGGTTTGTGCAATATTGAATTAAGGGCACATTTTGCTTTATGTCTTGGAGAACTTTAGGTGTGCGTGTGTGTGTGTGTGGATTAAAATCAGGCTGTAGTAAGCTCGTCCTGGAGGGACTGCAGCTGATGTTTTATTCTGCTGAATCATATTATGACGGCTGAGTCAGCCCGCAAGTCTTCTTGGTCACCTTTGTCATTTGTCCAGTCAGCCTGTGTGTGAGTCTCGCCCTGCGCAGACAGACCTCGCCTCCCCTAACTCACCCCTTCAATTGTTTTAAGCATCTGGTGAAAACCAATGTGACTTCTCCCAATCAGGGTTCAAGTAAGCATTATTTGAATGGTAACAAAATGAATATGAAAAACAATAATGAGTAATAATATCTTTTATCTTTCTGTTCACATGACTGTTGGTCAGTGTGTACGTATGTGCGTGCTTGGTGTTCTTGTGTTGGGTTTATTTCTTTACAAAAACGTGATAAGAAAATCCTTCTGTTTTTGAAAACTTTATGTAAATATCGTTGGTGAAAATTAACATTTGTTGTACGCCAAGTTTTCATTTGTCACTTGAAATGATGAAGAAAACAATGATATTCATGAATAACAGTGGTGATGTTGATGATGCTGAAGCTGATTATACCTGCCCTTCTTGAATAAGGGCTTTTGATGTCCGCTGTATTTTTGTTGGAGGTGTTGTGAGGTCGGGGCAAGAGAAACAAAGGGAAGGAGTGATACCCAACACATCCCAGGTCCACTGTAGCAACACTGCCGCATACCTTTTACCCCCCTACACCTCCAGGAAACACACTGAGCGATGTGTGGCACAAATTGTAGCCTGTGTTAATTATGCCATAAAACATCTTTTGTATTTTTATTACAAACATGAACAGAGTGCTTCTTGGCTGTGTGAGAGGACCGTTCACCTCCCTGTGGAGCCAGTCTGCCCCGGTCGCTTGGCATCAAATCTCACCCTGTCTGCTTATGGGCTTGGGGATTTACTGTAATACCATTGTGTTAGACGGGATTGGCCCTGTACTGACACTGATGATGCCTTCCTCATTGAATTTGGAGTCATTATTGCTCTGCTGGAGGCCATACATGAGGACGGGCATGTATGGAGGAGGGAGTGGATTCCAAGTGGAAGGATGTGCATCATCTGTCTGACCCTGTAAAGATAATTAGCATGCTTGTGATTCAGCCTCTTTATTTGGGGTTAGACTCATGCTTAAGCACAACTGACTGCCGTGAATTCGCCACATAATATGCCTGTCTCCTGCCTAGTCAGAAATTTGGAAGAACTCTGAAACTCCAGCAAGAAAACCCCAGGATTAGCGCAAAGTACAAGCAGCCTATGGCAGACGGAGTCGGAATAAGGAAGGGAGAATAAACTTGACCTTTCCAAATGTCCAAAATGTGCCCTGTGCCTTCTCAGCAGACATATATTCAGCCCACTGCTGAATCCAAAAAATAAAAAATGCACAGGCCTGTAGTCCAGTTAGTTTCTCTGCAGGTGCCTGTGAACCCATGTCCCTGTTTTCAATATGCCACAGCCTGAGCATGTGTCTGGCTGCGTCTGTGTGCAAAGTACAGGAATGGAGCTTATCAGTGCCATATTAGTTTTAGGACTGTCTCCGCCACAGACATGATATGGTACAGCAGATACTCCCAGCAGCAGCTGCAGGAAGGACAGTGGATACAGTCCTGCCTGCATTTGTAATACCATCCTTTGGAGAGAGTCCCACTGGGAGCTGGAACACACACACACACATACACACACACACACACACACACAATCTGCCGTTTATCGATGCGCTGAAAATAAATTCTGACTTTTTTCCCTAAACCCAGATCCTTCAGAGTCTGTGTATTTTCCTTTCCTCGCTGCTTGTAAATAGACTTTGTGATTCGGTTAGAGCAGCCTCTAACTCCTGCCATAACGTGGACATTTTAATCAGGTAGGTAATAAGCAATACACTCAATTGATCTAACGCCATACACTGAAATCTTGCTCGCCGAGTCTGACGGCGACTCCTTTGCTTTAAGGGATGTCGAGGGTAGCACTCCTGTTTCTTCTCCTCCTTTCTCAACTTGCCATGGCCCACCTCTTCAACAAAGAGTGCTCTAACTTAAAACACACAATTGTGATATGTACAATCTAATTTAATGTATTTATTTATGTATTTTTGCCAACTTTGTATAGTGTATAAATATCTATAAATATATGAAAAATGACAGTACTGTATAGATTTTAGCTGCCTGGTAAGGTTAATAGTATATACTTGGTAGACTAAAAGAAAAAGCGTAGAGCTGTTCAAAAGCCAGTCATCGAGAAAATGCTTTCTGTAAAACCTGGTGCCACTGGCTCTTTTTATATAATCTAGGTTTCGTTTCTGGTTTATTTTTTTATTATTGCCAGTGGGATCCAAAGTGTGTGTTGTTCTTCTTTTCGTCCGTTCGTTTGTTAATGGGTTCGTTTGTTGTTTTATTTTTTCTTGACAAGACACAGCGAGGTTCTGGCAGCCAGGAGAGTGCAGTGGAACGCAGACTGGGACCCTGTGCAGTAGTGTGTGTGTGCGTGTGTGTGTGTTAGGTGTGTGTCCGTCCATGGTAGTGCTAGTGCTCTCTGTGCAGTGCCTCCCCCCTCCCTCCCCTATCTCTGATGTAGTTTGTCATGTGATGCAGTGTATGTTAAGATGCAGGATGACTGTGTCCGCTGAAGCTGGCAGATGCCCTCTCTCTCTCTGTCTCTCTCTCCCTGTCTCTCTCTCTCTCTGTCTCTCTCTCCCTCTCTCTCTCTCTCTCTGTCTGTCTCTCTGTCTCTCTCTCTCTGTCTCCTCATGTCCACTCTGCTTCTTCATTACAACGATTCATTTTAATCCTCCACCAAGTATAGATTTCCACTTCCTCTGCCCGATTGTTCATTTACTCTCCCATTCAGCTGGTAATGCATACACCACCAGAGTCTAATTTCCCAGTAATCCATGCTTCCTCATCTATCTGTGATTCTTTGTCCATTAGCAGCTCTCATCAGTCACCCTCCACATTGCTTTCGAGCACCTTGTTTTTCCCCTCAGAGCTCTGTGGACCAGAGAACGATTTAACACTAAAAAAAGAGCAGATCCACGCACCTCATCCCTGTTTTTTTTTTTTTTTTTTTTTTTTTTGCTTTTCACAGCATTGGACTTCTAGCCTCCTCTGTGTACAGTCTTTGAGAAGAAGGGCAGCTGCTAGCTTGGCACGCAGAAACACAAAGCAGCCATATTCAGATGTCAAGCACAGACCTGTGACTCAAATCTATGTTGTGGCGGCTCCTCGGCCGCCCCGTTTGTAGCAAGAGCAAGAGAATAGCCTTAACGATTGGACCAACTACACAAAAAAAAGTAGTGGGATATGTGCATTTGTAGTGGACTATTATTACCTTCCCTTTCCCACACCAGATTTATTACTCAGTATTCCGATGTGTTGCTTGGTTGCTCTGTACATATCTGTGTAGTACTTCTGTTGATGTCCCTGTATTAGGATAGTAACGGGTTCTTACTGGGTGGCCTCTGCAGACGTCCTCTCCCTCCTGTCTCGCCCCATTTCCTCAAAAACTTCAAACATTCCATCTGAATCTCAAGTAAGCAACATTTTAAAGATGATTAGATTTTGCGTAGGCTGAAGGTGAAAACAGGAGAAAGACTGAACCGCAGACATTACAGCTGGAGCCATGATAATAACCAAGACGTCTTGTCTGTGTTCACGTCCCTCTGAGAACCACAAGCTGACAGCAGACTCGGCATAGAGACCATCGCACATGCCCTCTCTGCTCCTCCAAACCCGCCCCCCACGCTGACCTCACCTGGCTCGGACAGGTCAGAGGGTCTACGACTGGTTTGAGGAGCCACTGACCTCCAGGGGGTGAGAGGGGTGAGGCAGGGGAGGAGGTGGGAGAGCCCTGGGAGGCGGCAGAGAGGCCTGTCCGTGTGGTCACGTCCTGGGTCAGGAGGGAAGGGAGCGAGGGCGTCTTGAGGCCAAACCCGGTAGCACTTTGGTTTTGCGTTCCATGTTTTTTTAGCCTCTCCTGTTTTTTGGCCGAGCGGACTGTGATCTTACTGGTTGATTTTCTCGTTCTCCTCCACCCATCAGTGTTACAGAGTGTGTTGGGTGGATGGAGCCATGGAGCTGAGCTCTGATTTTGTTCCATATTAAAGAATCATTTTTACTACACCTGTGTCCAGCAGTTTAGTGGTCTTTCTTTCTATGATTCTTTTTGCAGTAATTTCAAGAGTGATCGCCACTGACACTGGAGACACAAGACATGGCCAAAAGTATGTGGACAGCTGTACATTACAATTGCATGTGACACCTACAGCATGCTGCTGTAACTAAAATGATTTGTTGACCAACGGGAAATTAATCTACAACAATTTTCATTGTCAGTTAATGGTTTAAGTCTGTTTTAGCGATGTAAGTGGCTCCTAACATGACTCCTGACCGAAATATCTTGACGGATATTTGATGGATTTCCATGAAATTAGCAATAGATATTCAAGGTCACTAAAGGGTGAATTCACATAACCTTGGTTGTTCTATAACTAGTCATTTATCATCACCTGTCAAAAATGTAATTGGTCCAGTGCTTTGGTTTATGACCTAACTTGCAAAACTAATGACATTCCCATCAGTTTAGACTGTACTTTAGTGCTAATTAGCAAGTGTTAGCATTGCTAGCACACTTGCATGCTAAACTGAGAACTGAGAACGCTATCCCTGCTTCACATCAGCGTTGTCATTGTGAGAATGTTAGCATGCTGATGTTAGCATTTCACAAACAAACGACTGCCATGCCTCACAGAGCTGCTAGCACAGCTCCAGGCTGTTAGTCCTGAGAAAGCAAAAATGCCAAAAAGCTTCTCATGGGAATATTTGCTGGGTTTCTTTGTTCACTTTAGTAGTAAACTGAATATTTGTGGTGTTATAACTATTGATCGTAACAAATCATTTAAATAGGTCAGTTTGCTGTTTGGAAAATTGTGATGGGCATGCATGGTGTTATTAAATTTTCTTGGCCAAACAATAAAGCAATTAAGTGAGAGAATAATCAGCAGAATAGTCAGTTATTAATTTCCTCTTATGAAAAGGCTTAACACATGATTTTTGAACGTGGGACCTTGTTCCCACTCAGTCATAAAAGCATTAGTGAAGTAGCATGCTGATGTCGGCTGATAAGGCTCACGGTCCACGTTCCACTTCATCCTAAAGATGCTCGATATGCTAGCCTTTAAATTTCCCATTAATTCCTCATTGAAAGTGAGGCTCGTAGCGTAGCCACCCAAAAGGGGAATAACAGCCCAACATCAGCATTGGTGTCCATATACTGCGTGGTGTATCATGGACACACATACACATATAGTGCAATTAAGTAGCAATTTAAATAATTAGAAACCGTAATGGCACCGTTCCAATTTAACATGTTCCACCATTTGCTGATGGAGGTGGCAATTTGCAAAGGTTGTTTTTGTCTTTGAGAGCAATTAAAAATGTATATTGCAGTTCCACTCTGAGCAGCACATTAGTCAGCATGAAGGTAAACGCGTTGCACAGCTTACATCCCATTTTTAAAGGATGATGACAGACTGTCTCATTAATTAGCTCCTGCATTGTTCAGACAGTTTGCTTCATTTCTGACATCCTGCATTTCAGCTCAACAGCTGTGTGTGTTTCAGGTTCAATCCATCAGACGTGTACAGTAATTGTATAAATATTCAAAGGCAAGTCTTGCAACATTAACATGATAGTGAGCTAGATTGTATTTTTTTATTTAATCAGCTTCTCATCGAGTTACAGAATAGCCTGTCTTGCACATGTCAGGAAATGTATGCATGTTGACTTTAAATGTCTTTTTTATGCCTGAACCCCCCCACCCTGCTCATCACTGTCTGCCTCCTTAGCATGACACGCACCAAAGCTGACTGGAAATGGAAAAAAGATGACAATGCAATTTACTCCAAACCATCCGTGCCAGATTTGCCTATTAAGTACAGAACTCAAAAAGGAAAGCAGGAAGGAGATAAAACTCAGAACAGTGAGGCGATGAAGCAGAGAGAGCACCTCTGAGACCTGACACACAAAGAAGGGTCTTAGCGCCTGAGCTGCCTCTTTATGTCTCTCTAAATATTAATTCCATGCTATTCTATGGCAGACACAGAAACATATTATTGAACTGACAGAGAAACCCAGAGCAGCAGAGTATCAGGAAGCAGAGTTGGGCAGGAAACGCAGACGAGCACTGAGCCAGCCGAGCTCCTGCAGACAGGGGCCGAGGTTTCGTCCCTCCCTGAACTACAACAGACGGCTGCAGGCAAGCCAAGCGCATCATCTCGACGGGAGACCCTTGCTTGCATCACCTCCATCTATTTTTAGAACCACTGCACCCACCTTTTTTCATCTTTTAAGCTCCCTCTGTATTCTAAGTGCTGTCTCTAGTGCAAACTGTTGCAATATTATTGTGATTTTGATTAAGAATCAGTGAACCTGGCTACAGCACAGTCATTTTATGTATGTGAATTAATCACTTTACTGTATTGCAGAGGGCTGAGAGTCTGCAGGTTTTCATTTCAGAGTACAGCAGGTGCATCCACTGATCAGTTCCTCCTCTCTGACTCTCTGGCTGAAGTTGCTCTAACAAGTGAAATCATCTGGCGTAATCTTTGGCTGGAATGAAAATAGGCGTGCGGCCTATTCCTGCTGTATGGATCCCTGTGAATTTATAATTAGAAATGCCAATAATGTGCACATTGTGTTTAAGAGAAAAGAAGCAGGAAATGAGACTGTCAGTTTCAATGATGCAGGCGTTTCCAGTAGTTATTTTTCGGAGAAGATAATGAACAGTTCCAGGCTTGGCAAGACAGCATGTCAAGCAAGAAAGACTGTGGAACGGCAACACAAGCAACAGCTTGGTAAAGATAGGCTCTGCCGACCGCCAGCGTTGGACAGATGGAGGGAAGAAAGGGAGGAAGAAGTGATGTGACAGAGGTGAAGATACAGTGTGAGTCCAAGGAAATGAGATGAAAAGCAGAGGAATGGGAAGTGAGAATTAAATGTGTGGGAATGATGTGACTGTTGTTGGTGATCCACAGGGTGAGCAGGTTGTCATGGAAAAACCCCATTTAGACTTTCTATTGTTATTCAGAGTCCCACTTAATACTGAGACAGAGAGGAAAATGACAGTGTTTGAAGGCTTCATGCTATACGTTTGAAGTGCATGTCGGATCTATGCTGTAAAGCAGAGGCTGTGAAGGATCCACCAGATGGAGATCAAACTGTTTTAAATCGTTACTTTAGCAGAAAAATCCTCCTGTTGGCGGTTAATCACTAAGAACATGTATTCATGTCTGCTTCCAGCTCAGGCAGTTTTTCCTGATGTCCTAAATACACCAGGAGGTGAATATCCTGCAGATTAAACTGAGATGCGTGTGTAGATATATGTGTGCAGCTTTATCGATGGTGTACGGACATTTTCCCCAGCTAAAAGCGCTGGATGATAACTCTCTGTCTGGGATGGACATTTTTATCAAGATGTCATGCAAATTTCAAGCCATCCATCATGTTTTTTTTTTTTACATAACCTTATATCTTTTCTGGGCTAGACTGAAGTCAGAGTCACTGTAGCATCGCACTGCCATCCAGTGGACACACGGGGAAACTGGTCCAGTCCAGTGAGGATGTTTTGTTATGAGAGCCCTGCAGATCGAGCAACCCCAATTACAAAAAAAGTTTGGATGCTTTACTTGAACTACTCCTTTTTAACATTTATAGCCTGTATATTAACATTTAATAAATTATATATAACACACTGTAATGTAGCTGTAAGCAGATATATGATCCTTTTAAATGTTTAACAATGTTGATGTCAACAAATCTAACTCCTCATGTCAAGCAGCTATTATTAGGCCTTCAGGTAATAATAATAATGATAATAATGATCATCATCATCACAACAATAACATTAAAAATGATAATACATCACATTCTTGAGGACTAGGTGCAGGTGGTGAAATAATGGGTCTGGGGTACTATAGCTGTTACTGCAGCAGGTACCAAAGGACACATGTAATAATGGAGCCGAGCAACTTTAGTTTAAACTTTAAACTTAAGTTTAAATTAAAAAACACAAATAATGATTTACTAAAAAATACATCAACATTTGTCTTTTGGAATAAATAGACTTGATATAGATTAGGAACTAGCATGAGGCTGATCTTGAGTATATCAGTTGTCACAATAACCATCTGCCAGCTGTGATACAGTAGGACACAACCCCCACCGACCTGACTCAGCTGCAACACCTGAACCCCAACTGCTGCCCTTGAGAGCAGCTGGCTAGCATGCGAGCAGAGAAGCTTAAACATAAAGCTAAAAGTGCTGATGAACGGTTGAATCATGCAGCTTGTAGTTGTCCAAATAGATACACATTCCAAGATTGCTGTCTCATATGAAAAGTATTGCAGCAACAATATCCACTTTTATGTGGCTTTAAATGCAAAAAACTTGTGAGAGTCTTACAGCATTTCCTGCTGCTACATTAAATAACCCAGAAGATGCAATCTTATTTTGAAACGATCAAATAACTTGCATATGACAGGTGTTAGAGATATAAAGATTAGGCTTGAAATCTAATACTTCTTCTCTTCTCAGGCCTATTCTTTATTTGACTGTAAGCAGCCAACCTTTCAATCAGGACTCACTCTACAGATGTAATGTTGCTGCCCTTGTGCTCAATCTCCTAGCAACAGAGACCTGTTTACCTACAAAACCACCACAAGACAGAGAGGTGAACAACCTAGAGCTGCAGGTACGTCTGGGGAGTAAGTGAAGCTTTCCTCTGCTGTGGCAGACACTTCTTTTTCTCAGGTAAATTATAACCAGTGTAAATAAAGATAGCTGTAAGTGACCTGCTGTTACTCTGAACTTGTCTCCTCACTCAAACAGCATGTGAAAAAGGGAGCACTTATTGTGTTATTTGCTACAGACTCTATAATCACCTTTTAGAGAGCTTTGAGTTCTGTACTGTTCTGATACTGTCCAAAAACAAAGGGGTAACACCTTGTTTGCTGCTTTTATTTGTGGTTACAGCACTGCGCACGTGTCCAGAGGATTTTTGCAATCCATCACTGTCATCAGTGAAGGTTTCCATTACAGCAGTCACAGATGGCTGAGCAGGGAAGGACGACTGCTGGGGCAACAGGCAGCAGGGGACGACTGACCAGCAACGCAGCCAAACTCTACTATACTTCTTACAGGGCTTCTTCTGGTAAGGGAGTGCATGGCGATTAATTTACATGTTAAATGACGTAGTTAGGAAGTCTCAGCATTAGCAGTGACAACTTTGATCACGCTGATTAGGATTCAGATTCTAATGGCCGGTGTTTGTACAACTGTTTAAGACCCAGGCAGGATGAACTTCTCTTCTTACCTCGGACATCCCAGTCGGACTGGCTTCACAGCAAACCAGAGACCAGCCATATATTACAGGCCCAGCCAGGACCACACTGACAACCCTCAGTTTGGGTGAGTGTCAGGGCAGGTGAGGCTCTACAGGCTTTGACTACAGAAAGCTGAAAACTAAAACTTGGACGCTTCCCAGTTGATTTCCAATCTGCTTTAAACGCCCCACACAGGTGTTTTCAATTACCCTGCCTGATAAGGTGGAAGCTGGATGGAGCTGTGCTGGGAAATGCCTGAATTACCAAACTCCATGTACAATTAAGCAAAAATAAAAGTGTAACATGTCCCAGAATAGCCAGGAAGCTGTCAATCAACCACAGTGTGTTCCCACCCACACAGTCTTGAGAGTGAAGCGTCAGTTCAGCCAAATCATAACTAAACATGTCTTCGTAGTATCTGAAGCTGAAGTTTTGTTTTTTCTTGGCCAGTTTTTACACCCACGCAGCTGTTTTCAGTTAATCTGCATGTTAAAACCAATGCAGTGAATCAAGCAAGGTCAAAATATCTTGAAACGTCACAGCAGGAACACCACAGGTGTAAATGATAAAATGAATGATGGTTTTAACCCAGTTTAGCTGCTGCAGTTTCAGGGTCCGGGTCTGCTGGTGGGCTGTCAGACCGTCACGGTTTACTGGGACACTTTAATAGAACAGAGCCGTCATTAATGTTATTTCTAACTCTAATCTTACATTTGCTGTAGAAATGAACAGGCTAACAGAGTCTTGAGAAGAGGTGCAATCAGGCACAATTATTAAACTCACCTGTGTCAGTGTTTCACAGGTGTGCATTGCTTGTAGGTGAATAAAGTGAATAAAGGTTCACTTGTGGTGCTCATTTTTTTGAAAAACAATTTAAGAAATCGATCAGATTTTGCTGTGAATGCTCAGGAATTACTCATTACCAAAGAAATAGTCCCTATAGCTACAGTTAATTTCTGCTTTTCCAATGTAAAGTGCACCACAAACAAACCTTGATTCAGCACTGTTTTATTGAACTGGAGGGAAATATATATATATATATATAAAAGCCAAAATGTTCAAGGAGATCATGTTGGCTGACTGGACGTCTTCTTATAAAGAAGGCAAGAATAAATGTATCGGCTGGATAACACTGAAGACAAGACAGCAAGTATATTTTTGTAATTCGGGTGAACTTTGGGTGACACTTTAAGTCTCTCAGCGATAAGAATTCATAAGATAACGCAGCTTCTTCTGTGTTTGCGTTCTGCAAACCAACTTCCTGAACCGATTCATTTCACTATGAATAGTCCGACTGAGATAAATGTGTTGTTCTTGTCTACAGGCTGCTGTTATCTGATAATTTCATGTCTCAAACTAAACGACACTACCAGCCTCACATCCGGCCTGACTGTTCTTTGCCAAACGTCATTAACAAACCCAGACAGAGCGGCTTCCATCAGCTGAGGAGTCATCTGAAAACAGTGACTGCAGAGGAGAAGGTAGGAGGAGAAACATAACAAGACTTTGGGGATGTTGAGAAGCAACACATGTGGTAAATTTCTCATCATCTGTCCTCATGAATGTGTCTCTTCAGACTGAATACCAAAGGTTGTTTGTGCCACATCGTCTGACGCCAACAGGTAAAATGAAGCCTGCACCTGCTGAAGACCCACGATTGTGTGAATTTAAACTTTAAAGACTAAAGAAGAGATGCAGGAAAGATAAAAACAAAATAGAATGCAGTACGGTTTTGGCGTCTGTCTTCTCATAACTTGTTGGTGTTTGTAAATGCTGCATTTGCACCGTTGCACCTCCTCCAGTTTCCCAGAACCACGTGACTGTGGGTCCAAAACAGGAGAGCGGTTTCACCGAGGGAACAGTCCTTCAACTGAACACATTTCAGGAGAGGAAAAGCTGCACGGTGAGTCTTCTAAATAGCCATTAAATCAGTCTGTATTTACATTTGTAATCAGTAGCTACACCAGTTATCTCTTATGTGTGGGCTGCCTTTCCCAGAGCAACATCTACTTTCACTCACTCGTCTTCTCTATGTTCAGGTTGAACCTCGCCAGACTCACAGCTCCGTGATGAAAAGTGACTTCCTGCCGCCGTCATTTCTGCAGGTTGACCCGCAGCACCTCTCTGATCTCTCCTCTGAAAGGATGTGATGTTATTTTCAGTCTGTGCGGTTTAACGCTGCGTTTCTGTGCTTGTGCTTGAGGGCACCGAGGCGAGACCGATCCTGTGCAGTTTTTCCTCGCGAGAAACAGGATTCACTCGAGGTGCCGTCGCTCCATTGGCCTGCCCGGTGAGTGCTGGCCCCCTCCCAGCCAGCTGTAGTAGATTTGAATGATTATCACTAACTTCCTTCTGCTCTTCTAGACCTCCCTTCTGTCATCACCCCCAAATAAAAGTAATGCACCAACTGAGAGGACCATTGGAAAAAAGGTTCTATATCTCATCTTATTGTTTTATGCGTGTCATCTGCTGATACTACTGAGTATTGTTTTTAGTCTGTTGTTGTGTTTTCCAGGAGCCAACAGGGTTTCTTCTCAATGCACCAAATAACCAGGCTTTCCCGAACACACCTTTCGACTGTTCGCACTTCATCACACATTATAAGAGCACGTAAGTGTGTTCAATATTTTCAGATAATATTTGGATTAACCAGCTGCACGGAAACATTACAGGATATCATCCAACCACCTGTTTAGCTGACAAATATCCAGTTAAAACATTATTTTGCAGGTGATGATGAAAAGCTGAAATCTGGCCACACCCGTGCAGGAATGATCGGCGCAAAAAGGGACAGCGGCTACAGTCGTCGAGACGTGGACAGGTGGGCAAATGGGCCCCACTCACAGTCCCATCATGCATACTTTCTCATGACTCACGTGACCTTTTTTCATTTCACAGGTTTATCTTCAGGGGCTAGACCTTCGCACACCTGTTATGGTGCGTGCAAACATTGGGGTTTTCTTGTCAACTCATGACTCCCTTTGCTTTCCAAGAGTCACTTATGCAGAAATAAAAACTGTGGATACGAGTAACAACTGTTGCTGTATTGCATTTCCTTCTAATCAAGCCCTGAAAACCTTAGTCATTACCCCGTCTGTGTTGTTTTACAATAGTGCTGTCAAAAATAACAGCTAATTTTCATCTCTTTGTGAAGTCCTTTATGTGCGAGTTGAAAAGCTGCCAGTCAGCCAGTTATGTAAAGTGGGTGGTTTGAAAGCCAAAGAGGGAGAGGAGGAAATGATGCATTGTCTTTGACCGCCTCACTGTCACTGACCTACAGAGAATGAGAGGAGTGTAAACTAATGAGCAAAATAATTACAGTCAGACTGAGAACGGCACCGATCCCAATCGACGTCTGCAGTGTGTCAAACTGTTTTGCCACACACAGCTGTGGAACGAGCAGCGGAGCGCGGGCCGAGGAGGTGGATTGAGTTTCCAAAAGCATGTGTCAGCGCCTGCTGCTCCGTTCCTCTCACCTACTGTGGGCAACTCTCTCTTTATCAAGTCAAATAAACACAAGATCGCTGCATCAAAGAGAGGCATTAAACCACACCAGGTGCAAAAAATTGTCGGCGTCAGAAATGTATGGATAGTCGATCATGTTAAATTAGCTTGGACAGTCGGTTAGTCCAGCACTTTGGTCCAGACCGAAACATCTCAGCAGCTGCTGGATGGATTCATGGTCCCCTGAAGATGAATCCCTCTAACTCTAAAGCTTTCATCATCGGGTCAACATATCACTGTCCAATCATTTATTTCACACCTGCACACTCGCTCACGACGTCAGCCTCACCTGTAAACTATGTTTAGTGCTATTAGCAGATGTTAACACGCTAACAAGCCTAACTAACATGGTTAACGTACATCTGCTAAACATGAGCATGCTAGCATTGTCACCATGAGATTGTTACCATGCTAGCATTAGCATTTAATTCAAGGCACCATCTCTCAAAGCTGCTAGCAAAAAGCCAAATATGCTCTGGTTCTCCAGCGTGAGGATTTTCTGTTTTTCTTTGTCTTATTTGATAATTACAGTATTTATCTTTGGTCAGCCAAAACATTTGAAGAGGTCACATTGTGATTTCTCACATTTCATAGATAAAATGATTTATCTATTAATCAAGAAAATAGCTGACGGATTTATTTAAAATGAAAATAATCATTAGCTGCAGGTCAACAAAAACTTGTTGAAAACTGTCTCATAGTTTTTAAGCAAAAATTGACTCGTTCCAGTTTCTCAAATGTGAAGATTTGCTGCTTTTTGTTTTCTATGATTGAAAAGTGAGTATCTTTGGACTGTTAGTCAAACAAAACAAGGAACCTGAAGGCATCGCTTTGCACGCTAGTAAATTGTAACAAGCTGTTTTCACTATTTTCTGATTTAAACCTGTAAACTGAGCAATTCATGAACTAAGAAAATAGTCAGAAGATTAACAGATAAACAAATAATACACAAATACTCTTATGAATATGTAAGAAAACCCCATAGTTTTACTGTATATGCAAAATGGGATTTGTGCATTTAATATTTCTAAATTTAAGAAAAGCATTCATTAGCTCTGTTCTGTTTCCCTGCACACAGACACAAGAGTCGAGACGCGCTGCCACACAAGTACGAGCATAAATATTTCAGCGCTGGAAATAAATATTTCACTCTTTCAATGAGATGTGAGAAAAAGATACGTGGAGGGAGAGAGGATTGCATTACATACGAGCCCCGCATGAATAATGAGTGCAGAGATGAGAGGAGAACAAGGGCCGCTCCTGCTTGTCTTAGAGACGGAGGTAGAAAAGGTGTAGTCACCGACAAAAAGGAGTATACAAAGATCATGACGGACATGACGGAGTCTCTGACCTGCAGTTTTTTTTTCTTTTTTTAATAAAAAATCTCCTGCTTGATTTTTTTGAGTCCGTCTCAGGTCTGGGGCCTCCCTATGGACTTACCTTTTATGGTGAGGCGCCCCAGCTATTCATCCCTTTAATAATCCTGCTTGTCTCCCTTTCTTTTCTTGGCACTGACATTCACAGGACTGCTTACACAACACTGACAACCGTTGGGGGGTTGTGTTTAGCGTGTCATAAATATTTTGTAAATCTAAATCCAATACACACATTTACATGCGCACGCGGCCCAGGTTTATAAAAATAGCAGTGAGGCGAACAGAGGTGCACTGGCAGGCACATTAAACAGACACTGGCCGCGATGTGTGGAAATACTACAGTGCGTCAGTCACATAAACAGTAGCTGCTTTCACTGGTCCCCAATTAAGACATACTTTCCCATAAATGATGGACAATGACTTCGTCAGCTGAGTTCATCTTTAATAATGGAAGACTTGGTCTCCTGTGTACACTCAGAAAACTACAAGAATGTAAAACAGCCATGCACGCTGCAAAAACACTCACTCACACACACACACACACACACACACACACACACACACACACACACAACCACACACACACACACCTGAGTCCTGCTCTGATTGGGTCATTTGCAGCTGATTGAGATGTCACACGTGCTGCCAGTTAAGTTTCGTAATGCCTCACTGCTCATTTATTTTCACAGTTAACGATAGATTAGGAATTAGCAGCACAGCTAAGAGAGTGCCACACCCGCCCTGTGTGGCTCATCCACCTCCACCTGCCTGCAGATCATCTGAGGCTGGATGTCTCCTCGTGGCCCTCCATCTCATCTCCCCGAGTCCTCCACCTCCTCATACTCATAGTCCATCTGAGCCCTCTCGTACTCCAGCTCCTCTCCCTCATACTCAAATCCCTCTCCCTCGCATATCAGTTCCTCTGTCTCATATTCAACCCCCTCCTCGTCATATTCAAGCTCAGCTCCGTCATACTCGATGACTGCCGGCTCTGTGTCCCCCTCCCCCTCTTTCGCCTCTTCCTCTTTGACGTCCGCGTCCCCTAAAGTCACCGTAGTTTCGCTGGCTGCTTGCTTGGAGTTGGAGCTGCTGTTCTTCAGGATGCCGTGAATCACCGGCTCCTCTCCTGCCAGAGCCAGCTCTTCGGCCTCCTTCTCCGCCGCCTTTCGACGTCTCTCTTTCCTGGCCTCGCGCTCATCCAAGAACTCGGCGGCGCCTTCCCCAACCACGAGCACCTCCTCGCACACCCTCGGAGGGGCGTCCACTGGGTTGTGGTCGTAGGAGAACAGGCGCAGGGCCGGGAGACGCTTCAGGCTGGGAAACTCTGATATCTTGTTGCGGTCCAGGTCTAGTATCTCTAAGTTCTCCATGCGCAGCAGGACTTTGGGGAAGGTTTCAAAGCGGTTCCCGTAGAGCCATAATCCCCTCAAAGCCTCCATACGCCAGAGGTCAGAGGGTAGCGTCTTCAGCCGGTTGTCTCCAATCTGAAGGGACTTGAGGTGGGGCAGGTCGTAGAGCTCCCGTGGAAACCTCTGGAAGTAGTTGCTCTCCATCCACAGGCAGCGCAGACTCTGCAGGTTCCTCAGCTCAGGCGGGAGGGTCATCAGCCGGTTGCTCCCCAGATAGAGGCGGGTTAGGTTGGTGAGCTGGCAGACGGCCGCAGGGACGTCTTCCATCTTGTTGAAGTCCAGGGCGAGTATCCGCAGTCCCTGCAGCTGGGTGATGCTGTCCGGCAGAGTGCGCAGGCTGTTTCCACAAACATACAGCTTCTCCAGATGCAGCAGTCCACAAACACGTGAAGGCAGACGCTTAAATTTACGGTAGCTCAAATCTAGCACGGGATCCCCACTCTCCAACATCTCCTCCACCCCCAGTGGAAGCTCTTCCTCCATCTCCACCTCCTCTTCTTTCTTCTTCTCTGTGATTTCTGCCTCCTCGCCATCCATTCCCCCCTCCTCTCCTTCTTCGCCTCCCGCTTCCTTCCTGGAGGAGTTGCCCATGCTGTGGCCTGCAGCCCCTGACTCCAATGTGAGTCAGGACAGAGTCATTTGATGAGGTAGCGTCTGTGACAAGTTAACCCTCAGTCTGGAAGCTGCTGCTCTTTTGTGGATCAACCCACCGGCTGCAAACAGCATCATGGTCCGGGCCAATTAACACTCTTGCAGCCATGGCACGGCAATTTGTCAGGTGGCTGCTCGTGCCTTCATCAGAAAACACGAGCAGAAAATATCTAACAAACTGTGGAGTAATAGTAATGGTAGTAGTAGTAATAATAATAGTAATAGTAGTAGTAATAGTAATAATAATAATAGTAATAGTGCTGGCGGGAGTTGAACTGAGCAAAGTACAGCTTAATTTTGAGCTGAAATTGAATTCTTGCAGTCCTTACCCTTTCCTCTCCTCTTTAACTTCCTGGAGGCTTTTAACAGAGAGATAACACGTCAGCTTCGAGGTCACCTGAGCACGTGATCCGGCCTCTCTATCAGAGCAGGAAAGAAATCGCGCCACTTTAGTCCACTAAATAGTCAGTTTTCCAGACCCTGTCCCTGCCGGGTGGCGCTGGATGAGCCCACAGTGTGCGCGCAGCTCAGTGACCTGGCCGCCGGCACAGAAAAAAAACAGTTAATGGAAGTCTGTCCACTAGTTCATGCAGCTGCTGCACATTAGAGGCCGAGGTCTCCCGGAGTTATAATCCGCGCTGGAGGAGGAAACTGCACATTTTGACGGTGAACCTGCGGACTGCAGACTGCGCACTGACGGAGTGACTCCGCTCCTGATGTTGGCCGCTTCTCTCCATCAGGGAGAAGGTTTACATTGTGTTGCTGCCTCCCTCCCTCCTCCCTCTGTAACCGGAGCAGAGGGCATTCACATCACATGGTCAGTATGTGTGTGTGTGTGTGTGTGTGTGTCTAGTTAAAGTAAAGTAGTCTAGTTAAAAAAAAAAAAAAAACTTTCTCTCCTGTCGCTCATGTTTTTTAACACGTTTAAAAACTGTTTCATAAGGAAACTGCAGAACTTTCAGGGTTAAACACAAAGGTTAAATGTTAAATACTAAACATTTCCCTCTTTTTGTTAAATTCAATTTGTTTGTTTATTCTGTTTACATACATACATACACACAACCCTTTTTCCATACTACAATATTTGTATTGCATGTCTCTATTATTATTATTGTTGTTGTTGTTGTTTATTATATTGTCTCATAAATGCATGTGCTGCAAATGTGTATGACTCATATATACACTGATTTCTCCTCATTGCTTTTTTCGATGCGCACAATTTGTTATACATGTGATTGTGTGAACCTTTTCTGTCATCTATTCCTATTGTCACGTTGTCTGTGTATTCTATCTGATCTCTGTCAAATCACCATGTACTGTACACTGCATGCACCAATATATGAAAAAGAAAGTTTTAAAGCCACTTGTCAAAAAAGTGCACACTGGTGGAAACTAAGTACATCTACTTAATTTTATCATTTGTGAGGTGCTTTTACTTGATTTGACTATTTTTATCTTAACTTTGGACATCCATCTCCATTATTTTGCAGATTAAGTTTTAATCTAAAAAACAAAATATTCGTTTCTAAAATATGAGTCACAGTTAGATTAAACTGTATATAGAAGGCAGAGTTATGAGCTACTCTTGCGAAAATTCATTTTTGTACAGACACATAAACCCCAAGTTATGTGTAAGTTGGATACCTTGCCCTTTATCCCTGCCATGCATCATTTTTTTATCATTACTGTACTGTATATGTATATGTATATGTTTATGCATATGTTTGTCCTTTGTAACTACAGTCTAAAGTCAATTAAAAATATATAACACGGACAGGAGTCATTATTCTGCATAATGAGTGCTTTTATTTTGACACTTAAAGTGCATGTTCGTGATGTTTACATACCTTTAACTTGTAACAGAGTATAACCACATCTTTTTTATTGTTGCATTGCTACTTTTTACCTAAGTAAAGGATCTGAACACTTCTTCCACTACTGCAAATACATGCTCATACGTAATACAATGCAAAAGGCCAGCAATCATCAGTGTCTTCTGGACACTCCAAAGATGGTAGCCCCAGTGCTGGTTTGTATCAAACAGACACAAGCTTCAGCAGGTTTTTATAGACCAATTAAAAAGCTGCACTGACAGACTTCATGTGACTTTCTGCTCTGACACAGAACAGACACAAAAATAACAAAAATAACCAGTAAAACTTAACACCCAACCCTCACTGTGCTCAACCTGAATTATTGATGCATTAGGATAAGCAGTATTTTGATGCCTTTTTATAGTTTTATTGTGGCATTTTATGAATTGTTGAATTTTTGATCTGCAAAGAGTCTTAAAATAAATTTAGTGGAATTAAAGTCTCACCAAATGGCAACAACCAACTTATAGATAGATAGATAGATAGATAGATAGATAGATAGATAGATAGATAGATAGATAGATAACAAAACCCACTCAGATGCAGGCCAGATTGAAATGAATGTGACATGACTAAAACATATTCATACACTGTGGCTCGAAATAGCTCCAAAATTTGGATGAGCCCAGAGCGAGTTTTAAATAAAAGGGCAGGGGCAGTTGCAGCCCAGGCTAACTATCCAGGAGGAATATTTACATCCTCTCCTGCTAACAACAGTGGAAAAGTACTCCATTACTAGTGAGTAGAGAACAACGGGTCAAATGTAATCAAGTACTGTACAAAAATAAACGTTTGAGGTGTTTTAATTTAGAATTTTAATTTTGTGCTTTAGTGTTCGATACTTCACAGAAATATTATACCTTTAATATTATACCCAAAACATATAATCAATTTATAAAAAAATGATGTAGGTTATTATTACAGACGTTGACCACCTCTACAACATTACAATGCCACTAAATTAAAGCATCAGTAATAAGAATGATATAAGAGTGCGGCAATAAAAATATATTAATACAACAGTAATATAACATGATAGGGGCCATTCCGCATTGTTCATTCAAGTTTTACTTCAATGCAGGAAGTTTTACTTGTAACGCAGTACTTTTACATTGTGATTATTGCTATTTTGAGCAAATGATCTGAATTCTTCTGACACTGTGTAGTACTGGCAGCAACATGTATTTACATATCTAAGGTCGAAGTACTCATTGTAGATGAGTGTCTCTTCTAAAATTATGAATGCATTAATGTGTTATCAGTATTATTGTTTGAGGAGCAGGTGCTGCTTAGGCTGACACCACTTGTGGGTTGTTTAATCTGCTGCAGTGCATCATATTTGATGAGACCCTCAAATGTTTTGAATGTAAAATCTTACTAGAAAGTCTCAGCCTTTAGATAAATCTAGTGGAGTAGAAAGTACTTGACATGCAGAAGAGTGGAAGGTTTCGAAATACTACCAAACCTCAAAATTATCCTAATTATTCTTAGTTACTCTCCGCCGCTGACTTTATTGGATACTTTACAATAGCAGACAGGTTTTCTGATTGACAGTCTGTTTTGCTGGATGTGATACTGAAGAAAAGCCTGGAAAAGCTGCTGGGGTCAGATGTGCAGTGCTTCTGTCAGCCTGATGAGCTGTGGCAGAAGAAGCAGACAAACAGGGAGACAGGCCGTACGCTGCTTGAGGATAATCCTGTCTGATATGCTGAGGACCAAAAGAGCTGATTTGCAAATTTCTGCATCGCATTGAAACGACCCTGAAATGACACAGTGGACTGTAAGCAGCAGACAGACAGACAGAGACCTCGGGCAGTGGATGGATGTGACTGCTGAGGTGAATGTGATGAATGCAGATGAAGCACTGCATGACCCGACTGGTGTGGGAAACATGTGGAAACACAGCTAACAATTCAAGAAAAACTGAAACACATGTACACATTACTGGCCATTTTTTATCATATACCAAGAGCAACGTAATAATGATGAAATCCCCCGTTTGGATTATATGACACTGTTGCAACAGAAGACTGTGGTGACATATCCTCTGGGTTGAATGAGGTCAAGGAAGGTGTCTGATTAAAGGAACACATCTGCACCATCTGCTGGTGATGGAGGGAACTGCAATAGTCCTATTTCATAATATGTTGGTTGATAGATGAGATGATACTCTGATACTTTAAATGCTTGCATGCATGTAGCTTGAAATACTGTAATGCTGCAATTTTGGCCAGGGCTCCCGTGAAAAGCAGGTTTTGTGTTCTCAGTGCGACTTACAACCCTAACCCTTATAATAATAAATAATAATAATGATGACACTAATAATGCACTTTAAAGATATATATAATTATTGAAAGAATCTAGATAAATCCTATTTTTCTACAGTAGGTGGCAGTAATGCACTTCATTTGGCTCCAATCCACCAATAAAATACAAAAGAAAAAAAAATGACCACCCAAGCCAGTAGCTAATCTAGTTAGCCTAGGCATGCTAGTTACCAGCCTCACCATGATGGTTACCAGCCTCACCGGTTCTCATCTCCCACCATGGCCTCGACGAGGACGCAGCCTTATTCTTGTATGAGTGTATACATTGTTTTGTTTTTTTTGGGGGAAAATCTGTCTCATTATGCCTTTAAGGTTGAATTTTACTGTGACAAAATGATATTCCACAATTAAAATCAACATATTTTTGGTAATGTGATTAACCTTAGCCACTTTCACTCAGTGCTTTTTTGAAATGTAGCTTATTTTTTTTAGGAAGACAGAAGAATGTTGTTTCCGCCTCAGTGATATGTTGCTAATGTTGCAATGTTCAACATATAAGACAACTCCTCCCTCGAACTATGCAGCTTAGAGGCTGCTGGCCTGTATGGGTGTTGTTTGATTGGCATCGCACTGCCAACATCAGCATCATGGACATCTAGAGACGTGTGTCCTGGGGGGAGAAGACTGCCACTGTGCTGATAGATGCACCAGTTGATCATCAAGCGACTTTGGAGCCTCAGAGTTCTTCAGGTTGGCCCAACAGTTTCCACCTGCATCCTCTTCAGATATCTGCCCCACAGCTGCACAGGTGACAGACGGGCCATGTGAATGACCCGGGCATTTCTTTAACAGGTTAGCATGTCACAATCTGGTTTTTCTCCTGCCCTCAGGAGTGCTGATCACGTCGTTTTTGCCCCCTTTTTTGGAAACAGTGTTGGGACCACAAAATGATGCAGTCAAGCCAGACGCTCGCCGTTTCACCTGGTACAGCCCACGGCTAATGCACCACGGCCTCTTCCCTGAACGCTTTAGGTCTTTAATATAGTTTTCAGAGTCTGCTCAAGAGCTCCTTGGGACTGGGGACGATATGCAAATGAAACTGCTTGTGAAAACCTCTCACATGACATCCTGAGATACTCCAGACACAAAATTGCTTCCCTGCTCATACTGCACTTGCTTTGGCAACCCAAACCAAGAAAATAAACCTGCTAGCGCCTCTATGTTGGCTCTAGCCTTAATGTTTAGAGGAATAGCCTCAGGAATATCAGCGGTAACATCCATTATGGTCAACAAAAACTTCCAACACAATCAATAATGATCACTTTGTGTGTGTGTGTGTGTGTGTGTGTTTGAATGTTCAATTGTTGATCTGTGACCTATGTTAATGTGGTCCAATTGTTCATTAAATTTGTTTTTTAATGTTGTAGCAAACCCACTTTGTGTTTTGCGCTTGCTGTTTCTCGTTTTGTCCACCAGAGGGCAGCTTGCACTGTTTATGAGTTCATTGGAGAGAAACAAATAGTATTTTGACATGATTCTTTATAAATATATTTCATGATTAGAGTTGTGCTAAAAAATGTAATTTCATCTATATGTATGTGTATATTTTGTTCATTTAAGAGCTAAAAGGGTTCATCTTAAGAGTGCAAGATTTTATTTTGAAAGCACTATATTGTACTTCCGGTTTAATAGTGTCGCCGGGAAAATTCAGCCATGAAAACGGTATGAACGATTTGACGGTAAAATTCTAAAGTTGATTGTAAGGTAAGCAAGGGTAAACACACGTGAAGCAGCAAAACAAAAACGTGACGGAAACAACGTATATTTTAGCAACCCCCCGAAGAGGCACAAGGTTGGTGTGTGATTGCAATTATATTTTTTAACAATGTGTATGTGTAGGAAATTTACGCTAGCTTGTTGCTCATATGTTTAGCGATCTTACGATATGTTGCTGAGTATTCAGTTACGCTTGCACTGTGATTGTTTACCAGTTGTTATATAGGAAATGGTATTAGAGATGTGATTTGTTGTTTTCTTTGTTTTCTTACAAGTTCTCACGTTGGTTTATTGTGAAATTTGAAGAAAGGAATAAACACTAAAAACCATCAGTCGAGTCTCTTACCATCTTTCGGAGGGTATGCTACAGTGAGAACTTCACCCAGCGAGGGACCAGTGACAACTTGTATGCAACATCAGCTGTTTGTGAGCTATACAATCGTCAAGACACGGAGCAGCGCTGCAGCATCGTCATGGGACGGTAAGGAAGACAACTACAGTCAAAATGGATGCCTTAAAGGAACGGATAAATAAACTAAAGGCAGAAATTGAGGAAAATAGAGGATTATTAAATCAAGGAGATGAAGAAGGCTTGTTGTCAAGGCAGGAATTAAAGGCGCTAACTGAGACTAAAAGAAAACAGTTAGTTGAGCTGGAACATGAAATGGAGGACACAGAGGAATTAAAGACATTACGTCATTCATCACGCAAAAGTGTACCCACAGAGAAATTTCTTGCCTACCAAAACGAAGAACAGAGTAAAAAGAGAAAAAGGCTGCTTAGTCTTTATGAACAATGGAAACTTCAAATCAGATCAACCAAAGAAAGTTTAAAGAAAACCACGTCAGATATGGAACTGGCTAAAATGGCAGACAACATTGAAAATGGAAAGGATAACATAATGAAAGTTTACCACGAAATAAGACAAGACACAACACCATCTACGGATCTAAGACGCAAAATAGATGCTTGTGATGCCGTCACCAGAGACATTATGAAAATAATAAATGAACGCTTATCTGGAATAGATGATGACTTTGATGCAGAGCGTGAAAGGCAGAAACTCCGTGAGCTACAGGCCCATGACTATGCCCACTCCATATATGGCACTGCTTCTCAGTCAACTAGCAGTCATTCTTCTGAATCAGTCATGGCCGCAAAAAGAGCTGAAGCAGCCGCAGAGCTTGCTGCAAAGGAGACTCAATGTAAACTAATGGAGGAAGAAAGAAAGCAGAAAGAAAAAATAAGGATGATGGAGTTTGAGTTAGAACGTTTACAAGCAGAAAGAGACATACAGGTGGCACGTGTCAGACTAGAGAGCTACGACAGAGAAATCAATCAGGAAGTCGACAGTCAGCCCTTGCAGCGACTAGACAGTCAACACATCAGACAAGACCCTGTTATTCCCTCTGTGCATGACCAAAGCCCTTTCATTGCCCCACCAAATCCCTCCAATGACATCTCCTCTCTAGCCCAAGCGATACAAGACAGCATAACCATTAACAGACTCCCCATGCCAATGCCCACTGTGTTTAGTGGCGACCCTATCCACTACATTGAATGGAGAGCTTCATTCATGTCATTGATAGACAGGAAAGGTATTTCGCCAGCCGACAAACTTTATTATTTAAAGAAATATGTCAGCGGCCCTGCACACAAATGTATTGAAGGCACCTTTTACCGAGACGATGATGAAGCATACAAAGATGCATGGAATAAGCTCAACCAGCGCTTCGGGCAGCCATTCGTCATCCAAAGGGCCTTCCGGGACAAGCTGTCAAAATGGCCAAAGGTGCAAAACAAAGACGCTGAAGGATTAAGGGCTTTCTCTGATTTCCTAAATGCCTGTCTCCAAGCCATGCCTCACGTAAAAGGTTTGGAAATCTTGAATGATTGTGAAGAGAACCAAAAGCTGACACAGAAAGTCCCAGATTGGCTAGCAGCACGCTGGAATCGCCAGGTCTCAATAGCCCTCATGGAAGGTGAAGACTTTCCCACTTTCGAAGTTTTTGCCACATTTGTGTCAGTTGAAGCGGAGATAGCATGTAACCCAATCACGTCCCTGCATGCTCTGCACTCATCTAACTCATCCCATGTCAAAAGAAGCACAAGTGAAACTAAGGGAAACAGAGTAAGTGTTTTCAGCACTCAAACAAACGCAAATACTGAAAATTCGAGGTCAAATGCTGGAAAAGAAAGGCCTCCCTGCATGTGGTGCAAAGACGACAAGCATCAACTACCCAAGTGTACGAGTTTCAAGGAAAATTCCCTCAATGAACGACGAGAGTTCATAAAAGACAATAAGCTGTGTTATGGATGTGTCAAACCTGGTCACAGTGCCAAAGAATGTCGTCACCGTCACACTTGTGAGCTGTGTAAAGGAAGGCATCCTACCTGTCTACATGATGAAAACTACAAAAGATATGAAGAAAAGGACAGACCTGTAGCCATGGACAGAAAGAAATCTACAGCTAATTTGATTGCAGCTTCAAACTGTGCAAATGAAATCGTGACTGCTAGCCCACTCTGTGTCACTAAAGAAGATCAGTCATGCAACACATCCATGATCGTACCTGTGTGGGTCTCCTCTGCTATGCAGCCATCCAAGGAGCAGCTAGTCTATGCACTGCTAGACACCCAAAGTGACAGCACCTTCATTGAGAGAGAAGTAAGTGATGAATTGCAACCAGTCACTTTTCCTGTACAACTGAGGCTTACTACGATGTTGGGAAAGAGCACGATTATGAAAAGTGAGAGAGTAGAGGGACTCCGCGTCAGAGGCTATAGTTCAAGTGTTTACATCGACCTTCCTCCTTCTTACACAAAAGACTGCATCCCCCTGAATCGTGATCACATACCTACCCATCAAACAGCGAAACAATGGCCTCACCTAGCAGCAATCGCAGATCAGATGCCACCTCTCCTGAGCTGTGATGTGGGACTCCTCATCGGGTACAACTGTCCCAGAGCAATAAAACCCAGACAAATGATTGATGGAATGGACAACGAGCCCTATGCCGTCCTCACAGACTTGGGGTGGAGTATTGTGGGCTGCTCCACACCTGGCCTCAATGAAAGTCAATCCAGTCTATGTCACAGAGTTGCAGTAAAAGAACTCCCTCCAGTAACGCCAATGGATGTGATAAGTGTACTGGAGTCAGACTTCAAGGACACTAAAGGAGATGACAAAATTGTCTCACAAGAGGATCTCATGTTCTTGAGCAAACTCAAAGATGGAATAAAGAAAAATGCCCTGGGTCACTACGAAATGCCTCTTCCTTTTAAAGAACGGCCATCTTTACCTGACAACAAAAGGCTCGCTGAAATCAGGCTCAACCATTTACAGCGAAAGTTCAGCAAAGATGAGAAATACAAAAGAGATTACACAACGTACATGAAGGAAATCATACAGAGAGGTGACGTGGAAGAGGTGCCGACAGATGGAGCTGAAGGTGAGCGGTGGTATATTCCACATCACGGCATATATCACCCTCAGAAGCCTGACAGACTGCGTGTCGTGTTCGATTGCTCTGCAAAATACTGTGGCACTAGCCTAAACGAACATCTACTCCCAGGGCCAGACATGATTAATAACTTGACAGGCATCCTCATACGGTTCAGACAGCATCCCATCGCTTTTCTATGTGATATAGAGAAAATGTTTCACCAGTTTCACGTCCAAGAGGAAGACCGCAACTACCTCCGGTTCCTCTGGTGGAAAGATGGAGATACCACCACACAACCTCAAGAGTACCGCATGAAAGTACATCTTTTCGGGGCGGTGTCATCGCCTGGGTGTGCGAACTATGGACTCCAATATTTAGCAAAAGAGCACAGCCACTCACACCCAGCAGGTGCCCAGTTTGTTGCAAAAGACTTTTATGTGGACGATGGGGTAACAAGTACCGACACTGTGGAAAAGGCCATTCAGTTGGCAAAGGAAGCAAGGGAGATATGCATTAAAGGGGGTCTCCGTCTCCACAAATTTGTGTCAAATAACCATGCTGTGTTGCAGAGCCTTCCCCCATCAGAATGTGCAGCAGAGGCAAAGACAAGGGATTTGACATTCAGTGACACACTGGAGCGAGCTTTAGGAATCCAATGGAGTGTAAAGGAGGACTGCTTCAGATTCAACAGCACCTTAAAGGACCAACCAGCCACACGTAGAGGCATATTATCAACTGTTGCTTCCATATATGATCCTCTCGGCTTTCTCGCACCATATGTCCTCAACGGGAAGAGAATCCTTCAAGAAATGTGCAACCAAGGCACTGGCTGGGATGAACCCCTGCCAGAAAGACTCAGACCACGGTGGGAGAGTTGGAAACATGACTTCATCAACTTGCAAAAGGTAAAAATAGCTCGCTGTTACTTACCTGCCAACTTTGGGGAAGTTGTTGAAACTGAGTTACACCACTTCTCAGATGCGAGCACCAGCGGATATGGCCAATGTTCTTATCTGAGAGTCAAGAACAAGAAAGGAGAGATTCACTGCTCACTGGTGATAGGAAAGGCTCGTGTTTCCCCCACGAAAGTGACTACAATACCACGGCTCGAATTAACCGCAGCAGTGATTTCCGTCTCCATCAGCAACATGCTCAGAGAAGAATTGAGAATTGTTGATGTGAAAGAATACTTTTGGACGGATTCAAAGGTGGTGTTAGGCTACATAAATAATGATGCTCGGAGATTTCACACCTTTGTCGCCAACCGAGTCCAGAAAATCCGCCACTCCACAAATCCCCAGCAGTGGTGCTACGTTCCTACGGATGAGAATCCAGCAGATGGAGCATCTCGAGGTAAAACTGTGAATGACCTACTTGCATCCAACTGGTTCACCGGCCCCATGTTCCTCTGGCAAAGGGAGATACCCAGAGTAAATGATGCAGTACCAGACCTCTCCATCGGGGATCCAGAAGTCAAAAGGGCACAAACCCTGCAAACAAAAACCACAGAAATAAAGAGTCTTGTTGACCGTCTGTCCAAGTTCTCATCATGGTCCCGAGCTACCAGAGCTGTAGCTCGTCTGCTTCGGAGAGCAAAAGGGATGACATCACAGACCCTTTCTACAGTGAGCGAAAGAGAAAGTGCCAAGCATGTCATCATCAGAGATCTGCAAAGACAAACGTATGAAGTGGAAATCAAGTTGTTGAGCAAAGGTAATCAACTACAGCGTCACAACAAATTACACCACCTTGATATTTTTCTCGACGCAGATGGTCTCGTTAAGGTGGGAGGACGACTCTGCCACTCGTCACTTACTGACTCTTTCAAGCATCCAATTGTCATTCCTAAAGAGCACCATGTGACAAAGTTAATAATCGCTCACAACCATGAAAGGACAAAACATCAGGGAAAAGGATTCACAATCAATGAAATCAGAGGCAGCGGATATTGGATTCCAGGAATGAATAGAGCAGTGGCATCATACATCCATCAGTGTGTAACTTGTCGTAAACTCAGAAGAGCTGCAGAGTGTCAAAGAATGAGTGACTTACCTGTTGAACGTGTCGAGCCCTCCCCTCCTTTCACATACTGTGGAATGGACTGCTTTGGCCCTTTCACGACTACACAGGGAAGGAAGCAGCATAAGCGATACGGACTGCTCTTTACTTGCTTTTGCTCACGAGCCATTCACATCGAGATGTTGGAAGATATGTCCACTGACACTTTCATCAACGCCCTGCGATGCTTTATTGCTCTTCGAGGTGCAGTTCGACAAATTCATTGTGACCAGGGCACTAACTTTGTCGGTGCTAAGAATGAATTCAAAACAGCATTGCAAGAGCTTGACACACAGAGACTGAACACATTCCTGTCACAAAAACAGTGTGACTTCATCATGAATGCACCCCATGCCAGTCACACTGGAGGCGTGTGGGAGCGCCAGATAAAGACTGTCAGAAGTGTCCTGAGCTCTACTCTGTCTCTTTCTCAAGGCAGGCTCAGTGATGCTTCATTAAGGACTGTATTGTACGAAGCTATGGCTATAGTCAACAGTCGACCCCTCACTGTTGATAACTTGAACTGCCCTGACAGCCTTGAACCACTAACCCCGAATCACCTGATTAACATGAAGTCCAGCGCAGCACTCCCTCCACCAGGCACATTCCCCAAAGAGGACTTATATGGAGCAAAAAGATGGCGTCGTGTGCAGTTTCTTGCAGACCAGTTCTGGAGCAGGTGGAAACGAGAATACCTGCACAATATCGCCACCAGACAGCGGTGGCACACGCCAAAGAGAAATTTAATGGTGGGTGATATAGTGATGGACAAAGATGAACTGTTACCCAGAAGTGAATGGAGACTCGCAAGAGTCATAGAGACTGTCAGTGGTAAGGATGGACTTGTGAGGAGGGTGAAAATCTCTGTAGGAGATAAGAGTCTGAACAGGAAAGGTGAGCGTCTTGCCAAACCTTCTATTTTAGAACGCCCAGTGCAGAAGTTAGTTCTGCTGTTTGAAGCTTCTTAAACTGTGGCTACATAAAGACAATGACACTCTTACTGAGAAAATTATTCTTTGTTCACATCATTTAATGTGAAGCATTCATAATTTTGGTGGGAGTGTAGCAAACCCACTTTGTGTTTTGCGCTTGCTGTTTCTCGTTTTGTCCACCAGAGGGCAGCTTGCACTGTTTATGAGTTCATTGGAGAGAAACAAATAGTATTTTGACATGATTCTTTATAAATATATTTCATGATTAGAGTTGTGCTAAAAAATGTAATTTCATCTATATGTATGTGTATATTTTGTTCATTTAAGAGCTAAAAGGGTTCATCTTAAGAGTGCAAGATTTTATTTTGAAAGCACTATATTGTACTTCCGGTTTAATAGTGTCGCCGGGAAAATTCAGCCATGAAAACGGTATGAACGATTTGACGGTAAAATTCTAAAGTTGATTGTAAGGTAAGCAAGGGTAAACACACGTGAAGCAGCAAAACAAAAACGTGACGGAAACAACGTATATTTTAGCAACCCCCCGAAGAGGCACAAGGTTGGTGTGTGATTGCAATTATATTTTTTAACAATGTGTATGTGTAGGAAATTTACGCTAGCTTGTTGCTCATATGTTTAGCGATCTTACGATATGTTGCTGAGTATTCAGTTACGCTTGCACTGTGATTGTTTACCAGTTGTTATATAGGAAATGGTATTAGAGATGTGATTTGTTGTTTTCTTTGTTTTCTTACAAGTTCTCACGTTGGTTTATTGTGAAATTTGAAGAAAGGAATAAACACTAAAAACCATCAGTCGAGTCTCTTACCATCTTTCGGAGGGTATGCTACAAATGTAATAACAAATAAATGCCAATAAAAATATTGGGGAAAAAAATAATGATCACTTTCATTAACATCTTTAAGAAGTGAGGCTTCATTGGCCAACCGCTGCCTACTTACAGCAACAGACAAAGGTGGGTACGTTTTTCTAGCTGTTGTTGTTGTTGGGGACTGAAGCGATCATAGATTCATGTGGAGCATTTCTGCTAAATGTGTGGTGTGCTCTGTATTTTCTACCTTTCAGATTACTACTCCAACATAAATCAGCTGATTGCTCTCATGGAGGCTTCCGGTCATTTGGGGCATAAAGGGTGACTCTGTGAGCAACAAAGCTATTAATGCTCAGTGATTCCAGTCAGATCGTGCAAACAAACCATGGTTCACCAGTAAAATACTTCAAACTATGACTTAAACAATATATAATATATAATATAGTTCTAAGTGGTGGAATGTAACTGAGTATATCTACTCAAGCACTGTACTACTTATTTGAGTATTTCCATTTTATGCTACTTTATACTTTTACTCCACCATGTTGTTCTTTTTAGTCCACTACATTTATCTGACAAAATGAATTACTAGTTGCTTTTCAGGTCACTAATAAATGCCATACATCATCTAATAAATTATGATATATTATTATAGATTAAACTCCTCTGTAGTGTATGAAGTAACTGAATTAGCTCTACCTGTACCAGCTGCAACATTAAAGAGATGTGCAGAACACAATAATGCACCAATACTGAGAATCCACTAATATACTGTTGTCCTGAAATGAGCCATTGTGCACAAGCAGGACTTGATGCAGACTTTGAATGCAGGACTTTTCCATGCAGCAGGGTATTTTTGCACGGTGGCATTGCTTCTCTCCCTCCTCCGCCGCTGTGCACAGTGAAGGAGCTGTAAGAGCAACGTGTTCCCGCAGACTCTTTCCGTCTGAGCGCGCAGACGACTCTGTCATATTCAGATGAGCTCTTTATTGAGCCTATTGCACATCAGCCAGTGGTCCAGGACATACTGTGCGCCGATTGGCCCAGAAACCCTCGAATGATCGGCTCGGAATTTGTACTGAACGAGTGGGTGAATGAGTCCGGGAGCATATTGTGGGAGACACGGGATGAATTTGGGGATGTCGACGGTTTAAAATGGATGTGAACGGAACCGGAGCGCACGAAGTGAGGCGGTGTGTTGCTGTGACTAAAACCCGAGGACAGTAGCCACAACCCGGAGACTGTAAGTCTGAAATATCTCTCATCTCCATGTAGCGGGCCTGCAGGCTGGACGGCCTGCCACCCGCTATCTGCCTCTCATGTTGAATTAATCGATACTCAGGCGATAAACGTTATTCCACAGACTCTTTGCGGCTTCATATGATCGCTTTGTGTCCTGTTTATACTCGTGAACCGCATATTATGACGGACTTATTGTCTCAATGCGCTGCTATGAAAATGAAAAGTCTAAAGCGCGCATGCAGGCTAAATATAGATTATGTGCAGAATTTATTTTTTTGATGATGTGCACTTTGCATTTGCATGCATAGTTTATATCGATAAATGCAAATTATGCCAACTCTATAGATGAAAATCCGCCCTGCCTCACCAAACTGCCTCCTGGTTGTCGGATTTCATCATCAATTATTAGTGAAGATGTTGCCCAGCTCTTTGTCTCACTTCACTTGTGTTACAATCAGCCGGGTGGTTAAAGTAAAGAGAGCAACAGGTTAAAAAGTGTACTGCTCCCTCTGCACAATCTGTGACAGCCGGAGTGACGTTAAACACGCCATATTCACACCCAGGTGTCAAACTCTGTGGCTGACTGGACCTTTAGTGTGCAGGTGGATCCAGGCCAGAGACGGCAGCGAGGATGGGGGGTGGAGGCCAGCTGACAGAGCCAGGAGAGCTGGGCAGCGGTCGAGCTGCTGGTGTTTACACCTGGGAGGAGGTGCAGAGCCACTGCAACAGGAATGACCAGTGGCTGGTCATCGATCGAAAGGTCTACAACATCACACAGTGGGCCAAAAGGCACCCAGGAGGGTTACGGGTCATCAGCCACTACGCTGGAGAGGATGCCACAGTAATATGGGTTTTTCATTGTCATTATAATTAACACATTTCCTGAGAATATAAGTGGTTTTTGTTGTGTTTTTTCCATAAATATCAGAGGTGCAATGTAAATGCATTTACTCAAAGGTACTTTACTTGAGTATTTCCATTTCATGCAGCTTCATACTTGCGGCACTAAACTACATTTATCTGACAGCTAAAGTGAACTGATTTAGATTTTAAAGGTTTGTAGCCTTTTTGATTTGTGACCTCTTACAAAAAATAGTGACTAGACGGGACCCCTTGTCACCTTTCAGTTGTCTTGTAAGCAGTTCAACAAAAGATACATTTTCTATTTAAATTCCTCAAATATTGTCATTTAGTTAACTGTTAAAGGTCAAAAAGTAGTAAAATGATCCAATATTTCACAAAAAATGTAATGTTGAAGAAAATATTGCACATTTGTGCAGCATTTTCCTCTCCCTCTGTGTCCCATCAATCATCTTAAGACAAGTCAGATTTATCACATGACCCACTGTAAGGACCCTGAGCCTTAGGTTGGAAACCACTGGACTAAACTACCCAACTGTATATAAAGTAGTGGAAAGTAGCTCTGACATAAAGTGCTGCTCACACATTGATGCATTAGTACTCACAAGTTCTGCAGAACCAGTACTTTTACTTTTGACATTGAAGTAAACTTTGCTGATAGTACTTCTGTTATCTTAAGAACAATGTTGAATGCAGTACTTTGTTTTTATATTGTTGCACTGGTAACGTCACTTTAAGTAAATGATCTGGGCACTTCTTCCACCGCTGATACATGTACATCTCTTTTATTTACTGCGTCACTGACCAGATTTTTCATTTCTGTGTTTCAGGAGGCGTTCACTTCTTTTCACCCGGATTTAAAGTTTGTGCAAAAGTTTCTGAAGCCCCTGCTGATTGGAGAGCTGGCATCGACAGAGCCCAGCCAGGACCGAAACAAAAATGTGAGATCCATCTCAGATTCTTCACATAAAACCTCACGTTGTTCGCGTGGCGGCTTTAGTGTCAGTGTGACAGCATGGCAGGATGAACACCGTGTACTGAAACACCTGAGGAAAAGGAGGTCACAACCGTTCACAGATCTGCTTTGTTATTCATGAGTCTTACAGTGTTCTGGCACATCTGAGATTCTGCACGCTCGTGTTTCGTTAGCTGTCTAATAACTCAAGCCACCAAAAACCTGCTGCGCATCCTCGAACGCTATTGGATGACAATGTTCTGGATGTTTTTCCAGAACAAATGTCACATCAGCGCGTCGTCTTTTGAGCTTAACAGAATGTGTATATTTCTTCTTCTCTGCTCTCAGGCAGCGATCATACAGGATTTCCACACTTTGCGCGCGCAGGCGGAGCGCGACGGTCTGTTCCGAGCTCGGCCGTTGTTCTTCTGCCTCCACCTGGGTCACATCCTGCTGCTGGAGGCCCTCGCCTGGCTCATCATCTGGCTCTGGGGAACCAGCTGGACGCTGACGTTCCTGTGCTCCATCATGCTGGCCGTCGCACAGGTGACGAGAACATTATTGTCTCAAAGTCAAATTCTGCTCCAAACAAATACTAAAACGCCGGCTTCTCTACTTCTTCTCCAGTCGCAGGCCGGATGGCTGCAGCATGACTTCGGCCACCTGTCAGTCTTCAAGAAGTCCAGCTGGAATCACATGTTGCAAAAGTTTGTCATCGGTCATTTAAAGGTAATTTGTATTCCTGGTTCTATATATATTTTTTCTTTTCCCAAAAATCATGTCTGTTCATCAAAATGACATTTCTAGAAGCAGTGTCAGGCTTCAATATAGGTTTTATGGCACACCTGTGATATGTCTTGCCACCGTAGCACCACCCTACTGGTTTGCCAATTATGGTTGGCGAGGTCGAAAACTTCAATCTTGATTGTTTTCTTAGGGAGCCTCTGCCAACTGGTGGAATCATCGCCATTTCCAGCATCACGCTAAACCCAACATCTTCAGCAAGGATCCCGATGTCAACATGCTGCACGTCTTTGTAGTTGGAACCACTCAGCCGGTGGAGGCAAGCTGCACAAAGCTGGCTGTTTTCTTAATAGAGCCCTTGAACATCCAATATTAACAAGTATTTAATCCTCCAGCAGCTGCTCAGTCTAACTCTGTATTCCTCTCTGTTACAGTACGGCATTAAAAAGATCAAATATATGCCCTATCATCACCAACACCAGTACTTCCTCCTTGGTATGTCCTCATGGAGTCATTTAAAAAGAATGAAACTGCAAAAACTTTACAGGATTAATTGTTGTTTTTTTCTCTTGTAGTCGGACCACCGCTTCTCATTCCGGTTTACTTCCACATTCAGATTATACGCACCATGATTTCCCGCCACGACTGGGTGGTAAGAAGCTGTCTTTGTGTTTGATGCCTATGTCAGGTCACACATAGGCTAATAGTCCCATTAACATTTCAATATTTTCAAGTTAAACAAACATTACAGTGAAAGTTCACAATGAGTTTCAGGGAGTCATGAGCCTTTATGATATATTACATAAATCATATTTACCCTCTCGTCTTGTGAAGGATCTGGCTTGGTCTATGTCTTACTACCTTCGCTACCTGTGCTGTTATGTACCGCTGTATGGCCTGTTTGGCTCGGTGGCGCTCATCAGCTTCGTCAGGTAACTCAAACTGTTTCTGCTGACACTTTCTAACAAGACGTAACTGTATGGAGTGTTAATATGTTGTATCTGATGGATCAGCTGAGAGCTTTTTTCAATGATGGATTAGTCGTTCTTGGGCTGGATGCTCTGCAGCACTTTTATTAAAGGTGAATTCTTAATTAAAAGGAATTTTGTGATATTACAGTTTTTCATCGTGCACAGGCATTCCTGTAAACCTCACATTTTCATGGTTTCAAGAGAAACTTTGGATGCTTATCGCTTGTCTTATCTTTAAACATGCACCATACACTTCTACACACTTAATAGAATAATAGCACACATACTGCCATCAAAACACACAAACACACACCTCCGATGTGAAGCATATCTTGCATCACATGCTCTGGATACTGAACAATTTAAGACCATCAAGGATACACATTTTTTATCACTAAAACTTCCAGTAAAGGGTGAGCTGAAAAAGACAGAATAAGTTATGCTGGAGGAGGATAAACACCAGTGAAAGGCAACCAGAAATAATTATTTTTATACAGTGATTTATTAATCATTACTGAATAACTTATCAACTCAAATAAACTTATTAGTTTCCTACAACTTACACTTTATAAAGAACGGCTTATGTGGAGGATACCTTGATCACCTGTTGTAACACATAATCCAGTGAGTGCTGTTGTGTTGTTATGAATGAAGGTTTTTGGAGAGCCACTGGTTTGTGTGGGTGACTCAGATGAATCATCTGCCGATGGACATCGACCACGAGAAGCACCACGACTGGCTGACCATGCAGGTACCTGGTTTATCATGAAACGCTCCCGGCAGTCACCTGTAGGTGCCGCCGATGTATTAACTGCACTCTCGGGTCTCATCCTCTACTTTAGTTACAAGCCACCTGTAACATTGAGAAGTCCCTCTTCAACGACTGGTTCAGCGGACACCTCAACTTTCAAATCGAACACCAGTAAGTCAGTGATCGAGTCTGAAGAGCATTGAACAAACTCTGTGTTCTGAGTGCTATTTAGCCACATAATACCACCATAAATCATAATACAAACAATTCAGCCCTTTGTAAAGCAGCAGCCAGCCGTTACAAACTCGAACTGCGCAGCCAAACATACTGAAGTTTGGTTTAAAATTCCAGTGGAGAACCCAAAGCTTTCAAAAATACTTTATGTCAGCCTGAGTTTTGGAGAAATGTGTCTAAAATTATTTGAATATTAGCTTAACGCTTCAGTAAAGAGTTGGAACAAGCTGCTGTGGAATATCCTGACATGACAGTGTGGAAGAAGATGATTTTAACAAACTAAAAACGACTTAAAACCCCTGAAACTATCTAGTATTTCTGATCACATTACAAATTCATGACTAAGTGTGGAACAACCAAAGTCTACTTTCTTGTTTGATTATTTATTAAAAACAGTCACAACCCGAGATCATCTGCATCATCAGGAAGAAAAAAAATACAAAATATGAAAATATTCATGTTGGACACCATCACTCATAGTAAGAAGCTGGTTGAGAAAAAACAGTTTTCAGGGTGTTTAAGGGGAAACAGAACAAAACACAACATGATCCATCTGAAGACATGAAGCCGACATCTCGTGCTTGTAGAAATGAGTAAATATGACCCTGCTCTGTAGTTTGGAAAAGTAAAAAACCTTCTGACTGCAGTCATTTTTATTTCCTGTGAATCTGCTTTAAATGAGAATCATTTCATGGTGAACTACAGCTTCAATTATTGACCAGCAAACAGAGTAAAAAGTAGATTACATAAAATCCAGTTCAGATGCTGTCTTCTCATCTTTTCCTCTTGTGTCTCAAGTTTGTTTCCTACGATGCCGCGCCACAACTACCACCTGGTGGCCCCGCTGGTCCACGCTCTGTGTGAGAAACATGGGATTCCTTACCAGGTGAAAACCATGTGGCAAGGCCTCGCTGATGTTATCAGGTGAGTCGTAGTTGTACATCATTTACTGGCAGGATGAGACACATTGAGTTTGACAAAAGCCAAAATTTTGTATTAACAAATTTCCTAAATGAAGGAATGAATTGTAAAGACTAATTCTCAGGTGTTTCATAAAATATAAATTCTTTCAGGACTCTTTTTCCTGTCGGACAAAGGGTGATCAGCCACTTACCTGATATTCTTTCTATTGATTAACTGATGTTTTGTGTTGGATTTTTCTTCTCCAGGTCACTGAAAAACTCAGGAGACCTCTGGCTTGATGCATATCTTCATAAATGATCTTCTTCTGTATACGGTACCTGACAGGAGTGACCTCTTTCTCCTCTTCTGCGTCATGCATTGATTGTATCTGGTTTTATAAGCTGGATGGCATCTTGTTCTGGTTTTCTAATAATAGTGTGGGAATGAGATTTTCTTATCTGGTGTCATAATTCAGTCTTTTCACATCCTGTGCAGGATTTTTTTTAGTGCTTTCAGGATTTTTCTCTACATTGCCTTACAGTATCTTGATGGTATGGTGTTATAAATACAATTGTGAAAACTGATTGTGAGTTATTTAAAGTGATGTTTTTTTTTCTTTATTCATCGTGTGATAAAGTTTGAATAATAAAACATGACAATTGCGCAGAACAATGACAAATCCTGTTTAACTGAGGATTAAAATGTTCTGCACTTAATTTAATTTTCTCTGTTGACCTTCTTTACTCACAGCTCTTGTTCTGTTCTTACAGTAAACAATAAAGAAACTCTCTTGACTGTTTCTCCACCTCTGGTGTTATTAATCCACACACAAACGCACACACACACAAAAAAAGATGTGATATCAAATATTTATCAAGTTGTATTTATTTTAGTATTCTTTAATTACATCCTTTTTAAACAGTGTGCCCTGTAATATTTACAACCCTCTTGAATGCTTTCTCAAAATCTTCATTTGATCACTCATATCAGAACAACATAATTCTCATATATTCCTTAATATTCCCGTGTGTCTGCAGGTCGCACTGCAAAATATGCTGCATGAAAACACATTAAATGACAGCATCTCACAATTATCAACAATATCTTCATGCAGGGTTATTGACAGTTCCTCTATGAAGCTTTGCAGAATGTCTGATTATGAACAGCAACAATAAACATATTAATACCGACTGCTGATCTCCAGGATGAGACTGCATCTGTCAGTCCTCCTGCTGGGATGACTAACAGAGAGCCGCTTTTATTATTTATTACACCTGTAAACAGTAATGTGAAAATAATTGGCTGTATATCAGAAAATGTGTCATACATTCTGGCACAGATTTAGATATGCAATAGCTAAGATCTACTTCTCTAGCAAGTTATTCAGTAAACAGCTGCAATATTGACAATGAGCACAAACATCGACCACATTGCCCGTACACGTATGTACGCCGCACGCTTCTTGTGCATACACACGTGCACGCACACACAAAACTGTACATAGATTCATATGTTCCTCTTTTCATACAACAACAAAATCTAGTCAGTGAAAACAGAGGCAACATAATTAGAAAAGAAAACACCTGAAAACATACACATCAGGCCATACAAAATAAATATGCACATAAAAATGTGTACAACATTTGGGTGTGTTGTTTTGTAGGTTGATTTGAGAAGCTGCTGCAGTTAGAGAGCGATGAGGGACCGAAAGCGTCTGGGTGGGTTCACGCTGGTTCAGTCATTGCCGCCGGAGTCGATCCTCTCCTGCCTCCGCTTCATGATCTCCTGCAGCTCTGAGTCTCCGCTGCTCTTCTGTGAAGGAAAGACAACAAGATTCAGCTTTATTTATTGCCCTGTGTATTTATTTATTTATTTATTTTTACTTCCCCCCCCCCCTTTCCTTATTCAAAATACTGCCATTAAAAGATGTTAGCTGGAACAGAAGACACTAAGGACCTGCACTGTACCTGCACTGTAAAGACATAAAGTTGAGCAATCAGTGACAACAGACTGGTTTTCTTATCTATATAACAGATTTCAAGGTTCTTTGGATTAAAGGACATGAATCATAATTTCCTGTTTTCAATGAATCGAAATCAACACCTTCAGTCTTCAGTGGATGGGACAACAAACTAACATAGTTTTTATCAGGCCATATTATATAATTGGTTTTACTATAATCAGCTCTATATGCACAATGGACAAGGATACACAAAAAAGTAAGGAAACAACTAGATTAAGTAAAAGTTCTTTAAAAACTTGTCATCTCAAACGTGAAAACCAGGAGATAAAAGAGCAAGTGAGGAGCATCAACTTCAACCTTTAACCATCTTGGTCTAAAAGAGGCGAAACATTTCTCTTTGTAGCGTCTCTGCTTTACTGAGTCAGCACTTATCGCTTCATCTCTTTTTTTTTTTATGAGTTTTTACCCTTTCTAGGCTGACAACATTCTGACAACTGCCCCCAGTCTTTACATACCTGAGTGTTATTACTTGCACTCCCACTTAAACACTGAAAGTTGACATGTGTACACATATCATATCTCACCTTTTGTGCCTTTGAACTTTTTCTTTCTGTCTAACCGTGAATTAAACAACTTTGTTTGTCACAGGTGTGCGAGCCGTTGGCGTGCAAGCTCACTCGAGCGTGTGACCGACCTCCAGTTGTGCTTTCTGCACGGTGATCTGACAGTAGACACGAGCGCCTTCGTCCCCACACACCGCCTTCAGTTCTTCTTTGTTCAGGGAAAACAGCTGGGCTCCAGTCAGGATCCCCAAACAGTTAACCGTCCTGCACACAAGACAACACATTGACCTATTGTTGCATATAAATTGACTATATTTCTTAATTTTACATTGTTTCCAGTAGCGAGTGCACTGATGCTGTAGATCCAAGTAGAAGTCTTTGTGGCACTTCGACATGTTAGAGCAGGAAAATGTTTAGAAAATTAACTGGATTAATTTGGGGTGTGTCCATCCTGATATTGAGCATGTTTGATCGTTATTAATCACAGCTGTTCTTCCCTATGACACATAAAAATGCTGTTTAACACACCAGACATCAACACAAGTAATTTTTTTAGGATTTTGCGCACATAGTATCAAAATATCTTTAAACAAACATTAAAGCTATTTGAGCTAAATGCTAACATCTACAGGGTCTAAGGATAGAAGGTGTCGTATGCTGTACAGACTGTAAAAACAAACAAAGGCAAATTTGTGTGGCAACATGCTGATGTTTAGCAGAATATTGACCATATTCACCATCTTAGTTTAGCTTGTTAGCACTAAACTGCTGAGGCTGATGACAATTTGTTAGTGTTGATGAAAAGTCAGGCAATCAACATTGCAGTGTCAAATTTCATGGCAATCTATCCAATATTTGAGATATTTCACTCAACATCACAAATGACAACCTCATGGGGGAGGAAGGGTCATCGATGAGCATCATGGGTGACTTACGGTTTTGAGAAACCTTTCGAGCTGAGCCATTCGGTCACCTGCTCTGACTTTGAGTCGAAGGTGAGTGGTACTTGGCTGGCAGTCGATCGCTCCACGCGGAACTTCCTGACGGGCGGCTGGCTTTTATTAGCAGTGATCATCATCAATAACTCGTTGTTGACCTCATCCATCACTGCGGCACAGAAACAGGACGGCAGCAGACGTCAGAGCAACGTGTGAGAGTTGCTTTTTTTGATAACAACAAACGTGTTTGTGTTCACTCACATTTGTCTTTGGTCCTCCCCTTGCTGAAGTTGTCTCCATGGCTCAGAGAACCAGACGGTGACGTTCTGTAGCCTTGCTGCACACACACACACACGCACGCATGCACACACACACACACACACACACACACGAGACACCGACACAAAGACATATCATGAGAAAGCAACTGCAGCCAGTATTATTCCAAAAACAGGTTTGTCTTTCATCTCATTCTGGCCAATGCATTTTTGCCTGGGAGCCAAAAGCAAAATGTGTGTGAAAGTATTTCACACCAGGTAGAACAACTGCATGCAGCACAGTAGCTGCTGCAGGGTGTTGATGAACCTGCATGCAATGTGAACACACGCAGTGCATGTCATTTGGAATGTAAGCCTTCAGTAAGGGTGGGAACATACTGCAGCATAATGTGTGGGGGCAGACAGAAAGCTGTCTCAGACTGGTGTTCAGATGATACGACTGTGTCACATTTGTGTTATGTCTTTCTGTCCTAATCCTCTTTTGTGCTCTTAACTCAGAAACAACAATTAATAGCAACAAAACAATTTTTTCTACAAGCAGTGATGAAGAAACCTTGAGCCATCTTCGCTTAGCCATTGCCTCCATATCCAAAAATTAATTCTGACACCTGACAACATGCCTGAGCTTGTGTAGTTTAGAAGGGATTGTGGATGTGGGAGAAGCAAGTGAAAGTGATACTGACACATATTGTGTAATGAAAGATGAAAAAAAATTCTATTCAAGTCTATTCGAAACACAACATGTCCTTTGGCTGCATTGCATTCTGGTCTGCTGAGCAGACAAACTGGTGTCTTTACACTGGAAATGCTGGAAACTTTCTGCCACGTCATCACATTATCCCTGGGAACGCTAAAAAAATCAGAACAGGTTCAGAAATGAGTTTTTATCAGTGCTGTCGGAAAAGTCTCACAGGTGCAAGAACGTATGGTTAATGCACCGCACGTGCAGCACAGTGGGTCACCTGCTTGTAGGCGGCGTCGTCTATCTTCACCACGTCCAGGATGTTAAATGGGACGTAGCCGGCCTGGCCGCTGCGATTCCGTAGTTTCCACCACTGTTTGTCATCCTCTATCACCTGCGAGACACATTTCACACCTCACTCCACAGCACTGAAAACTGTAATTAAACTCAAGTCTTGTAGAATGCACTCATGAGCGGGAGGCAGCTGAAACAGCTTCAGCGACGGCACTGACTTGTCATTTTCACAATTTGTTCACAGCGGACATGAGCTCATTTGGCTTTAGCTGAGATGTTTGCAGGGTTTGCCTCAATGCACATCTGAGTTCTATTCAAAAGTCTATAAACTATGTTTCAATCTTTGCATCAGTGGTTTTTTACCTCGAGGATTTCATCCTGCAGCACCGACAGCTCGTTGGCATTCCGTGCTACGAAGTGGTAGCGAATTTTGGCATATTTGCGAGTGCTGGACATCCCATCGTAAGACCTGTTAACACACATGGTATCCTCTCATCACGATTTGTTTTTGTGGGTGAAAGAGACAGCAAAGTGTGTGAAGGACTTAATTACTTACCCATTTGATGAGGTTGGGGACTGTCTGTCATAAAACTGAAAAAACAGAAAGACGGATTGTTACATTTCCAGGTGTTTGGACCTGTAATGGTCAGTACATTCAGAGCCGGTGGCTCACAAACAAAACTCATACTTCATCAGCTGGTGATGCTGGTTTTTTGTAATTGGGGCTGGTGGGAGAAGGCAGTGGCCCTGTGGGTCCCTCTGTTTCCCAGGGGGCCGTCCTGAAGAGCTCCACCGGCGGCTCCCAGCCATTCCGAAACTTTGGATAATAAGGTGGAGCACACTGATCCCTAGGCCACTCTGCTCTGCAAGAGGAGGAGGAGGAAAAGGAGGAGGAAGTCAGTTTCATCTACACATGCATACAGACGGAGGCGGCAGTAATAGTGCGCCCCTGTGTCCAGTTGCTGCTGATGGTCAGAGCAGCCCCTTGCAGGGTAGCAGAGAGTGTGTATGTGTGCGCTGTATAAATGTAGCTGTTTATCCACCTGGGTTTGGTCCATCCATCCCCCAGCAGCTCGAAGATGGTCATCTCTTTGGGGGTTAGGTGTCCTCGCAGGAAGTCCACAGCGTCTTTGGAAAGGTGAGGGGCGATTACTGAACGCACCAATTCAGGACTTCCACAGCTCTGCAGCACCTGTGGACGCATTCAAGTTTACTGACTGGCTGGTTTTTAGGTTTTGTGAAGAAAATACTCATATCTTTTATATCTACATATTACCTGCAGATGTTTATCATTTCACATTTTTTCAATATTGGTAGCAATATGATACCTGTATTATGTTGTTTGACTTAAGGAATATATAAATTACATAAAATATAAAAATGTTTTCCTACAAAACTCTTTTTTTCATTCAACAATATGACAAAAAAAAGCCCAGTGCATCAGTCTTGATGTCGTCTAAACACGAACACTGAGTAAAACTAGCATATTTTCTAATTTCTTAATTTGAATCATGAAATTAAACAGGATGACAGATCTGACCAAACATTCACTGCCTGTTTCAAAGCTCTGGACGCGTTTGGCTAATCCTCAAAACAGTTTGACATCCAGCCAAGGCATTCACAGAAAAAATGAAATTCGACAGTGTTTTATAGACGGCATGAATAATAAATGAGCAGCAGCAGCATCCTGGATAAAATACTGTCAGTTAACTGCATCAGAAATCTTGTGTGGGTTGGGCCTGATTGTTGTGAACAGCTAATGACCGCAGGGGCCCCACTTTGAATATTATTGCCCTGGCGTTATCTCGATCCTATCAAGCAAATCTAACATGTCCAGAGGTTAACGCGCCATATCAGCGCAGGGCCTAATCACAGCTCTGTGATCTTCTATCCAGCAATACTGAAGGTGTGGCCGAACACTGCGGCTTGGGAAACCAACATTATGCAACCGTGGCTTCACCTGAGTCACAGCTGAAAGCCACGTCACTCCAGTCGGGTGAGAGTTTAGCAGACAGCAGTGGGTGTGGCGCCATAAAAGCCAAAACAAATGTCTAATGGTAACAAAGCAAATGCTCAACTGTTTTCATCTGTGCAGTAAAAGAGGCTTGGTGAATTTCTGTTAGATGTGCATGTGGGCTCAGTCAACACTGAGCGTATCCAATGACATGGAGAACGTAGTTAGTGTAACATGGATTTATGCTGTTGGCGTCCAAGTGTTCAGGATGATGGCATCCCCTGTAAGACAGCCACCATCCATATCAGCATCAGATTTATAGCTCTTACCAGCTCCAGTGGGCTGAACAGGAAATGAACCAGCTCAGACGCGCTTGGATTCTGTATGTGTTTCTTCAGTTTGGCCTGCAGGGGGCGCAGCGACAGACACACAGTCAGAAGGCGACGAAGGACAAACAATGGATGTGATGAGCAAGGGAGGTTAGGAGCTGCGATATCTCACCAAGAGGTTGAAGGCCAGCTTCATTTTCTGCAGGCTATCAATGAACTCTGCTTCGGTGGGGGGCTTGGCTCGCAGGGTCAGCATGCCCTCTGTAAACAAACAGAGCAACAATGACCACACGCAGGCTCCAGAATTACCAGGCCAGTTACCAGACAGGACACAGGTTTCACTCTCTGGCCAGGCTTCTTAAACCCAAATGATGGTTTTCACCTCCACTGAAGCTTACAACTCATGTCTCCAGTGAAAATAAAGGTTAGCATTACAATCGTGGTTAGTTAATAAACAGCTTCACAGCTGAAGTTCACCTTGGCCAAAGAGTACAAGACAAATGTGCTACATCAGGGTTTCTCAACTCAAAATTCTCACAACCCCAGAAGTCAGAGTTCTATAACGTAGATTTGAGTATGATGTTCCTTTAGATTTTTAAATTAGAAATATATTTTAAAAACATTGCAATCAATACACCAGTCTTCAAATCATTTGATCGACATGTGACCCCGAATGGGATTCTGACCAAAGTTGAGAAACTGATTCTCTACATAGAGAATTACTCACTTTCAGCACATCTGTCTCTGTAGTCAGGGGCAACACACGTTTGTGCTACTTTTACTTTGCTATTACCAAATGAAGTGTGGAAAACTACACTCAGTGTGTGTGTGTGTGTGTGTTTGCCCCTGACACAGTCAGTCACATGTGCAGTGTATGTCGCTGCACAGGGAACGAGGTGTGTTAAAACATTACTCAGCAACATTTTACAGTAATATTATTACTTTGCACAGTCATGATTAGAGAAAACAACTGCTAATATACTTTTGGCCCATTAATTGATCGACTGACACCTCCTGTTTTAATCTCCTTAAATATCCAAATAGTTTGAACTCATTTATTCTGCTTCTTGTCCCAGCCTCCAGGCACAGTTACACTGATTTTTGGCCCATTTTGACTTCATCAGGCAAAACCACATCAATAACACTGTTTTTCAGACTCATAATAATGACTAAAAAATTCTGTGGGTGTAACATTAGAGAAATACACCAGATCAGCACTCAGAGGATGTGACTAAGTAATAATATCACATCAGCAATGATGATTGAGTAATGAGCTCTGTGTTACTTAAGACAAACCCAAACTGGCCTCTACTACCACACATGCACCACTGGAGGAGAGTCCCGGGTCACAGGACACAAAAAGACACAAACATGGATAACGTGAGCAATATGACCATATTGTCACTGCATTTGTTCCACCACATCAGAAGAAAGGGAGACAGACCTGCTGGTCCTTTCTTCTTATTCTTCTTACTCTTGTTGCGATGGTTGAGCTGAGAAAAGGCCTCCGCTGCCTTTTGCAGCCGCGACACAAAGATCTCTATGTCGTCCAGGGTGCAGTTGAGGATTTGCTGAGGGAGACAAATCCAGAGGTTTAGCGAAGCGCACGTAGCGTTATGAGACGGTGAAAGGAGCTGTGCAGTGTAATGACAGGTGCCACTGTGGATGAAAAACGCTCACCACATCCTTCTCAATGCGCTGGGCCAGCTTTTCAGGTGACTCTGCCTCACCAGAGGCTTGTCTTTCTACATCCAAACACAAAAACACTCAAGTGGTGAAAACCAAAAACACACTGATGGGAACGCAGCTACTGTAAGAACATAGTTTTGAATAAAATGTGATAAAAAGTCCCATCTTTTGCGAGTGTATCCTCACCTAGCGTGTTCAGGGCTGCCACTCGTCCCTTTGCAGCCGATGAGGGGGCCTGGGGGGGGAGGATTGTTTCTCTGTGACGTTTCATTTTCTCCTGGTTCACCCTGGAGGGAGAGGAGGAGGCATTGAAACCTTCAGCACCCTAACCTGAAGTTAGCTCACTAGCAATTGCAGGTCATTGTCACTTTCTTCAATAAGTATTTGACTGCAATAACATCTGTGTGTTTGTGTGTGTGTGTGTGTGTGTGTGTGTGTGTGTGTATCTGCTCCAGCACTGCTCTCACTTCAGAGTCTGAAGCCTCATTTTCTTCCCGTGCTTGTTGTCTCCAATGGCACTGTCTACATCTGCATGAACCATCTCAGCCTGGGGAAAGTGAGGTGAGACACACAGACTCAAACTCAACACACGTTTATACAGATTCACAGTTGACACCGTAGTGAAACGTTCCTGCCTCCACCTTCCATTGCCTCAGACCCTACTGCAATATTACCATGTAAAACTGAATGCTGAATGTCTTCACTAATATCTCATTTTAAACTGACGATAAAATCCACCTCAAGATGGATTCGACTTATATTAAAGGTCTATTTGAATAGGAATGCTATTAGCAGGCACAGTGACAATTTGTTTATTTCCTCCTCCTGATATTCTATTACTAGGATTGCAAATTTTCAACCAAATGCATTGAGTTACTTATAATCGATTCCTGCAGACATTAGACATTAGCATTGTGAACGTTTTTAAACCTACAAACAGGCTTTGCGTTGACAATTTAATGTTGTTTTAGTTTGTCCATTTGTTTGTTTGTATTGACCTGGGATGCTTGTGTGAAATAAATCCAATTTATGTACATCATTGTGTACATCAATGTATCATAAACTCATTTCAGCATTTCTCCCAGCTGTCATTCATACTCCAACTGTCATCAATGCCAAATTATTAGGACTGTCAGCTTCTTGTAAGCTTTCTTTGAACTTACTGGTAGTATTTCTGAATTGTAAACAGATGCTGTTTTACAGAATGTTACAGTATTACAGATCTTCCCCCAAGCAAAAAAAAGGAAAAAGCTACACACAAGCACACAAACGGCAGTGAAATCCAATAACAGCAGCTTGGATTTATGACCGCCACGACACACAAAGCTGACCGCACACATACAATAAAACATAATAAAAAGTGAGCCGAGCCGGCCACATTCGCTCTGAGACTCACCTCCACCTCGTCACAGTGGAAGAAGTGGATGTCGGGTCTGTGCTGCTCCTTGTCCTGACACACCAGCAGCAGCACGGAGGGGTAACGCGTCTGATTCAGGACCGTCTGACACAGGTGGATGGTGGAGAGAGGGAAGTTCTCCAGCTCCTCCTGCAGGAGCACAACAGAGGAACGGTTAGAGAGAAGTAGCAAGATGCAATCTGAGCAGGCGAAGTCCTCAGTAAGATACAACAAATATCTTCCAAAAGTTAGGGGAGAACATGTAGTGACTGGCTAGCTTAGCTTAGCAGAAAGACTGTAAGCATGCAAACAGCTAGCCCGGCTCTGTCCAACAGAGTTGTGTGTGATTTTGCTATAGTTTGACAAAGCCAGGCTACCCATTTCCCCCTGCCTCCAGTCTTTATGCTAAGCTAAGGGAAGTGACTGGTGGTTGTAGCTTTCAGACACAAGCGTGGAAACAATTCTCAAAAAAGAAAAAGCAAATAAAAGCGAATTCCCTAAAATGTCAAACTACTCCATTGGGCGAATGGACACAGTCATAATCCTGTAGGCCATTATGATACGTATGTAAAAGATAAATTTTCAGTAAAAAGTATATTATAGTAAAGTATATAACTTTATTTAACTATACCACATTAAATTAAAACTTACAGAGGCACCTGAGCACTTCAGTAATACACTTCCATAAATTTTGGGGACTTGCGACAGACAGATTAAAGAAAGAACAGTCAAAATCGTCCCACTGACAGCTGAGACATCCTGACATTTAACTCTAAAAATGCTGGTTTGGCAAGTCATACAGACGATATTGCTTGAATTTAACCAGACTCGACAAAGTTTCTCCAAAATCACAGAGGACATTATGTTTTCACAGGATGAGCAGTTCTCCCAGTGACTCCCAGTGGAAAAACACACTTGTCTGGTCTACTTTCTTTTGCATGTCTTTGAGCACAAATCAAATTCAAACACTTCCTCTGAAGAATACTTTATGCCGTAGATCACACAAAATAATAACTGTAAATGTTACATTTGTTGCACGTTAGCATAATTAGATTTTGTGCATGATGTGCAGACAGATGTGGAGCCGTACCTGTGTGTCACAGTCCAGCAGCCTGACCGCCTTGTCAGTGACCTGCAGGAGCATCTCTTGGGTCCAGATTTTGTCTTTTGAGTCTAGAAGGACCAGTTTCTTGATGGCATCGTCCACGGTGGCAATGGACTCTGTCTTGTCCATAATGAATGTGGAGAGATGCTAAGGAGGGAACAGTGGGTTGGTAAATGAAGGTTTTTTTGCTGTGTGGGGACAATGTAAACTAAAATAAATACCTGTATGGAAGGTAGGATTGAGGATGATGATGGATTGAAATGTCAATTATTTCTAGTCATCTGGTTGTATTAAAGTAATAGATTGACATTTCTGCAAATATACATGCTTTCTTGCAGAGAATTAGAAAGAAAAATTCAATGTGAAGCTGGAGCCAGCAGCCGATTAGCTTAGCTTAGCAAAAAGACTGGAAACTGTGGGAAACAGCCTGGTGCTGTCCGAAGCTGATAGAAAATCAACATACAATGAAGTCTAAAGCTTTGTTAACACATTATATCCTTGTTTAATCCATACAAAAACAGCGGTGTAAAGACAGCCACAACCATAACTTCATTTTAAACTTTGTTTTAAAAAAATAAAAAACATTAAAAATGGTTAGAAACATTTGCAAAATGACTTAGTATCGCCAAATAATGAGAAATCCCCTTGTTTACAGTCTGCATGCTAAGCTAAGCTAACTGGTTACTGGCTCCACCTTCATACTGAACATAAGGGGATGACACTGGTACCAATCTTCTCATCTAACCCTCAGCAACTATTCCTTTAACTGTAACAGCAAAAATACTTATTTATCTCAATCCTTTCAGAGTTTTGTCGGCAGAGTTATTATCCGTGTGAGCTACTGTTGTGTTTTATTAATATCAAAACTGTAATATTGCTGCTTCCACAGCTCTGCATGCAACTGAGGCCTGCCTGGCAGTTATCTGTGATTACCTGCCGGTGTGTGATAATGGGCAGGCAGTTACAGAAATCCTATCTGCACGGACACGGGTTATGGTTCAATGCCTTCTATGACCTGGCGCACGTCTCTGACTCCCAATGACAGCTCCCCACTGCTGTAATCAAAGGCCTGATTGCTTTACTGTGACAAAATTCCCGTAGATGATAATGAAGAGATTAACATATATACCATAACCTTTACGGTCAGCAAAGGGTCTTACTTTTATCTTGTTTTCCACAGGAGGTTCGTGACCTCTTTAAAATTGTAAATCCAGAGATAAGACTTCCTTTCCTTTTTTAAAGCCTTTTCTTTTATAATTAGTTTACAATAAAGTATAACAAGAAACGCTGAGAAAAAAAAGAGAGGAAGGTCATCAGCTGGATGTAATGGTTATGGGGTTTAAAACTACAGGGTTATCAGAATGCCCCAATTATTACACATTCCATTTGAATTTCTTGTTTTTATGCACATTTTAAAATTTGCTATCTATCTATTTACCTCCTCATAGACAAGGCAGTTGAGCAGGTACCACATGCATTAGAAACAAAACAATAGTAATACATTTAATTATGTGGAAAAGTAAATAATATATTAAAATAATATAAAATGATGATACACAGTACAATGCACAGGAAACTGCAAATGTCTGGGATCATTCATAGTGAGCTTTACTGTAAAAGGAAACTAGTAACCATTAACTTTTTTTAGTACTTAAGTGGGTACTAAAATGATCTTTAACCTAATGGCTGGGTTTCAAATCGTCTGACAAGCTTTCTATATATCAGTTGAAAACTTTTTAAAATACACAAACAGTCAAAATTATAGCGCACAACTTTAATTTTATATAGAAACAGAGATCTTACCTCGACATGGTACTGCGACGTCTCATGCATGATATAATTGGAGTTGGAGTATTTTTTCCTCTGTTCTGTTAATAAGAAACAGCAATATTGTGAAATCAAAAGTGAGAAACTAAGAAACCACCAAGTCCTGCCAGTGATCTTACTGTTTATCCTACTACACAAAACGCCAGCAGTGACACAGACCTGAAGACCACATGCTTCAACAGAGGGAACAGACGAACTGAAACACTAATATGTAAGCTGAGAAGACCAACAGGGCAATAAGGAAGTGACAAGCACACGTACTTCTGTTTCGTGGGGTATATGACAGTATATTTTACTACAGTGCAGTAAAAGCTACAGGAGCTTTTCTCTGAAAGAAATGTAATCATGGTCAAACTATACTTATATTATAATATTTAAATATTCCATATTTTAGTATAATTTTGTGTCCGAAAGTGTTGCTCCATCTGGACCAATTAGAAGCAAGGAGTCATTTATTGCGAGTCAAAGATCAGTGACGCTACTTCTCGACAGCGACATGCTCACTTCCTCATCTCTGGCACGCTATTATAAATCGACAGGTGTAAACTTCTAGTAGGTCAAAACTCAGTAAAGATAATTCCTGAAAAGTCGATTCTCAGTGTGTACACATTGGAGGCTTCAAGTTTCTGTGCAGGTTGCATACTGGACCCTGATTGGCCTCACTGTGATTAAAACATCATGATTGCCTCTTCATGACCTCTCAAATTTAAAGTGAGCATGGAAGAACTTTCCCTTTAGCAAAAAAGGCCAACACATTTTCGATTTGATGCAGACTTTAAACCTGCGATTATAATTTCATTGTATGATACCATAAGCAAATCATGGACTATGAAATTGATTAGGTGTACTTCTGACACACCCAGCAGTTATTGAGCAACACCATCATTCATTTGGAGTTATGTACCAGGTGACCTGGTTAATGTAAGTCCAATATTCACTCACTTTCTTTGCTCTGTTTTTTGTCTCTACCAACTCCCGACAGAAATATCTGGCTCTTTAGTCGCTAAATGCTCCACTGTGTTCACCAGCTAGACTCTGTGACTGTTTGGTACTGCAGCTAAAAGACACTATGAAAGTGAACCAAAACAGTAAAACCATGACCTGAAAATCACTGAACAGCTCTGTAAAGCTGAGGGGAGCTGCAGATTCAGGTCATATTTCTCTGCAGCTTCACCACTATGAGCCACCACTTTCACATTGTGTTCACTTTTGATACACTGTTATAGCAAAAACATTGGTTAAGGAGGCTTTAAGTAGTTGTTTTTAATCGTGAACAACAGTAATATAAAAAGGCAATGGTTAACACTTTATGCAAACTGTATTATATAATCAAACACTGAAGCATAACGTATATGGTATGCTGCTGCTTATATTTATATTAAGTTTTATTGCTGACAACTCAAAGAAAACAGTTATGTAAGTTGATCACTGTGTGGGGAAGATGTTAACATTGAAGGGAGGTAACAGGTGCACAGTTAATTGAGTGGACACACCGCATGTCAGACGACACTGTGGAGGTAGGATTTAAGGTGAGACAATAATCACAGCAGCTGGCGGCGTAATGGACAGAACTGTTACAAAAAACAAGTGGATACAAATCTACCTGGAGACACACTCTGTTCACACTGTCATTTATCCCACTGATATTCTAAAAATATTGATCATAGCTACTTTAAAGTTTGAGAAAGATTTAAGAACGCATTACAATTTCAAAACTACCTTGAGATATCAAAAAATGATTTAGACCAATAAAGTTCAAATGTGGTGACCTGTTAAAAGTCTGAATGACATTCATGAACACCGGAGCTCACTTAGTGAAATTCCATTGTCAAGACGACACTGTTGACAGGATTGCGTGTGCTGTTGGCTGGACCATTTGTCTTTGAACTGGCTAATGTTGAATGAGTGTGCCAGTGTGCTCACTGACCTATTTACCAGGTGAATAGTCTGCAGGTAACAATTACGGTTAAATGAGAGCATGTTGCTATCAACTCCACTGCCAGTCCTCATATCAGATCTCTTTCTGTCCCCCACCCAGTAGAGTCAACATGTTGATGCCACACCTGCTTTCCCTTCGTACAGACATTCAGTCGCAATTTGCTTTATGGTGAATGTGACACAAAAACCGTGCTGTTTGCTTAACACTTAATAAAATGCTAAAGTGCACTCTCATGTTTGATATCCTGTTTTCGATGGTTGGTTGTGATGTAAACGTCTTTGACAGAGCTTTGACTCTATTCTCATATCTATGCAACCGCCATCCAAATGACGCAAGCACGCGCCTTTCCTGTTTCTGCCGTTTCCTCTCTGCTGATCCCTTCCTGCTCGGCTCCCCACAGGCCAAACACAAGCGTCAGGTGTCGTTCTGAAAGTGGAGCTCGCCCCATGTCTTATTAATGGCTGACATTTATGCCAATCAATTCACAGCGCTGTGACAGCTTGCAATAAGAGCCACTTAGCAGGCAGATGGGCAGATCCTCAGGGCTCTCCAGAGTCAGTGACCAGTGATGAACATGGCTGCTTGGCAGATCATCAAACCAATCCAGATCAATCAGACAATCTGACCTTCCTAATAGCTGCCCATTGAATAGTGATATTTAACCCGACTCAACCCGAATCCATGATCAAATTTTTTTCATACAGTGTCACGAAACTGTTTGAATTTGAGCCAATTTTTTCAAATTTAGACTGATCAGTAAAAGAATAAAAGCCTGTATTGCACCATCAAAAGGCTGAATGAATCCAACCACCCACATCACTCAGTGAGTGATTGTGTTGGCACAAGCTCACACCTGAATTTTCTCCTGTTTCTAACTGCAGGCTACCTGTCGGACACTGTGCTGTCGACAAAGACTTGGCCACATGTCCTCGGAGGTTATCACAAAACCACAGCTCACGGCCTGATTCACCACAGAGTCAATAACGTCAAACAAATGAATACAGGTTTACACTGAGCATTTCTTTTATCGAGAACAGTAAGAGAACAAACATGTACCATTATTTTGTTAAGTTCGGCCACTGATAAGACTGCTTTACGACAAATAGACACGCGTGGAACTGCATAAACAAGGCAGACTGACAGAAATGAAGTAGTGGATCTATGGCAGACAATAAACTGAACTGCATACATAAGCAGACATTCAAAAGAAACAACAGAGCAGAACAAAATCAAAGTCTTTCAGTTTGAATTTCCAGCTGCTGATTTGCTCTCTCAGCCCGAACACAATTTACCTGACAGGGACATGCTCCTCAAACTCAAGCAAGCTGCTGGATGCTCTGAAGTCCAGGGAAGATGAGCCTGATGTGGCACCTCTCTGCTCTGCCTAAAAGGTGCTGATAACAGATCAGGCCGGAGGGCCTGCGCGTCATTTGCATCACTTGTGGGCTGCCCTGCACTGTGTGGATAACGAGGGGTTTTGCATACGAGAGATTGAGCTTGGACTTTTGCTGCATGTTTATTCAGCAAGTAGCCAGCTACAGTCCTTAACGTATCAATCCAAATATGCCTTGTTGTTGTGGATGGTGCACAATGCTCTCTTGCCTCTCTGGTTCAGGAGGACAGGCATGCCGCTGCCGTCCTGCAGTGAGAAGGTAGTGGTGACCATCTGCCTCACAAGGTGAGGCGTGCCAACGAAAAACAGCACAGCCTCGTCACACATACAGTGGGATATTTCACAGAGATCACAGGAGCGGGTGCGACCCGTGGATATTTGGATGACTTGCGGCACAGAAATATTTCACAGACAACGAGGTGCACAGTCAGATGGTTTGGGAACATCTTGCATCCCCTCAATACCATCATCTGTCATTTGAAGCCATTCTAAATTGGGAACAGTGCAGCGAAGCATGAGAGCAGGTTGTCCTGTCATACCTGGGTGTAGGTTTCTATCTTTTCCTATGGCATGTTGTACAATGTTCCTCTATGTTGCCAGTGTGGAAGGAGGCGCCAGCAGGGACCAGTGAGCTAATGTCTGAGGCAGCTCAGGGAGGACCTGATGTGAACGCAAGTCCGCCTCTTCCTTTCCACTTTTCAATGCGCCTTTTATTCACCTGCAGGACATGGGTATCCCCGCCCTGTTCCAACCACACATTAAAAACAGGCACACCCTGAACTCCCTGCTAATATAACACAGCATATTTCAGTCACAGACACACACCCAAGTGCAAGTATGCCGTGGCTGAAATGTCATGTCATGTCATAACTGTATTACTGAGGTTCACCTCAGTCATGGAAGATCAGTGATCCAGCCCGGCATATATAAATGGAGCCCTACACACAAACATATCCTTCAGTTGAAAGTTTGCACTAAAGACTAGAAAGTCATGCAACATAAATATACATCGCACAACATGACCACAAAGTGCAGGCACACAACAAAAAGCCTGATGCATCCAACAAAAATCCCAGCATGCCGTGTAGGCCCGGCACAGAGCTGGAAACTCATGTTCCCTTCAGGAGCCCAGCCTCCCTGCCATGTCCCTCAGTGTCTGACAGAGGCGTCAGCAGCCTGAGCACGACGGGGCCCCTCTGCAGGACCTTGGCCCCCTCTTATCACGATGTGTGTGTTCTGGAGCGAGGACTGTGATAGATCAGCGAGGCTGTGCAGCAACATGCAGCAGAGTGAGAGTGCTGGATTTCCTCTACATTTGCATAGCAAATTGATTATTGTCCTGATATGAGTCAGTTACAGCGCTGAACCACACACCTCGACGTCTTAGATTGAGAGAGATATCAAATTATAAAGCTGGCGTTGTATACTGTATTCCATCTGTGATTTGTTCCTACTGAAGGACTATTTTCAGCTGCGCATTAATACACATTTCGTGCACTGGAGAGAATTCACTGCAGCAGGACGGTGTATGTGGGACTCACTCAAAATAAACTACAGTGCCTTTGTTCATCATAATGAAGTAACATGTCACACAGTGCAACAGTGTGGTTCATCTATGTGTTTTAAATAGTTTATGGACCGCAACAATGGAAAACAACAATCAGGCTCTGGCTACACATGTAATAAATATAAATTGGATAAATCAAGATTTTGTTTTTTGACAATAGGGCAAGAACACAAATAATAATAATGCATAATGAATACCAGTGAGCATGCTTTCATCAAAGTATTCCTTGACAAGTAAGAGTGTTCAATTTCCTAAATTACAAGTTGGAAGCTGTAAACAGTGTGCAGTGGCTCATGCCAAGGAAATAACGGCAGGTGTAATTATATGTGAAGGGCATGTAAAGGCAAAGTCTTGAACCAAGCCAACAACAAACTACTCCTTTCATTCAGACACTTACCGTAGAGGGCCTTGGCGCTCATCTTGCTGTCCAACTTCCCACTATCTGCCACTCCACTGCAATGACAAGAAGAGGAGACGGGGTTACGCTGCATGCCCTTCATCTTCTCCCCTGCACCTCTGGACGTCAGCGTCACAAACCCTCTGAAACTCCCAAACTTCTCATGAACGCAAGCCCACAAACTAGGAGCGATATACGGAGAGCAGACTGGAAAGCACTAGAAGAGATTAGCCTGAGATTCTGAGCATATGGACCAGCCAGGGAGAGAGAGGGAGAGTGGAACAGGGTGAGAGGGGGAAGGGAGCGAAGGGTTGTGGGACACGGAGGGAGGCTAGAGCCAGGAACCCATGCAAAGCAAACAATCCTCAACAGAGCCGCTCTGTGCCCGAGGTCCCTGACCCACACCACCTTCTGCATACTGGGTTAGTGATTCTGTGTTGCCTGTGCGACAGTAACTCTGCATCACGTGATTCACGCAGGAAGGTAAATGTGCGAGGGGAAAGCAGGAATGTGTGCGACACTCACTTGGCTTGCCTCGACTGAGGTTCCAGGGCACTCATGATTTACGGCATCAACCTGAAGAAAGAAGACGACAATCAGAGAAAGGGAGTCGGTGCTAATGAAAGAGACGCCAGCGGCTGGTGGTGGAGTGAAAACCACTCAAACAAACATGCATTATTCATCTAAAAAGGACGTTTTAAATACCTGCTGCAGCAGGTTTGATGCTTTGATGAGCTCTCATACGCTGTCCATGGTGTTAAAGACTAAAAAGCTATAGGTACCTCATTAAGGTTGTAGGTATGGTATGCAAAGTTAAGTTGCAGTCAATGTAACAGGCTGTTCTTCGACTGTGCAGGGCCAGGTGTCGGGCCTGTACTGCTGGCAGTTGGGGGGTTGATCTGAGACAAAGGCAGACAGCAGGTTGATATGCACTATGTAATTAGATCCACGCTGCTGATGTCTATATCTACAATTAATTAATGTGATTGGGTTTTACACCCAGCCACACTACTATTTAATAATTAGGATGGCCAAAAAAAAAAGGGACAAACCAATGTGTAACAGGGTGCTACATCTAAATCTGAGAGGTTAACAGGGGCAGGACATGAGAGAACCAAACTCTCCCACACCTTTCCCTTTGGGCCCAGAGACTCCTATTTGTCAGTCATGGCATGTACTGATGAGGTTATGTAATATATACAGACCTACATCCTACTATGGCTAAACACCTAGTAACCCTAATGAGATGTTACACAACAGTGGGCTTGGTTTTATGATTATTAATGGATTTTATCACCGCATTATATATAGCCAGTGATAAGCATTTATAAGCCAATGGGTTAAATAAATGGTATTTAACAATGGATATGACAGTCATCTTTTTCCTTCTGTGGCTTCTAGACGCCAAGGAGCCATGTATCACTTTGCCAGCCATTCAGGTTGTATTATTAATTGGTGGCGAGAGGTCTGGATACGGTGTCACCAGCAAGCATTTTAGGTGTTCTGCAAGAACAATCCAACCTAAGATAACACACTGACCTTACTAAGGTACGACACTGATCTCGTGTCACGTTGTGGCACTGGACGTGCTTCACACAATAGCTACGAACATTTCAGTATCATCAACAGCATGGTGAGACAGACATTTCCTCATGACATGCCTTCCTCTCTCAATTACAGAGCTGCACTTGCCTAATGAGCAGCGGTAAACTACACATGCACAAGGTAAATACACAACAGTTAACAGGTGTAGTCGCTCCGGCTTATCTCGCAGCAGATCATAAGCATACAGCGATCGCACTCAACAGATAATCTGCTGAAATCTTCTGCAGCAAAGCACGGCTGAATCACAACAACTCTCACAGCTAAACTTAATGTCGCTGTGTTCCTGCAGACAAAGAATGATTCTGTTCAGATACACACCTCCAACAGGCAGCGTCCACAACAAAGTCTGACTGAGAAATGAACAAAGAAAACTAGTTGCATTACTTAAGCAAGTCAAGTGTGCACAAAAGGTAGACTTCCTCTCTCTGCCCTTATCTCTCTGGTCGCCTTCTCTCTACGCTATTGTTCTCAGCCTTGGTCCTCCGCCAGGTTTCAGTAGGGAGACGAAGCTGAAGCAGAACGGGCTGGGTGTCATGTGTTGTCGACCTCATGGCGAGAGGCCCTCTGCACACCTCTCCTCCACCCAGCCTAAGGTTCTTATTGTTCAATAATGACAAGCTCTTATTCGCAGGTAATTACACGGCATTAGGACAACAATTACACAAAAATAGAAGCAAAGAGTGCAGGACGCTTTTCTTGGGCTTACCTTTAAAGTTGAGTACGTCTCATATCTGCTTGCGCCCTCTCTGAAAATGACTGATAATGTCACTCTCTTTTGATTTTCATTTTAATGGAATGAGGTTAGACAAGTGTTGTCATACAGCTTTCCGCGACAGTCAATCATTTGAGAGCGATGACAGTAACAAAGAGGCCTGGCGTGGCTGAGCCCTCCCTTATAGAGTGTCATATTTTAAACTTGTGGTGTCAGTCATGTGGTCTACAGTGATTCTTATTCTTATGTTCTGTCTCATTTTGGAGGGAAATGTGCTTAAAATTAAAAAAAAAACACACACACAAGAAGCCCTGAGATCCTCATCAAACAGGTACAAAATCTGTCAGGTGCTGTTTTGCCTGACAACAGTCTGACTTTACGACCAAGTGTAAACAAAAGAACAGATTTTTAGCAGCTAAAGTCTGAAACACATTTAATGCCACAGCATCATAACTCAGCACTCAGCGTTTGTTCCCCCTAAAAACAGCTGAACAACTATGCGAACACACACCCCATAACACACCTGAAGCTTAAACAAACAACAACTTGAGCCTGATAATAAAAGTGTGCCGTGATGTCAGCAATCTCATTCTCATTCATTCTTCCTTCAATATGACAAAACACGTGTTCACATGAGGTCACATCAGTCTAATTACAACAGAAATGACACTTTTTGACATTGTCACGCTGTAAAATTAGAAAATACAGCTGGCACCTTGTAATGTGTCTGAAAGGGAATAAAAGCCTGCTCGGATATGCGCAGTCTGGACTTTGCTCCATTCTCCTGATTAAGCATTTTGTAAGAGATAACAGCTATCTGATTTAATGCATGTCAAGCCATGCCACCATCTGGCTGACTCACACTACGCTGTTATCTGGTGTTACAGGTGTATTCTGGGTATACAGGTGCACCATGTGTCTCTGAATCAGGCTCACAGAGAACTGACACAAGACAAAATCAGGTCAGATTTCACTGGCACGATCCCTATTAGTTCACATAGTAAATAACCCTACAAACACGCGGAGAACACCAACCTCAGCCTGCCAAAAACACTGATTCTCACTATTAGCAATCAGTGTTTCTCTTTTGGTTGCTACTGTGCCGCATGTCGTGAGGTTATTCACGTTGACCCCAAATGAAAGCACGCTCCTCTCAGCTAAACGCTGTAATTGTGGGTGACATCACATTTAAATGCATGGTCCCAACATGTGGTTTTCTGCTCTCTTGCAACTTGAATCCAGCAGGACGTCAGTCTGACAGAATCCAATTGCAGTGTGTGACTTGCTCCATGGATTAAATGCTGCACATCTTCAGGAGCAATTATTCCAGCAAGTATCAATATCACTGCATAAACATTAATTATGTGCTGACAATAAATATGTATTAGGAGACATTTCACTTATCACTTGTTGTATGTCTGTGTTATGATTATAACTGGAGGACTGGAGGCACATCCATGTGGCTCTAATGGGGACCCTTAAATAAACATAATAACTCAATAAAACAGCAATAATAAATACTCACTATTAACAAGACATGAAACCAATCTAAACTTTAAACCAATTCATAAAAGAGCTCATATCAGGTTTAACAACCATAAGACCATTTAATGGATGGAGAGCTGCAGAGCAGTCCCTCAGCGCACCTGGAGGGATTTGTCAAGTTGTACTAGGTTCCCTGTGAGTCTGTGCTCGCTGTGAAGACAAAAAAGAAGGAAACAACACAAAAGAAAACATGAAACTCACAGTGTTGTTGTTTTTTTCCGGACGGGATGCTCAAGGTGACAAACGTGGTCGAGACGGTGCCTGAGGTGTCAGCCTGCCATCACAGCCTGCAGCCGGTCAGGACGACGAACCCACGTCGGTGCTCGAAGCCTGCTTGTTTTGAGGTGAAACAGCTGAAATCCGAGGCTGTAAACTTCAACAGTTGTCGTCCAGCACAGAGACGTTCAGGGCTTCGCTGAGGAGGTACCGCAGGTGAGCAATAGGTGAGCCCGTAGGTAACTCAATCCGGCAGGGGAGGAGCTCCGCGGACACCTCACTGGGGGTGGGTCGAGCTTTTCGCACCCGATTTTAAAGTTAAGGTTCCATGCTGAGAGTTTGGATGCACCTCACTCATCTGATTCAAGATTCAAGATTCAAGAGTCTTTATTGTCATTGAACATGTCAATGAAATTTTCATTGCAACCCCCATGTTAGGAACAGATAGAAGAAAGATAAGAAGATTAGAAAGAATAAAATTAAGATAACTACAATAAAATTAAATAAACATGCAGTAAAAATATTTGAAAAAGCAATTAAAAATATAACAGAATGAAAATAGACTAAGGCAATAAAATATACTAAACAATAAACAATAAAATATGGAAGTGAAATGTGCAACAGAATAAAATATACAAGCAGAATAAAATATACACAGTGAAATGTACCAACAGAATAAAATTTACCAGTGGACAATAAAATATACCAATGAAAATGGAATGTGCCAATATATATATGTATATATGGCTCAGTAACCTGCAGTAAATTTAGAAGCTAACAACAACATGCACTGAGCAGCTGGAATTATGCTGCTATATAGTCGCCATGCAGTTTGTTTCAATATCTACTGGATTCTGTAGAAAGTGTGGTTTGAATAATGAATGAATGAAGCTTTATCTACTTGTGACAGCACAAGCTTTGACCTACAAATGGGTCAAAGCTAACTTGAGTTAGGGGCAGTTTTTCCTTCTCAGACTGGAAGTATTTCACACCTGTATTGGGACCCTGACACCAAGGCTGAGAACAAAAAGTTCCCCAAAGTAGCCTTATATGAGATGCACTGAGTGACATTACCAACACTTAAATGGAAAGAAAAAAAAACAGATTTCAGATTTTCTTTTTATGATTCACAAATGCATGATAAGTTGTATATTCAACCTTGTCAAATAGTGGAATAATTTAATCTCCACAGGTTTTCACTTGGTGCAGCAAAGTAGTGTTCTGGTCTGAGCGAGCTGGATTCAACAGGGTGAATGAAAGAGGAGCAACAGTGTGGAACACTGCCCAGGTTTCAGTGTCACTGGCTGGTAAGAATGACCACTCTTTGTCCAGCTGCAGTGTGCTGTTCCTGCAAAGAAAATCATTAAGATAATGCAGTTGCCCTCTTCTGAGGATAGTGCTGCATGTCAACATCCACCTGAATGATCCTGTTTTAGGAAAAGAATTTAAAAATGAGCACACTCCTCATGGTACCAGCAGAGAAAATTGACATGGGGACATATAAATGCTTGTACACACACTGGCTTGACCTACAATCAGTGAAATTCCAAGTGTTTGCCCATGTTCTCACTCGGCCGTTGCTCAAGCAAAGGTACTCTGAAATCTGATTTGTTTTGAAACTGGTTACTTTGGAAACCTTGGCATTTGGTTTTATCATTAACTTAAGCTGTCGGTGGTGGGAAATAACCTGTTTGGTTAATGTGGTTCAGGGAAAGGTCTCATAGTTACAACAGTTGAAAAAAATGCTCTGAACGATTAAAGTGCTGCGGATCAGGGCTAATCTGACATTAAATATGCACACTTTAAAGAGCCAAACTAAAATATTAATTCTTAACCTGGAATAATTTTTGTCGGGTACTTAAAATTTGTGTAAGTACAAAAGAGATTGTAGAACAACTGAAAGCTCTTTATAGATCAGTAGGAATATTGGAAGGTTAACTGCCACATTTCAGTTGACCTGAGTTGAATAAATAAAGTCCTACAAGTGGAAGGGAGCAGATGTCCCTTTTTTAGTACTAAAATCAATGTTGTCACTATCCAAATCTTAATCAAAGCAATTCTGCCCTCTACTGGAGAAAAGATGAACACATATAAAACTTATCAAATGTTGTACATTTAATATAAATAATCAACAGTAACAGAAATGTAGATTTTATCTTTGGCTCCTGAAAAATATACAGAATGTAATGAAATCAATCAAAAGATAAAAAAGCTAAAGCACTCACTTTTCAACGAATACCAACACATTTCCTGTATTTTACAAACTCAGTTATAAAAAGTCCACAGTCCGAACAAACACTTTTCATCTCACAAACATTCAAAATGTCTTAAAGTCAAAGTTATTCAATTCCTGGTTGTACCAAAGAAGTGCAGACAGCCTGTGAGTTCAGCTATAACACACATGATGATGAAGAGGAGGTGTCTTCATGAATAGACACTGAAAGAGACAAAGAAGAGCAAATAAAAATCTATTATTATCATCCATTACATTGTACCTGAACAAACTGTCTCAGCTGTGTCAAACACAAACACTGTTTAGTTGTCCATAATCAATCTGGCAAATTACTGCATGTTTCGTTTAGTTTCAAGTTTTTCTTCATCTGTACTGATTTACAAACGTATTTTGGCCACCCGCCACCTGAGCAGACAACATCCATCTTTTCAGAATAAAGGACTGGCTTATTGTGATGTATCTTGGGAGGAAAATTTAAGGATGTGACGACATTGTACGAGGTGTACAGTATCACTTGACTGAATGCCACCCATATCAATAATTCAGACAAGTCCTAAAGGGAACCAGGGCTTATTTCATTCATGAACAAAAGCGTGAACAAAGGAAAGCTCAGTGCTGTCTGGCATTTCAAAACATATGTATGAGATGCTAATTATATCAACAAACTATCTTGTCCATCAAAATAAATGAAGCCTAAAATGTAGGCCAGTCTCTTCATGTGATAATGAAGGATCTTATCTATGTTTGATACCAGATATTGTAATTTGCTGACCTGTCTGTCATTTATGTAAACATGTGACCTTGTCAAAAAAAGAAAAATGTTTGTGATCTCACATGTCACATAAATAAATCTTCCTCATCTATCATGGCTGCTGAGGTTTAATGTCAAACGTCTATGATGAAAAGAAATGAAAGTGGAACTGACCTGGCCAGTCGGGCTAACGCGCTGAAAGCCAGGACTCCATCTAAGCCATAGACAACAAGTAAGACACTGCTGATGATTACGTCTGCCCTCGTCACGTACGTCTGCCACAACAGGAAGTAGACCGCCAGCAGGATAGTCATCGCCGTCACAATGAGGTTAGCCAGAATATGGCCCTGACTCTCCGTCAGGTTGCCCTTCACGCCTGCAGACATGAGCCAGACACACAGGGCCAAAGACGGTGGAAGAGGGTTGTTAGTCACTGTTTAATCTATTGTGTTCTGAAGACTATAAACTAATAACAGACTAAAAGATGCTACGAGTTGTAGCATGTCGGATCCATCCTTTTACACCTTGACCCATCCACGGAATTAAAACCAGATTATCTCATTGTCTTTTGCTTCAATTTTGACTATTCCTCCTCTTGTGAGTCCCCCAATTTTATGGAAAGGCAACAATAAAATTGATGGAGTGCCCCTTGTCAGGGAGGATCTTCAGTCATGTAATATTACTGCCAGCTGTTTCTCAAAGCAAAACATAGGCTTTTACATTAATATATGTGTTTTTGCCACCCTGTACAGTAACACTGTACAGAAAAACAAACAAAAAAAAAACTTGCAAAGACTTTGCCAATAAGAGGTCGTATTAACATTTAAATAGATGTATTGGCTGACACTATAAATAATAGCTGCCCAGAAGGAATCAAAAAAGCATACATCAACCTAAAAGACTATTACATGCTTTTTTAAATGGATGGTTAGAAATAATGTATAATAATGCAATCGAGTATGCACAAATTGTATGCAGAAATAGGCATGGTATTTCTGTCAAACTTTAACAGAACTGTGTGTATCAGAGGTGCGTAGATCTATGCTTTAGTGTCATCCTGGTCATAACAAGGTAGGCTTGACAGTCAGCCACGGTTCAATATGTGACTCTCTCACCACAGAAGAAATGGAGGACGTCCAGAGCCGCCAGGAGGAACAGCAGGCTGACATCACAGACCAGAGCATCAGCAGGGTAAGACAGCACCAAGCCTGACAGCAACAGACACATTCACTGCTCTGTACAGGTACATCAGAACACCTGGTTTTAAAACACCTGAGACTACGATACATGTTCAACACTCACTCTTTCTGATGATCAAGCCGAGAGTGAACAGGAAGTAGAAGACAAAGTAGATCGATGTCAGCTTCAGCAGCAGCTGGAAGGTAACAGACGACAGCTGGGAGCGGTGTTAAGGTGTAAGTGTCAGTGACAGAGAGAGACGTCTGTCCTTTTGACAAGGCTTCACTACTCAGCTGAATGATATGAGAAGGATACTACACTGGCAGATCTTCCTAGAGGGAGAGAGACAGACAGACACTTAACTAACCGAAGTCACTTTCTGAACGTCCTCGAGTTATTAAAGTGAACCAAAGAAAAAGTATTAATGGTAAACAAATAAAATAACTAATACTAGATAATATAAACGACTCTGTTAGCGGTTTAATGGAAAAGCGTGTCTATAGCAACCATAGCAACGCGTCCACCTACCGGGTCCGGCCATCGCCATTTTGATTTTTTTCCTCGGTTCGTTCGCTTCTAACCAAAAAGATGAATTGCAGCGCCTACTGGCTGGAAGATGAACTACAACCTCAGAGCGCAGTCAAATGATGAGAGAGGAGGATGATTAATATTTTTATACAGACGTAGAATACACACACAAAAGTCTGGACACGTCTTCTAAGTCAGTGGTTTCTCTTTATTGTTTTTTTATTATTATTTTCTGCATTATAGATTAATACTTAAGCATTAAAACTATGAAAGAGCACATATGGATTATGTAGTAAGAAAAAAGTATAAACAAAGCAATGCTTTATGTTTAAGTAAGTAAGTAAGTAGCCACCTTTTGCTTTGATGACATCTCTGCACACTGTTATCTCAGCCAGCTTCATGAGGTCGTCACCTATAATGCTTTTCCACCAGTCTTGAAGGAGTTCCCATATATCCTGAGCTCTTGTCGGCTGCTTTCCCTTCACTCTGCAATCCATCTCTTCCCAAACCATCTCAGTTGGGTTTACTGTGAAGCAGCACTCCTTCACTCTCCTTCCTGGTCAAATCCGACCTTACATAGCCAGGAGGTGTGTTTTGATGGTATGTCACTGCAGAATGCTGTGGTAGCCAGCCATGCTGGTGAAGGACTCGTCTGACCAGAAAACACGTTTTCTACTGGTCTTGGTCAGCTACTTGACCTCTGTGTTCTTATGTGAACTCTAATCTGAGGTGCTCTTAATTGGCGAGTTCTGAGGCTGGTAATGATAATGATTTTCTCCTCTGCAGCAGAGGTAACTCTTGGTCTGCTTTCCTGGAGCGTCCTTGTGACAGCCAGTTTTATCACAGTATTTGATGATTTTTCTGACTGCACTTGAAGATACATTTAAGGTTTTTTAAAATGTTTATGTCTCAAAGTAATGATGAGCTGTTGTCTCTCTTTACTTAATTACTAGACTCTTACCATAATCTGGAGTACTAGTCAGATAGGGCTATTTACTGCATACCAACACTGCACAACACAACTGATGGTCTCAAATGTATTAAGAAAGCCAGAAATCTCACTAATTAATGACAAGGCTCACCTATTAAATAAACCAGCTGACGACCTCACAAATGATGACTTCAGCATTTTACACAGGATTTTCCTTTATTTAGCCAAATTTATTCCCTGGAGAGTCACTCTACCTTTACATGCCGGATCTTAACCTAAACCTTAACCTACATGTAACCTTAATCCTAGAATGCAGGCTATTATTTAACCTTGTTCAGACCTGCTCTTTGTCCCAAACAGGAGGTGAGTCCCCATAATGTGACTGTGTAGACAGGGTTTCTATCCACACAACATGCAGGATTAGTACATGGGCTACACACACCCACACGTGCACACACACATCCACGCACATGCAGCTACAGGGTTACATGAGATAAGAAATATAGAATACCAAAATGAACTGCTTTAGCATAGCCAGCTGTTTCATTGTCCCCTGCAGCCTCTATCTGTTTCTCTTTCTTGCTTGTCCTCTGAAACAATCTGCATAGTGTGGCTGAAAGAACGGAGGCGTTGTTTGGCGTGAATGGAGGAAAAGCAGAGGGGTGGAGGGGTGGAGAGGGAGATGCTCCAGCTGTGGGGGAACAAGACAACACAACAGCATCTCACATGTGGGTGGGGGGGTGGGTGCGGGGGGCGTCAAGGCTGCGGGGGCTGCACACAGTGGCATTGTTATAAGGGGGGGTGGGATGCAGCTGATAAGGTTTAGAGAAATGGATCATTCCCTCAAATCCTCCCCTTGGGAAGCCTTGACACAAAACACTGCAGTTACTGTATGGTTGTTTAAGCTGGGGGGGATTCAGAAAGGCCCCACAGAGGCCCTTTAAAATCACATACTGTAGATCAAACTCAGGGAGAGAGAAAATATTTATTTTAGGACCAGGCATCAGGTTAAAACTGAACTTGACAGCTAATAGTGACATTAGATCAAATGTGCTGGAATGCTTTTTTTCCTCTGGTCTGAACTATACTGCATGCTGTGTTTACTCAGAGGGTAAAGAAAAGTCAAATGCACTTTCAAAACATATCACAAATTTGTGTCAAGGCTTTTATAATCAGTTTAAAACCCTCTGCCTTTAGAGCCTCTATTGGGATATAACATAAAAACTCAATATACAAAAATCTAAGAGAAAAAAGGGAGAAACCGGAGGAGGGATCCTTCCTCTAGGATAGAGAAAGGCAATAGGTGTCACATACGGATACAGGCAGAAGTAATGAAAATTACAATTGATAAAGAGTCTGTTTAAAGTCTGTACTGACACTAAAACATTTTATTTTAAATATCTAGCCTCACACAATAAAGAATAGGGTTTTAGATAGCAATTATTTTAATAATGGGTCATACGATAGATTGCTGGTTATTATTATTTTTTCCTATTAGTGGTTTTATAAAAAAAATCAAAAAGTAAAAAAGGCCAATCTCAATTTTCCAGAGGCCAAAGTGATGTCTTGTCTGTACAATAGTCTAAAACACAAAAATATTAAATTTACGAACATATATGACAAGAAAAACAGGAAATCATTATATTTGAGTAGTTGGAAGTTCTGGTATTTTTGCTTGAAAAATGACTTAAACAATAAATCGACCATCAAAGTAGTTCCCGATTAATTTTCTTTTGACGACCAATCAATGGACTAGCTGCTGCAGGTCGTTGTGAGGTACAGAGTGTTGTTCAGAAGTGACACATCTGCACATCTCTCACCTGCTCCAGCTCCTCTCCTCCGACTCTGCTGCACACATCCTGTTTGAGATTCAGAGGCGAAGGAGGAAGAGAGTCAACACAAGGGACTCGGGAGTCAAGCTTGGTCAACTTTTACGCACACTTTTTTTTAAGACTTACATTTTCCTATCGACTTTTTTTTCCCCATTTTCCCGCAGGATGATGGTGGATTTTGCGAGAGAAAATCAAAGCTTATGATGAAGACGCTTGTGGGAGCTGAGGAGAAGGTGCGCCTGGAGGAAGGGTTTTAAAAGTTGCTCTTGTATGGATTTTTGGTGGCACCTTGATTTAAAAAAACACTAGTTTTAAAGTGTGTGCCGCGGCGTCACTGGAGGCGTTTGGCTGAGGGACGTCAATCCAGTGCCAAGCTGCCCAACAGGAGAAAGAAGCTCTGCGCATGAAGCGTCGGATCTATGTGAACTACAACAAGAACAACTGAGATTATCATCTGGATTCCGTGATGCACATGTGAAAGTTTCCCCGATCCGAATTGATTCCGTTCGGACGAGGGGAGACTTTAATGGATTTTTTATGTGGGACCCGCTAGGATGGACGTGGTAGATGAAACAGAAGCGTTACAGAGATTTTTTGAAGGTAAGAATTCCTCATTATTATATAAAGACTACTGTAAGTATTAATACACATCAGTATTAAAATATAGTTGCGCAGGAAAACGAAAGGAGACCCTAAACCTGTGATTTTTGTTACTTTTACAATCACTTTGACTTGTGCATAATTGTTTTAGTGAAGAAGTAAAAACTAAAAGTGTTTAAGCGTCAGTTCTGGTTTTGTGTTGTATTGAATGCGCAGCCTGGTTGCATTTATTATCAGACACCACTCAGGTGGTGAACAATAATAGCTGTAATATTTGTGTGATCTTACAGGACTTTTAGGTAAAAGATTCCCAAACATTAATGTGCACCTCACTCTGCTTTCCACAGAAACTTTCCTCTCTTTCAAAACTAAAGAAAAAAATGCAAGAAAGCAGGAGGGTTAACGGGTGCGGGGAGCAAAAGTGCTGGTGATGGGTAACAGATCGAGTTAAACGGGGAATCCTAAGAAAAAAAGGAGGTGGAGGAGGGTGGGGTTGAGGGTTGGAAGGGTGTAGGAATTTCAAGTCAAGATAAATGGTGTGTTTTGCAAGGGTAATATGGCACAATGTGTGTGTGTTAGAGGCAGACATGAGCAATGTGATCTCAGCCAGTGATGGGTTGTAGTGTGGTGTTGATCACCTGGAGGCAAACACCCATAAATAGAACCAAATTCAGTTCAGAAAAGAGGTTATTTATGTTAATCCTACTAAGTCATCTTTATAAAGATAAATTATATTATATATAAAATAACTTGTAAATCATTCAGATTTTGATAAACTTTGGCTTCTCTTGTATACATCCCTGATTTGCCAACCCTTTGTGTGTTAGACTGAATTGAGTCAAGTTAATCAGTCATGATTTGAGGATATTTATGACTTTGCGACCCTTCTTCCAACCATTATATTCTTGTTGTAAATTTTAATGTGTCACATGCAAAACAAACACAATTTGTCCCATTTGTTTGAAGACTTTTTCATACACAGTGATTCACAGTTTGACAAAGAGTCTGCTTCTCACTAATATCTTTTTTTTTTAAAGAAACTTAATGTCAAATGTTCCAGAAGTCAAGTGTCCAGAAAAACACATACTGCGGTTTATGTATAATAAGTTATCTGTAGAGAGTCTTAACACTTGATTATAGTATACACAGAGTGTTGACTTAAATATACACAGCCATCCATGACTGTCAGAGGTTGCTTGCCATTCTGACAGGAATTTAGTGTGTTTACATTCTTGCTTTGGGAGTACGAGAGTTGTTCTTACTTTGACTTTATTTCAGCCACTTTTGCTTGCACTAAAATGTCAACTTGTCCATGAGAAGTATAGGTGCTGCCTCAGATCCTTCTTTTCCTTTTTAACTTCTTCTTTGTCCTAACTAACCTCGGAGATATCAAACTCCTAATTATATTTCTCTCAGATCTTGGATTCAGACCTTTTAGTCAACCAACGTTGACTTTAAATCTGTGACAGAGAGTGCTATCATTAAGCCTTGCGCTTTAGATTTGAGATAATTCGTCAATTAGGGTCCACATTGGTCTTGCTCTTTTATCTGAAAAACACACACACTCACACAGAAGCACACATACACACACACACACACAGCACCATAATGGATTTTGGCACTGGTAAACTGTGTTTTAATGGGATTAGTGAAATATGTATACATTCACACTAATGCACAGTGTACATTCCTGGCATAGCCTCGGTGGCTGTTCAAACACAATGAGGTGAGACTGGTGTTTCTCCTCCAGTCTTTGGCCTTCCCCAGGCTCTCGCTCCTTCTGACTCCATTAGAGTGACAGTGAGCAGACGGGGTGAGGAGGTGAGATACTGCAGACTCAGGGTGGACAGAGGGAGAGCGACTGGTGTGTTGAGAGAAACCCGTCTAAACCACCAACCCCCCAAAACTTGACCTTCTCCTCTCTGACTCACTTAGACAACAAACAGTCGATCTCACGCGCACAGAGTTGCGTTCGCACATACAAAGGATCATGAAGTTTGCTGCTGTTGCGTTACTCCAAGTAACACGCCATCACACGATGCCTGTGCTGCATTTTCAGCATGTCCTTCATATAGAATGCACTAAAACTGAGAAATTCATGCACCATGTTTTGCAGATAACTTACGAGAAATGGAGTGTAATATATAATCTGGTTTACAGATAAGCAGACATTAGACTTCATGAATTGGAATACGAGTTTCCAGTCATGGCAGCAGCAGCAGCTCTATAGGGCTGTACTTAGCCGTGCTTTGAGTTAAACGCTGCATCAGAAACAGAGCTGCAACTAACAATTATTTCATTTTCAATTAATCTGCCAGTCATTTTGTCGATGAATTGTTTGGTCCGTACAATATCAGAAAAGAGTGGAATCACGGCCTCTAAATGTGACACCTTCAAATGTCTCGTTTTTGTCCAACCAAGAGTCCAAATATACAGTTTGCAGCCACATAAGACAAGGAAAACAAGCTTGTCCCCCCAACTGAGAAGCTGGGACCAAGTTTGCTATGAAAACTGTCTCCAAAAAACATTTTTTTAAATGGTTGCACATGAATTTGCTGTGGATCGACTAACTTATCGATCGATTGATTATCTCAGCTGTAGTCAGAACGCTTACATGCTCACAATGACGATGCTGAAGTGGCGATGTTTATTAGGTATAATATTCACCGTGTTCACTGTCTTAAGGTTATGTGAGGGATGTCATTAATGCCATTAACATGATTAGTTTTGCAGGTATTTGGTCATTAACCAAAGTTCTGGAGAAAGTTTTCATCTGATGGTTGTTATTAAACTGTATCTGCCAGATATAAAACTTTATATTCACCTCCTAACCATCTTAGTCTAAAGAAAAATGAGTAATGTTCTCACTCTTATTGCCTTTAAAAGATGAACTCATCATGCATGTTGCCATATCAAATTTCCTATGAACTCCCGCTGTACTCCCACAGTAGTTGTGAATCATGGATGCAAAGGCTGTCGTCCATCTTGGAGAACCTGTGTGAGACACATTGGGATGGTTCCTCTGATTTATAAGTTTAGAGGTGGACTGCAGTCAGAGGAATGTATTGTTTGTGAGCAGCCGGGCTTACAGTGCTTACGAGTAGGTTTTATTTTTCATTGTTGTGCCTCACTCCCATCTGTGCTGGCTGCCAACTGAGTAATCCTCAGCCAGTGAGCGTGGTTTGTGGTTGAACTGGACTTCATGAGATTAATTCTCTTGTATCTGTTGGTGTGTGTGTGTAATAACTCAAAGAGAGGCTGTTGTGGAAAATAAAAAACTTGTACGGTAGTCAAGAAGTGCAGAGTTTTCATGCCACACATCTAATGTGTGACAAAAACAAAATAAAAATGAAATGAAATCCAATAGTAAAAGCATAGTTTTTATTCATCTAGATTATATGAGTGTATTCTCTTGACCACCTCGATTTGTAATTCTGAGCATTTTCAGCCTATTTCTTGTTGCTCTCTATATAATCTCCTTTTATCCTCTTTTTGCCTCTTCTTCTTCTATACCTTCCTCTTCTTTATTTCTCCTCAGTACCTTCCTCACCATCCCTCGTCAACCATGCTTTGTAGTTCTCTCCACCGCCGGCCCTCAGCCTCTCACTCGTAGCGTTTTTCATTTTTTTTCCAACCTCGCTCCGTGTCCTGGTCCCAGCCATGTCAGTCCTGTAATCTCCTGAGCCAGGTCCGCCGGTGCCACCAGTGCTTGTGTGCGACAAGGGCTGTGTGTGGTGGCCTGGTACAGCCCTTTCTCATGACTGGGAAATAATCCTCATTATAGCACTCTCCGAGCCTTTCTCTCACATGCACTCACACAATATCCACACACACACACACACACACACACACACACACACACACACACACACACACACGCACATTTGTTCCCCTGATCTGCATCTCCCAGGTCTGCAGAAGAAAGTCTTCGAGCCCGAGTAGGGAAACATGTGAAAAATAGAGAGGAATTGTTCTTCTCATCTTCTGTTTCAGGTGCTTTCATCTCAAGGACGTCAACATGCTTTGGCTACGCGCAGGTACTCTGCCGCTCTGTCCGCTCTGCTTCTCTTTAGATGTGATTGATTAGTCCCTACCTGATGAGGGGCTTTCTGTTTGTATTCACATCCTGATTAATGTCTGTGTCGTAGCGAATCTCTTCACTCTTTCACCAATAACCCTGTCCTGTAAACAAACGGAGCAGGTCCATAACTCTTAGGCTTTATATCAGAGCCTTCTTAACACTTTCTAGTGTAGTTTTGACACATTTGCTTTCACTGACTATCTGCGTCTGTGTATTGTGTTAAATTGGACGCTGCAGGCATGATCCCTGTATTTCGAGGTTGTGCAACATCTTATAGGAGAGCTGAGAGATTGTTTGCTCTTGTACATTGATTGTATTGACATCAGCTAGATCCATCAAGCTGTTTTTTTGTTGATTTCTGGGTCTTGATCAAGCGCTGCTGGGAAAAACACATAAACAAACAACGTGAATTTAAATCAGACTTATTTGAAAATCATCTCATAGGATGTAGACTAATGGCACACGTTCATTTACTGTAGACAATTACCTGTTCTGTAATACCATGGATGATTCTACAGACATCGGTTTTAATGTTTGTTGCAAGGCTTTTTTTTTTTACTCTTGGTCCAGTGTGTAAATTGATGTTAAATCTCTTATAAAGTGTATTCACTGTCTATACAATGTGTGTGTGTTAATGTGGTGTGAGTGTGCAGCCAAGTTCATTCTCGTCTAACTGTTTGATAATCAGATGGACTTTGTTCCTCCTTTGAAAGTGTTTAATTATTAACACACATGTAAGTGCATACAAATCTCAGTTGGAGGCATACATGAGTATAAACTTGTTCTACCGTATTGTGTTCAGCTTTTATGCTCCTTAAAACTTGTTTTCTTGCTTGTCCTTAATAGTAGTTTATACAACTCTAAAAGAAGATAATTGCGTGATATACTATCATTTAAAAAGTATGTGTGAAGAACAGGGAAAGCTGTGCATTTGATTGACTGATACAAGTCAAACCATGTTTAATTGCCACTCACACTCGCTCCTCTGTTTGTGTCCGTTTTAGATTATTACTCTGCTGACAACCCAGGCATTGACATTGTGGCAGAACACACACACACACTCACACACACAAACAAACACACTCATGCACGCGTATGCTTACACACATACAAAACGCACACTCCCCGCAGCCCCTAATCTCTCAAAAGGCCAGTCTGTATCGAAGTTGGACTGACAATCATTTCACTGTTCCTTGTTGGACACAGCTGGACAGAGAAAAAACATAGAGGGAAGAGAAACTTAAACATCCAGCTCACAGCAATTTAAACTTAACTGATTTGGAGAATTTTAAAGTTACTTTTTATCTCTTTATGTATCTTTCCATTTTTCTTGGCCTGCAAAAAATGCCTTTGATAGTGGCGCTCCCTATAACTTCTCTTTAATTGTTCCAAATGGGACTTGTCAAAACTCTCTTGTTTGTAGATGGCTGCAAAGATGGTGAAAGCTCTAGGAAAGAGGCAACAAACATGCTGGATGTGTTTGCATCAGCCGCAAAGTTATGAGAGACTTGGATTGAAGTACTTGAGTCCAGCCTTTCAGCAATTTTAATGCCTTGGATATGTTGTTTTTTTAGGCTTCCAACTTTTCGACCAGGTCCAGTTAGATTTTTATATGGATACTTTTGTTTTTTTCTAGCAGCTCTGTCCACCGCACCTCTAGCTGCTGTGATTATTGTCTCACCAATGAAATCTTCCTTCCACAGTGTAGTCTGACATGCACTATCCATTCTATTTACTGTGCACCTGATAGCTTACTGTTACCGCTTTTCAGTTTTAATAATAATAGAAGTAATAGAACTTAATATAAATATAGGCATCAGTATGCTCTATACATTAGTGTACATTTGGACGGATAGATGAGTGGAGACTTCAAATACTACTGTTGTTCCACTTCTGATTAATTTACATAACACATCTACAGCTGAAACATTTATTTTGTCATAAGCCAGTCTTTTAAAGATTAAGTTCAACTAATGAAAGCCGCTATAACCAATATTTTTTTTATAACAGTGTATCAAACGACTGCGAAAACACTGTGACAAAGTAAAAGAGGTCATCAGCAGTGATGAAGCTACAGAGAATTCAGCTCTTATCAGCTTTATGGAGCTTTATAGCGAGTTTCAGCTCATTGTTTAGCTCTCCGGGCTGCAGCTATACTGTTTTAGTTCATTCTCACCACTCTCACAGCATCGTTTTGGCTGCAACCGGCGGCTGTTTTCTGTACACGACCTGTTCAGCACCCAAACAACAGCAGACAGACACAGTTAACTTGTAGCTGATGAACATAGTGGAGCATTTAGCAGCTAAAGAACCAAATATTTGCCTCAAGAGTTGGTCAAGACCAAAAACAGAGCCAAAAGAGAGTGTCCTATATTCACCATATGGACAGAATCACGACTCCAAATGAGTGATAATGTTGCTTAATAACTGCTGGATGTGCGTATATGCAGCTGTTTGCTAACAAGTTCATCACATTGATACTTTGATTATACCTGGAAGGCGTCATACATCAGCGTTGTGTTCACAACTTGTTTCTGCTGCCCCGTGTGGCCAAAAAAATTACTGCAGGTTTAAGTAATTTTACTTGTTCTTTCAAATGTCTGTTATTTCCAGTAGTATACTCAAGTCAAGTGGATGTATTTATACTGCCCACAATTATGAATCAAAAATTTGGCTCTCTATTTGGAGCTGAGTGAAAAGGCAGAAACAACTAACTTTTTAAAGTTAAAGTCAACCATGCTCCACCTTGTACGCCTCTCTTTGGTTTTCCTTGTAGTTTTTTCCCGTTTCCATTTGTGTTCCATCCCTGGACAGCAAACTCACATTCTGTATTTCTTGCCCCCGCTTTCCTCACCCTCCATCCATCTACCCTCTCCTCACCCTCCATCTTTTTTATTTTCCGTTATCAGGCCTGCCAGCTTAAATTTACTGCCTCTTTGGGTGGGGTGCACATCTGGATCTTATTTTACGGGGAACCATCCTGCTTTTCTCCCCTTGCACTGGCACATATTAGGAGACATTAACCATCTGTTTCTATCCAGTGGAGAAAGCCAGTCAGTCTAAACATACTGGTTTCTAAAAAAGCATGGTAAGGTGAGGATGTACAATGCTAAACAACAGAATCTGGAGTGCTCTTGATTTGACTGGTTGGGGACAAGAGGTTTGGTTTGTGGGTTTAATGATCGAAGGTGGTAAAATCTTGATATATGGGACAAATCACACGTTATTCTTAAGATAATATGGTCGATTAAATAATTTGTGAACGGAAGCCATGTGTGAAGAGGCATAGGAGAGAACCTGTGACAATAATACTAATAAGTGGCATTTCTGTTGGGTTTCTGATGAAGAATGAGGTGTTAGTGGGAGACAAAAAAGAGGGAAAAGGAGTTTTTTTTCCAACGGTAACACAAAAATTCCTTGCATTCCCGACTGAGTAGCTGCTTAATCTATCGGAGAAAGAGTGTGTGTGTGTGTGTGTGTGTGTGTGTGTGTGTTTGTGAGAGAGAGAGAGAGAGAGAGAGAGAGACTGGGGTTGCTTGCCCACCCACTGTATACCAGGTCCTTACCCTCTGCTTCACCCCCTCCGTCCTGCTCCCCCTCTCGTCTCTCACACTCACTCTGTTTCCAGCTTCTGCACTTTGGGACAACTAGTGACAGCTTTAAAGAAAATGCAACGCTTTCTCTCATGTAGCATTTGAATTGTTTGCTCCGTGTACAACAGGGAGGGCCAGTTTATATAAAGTGATTTCCTCTTTTCTAAATATATGCATAGGAAAGCGCTTGTTCTACGTGTTGGTGTTTTAAAGATTAAGCGGGGTCATGTGTTTGGGATTTGTGAGGCTTTGGCTATCAAAGGCTGAAAATGACCCTGGGGTGAAGTAAGGGGAGCATTAGGGAATTAGAAAATGACTTTTATATATGTGCTATATGAATATGTAAAAATATATCAAATCCTGCCACACGCAAAGAGGTGAAACAGCCTTTTAGATTTACAACAACATAATCCTGTTTGTAACTTGGTTAGTAATTTTGTCATTTTGATGTAGCTACTTTACGTTAAATGTAATTCTTTATTTAATCAGGAAAAGGCAGATGAGGTACAAAATAGCAACCACCCACTGGAATGATTCCTGTCTATATGTGTAACCAGTAAGAGGCTGAATCATCAGGATGTGATTTGTAATGTTGACTACTAACGCATATTTAGACTGTTGGTCACTCTTGTAGCCTTAATCTTTATATTCTCAGAAAAATAAATCAGAGCTCGTCTTTTTACATCATCTTGATTATCTGTTCGGCAAAGATTGTGAAATTTTCTTATATGAATGCATTGATATGCTGTAATGAAGTTCTCTAAATGCAGAAAAAGCTATAAATAATAAACAGAGTTCCTACAGTGTCATTTGTTAAGTCTTACTGGGAATTGTTACAACACAAGCTGAAACTAGACCTGTGTGCGGAGTTGCTGAAAGATTCCCGTTGCTAATTCCCAGATGCTCTCCATCTCCCCTCTGTGTTTCCAACCCTCCCTTCACCACAGGTCATGATATTACCAGTTCTCTGGAGCCAGCCAACATCGACACCAGTATCCTGGAAGAGTACATCAGCAAGGAGGACGATAGCACTGACATGTCAGTAGGGACTCCAGACCAACCCGGCAACGTCAAAACAACATGCACCGACCGAATCAGATCATGTCGTTACAAAGGAATTAGTTTTTTCTGATAAGGCTAATCCCTTTTTCTTCTTCTGCTTTCTCCCAGCTGTTTCTCAGAGGTCCACAGCGCCCCGGGACCCAATTACTCATCTCCCCAGGCAGGAGTGTCCTCCGCTGGGGGGTTGGTGTGTGGTGTGAGCCCCCCTATTCCACTGCGCCAAGGAGCCCCTCTACCTGGGCCCCCCAACTGTCAGAACGCCTACCCCCCAGGTCCATCCCTGGGCCTCCGACACAACTACTCCTGCCTGGGTCAGCAGCAGCAACACCAGCAGCAGCAACAGCAGGCTCACGTCAAGCCTGAGCACAGGGGCCACTACGCTCCAGGGTGAGGACAATACCTCCATCCATGGTAGATGGATGGGGGTACGAAAGGAGAAAATGTAGCATGTTGGTGCTTAGGAATATTCAAGAAGTGTCTGAGATGCTCCTGCAACTCACATTTTAAAATCATGAACTCAGGCAAAAGTTGCAGCAGATGATGCAGCATTAAAAAAAAAAGAGCATGCAACAAAACCAGACACACACCCTACTACAGGTCCATTATGCAATCAATACGTGATTAAGCTTCATTTGTACAAATAAAGCTCGGGCTGGTCGAGAGGGGGAGGGAGACTGATAACAGACAGAGTCAAATTACATCCTGCAAAAAAATCCTGACGCACACAAGCTTGTGTAAAGAACGTCTGCACTTACTCTGATCCTGGTTTCTTAAATATAATAGGAGTTTAGAAAATAAGAATATACGAGGAAGCTCTTGCCAACTTCAAGCATGGTATTTATTTAGGAATTAAGCTATTTCTACATTTGAAAGTCAAATAGTACTGTTTTTGTGAATGTAACATCCTCTGCTTTTTTAGGACACTACCTGAGTCCCCTCCAGACTCCAGCTCAGAGCCGTACTCTCCTCAGCAGGTGAATGGTAAGTAACACATCTTTTTCCTTTCCCTGCAAAAATACACCAGAAAGAATGTGGCACAGAGCACACACCAAAAAGACCGTGCAACACAGAGAAATGGTGCTTTAATCTGCAGACTGAGTCAGAGGAAGCCACTGACGTATTCCAGGTGTATACGGGTCACAGCCTCCCCTCTGCTTAAGTCAATATCTGTTACTCATCACTTCACTGTTTTTGAACAGAGCATCACGACAAAAAAGAAAAGTCAATGTGCAAACCAATCAATACACTAAATATAGCCTTTATCTGTCTATTATTAACAGTTTACACAGTTTGAAAAATAGATTTGATCAAAATACACTTTTTTTAAGCTTTATAAGATTGAATTTCAAGTGTCTGAATCTTTGTATGTTTGGCTTGTTTCAACATTCAAGTTGAACAACAACAGTGCTCAAAGTCATTGTGTACCTCTTGCCGTTCACACACCTGTGTTGGTCTTGACCATTAGTAAAAAGGTGTGGAATAGTGTTATCTGATGGGCCTCCCTCCAGTTCTCCAGTTTGAAACAATGGAAAGTACCTTTCACCAAGGTTGGAGAGAAGTGGAATAAACTGCAGGCTAAAATTCACACAGTCTCACACATTGTGCTCCATCCTGTCTTCTAGATCCTCACATGATCAGGACCATGACACCAGAGAACATGTGTCACATGACTCCAACGCCACCCCTCCCGCCACATGGGCACTATTCCAGCGTGCATCGGGACATGTACCTGAAACCTGAGCCCATGATATCGCAGTATCCTATTGGTCCAGCCACAAGCGGAAGTGGAGACATGCAGCAGACACAGATGCTCCATCAGCTGCTGCAGCATCCTCAGGGGCAGGAGTGAGTCATGGTCATAGTACAGGAGGGAGGGTTGTGCCATGCAGTTTGCATGGAGCTGAAGAAGTGATGGCAAAAGTACTAATGTGTGCAACTACTGACTGAATTTCCATTTCATCACACAGCGGCGTCCCTGTGCACCAGGCCAAGAAGAGGAAGCACTCCGACTCTCCCAACAGCACCCTCAATTCCCAAATCCTCACAGGTATCATCAAACAAGAACCAGGTAGGCAGGCATCCTTCCTCTCTTTCTCGCCTCCTCTACCTCACGCTCACCTGCTCTTGCCTACCTTTTAACTCTCACGCAGAAAAAGACTTTTACAGAACAGTTGCAGCCATTCCTAACATTCTTCTCTCCTGCTTTAATTGCTTCTATTTCAATATGTTTGTCGCAGGTTTAATGCAGGATGCAGACAACGCCTACCTGGACCCAAACTATCAGTGCATCAAGTGGCAACCTCACCAGCAGAGCAAGTGGACACCCCTATATGACGCAAACTGCAAGGAGCTGTGGGTGGAATTCATTTTGACATATCTGTACATCTTGAGGTCTTTATTCTGGGGGGGGGGGCTCTCTGCAGAGAGAAAAAACTGAAAGAAGTTATAATTGGTTAAAAGAATAATTCAATAAAGTATACGGCGGGAGTGGTAAAGGAATAGCAGGGTTGCAGAGGTCTACAAATTCCTCAGAGGTGAGTTGTGCGGGGGAGTGAACGAATGCAGGGTTTCGGCTTAGAAAGCCAACGTGAGGAGGGGTAAAGGGAAAAATTAGTGTGCACCTTCTTTTGCTTTTGCAAAGCTAAAATAGAAAGAAGCGTAGATAGGGAGGAAGGTTAAAATGAACTCACAAGACCTTTCAGATATGTTATCAAAACCACCTGGTTGCCCATCACAACCTTTAGCACACCACACTGCCGTTAAGGAACAGAACGTTTTCATTTGTTTTCAGTCAGATTTTTTAAATCTTTCAGAAGATATCGTAAAGTTATGCATCAAAACTGAGTTCCAGAGGCCGTCAGGGGCCTACGCAGTGCAATCTACCAATGAGAGACTTTTATTTACATGAACATGTCTTTGATTTTACATTAGCATCACAGGAGAATAGAGGTGTCAGGTTTACCCTCTCCACAGTAGCTCCCCACACTGACTACATTACACATTCCCCATCCATGTTTATCTCTCTGAGCGCTTGAACATGACAACATGTGGGAGCCCCCTGTAATAGGGTCAAGAGTCTCCCCCTGGTGATAAAAATGGCAAAACTCTCTTTCCACTCTTCTTACAACAAATATAAGCGTCCTATTCACATTATTCAAATGTCACAATCTTTCTCTCTGTCTTTAGACCGATGCCGACCTACCGTGTTGATGCTGACAAGGGCTTCAACTTCTCCTTGGCTGATGATGCTTTCGTTTGCCAGAAGAAGAACCATTTCCAGGTCACAGTATACATAGGCATGCTGGGAGATCCCAAGTACATTAAGACAAGTGAAGGCCTGCAGCCCATCGACTGCTTTTATCTCAAACTCAACGGAGTAAAGGTGAGTGAAGGCAAAATAGTGAGCATGGTATCAATGCAACAGGTGATCGTTAGCTCTGCAGTGTGTTGAGTGCATGTTTTATTTCTCTCCTCGCTGCAAGGTGGAGGCCATGAACCAGTCTATCAGTGTGGAGCAGTCACAGTCTGACCGCAGCAAGAGACCCTTTAAGCCAGTGCTGTGAGTCCGAACACTTTGAAGCATAGGTTCATGTTTTTTCAAGGCCGGAGCCCATGTGTGCATTAGAGCATTTTTTTGCATGTGGTATTGATTCTTCGTGTCCATAGCGGCCATTCAAAGAGTCATGCCTGATGCACTGCCATTATGAGTGATGGAGGACAAAATCTAGACTCCACGCTTTGTGCAATACTGCATTCAGAGGTTTATCTGAAGCCACTAAGAGGCTTCAGTAGTCTCACTTAGACAAATAAAGTAAGCATAAATTCACCTCTTTTTGTTTCCCTGGACACTGTTTCTGTTTTTAGCTGCAGTGGAAGGACAGTAACACAAAGAGGGAAGTTTGTACAAAATGAGGACTGTTGATTTTGTTCCGCATCACGTACATTGAAAGTGCATCGGGAAAGGATCTTTTAACCAATAAGCAAAAACGGTTTCTTTTTTTTTGTGAGTTGTTGTGATTGTGAGTCTTTCCTCTAATTAAAGCAGAAAAGGTATACAGCTGTGGAAGGACGATTTTTTCATAATGTATTTATGCTTTTGTCTCTCCCAGAGTCACCCTGCCATCAGAGCAGGTCACAAAGGTCACAGTGGGGCGGCTCCACTTCAGCGAGACCACAGCTAATAACATGAGAAAGAAGGGCAAACCAAACCCTGACCAGAGGTGAAAGACACGCCATCACGTGTAAACACATGACTCACTGTGATCCAGTCAGACGCCAGAAGTCACATCTGCTCCTGATTTGTTTGTCCGCACAGGTATTTCATGCTGGTGGTGGCGCTGCACGCTCAGTCCCACAGTCAGAGCTACACTGTGGCTGCTCAAGTGTCTGAGAGGATCATCGTCAGGGTAACGTCTGGCCATGTCTGTCTGCCTCCTACAACAATCATATCCGTTGTGAATGTGGCCCCTTTCTCTTGGTCTACTGTACATGCGTCACTGTGTGGATCTCATCTTCTCCGCTGTCTGTCTGTCCATTCTGCATGGCTGTGATCCCCAGCACACACATCGTCAATATACACAGTTTAGAAGACTTCAGACTTGTTGCTATCCTGTTAAAACCATGTATCTTAAAACACACAAATTTTTTTACAGCTTTGTGTATTTTTTTTATATAATTCAATGAGTTTTTAAGTGATTTATTTAACTTTCCCACAGACATGTTTTGGGGAGTATATAAAACACTGTACTTTGACTAATCATGTTTTTTCTGATATGGTTTTTCCAAAAAATGAGTTCTATTATCTTATAATCCTTAAAATTATATCTACACCTCCTCCCTCATTACAAAAATTCTGAATCTTGAGAGAGAATAAGATAATTTTCTTAATAAACTTTTGATCCTACAATTGATCTAAAATGTATAAAATCTCCAGGGTTGGAGATACATGGTTTTCAGTGGACAGCAATGGTATTGTACAGCTGCACAGCTGTGAAAGCATACACATACATACACAATTGTATGGTTAACTACTTGAGCTTGAGAAGTATTAAAGCTATTTGAAAGCTGCACAACCATTGTATCTAGCCAATTTGCTTACAGGAGTAAATAATTTATTAATTTGGTAAATAATTATGTTTATTCTGTAGATTTAAACATTGACTAAGCTGTAAGGTGTAATGTAAAAGCAATCCTTTACGTCTTTGGCTTGTGTTAAAGGAATAGTTCAGCATTTTGGGAAATACGCCTATTTGCTCACTTGCCTCATATCTCTATGGTAAATATGTGGCTGGCATCAGCAGCTAGTTAGCTTAGCATAGCATAACAGCTAGCCTGTCTTTGTGCAACAAAGCAAAATCAACAAATTCTACCTACCAGCATCTCTAAAACTCACAACAAAAATCAAAGTATACAAAAGAGAAATTTCTGTTGTCTTACTGCAGGTTTTGTGCCAAAGTGACATCGATCTTCTAATCTAATTCTCGGCAAGAAAGTGAATAAGCATATTTTCCAAAACGACGAACTATTTCTTCTAGATATTGAAATAACTTTTTTAGCATGTCTTTCAGAAATATCTGAACCACTGTTTGCCTCTGCACCTGCTCTTTTGTCTCTGTTACAGGCATCCAACCCAGGCCAGTTTGAAAGTGATAACGAGGTGCTGTGGCAGCGTGGCCAGCTGCCAGACTCGGTGTACCACCACGGGAGAGTCGGCATCAACACCGACCGGCCAGACGAGGCCCTTGTTATCCATGGCAACCTGAAGGTCATGGGCTCCCTGGTACACCCGTCTGACATCAGGGCCAAAGAAAATGTCCAGGAGGTCAGGATGACGCTCAGTGTGTATCTATATGGGCGTGTGTGTGTGTGTGGGTGTGTGTTTCCAAACTGTCAGTGTATGTCATTTGTGCCTCATGTGCTTGTCATCATGAATCATGTCATCCAAATGCCCAGCTCAGCACAGCTGACAGCGCGGTTCAACTCTGACTTTTGCCTTTTCATTATCTTGGATCCAAGCATTGTCATCTGCAACTTGAACATCGTGTTTTCACGCCATCTGCATGGGTGTCATTGTCATTCTGTCTGTGTGTAGGTCGACACCACAGACAATTTGAAACGGATTTCTCAGATGAGGCTGGTCCATTATCAATACAAGCCTGAGTTTGCTGCCACCGTGGGCATAGAGAACACTGCAGAGACCGGTAACGACTTCATAAATAACAAAGTCAAATGTTTGCCTCCATCATCTCATTTCTTTGTACTCTGTATAGCATGTTATCATCTTAATATCGTATTAGTTGATCTGTCACTTGCTGCATGTGTATTGTTATGGAAGTGCATCAACTATCTATGCATGCCGTCATGCTTTTGCAGCTCTTTTTCACTTTAGCACTTGTTCTATCCTACTGCAGGCGTGATTGCTCAAGAGGTTCAGCAGATTTTGCCTGAAGCAGTGAAGGAGGGCGGTGATGTGGTGTGCGCCAATGGAGAAACTATCCCCAACCTGTTAGTCGTCAACAAGGTAACGGACGTACATAAACGTATGGTGCACACGCACATTATTTCCATGCGCGCTAACAGCTCTCCCTCTAATTCCAAAGGAGCGTATCTTCATGGAGAACGTGGGAGCGGTGAAGGAGCTGTGTAAGCTGACAGACAACCTGGAGACTCGTATCGACGAACTGGAGCGCTGGAGCCGCAAACTGGCCAAGCTGCGTCGTCTCGACAGCATGAAGAGCACCGTGAGTGGAGGCACTGTCAGGTGAGAGCAGTGGGCATGTATCGCCTCAAATTTAGGCTTCAGAGCAGGACAGAGTCTCATGTGAGTAGAAGAAGAATAAATAAAAACTTTCTTTGTCCACGTAGCCAATCAGGGAGCTACTTTAGCAGAACAGGAAGCGGCCCACTCAAGAAGAAGACAGTTAAACCTGGGGGCAAGGTCTGTGGTGGTAATGATGGATTTAAAAACATCTTAAATCGTGTTAAAGACGAGTCAGGATTTATAGCTTTAATGTGATCTGTGTGTTTATTGCAGAATTTGCTCCCAGATCAAGGCTGCATCAGCCAGAGGTTCATGCAGGGAACCATCCTGGCCCTCGTCATTGTCATGGCCTTCAGGTTAGACTGAGCAAAATGTGTTTGGGGAGGTAGTGGTGATTAAAAAATCTGCCTCACCTGTGTACAGTAGTGACATGATGATGATGTATTGCGTCTTCCCCCCTCCCGGCAGTGTCATTTCCATGTCCGTCCTTTATGTGTTGACTCTTCACCATAGAGGCGACATCACAGAGAAAGATGGGTATGTGCTTTTCAGGGAGACACTTCAGCTTTACAGTGAAAGAAATCAATTTTCCTTTTCTTCATGAATGTGTTTCTACATAATCTGTTCCTGCTTTCTGTAGCTCTGTTCCTTCCTGTGTTCTCTACATCTCTTGGATGCCCATCTTCACTGCCACTGTAACTTTCTGTCCACCTGTCTGTCCATGGTACGCTTTCAGCACCTGCCCTTCTTGATACTTGCTTCACTTTGCGATTGACTCCTTCAGTCTTATCTTTGATTGCTTAGCTGGGTGTTTCTTTTTGTCGTGATCACGAGTCACGTATCTGAACACGCTAAAATTCATTGGGTTTTTAATGTAGCATTATTTTAACTAAAGTATACTCTTGACCTTGTGTACTGCCTTCTGATTGGTGCAGGTCCAGAGCTGCATTGGGATCCTCACGGAAGAGTCCGTATACCCCACCGTCCACCACCCCTGCACCAGGTGAGGAGATCCTAACTAAGTGTTGCGGTTTTGAAAAACACAGCAATCAACAAGCTCACTCAGGACAAAGAGAGAAAATTTAAGTGTATTTTATATTTTTTCCCCCATTCTCTCACAAATCCTCCAGCTTGCTGTTCAACTACAGCCGTAAACAACCAATCAGCTACAGTTTTGACATTGAGCAACAACCAATCCACACCAGGTAAATCTAAAATATGACATGTGTTTTCGTGTAATCTAGATTTGTTTTCAATGTATGTTAATTATCTTAACTTCTCCAGATTTAGGCAGCCTGGCTCCCACAACAAGCACTATTAATAAGAAGGCCAAGTCCAGACTAATGGACAAAGACGGCCGCGGCAGAAACCGTCTGAGTCACACCTCAGCACCTTTATACTTTGCCAAGTCCAAAAGGCCATTACCTACAGACCCGGATGGAGTGGGAGCTACCAACCGTCTGCCCGGGGGTCAGCAGACATTGTCACGCAGACAGCGCAGCCTACACACAAAGGGTAAATCCACAAACACAGCCCAGAAACGTCACTTTCTTCACACACAAAAATAGTCTGCAAACACACTAGAGGCATTTGTTTGAACACAGCAAACAAATCTTATCTGCGTACTGTACAAAGGAATGCTATCATTACAGTGCTCATAGTGCAGCTTTTCTTACTTTTGCAGGAGGAAGGTCAGCTCCCTCCCTCACTCGTCTACGTATCGTGGAGACAAACCAAGAGATCACAGCACAAAGCTGCGCAACACCAGAGAGCTGCAGGTATATACTGAAAAGCAGCACTAGTCTTCAGTTGATGGTGTACAAACAGGTGACAAATGGAATGAAAAAGCAATATGAAGTGTCCCAGTAAGTTTGTGCTACTAGCAGCAAGATTGCTTTCATTGCTCCTCAGCATAGGCTGAGCACTATATCTTCAGGTGATATTCTCTAATTTGCTGGAGTGTTGTTGGACCTGTTGGTCCAAAGTCTCCCAAAGGCGTTCAGTGGGGTTGAGATCTGGTGACTGTGAAGGCCACAGCATATTTCCATTATTTTCAAAGTCATCAAAGTATTCAGTGTCATTCTCTGCAAGGAATCCTATGAATTTATAAGGATTCTCCACTCATTTATTCAAGCTACTTGTCTTATTTTCCTCCTACACGATTACAGTTTGAGTTCAGGTCTTGATGCTTGATATTATTTTTCTCTGTGTCGACTCCAGTTACACAGTGTCACTCCATGGAAGCAGAAATTCCTCCACCTCACAAATCACTTTGCACATGACGTAAGTATACAAACATGACGACATATCTGCACGCATGACATGGTCACACTTAATTCACTTTTTCCTAAAAAATGATCTATCTCTGTGATCCCTATAATAAGTCCAAAATCACACTTCCAGTTAGCTTTCAAGAAATCATTTGGAAATTGTTAGGAAATAACTGATCCAACAAAACAAAAAAACAAGGCATTGCCCACACAACCAAAAAAATACATTTCAACTTTAGAGACTTTATAGGTCACAGAGACATAAAGCATATTTAATTTACTGCAGGTCCATGAACAGCGTGTGGGTACGACAATGTGGAGCCACCAAGGGACGTTTATGCCCCAACCACACAGAGACAGAGCTCTATGGTGGACAGAGGATGTCAACAAAGGTACATAACGATGTACTCGATCATGATTGATCATGAAATCAAAGCATATTTTCTTGTTTTGTCATTGTATGTGAAACTAGCATTATAATTTTACAATATGTATTTCCCCAGTGGTGTCTTACTGCAAATGACTTTACACTGACTCATTATAGTCTTTATACTTTTCTCTAAGGGGACTCAACACCTGTGGTCAGTGCCCGTGATGTCTTTCCAGGACGTCACCTATCACTTCCGTGTCTCCCTCTCTGTGAGTAAACTCCAAAGTATGAGGGGCTTCCAGACGCTGCGTGGTTCCTCTGTGTTGTTTGATCCATTTATTGTGCACTTCGCTGGAATAAAGTCAGTGACTGATTGATGATCTTTATCTCAATGTGCTTTTCATTGACAGAGTGAAGTGAGTTGTGCCACTGAAGGAGAAACCTCATCATACTCTGACTACCATTTTCTCATTCAAAGCAGCTGTGTGTGAGGAGGAAGACGATGTGCCTTTACAATACACCACATTTTTCCTGTGTGGTTCCATTTGTACGCTGTTGTGATGGGATCGGGTTTTGTCTCAGTATTGTACATTATTTTTAAAGATATTCATACAGAACAAACTATATGCCACTGTCCCCACTGTATTCCCCTCCATATGTATGTGCATTAAGACATCTCTTTTTGCTGTGATCACTGGAATTTAAAACACTGTTGGGTTTTTGGGGTTTTTTTTTGTCTGTCACTGAAAAATGTTTTAGATCACTGTACTTGACAACTGCGTTGGGTCACTGTTAACTTGTGTACGTAATATCCATGAGTTTATAGTTCACTTAATTACTGATCACTATGTCTTCCATACTTACTATAAGCCATAATTACTTTTTATCAGAATTTAATTTTCCTAAAGAAATCCAGGCTAAGATACTCTAGATGACACCACACACTTTTTTCCAACTTTTTTTAAATACAAGGAATCTGTATGTACACTGAAACCAGTGTCAGCTGAAAACAAAAACACTTCTCAGTAGTTTAATTCACTGGAGAGAAGATCATTGGCTTCTGCTGAAGGCCTCAGTGAATGCTTGCAACTTGCACTGGAAATATACCTCAGTAGTGCACACTGGCAAATCCTGGGTCTCCGCAGTGGAGCATTGTGTTTGAGGCTGATGCAGACTCCACTGCCTGCTGTCTCCTCATGCGGCATCTGACTAAACACTGCACGAAGGGGGAAATACTCTGCAGAATTCCTGTCTCTATTGTGACATTGAATAAAATGCCAGATTGGTACATTAAATGCTTTTGAATACGCAGAGGATTACACAGAAATCCTTACTGTTTTTCCTTAAATGGGGGAGTGCAGATTCACTGGATGACATAAGACTGGATAAGCAAACAAATCACTGGAACTGAACATGTAGAAACACTGACAGCTCTTAGCATCTGATAGTGGAAATGCCAACACTGACAATATTTCAAGAAACACTGGAATAGCTTACACTGTATTTTGCTAACTGGACAGAATGCTGGTATATATTATTTAAGATGCCCAATCATTTCTCTCAAATGATACATCTCAGCTCAGAGGCAACTCAAATGCTGCTTCAGCTTTGGAAATTCCTTTTAACGGCTCCATCATAAAGCTGAGGAGGAATTGCATTTATTTACGCGCGCTCTCGAGATAAAAATGGATATTATACACTGGACTCTTTCATGTATTTCTCTGGATGTTTTGAATATGTTTCCTGTGCCTATACAAATATGAATATGCAGTGATAACACTTTTAATATAACAGAATTCTATGTAGTTGTCTTTTCAATTATTCTTTCTTGTTTTAAAAGCATTCTCCCCTCACTCTCACCGCCATGCTTTTGTTGCTTTTTTTGACGTTTTGATTTTAAATCCATATTCCATATGTGTCTGTGTCCAGAAAGAAAAAAACACAAGAGTGTATCTCAAATGTAAAATCAACATTAAATAGGAAAAACAGCCATCAGACAAAAGTTTATGGGATTTATCATAATATAATGACACTGTACAATGCTTTCAGTATAATTATTACGGCATCAGTGGGTATAGTGTACTATTTTAGCTTATTTATAATGCACCAGCTAGCATAATGAAACCACTGTAGCACTTTTTGCACTGTATATATGAACTGCTTTTGCTCTATCCAGTGCACCAGACTGTTTTCATATACTCTGGTAGAACTGCATTACATGTAACTGTATAGCTTCATTTTGTTACTACCCATGCTCCTTTTTATCTGATGTGTTTTGTCATATTGTTTTTGTAATTGATATATTTTTTTTGATTGTTGTATTATCAGTAATATATTAACTTTTAGCTAATGGAGCCCAGACATGATTGATAAGCACGAAAACACTCACACACACACACACACACACACACACACACACACCTCTGATTTTAGCACTATTTGTTAAGAGAAAATGCCATAACACTAAAACTTTTTGAGTGCTTTAATATCACTACTTTATCTTTTAGCCCATTTTATCATTACATTTTCAAAACGTTTTTTCAAAAATATGCTGTAATACTATGAATGCATGTAGTAAATAAATTTGTGATTGAATTTCCTGGCGTGTTTGATTGTCCGACTGCTTTATGAGCTGAAAACGAATTGTCCATTAGATGGCAGCCGAGGGTTTTCTATCAGTCGTGATGTGAGGGAGCTTTCTGTGCCCTGATATTTGCTTGTACGGTAACAGATTTCTCCACAAGGCAAGAACAAATTGTAAAAATCAAATAACTGCGACAAGGCAGCGTGATATTTCGGACATATGGATGTAGTTTAAAGTCTATGGGTCAGGAAACCATAAACCCAATCCAAGAAAAAGACGATATTTGTTAGTAGCCTGTGAGGACGAGAATCCTGAGAAGTTTTACTGAGGGAAAATGACGAACAAAATGTCAACTGTACGTCACGCAAAAAACCAGGAAGAGCTAGTCAGTACGTGGCCTTTTCATCTTGAATCACAGAGGCAGGAGCTCCGCTTCATTAAAAATGGTAGAAGTGTAATCTTTACCCCGTTGATATTAGTTAAACTCTAGTATACATGTAAATGTTGGTTATCTGTGTTATTTGCAATTTCACCAGCAAAACAATGCGCTTTGTGTGTATTACGCTTTGTGTAACTGGATGTGCAAACTAGCCGAGGAACGTTAGCTTCTAGTGTCAAATTCACTTTTAGCCGCTTTATTAAACAACATAATAATGGTTCTTCCTATTTTACAACGCTAATCAAACGCTATAGACTCGCTACATTGTGGTGGGAAGGTAAGGTAGGGGTTGGCGGTCGTGGGGGTGATGTGTAGCTTTGTCTAACCTGCTCGTATCTACACTGTGACTGCAGGAACTCGAGGCTATGACCAGATACACCAGCCCGGTGAACCCGGCTGTGTTCCCCCACCTCACTGTCGTCCTGCTGGCCATCGGCATGTTCTTCACTGCCTGGTTCTTCGTGTATCCTTTCAACGCTTGCTCTACTTAATAGTCTGTATGTGTTGTTTACGAAAGACTGGCTAATTCCAGAGACCATTGGGCTATTGCAGAATAGCAACCTTAAGTGAAACTGTATGATAGAAAGTTAAGGATCATGTTAGTGCTTTTGCATGTTGTTCACGCACTTTAAAAGCTATCTTATAATTACTGCTGGACTAGCTTGTGCTAACTGTGGTGACACAGGTTTTCCATTTCTGCAAATGGCCTAAACCTCCCAGACACCTACTGGTTTCTGCTCATTTTAGTAAAATGGGAAATTTTAATGAAGCCCTGGTTCGGTTTATTTCAACTTGGGACATGTTTTCCTCGTTCAGGCCATGATTTTAATTGCTGACAATAACAATGAACTCACTGACTTAATTGCTGAGATTCAGAACAGGGTGACATCTTTACACAAGCACTCAGATGCTCACACAGATTTTGAACAGTTGCATAAGAAGCTGTGCAGCAGGAGGCCTTCAACTTGGCTGTGGTTTGTATTTTTCTGTGATCTTACTTAACTTTTCATCAGCTACGAGGTGACATCAACAAAATACACTAGGGATGTGTACAAAGAGCTGCTGATCTCCCTCGTGGCATCACTTTTCATGGGCTTCGGTGTGCTATTCTTGCTACTCTGGGTTGGCATCTATGTATGAAGGTACATTTAAAATCTTATTTACGTCCAATAGTTTTTAAACCAGTAGAACAATTTTGTATAACTTTGTTCCCTCTGCCTTTCCTGCAGTTTCGGGTGACTGACTTAAAAGAATGACACATTCCAGTGGAACGAAGGACATCACACACAACACAAACTGGATTTAATTGGACGGCACTGACGATATTCTGGGATCATATGGACTCTGATTTTCTTTTCACTAGTAAAGAGGATTTGTACAACTTTTGGTGTCTTTCTTTGAGTCTGATATCTGCAATGATTGTATTAATTCATGGATATCTCACAGATTTTATATAAAATTTTAAGTTTTATTGGAAATGAGACAAGAAGTTCACTGCAAGTTGACCTGCTGGGTGCTTGAGATTAGACAGTTATTTTGACACATGGAAGGCTATTTATGGCGCGTTTACTAGTGGCGCCTAAAACCTCAATCCCTGATTAATCTTTGTGTTAAAAATAGAGCAGTCTGTTTCACCTTGTCTCCAGGATAATACTGACTACCCTAGTGATGAAGGATTACACCAGGATTAGAGAAGGATTATTTAATAAAAACAGCGGGAACACGATTCAAAGATCCCCACTCAAAGACAACTGGATTCACATGAGAATTGGCTTATTAAAATTACATTAACCATGTAAACAGCACATACTAACCTTACATAAGGCAAATAACCAACATGTTTCATCCTTTTGTGGGGGAAATAACAGAACTGTTCCAACGAAGCTATTACTATATGTTCTATAAGTAGGAACATGCATCAAAACAAACTTGCCATGGGAGGTGATACCTGCATCTACGGCAGTTCTCTAAACTTCTAATACTCTTCATTCCGCCTGCACTTCAAATTCATTTACAAAGGCCACATAGATCAACAGACCCAATCTGGATTAATACATTACACATGTCACAGTTGTCTTACCATCCACTGTAAACCATTTAACTGGCTGCATGCTCGACTATGAAGAGCCAATAAACACAGACTTTGGTTGAGACTTTGCTTCATCCTTTTTGCCTGTTGGAGAGTTCCATCGGTGTTCAACATCAGTCCACTGCTTTGTTATATATCTTAAATAGTATAACGTGATCCAAGCGTCCTTTTTGACTGGTGATGATATCCTATGTTAGCATGTCAGAGGAACCATTCTTCGCAGGACATTTGAGGTCTCGATCAAACCTGTAGCTACTTCACTGACGAGCTCTGGCAAAGGCATCACGCAGCCACATAGAGTCCTCATACAGCCTCGGGTCTCCCATGTACTCTGCTGTGCGTTTGTATAAGTAGTAATACAACACGGCCGCTGTGAACAGAAATAAGTGCAGTTACTCAATCACCAGAGAGACTACAGAAAACAGATTAGTTGTGATGGAAAATGTACCTCTGAATTAATCCACCAATTACCTGTTCTCTGGAAAACAAAAAGAGCTTGGAGACCATCTGTCCAAACAAAACGGTTTGACTCGAGCCATCTAAGGTTCTAGAAAAAAGCAATAATTGCATGGATCAAAACTGTGAACAGTTACTCTGATGTAACAAAGTAGAAATTGTATAAATGTATGGCTCTGGGTTTGATATAGTGTTTGCACAGAGTTAACACGCAGGTGTCTGTGATGGTCTGACAACACGTACCAACACCCAGCAATGAAAGCAGATGCTGAGGGTCAGGTAAAGAGCTGCAAACATCAGCAGAGCCCTGAACCTCTCCAGCAGCAGGGACACCAGGCCGACCTGGAACATGTAGGTGTTTAACATCATCAGCAGAATGATGATCACGTTGAACAAGATGGCGATGTCCTGGATGCTGCAAACACAAATTTTATTAACTCATTTATAATATTGGCTTTGTGATGCAGCATGTGCCTTAAAATACAAAAAAATGCAGCTGTAAAGTGTAAACAAAATATATGCGACCATGTCAGAGAGAAGGACACTGAAGGACTGGTACATGGTCTTTTTTTTTTTTAACAACAGTGATACAGAGAAAAATGAACATAGAAAGTCTATGGGTACTGCCAAACTGCCAAAAGATTAGACACTGAATAAAATTCTGTCTCTGTATGTTTCATGATTACACGTTGACACTGAAAGAGTAGAAGAGCAAAGTAATTGCTATTTACACAAAAATTGATACAGTTGTTCTAGTAAACTCTAAATAACTGAGTTCAGGGACTTCCTCTAAGTAAAGTTACGTTGTTCATAAGCAGCTGAATAATGTAAATCTCTGGCAACTGTCTGTTCACTGCTATTTGTTTATCAATCATCAATAACTTCTATTATCAGTCCCACACATTTAATGTTGTCCATCGCTCCCAAATCAGAACAACAACTAATTATCAACTGTCACAACTGATTAACCTCTTGGATTTTAAATGAACCAATTGATCATTTCACTTATAAAATATTAAGACTTATAAGAAAAAGTTTCCAATTTATCAAGCGGGTCTGCACATTTGTGAAGATGAAACCAAACAGTGTTTGGTAATACCAAATAATGACTGGCTGATAAATCAAGTAATCATTTCAGCATGCATTTAAGAGACTTACATGAAAAGCACCAGTTGGACAACAGGCGCTCCCCTCAGGAGTTCACTGAAGGAGTTGACGAAGAGGTCATAGGCCAACAGTGTCATCTGGATCAGCAGCACCAGAGAGTAGTTACCAGTCTGGAGCATCTTCAGGGGCTGATCCTGCACACCACCAAGCTTCACAGTCGATTCACCTTCTAGCTGCTCTTCTTCGCACTTACAAAACAGGTCTATTTAGTGAAGAGCCACCCCTACATACTTCAGCACAAAAACACTGCAGAGTCCAGAAGCAGACAGATCTGACTTCACAACTTGTCCATTCACATAGTCAGAAACTGGTGGCCATAAATGTTCTATTGCTTTAGATGTTCTTTACTCCGATTTGTCTCTCTGTTCAGACACATGCTGTTGGTTGTCCTTGGGGAAAATATATCTCGGTGATGACCGCAGGCAGTCCAAGACACCACATCAGATGTTTGATATCTTTTCATGCGCTGCATGTTGGCGTCTCTGATGTGCAAAGTATCCTCGTCGTCTGCTGCATTTCCTGCAAGAAAGAAGAGGAAAGGGTGTGAAACAACAGGCAACAGGCTGGTATGTGGTTTGGAAGAAAAACGCATTGTGATTTTTTTACCTCCGAAACGTATTCACAGCAGTGAGCCGTATCTTTGTCTTGTTACCTTCTCCAGCTCGGATGTGTGTGGATGTAACTTGTCCTTCGCAGACAGCTACATAAACAGTAAACCTAACCATACAAGGTCAAGATGCCTAGGCTGTTATACAGGCAAGCATGGAAAGTCTGGGATTACAGATTAATTTCACCTACGGCGACACCGCAATCTCTTGTTTTGTTGTTGTTCAGGTTGTCCACTCCCTTTCTTTATATCTAATCTACCTAAGACGGTGACCTGCACGTTATGTAGTGATGGCTGAAGATAATCTGGCAGACTGAAACTAGAATTACGACTGACTGCTTCACAATCTTATTTCCAAAACAAATCACTGGTATGGCACTGGCACAGCTCAGATTTTAACTTCGAGGAACTCCCTCCACGTTTGCGACGTTAACGATAACCATCGCAAGACTGTTTGACGAACGCGACACAAATAGCATTCAACCAACGCCTACTTACCGGAAGAGCGTGTAAGGAGTGAAAAAAGTCATCCAGAGCCAAGAAGAACCACTAAATTTATCACAAACATACTTTTATCGCCAAACAATGCTACCCGCTCGGAGCGTCCACTGCTGCTTTTCACTGCGATGTATTTCCGTAAATTCCATGGTAACGCTACTACTTACCGTAATAACGTATTTATAGGTAACTCGGAAATCTCTAAAAAATAGTGTTGCCAACAGTATGGAGATTACGATATATTTTGTTGTTGATTTTGTTGCCATGGTTCTGACATGTGGCCAATGTTACTGAAAGTAGCTGATGTGTGGAAGTGAAAGCATTTAAATAGGAGGACTGGTTGGCTTCATTTCGCGCTCTACATGAAACATTACGGTAGACTTCGGTAGCACGCGGTGCTCACTGCCACCCAGCGGCTGAAATCGGTACTTGACTGGAGGACTGTCAAGTGATCAAAGGTAGTGAACATCTGCGTCCAGGACAGAGAGGGTGAGTAGTCAAAGTTTCCACAACTTCGGTAAATTTATCTAAATTATAGTAATGTCAGTCGTTTAGAAACGTTAAGAGAGAGTTAATATTTACCGTCTCTCCGCTATGGTACCTCAATAACCGACCAGCTGTTGTGTTGCGTGGTTCTTTTTTCTTTAATGATAAATTTACGTTACTTCATTTTCTTGGCTTTGGTTACCTCAGCTAGCTTAGCTACCAAAATTGACTGCATGTTAAGCAGTTTCATTCAGAGCAGGTTGCCGACCTGAATTTCTGTCAAGCTTTTTGCTAACGTTAACGTACAGTCGCCAACGTGTATGTGCTTTTCACAGGTATACTGTTAACATATGTTCTAAATTAACCCACGTAGTCAGATTGAATGTGGTCTTTTGTTGACATTCATCGCAGATAGTGGAGGACTGTTGGACTGACAATTTTGTATCTTACAACATGTTAAATTAAAACTCTTCAGTGGAGCCACTTTCCGGAGTGTGAAAATTTCACCTTGCGGCAACTTGTAAAATAGTGTTTGGTTGTGTGTAACAACATTTGACCTTTGTCTGTAGACTTATTGAAAGTCTGGTTTGACGCACAGAATCCTTAACATAATATTTACACTAGGGCATACCAGCATATCTCTTATCTCATAAAGTAGTTTTGATCTTCATAGATCATCAGCAAGATGCTTTACTAGCCATTATCAGTACATACTTTTTAAAGTATTGGTTGCATGCCCTCATAGATAGCATGACTGGAGAGATAGGCCATAGTTTGTTTAACAGTGACTCAGATTTCAGTTCAGTGTGCACCTTAGCCTGATGACTCCAGAAATGCATCGATTTTGAAGCATTTCTTATTTTATTCAACACACCATCCAACACCATTTATGATTTATGCTGTGTAATAGAAATGCTGTCTAATCTGATATCTGTCATAAATCACCCTTTTATGAACGTGGAGATACAGAGGCATATTTTCCCCGTTGTTCTGAAGAGTAAAATATGTTTGCAGTCGTGCTATGTCTGTCAATGCAAACAACTGCAAATGTTTTATTTGCATCTCCGATCCCTGGCAATTCACCCTCCCCTTAGAGTGCACAGTAAATCGTCTCACATGACACCATCCTGTTTTTTGCCTTCTACACATCCTGGTGCATGGTCACGGAGCAGTGGCAGCATCACCTTTTACTTAAGTTCTCCTAATCTAAATAAACAGTGAGGACGACTGGTTGTGCTGCATGAAGACAAGAACTTATGTTGCCGGGGGAAATGAACATTTTGCATAAAAATGTGTAAAATAACATGCTGTCATACTGGATACCTCAAACAATTATAAATCTTACTGAGTGTAGACATATCAGGCACCGAAGTACAGCAGCTCTAGATAATGTGCAGAGTCACAGGTTAGTTTGTTCTGTATCTCATGTTTGACAAGGGAGGACCTGTATTGCCAGCTTCTCACAATATCCCACAGCACTAAGAGACTTGTGTCTTTTAATTCATTCTGGCTCTCTGATGATGCCTCAGATTGATAGGATCCAGTAGTAAATACTGTTGAAATACTGAGAGACTTCTCATTTGGGCTGTAATTGTTTTTTAGTATCAATTAATCTAATTTTTTCAGTTTATCGATGAATCGTTTAGTGAGATGTCAAATATGTTTTTTTTTTTTAATGGCGGGCATTACCTCCATGGTGACATCTTCAATCATCTTGTTTTGAAGATGGTAGTTTAGAATGACATATAACAAAGAAAAGCAGGAAATCTTCTCATTTGAAAAACTCGAACCACATTCCAACTTTTTCACTGTTTCTGGTTAAAAAATTACTAAAATGCTTAATTGATTATCAAAATAGCTGCAGATTATTTTGCTGTTGCTGTTGATCGACTAATCAACAATTAATTTCAGTTCTACTTCTCATGAGTCCCTGAGAAATAAAGTGACGCATTTAATACCAGATGACAAACTAAGAGGTCAACATGTGTATTTTGCCACTATTTTATGACAGACCCACATGCACCAACTTGTCGCCCATACCTGTCTGCCTCCGTGCAGTAATGTCTAAGTGGCTGAATGACTGTGAAGTGCTGGTGGCTGAAGGTAGTGGTGAGGCAATGCCAGTGAGCCCCAGACCACGGGGCCTACCAGGGGGGAGCCCCATGCCGGGTCGGGGACATAATCCACTTGTTTCACCCAGCGCCAGAGAGGCAGTGCCAGGCAGCCCACAGGCAGAGATCATGGGCAAGGCCAAGGAGCTGTTTGTGCTGTGTGACAAAGAGGGGAAAGGTTTCATCACTAAGCGGGATATGCAGGTGAGCAGCTGATGTGGTAGAATAGCAACATTTAGGGCAATTACAGAGTCTTGAACTTTTCATCTTGTGGTCACCAGAGGCTACAAGAGGAGTTGCCGCTGTCTCCTGAACAGCTGGAGACGGTGTTTGAGAGCCTGGACCGACAGAACAATGGATTCCTGACTCCTGTTGAGTTCAACACAGGACTTGGTGAGTGTAGAGTCTTGTGCGTTTTGAGAGACCACTCTTCACTGTGACATCAATGGGTAAAAGCTGTTCAATCACAGACGTCCGTCATCCACTTCAAACCAAATCGTGTGTGCTATTCTCTGTCTGTGGTGCAGGTGAGTTGGTGGGGCTGGAGGACACGACTGAGCTGAGTCAGGACGAAGCAGAAGAGGATATGGACAGGGTAGACTGGTCCCAGGACCCCGCTGCAGCTAGATTTGTAAACATCCTGATGGAGCTGGGTGCTGACAAACTCTTCAAAGAGTAAGATCACTTTCACAAATTAATTGCCAAGATTTCCCAATGGCTTCTGCAGTAGCATATATAATCCCATCTGCACTCAGCTGCCAGTTTATCAGGTCACCTAACCAAAACTAATGCAGTCTAATACAGAGGTGTTTCTGTTATTTAATCTACCTTCATTGATATAAGTGGGGTCGACAAAATAGTAAAAACAGCTGTCCGAATAATTAATAAGCATTATTTACATACTGTATTTACTAGATACCACACTACACTGCAAAATCTACAATTAGTAATGTAATCTTTCTTTGTACAGATCACAGTCAAGATGCTCGATGCACTTGATGTGCTCCTATGTGCAGTTTGTCATTAAGATCAGCACCTTTTTGTAATGTCAGAGTGATGCGGTGCTGTTAAGGTTAGATGCCCATAGTCACTTTAACAGTTGTCCTGTCATGCTGTGTGTTGTTTGTCAGTCAGCAGGAGTTCTGTTCTCTGTGGTGTGACCTCCACAGAGACAGACCAGAGCTGCTCTGTGTCCTGGAAGGCATCCTCGTCCATGCAGTGTCCCATTTACAGGACTCCATCAGAGAGAGAGATAGTCTGGAACAAGCTCTACGCAGGTCCCAACTTACTCTCACTGTCCTCTGCATGTGGAACACTATGCATTAATCAGGCCACAATCAACTGTGAGTATTCAGAGTTTTCTAAGACCATTCAACCTTGATTTTTTTTCTGTTGTAGGCGGGAGGATGAACATGACCAGGTTGTTCGATCCATATATGAAGAAATGGAAATCCAAATCCAAGAAGACAGAGAGAAACGCATGTCTGAGGTACAGACATGTGCAATTTTGTCCAGCCTTTGTGCCATGTGACAAGAGATATCATCATATCAAATTGTAATGAATTTATTGTGAAATGAAGGAGAGTGTAAGACAGAAGCAGAGAGGGCAGCAACTTGAGGAGGAGCTGAGGATTCGGGAGCAAGAGTTGGAGAATACACTGACCAAACAGAGAGAGGTATGTGCCCGAATAGCCCTAATGTTATTTCTGAACAGTCTTAGTTTCATGCGTGAATCAACAGGACCTGTCCTTGTCTTGTCTAAGCTGGGGACCAGAATCCAGCAGCTGAGCTGTGAACACGCAGACATTAAGGAGCAGAACCAGCAGCTGCGGCGCCTCAACATCCAGTTACAGGAGCAGGTGGAAAGCAGCAGAGAGCAGCTTCAGGCTGCTCTGGGTCAGCTCAGCCTGCTGCAGCTCAACGCTGCCCAGGAACAAGTGGCTAGACAGAGGTGAGCGGCTAGCAGCGCATACGAACACGCTGTAAATGTCCCAGCGATTACAGCAGAAATGCGATCATGAAAACACTGTTTCTCCTTGAAGTATGACTAAAACATCTTTCTATTAATTTAATTACAAATTGTGTGAGTGCTTTGGTATTGAAGAAAACAAACAAAAAAAAACAGATGGGAGTCACACAGTCGGTATTTTCAGTTCAGTCAAACTCGCTGCAGGCTGTTTAAGAGTTTTAATCACACTTTACTTTTCAATGTCAAGTTTGCAAATACCCAAATGTTGAGTGAGATTACTGTGAACATTTATTTGTTTTCTCAGTTGATTATAAAAATGACTCCTAGGCACCTGGCAGCTGATCTGATAATATTTCCAAGAATACCAGCTGTTTATTTAAGGATAAGGCTGGTATAATTCTGCATTTTTCAATAAATCCCATGAAAAGACCAAACCAATGTCTTAGTCTGTCAGTACTTTCCCTACCCTGTCTGTGACCCTCAGACCAAAGCCCCTTTGTCCCTGCTGAAGATATAAATCTTTAAAAACAGCTCACAAATATGTAGTTTCATTTTTCTAGAAATGTTGTTGAGTAATAACCTGAAACTGGCAACATTCTTAATGAACGTCACTCAGACGTTGTTGTTGGGAACTATTTTGTGACGTGGATTAATCCACATTTGGTGCTGTAGGGAGTACTTATGGCAGCAGAACTGCGCTTGTGGGATCAACTCAATAAACTACTAAAATAAACAAAATACTACAACACCCATGATCATCATAATGAAGGAATACATCACTCAGCAGCTCAGCAACAGCTTTTTGATGTGTTTGGAATCAATGGCAGGAAGGAGTAAGTCATATCTGATTTTAGCTACGTCGACAGTATTTAGAAGTATCAATTAAATGTTTTTTCTTGGGATTTGAGTCATGCTTTAACAATAGTTTGTTTGCTTCACTGTAGAAATGTGATGAAGGTGTCAAGGAACATGCAGAAAGAGAAGGATAGTCTCATGAGACAACTGGAGCTACTGAGGTAACGGCTGCTGTTTCACTCCAGTTCTTTCGTTGTGAAGAAATTTCCAGACAAAAGTCATAGATAAAAACTGAACCTGTAAAGCAATGAATGTCATTCCAGTCTGCGTACTTATATGTCTTTTTTGAAGCAACCTCTCAGCCAGTGTGATGTTGGTTTCCTCTCTTTCTGTCAGGGATATGAACAAAAGGCTGCGAGATGAGAAAGATGCCCAACAGTCTCAGAAGAGGGTTAGTCACAGACACTCTGTCCTTCCTCCTCTGCCATTAACCTGTTACCTCAGTGAAGACCTTTGTACTCCGTGGACACAGAAGATTTATCCAACCTAAGCTAAGTCTGGAAAAGACGTCAGGCTTTTTTCCATCATCTGGACAATGATTGTTTATATGCGCAGCTGTTATTTTTTGGTTATTGATTGAACTTGTTAATGCCATTGACACGGTTTGGGTATTTTTGCAATGTCAGCCGTGTTTTTATTTCTCTCGTGAAGATGTGGTCAGTGAAGTGAAGGATTTTGTTGAAAAGACATTTCTGCTGTCCTGTGTCACCTTGAAGCAAAGAGTGTTGTATGTGTTTATCAATGATACTGTACATAGCAGGTGAACTAAAGTGGGTCAATATTTTCCAAACTAATGAAGCCCTTTATCACAATTCTTAAAGGAGTGCCGATGACTTACCTGGTTCCCCTTTATCCCATCCTTTATCAGTATAGGTCAATATAGGTATACGCTGTTAACTGTAGACAAGAATACAGAACATTCATTCAAGAAAACATATGGACCATAATACAATGAACACATTCATTTCTTGTACTTGTACTATAATTTACAATCAAGTAAGTGTACTGTTGATAGTTGATTATGATGTTAAATGTCTTTGCAGCAGAATAAATGTCACAATTGGACTGAATTTTTGTTCTAATGCACAAACAATCTAAAATTATCTGCCTGTGTGAAGCGACTCTTATTTCTGCAGAGACCTTTTTTATTTCATGTTACATGGAAACTTGCCGTTTTACATACCCACATATTTATACTGTAAAAAACCTATATGATAACAATCTTAATGCTACTCATTTCTTCTGCCTCACAAAACCTTTTAGACTCCAAATGTCACAAAGACTTTGCAGAAGAAAGGGTCAGTCATAGGTAACTACTTACTGCAAGACAAGCCAGTGAAAAGGTTTGTATGACCAACTGCATCTGATACCACATTTGTCATGTTTGCAGTAAAGCGAGGCAGACTGCCCGAGGAAACAACTAATCTTTTGTATTCATTGATTCTGAAGACAGCTGAGCTCATCTGATGAGTTGGAGCAGGACAAAGACAAAGAGGTGACAAATTCATCCAAGAGACACCAACCGTCATGTAGAGTCAGGTGTGAAAATGTTGAACAGATGCAAGCTCAGGTATGGAAAGTATCAAATTTACAATACATTAAATTCAAAATCCATCAGTTTGACAGCGCGGTCGCAGCAGTTAGAGACATAATGATGGAGATAATACCCTGAGGCTTTTGTGGTCTACAGCAGTAATGGGGCACAGATTTGTCTTTGGGAAAAATGTCCATCCTCTTAAATCCAAAGAAAAAGAGACACTGATTTTAAAATGTTAAGTTTGGTGCCTTTACCTGAATTTTAGAGCAAAATTGTCAGTCCTCAGCGAGTGTTCAAGGTGGTGTTCCTGGGTAACTCAGGAGTGGGTAAGACCTGCTTCATCCACCACTACTGCACCGGTCACTTCCACAGCAAAATGAGTACTACTGTCGGTAAGCTTTTCTTTTACTATCACTCTGTTATCACATTGATTAACATGCTCCTCGTTGTGCACACCGTATAAGCAAAGTATGAAACCTTGTGGTTTCTAGGTATAGATTTCCAGATGAAGACTTTAACTCTGGACTCCACCACCATCACCCTGCAGCTCTGGGACACCGCAGGACAGGAGAGGTCAGATTTAACACATCTTTATTCTCATGTTTACCAGCCGTGTGCTTTTTTTTGTGGCTTTACACTAGAGCTGTAGACTTGTAAGTCTGACCATCTGTTTTACTTTCTGTATGTTATTTTATTCATTCATTTTTTGCATTCAGGTTTCGCAGCATCACTGAGCAGTACTACCGTAAAGCTGACGGTGTCCTCGCCATGTACGACCTAACTCACTCCCCCTCATTCACCGCCGTGAGAGGGTGGATGGACTCTGTGAAGGTGAGCAGGTGGAGATGGCATGGATCGTTTGATGGGAAAAACATGCAAAACACTTTGTCCCAGTTTGAATACACTTGCAGGTAAATGCAGTAGGAACCTCGACAGACACTAATGTCATCTGAGTGATAAATCTCCACTAGGTTTTTTTTTTTTAATTGGGACACTAATTTAAAAAAACATATACTCAACTGAAAACAGTACAAAGACAATATATTTAATGATTTACCTCATCAACCTCATTGATTTCAAACAAGTTGGGACAGGAGCAACAAAAGACTGGGAAAGTTGTGGAACGCTCCAAAAACACCTGTTTGGATCATTCCACAGGTAAACAGGTTGATTGGTAACAGGTGATAGTATCATGATTGAAACACAATTCTTTGGAATCGAGGTTGCAGATAATATAAAAGCTTTCCTCACCACTGATGTATTTTTCTGCTTTAGATTTCAACACTAATGCAAGTGTGTGTGTGTGCTAACCCGCTGTATTTCTCTCCCAGGAGAAGATGTGTGAAGGTGCTGTACTGATGCTGCTGGCGAATAAGCTGGACTTGGCGGACAGTCACAGCAGAGGAGTGACAGCCGGGGAGGGGCAGCGACTAGCAGAGGTGAGGCACATTTGAATATTCAAACTACTTTCTGCAGAGATTCACTCACCGTGGCACTGCCAGGAAAGAAACATTTTTTAAATAAATTAAGTTTGTTGTTTGTTTACTTCCTGGTTTATACAGCAACACCAAGCTTCGTTTTACGAGTGCAGTGCCAAAACTGGACGTAACATGGAGGAGCTGATGACTGATCTGGCCCGGTATGGCATCTTATTTCTCGTAACATGTTTGTACACTTAATTTATTGCTGTTTTTTTCACTATAGCCAAAGTACACTCAGCTACCAGTTTGTATACAGTATACAGTCCAAAACAGCTGTCATTCATTCAAACAATTAGAAACATTTTAGTGATTGAAGAAGTGCTGATTCTACTTTATATTAGTCATTTTTCAATCAGTTGATCAACTAATTCTGTCAGCACTGTTTCTCATATTAGTCTGCTGTCATTGATGTTAAAGGCATCAGCAGCTGTAAACTGTTCTCATGTGTTGTGGTTTCTGCTGCTCAGAGATTTAACCATTTTCTCCATCTTAGGATGTTAGTGTCCCAGCATGACCGACAATGTGAAGATGCACTTTTGCTGACTGAGGACACAGATAAAAGACGCTGCTGTGCATAAACAGAAGAGGAAACTATCGCGTTATGCCGTGGTTGACTGACTTCACAGTTGTGTATGTTGGGACAGTTGGATTTTGGGGAATGTTGATAAGTGGTGCCCAAATCCTGAAGTTATAATCCATCCAATAAAATATATTTTTGATGGCTGCTTTGTTGCCATAGTACTATTTTTTTTTTTTATTCCAGTAGGCCATTAGAGCTCATATGCGTGAGAAACCAGCTGGGGGCAGCCATGTACTCTGCATAGCTTGTGGAGCTGCCTGTTGTGCTAAAAGAGGACAGACGCTCAGGCGCTAGGGTAGGAGGCTCGGGTCTGAGCGTCAACAGAGAACTTACACTGTTGCAGTTAACCTTCACAGACAGCACCTTGTTGACACTCGGCTCTGTGGGATCTGGGAAGACGTTACCCACGATAATCTACATCCTTCAGGGTCCACCATCTGAAATCAGGTAGGAGTATTTTAGTCTCAGCGGAAAGGGAGAGCAGTTTTTCCATGACACAATGAGTTAAAAATAGCTTGATTCTGACCGTTGGGAGATTTTGCTTTGCTGGACAATCATATGCACACATTCTGTATTCTGTCTTATTGCTAGAAAACAACATTTATTTTTTTTTTAGTATTTGTTTAATATTTAAATGTTTTTAATATTTTATAGTTGCTGTCCCTTCACTCTTTCTGGATTTATTTAATTCTTTAAGATTTCAAATCACCATCCATCATGATGCTCATAGTCACAACTTTTCTCCAAAAAGAATCAGAGGAAAGTTCAGATCAGGATAAAACAGACTGACTAATTCACAAAGTAAAGCATAAAAGTCAAGAGTGTTTGAAGATCAGGTTCAGTTACGGGGATGGGGGATATATCTGTCTGCTGGATGACATGTGACACAAGTTAAGTATGTTTTTCCCACTACATATTTGATTTAATCTTTAAGCTCTCTGAAACGCACCACATTTCTTTTTTGGTCTAATATTTATTGTTACTTAAAGGAGACACACATAAAACCTTGAAAAAGAGAAGCTCATGCAAACTGCAGTTGTGTTAGGTGTCGACCTAGTAAATCACCTTTTCACACCAAACGTGGAACTAAAGCCGACTGAAAGAGGAAATTCCTCCATAAATATACCGCAGCTGAATCGTCTCAATCAGATAGAGCACTAACAGGCTTTAGCTCGCCGTCATGTGAGTATAAAGATGTGTGTGATACTGATCTCCAGGGTTAGAGGGTATGACCTGAGATCTGAGCATCATGAGTTCACACTCTGCATTCAGCTGTACTATAAAAGCTTCCCCAGAAGGATTTCTTTAAGTTTTTGACTTTGTAATTCTCTGTGTGTGTACTTCAACCTACAGTGTACTGACATTCAGTTTTTCATTTCAGAATGGACGCTCATGGTGACAAAACACACACCTGTGGGACAATATGTCTGAAGTATCTGCTTCTTCTCTTTAACATTCTTTTCTGGGTGAGTTAACAAGGAAGCGTTAAGATTCTCTCTGAATTTAAGACAACGAAACCCTCTGTTAAGGCTCCGTCCTTTGATTTCTTTGCTTCAGATGCCACAGAGATTAGTGAAGATTTTTGTTTTACGACACCGAATCACAGCTCACTGAATTTCTACTGTTCCTCACGCTTGCAAAAACAACTTGTTCCTTATTCCATATATTGCATAAAATTATGCAAGAGTACGCTTCACATATTTTCTACAAACTACATGTATGTTATCATTTAGTGTCTGCATTGTACTAATAGTTGCAAGAGTTATGCAGGAGCACAAAATGAGAAAAAATGAAGACTCAGTGACTCTTCAGAGACAATCCTACAACATGTCTAACTTCATCCCTTCCAGTTTTCTACTTTCTTAATTTTCTTTCGACAACTGTAGTTTTAAGGACAGATTGAATGAGCTCCTGGATAACCTACTCTGTTTTCATAAATATGTCCTCACATGAAGCCATGATTTATGTTCAGATACCAAAAACAAATTTGGCTGAGTGTCTCTTGAGGCTGACAGTGAAAGAATAAGGCGTTGTCTTGTTTGCACCGCTGTCACATTTTAGGAGTTCTGTTATTCCTGCTGAATTTTATGCAGCACACGCTCGATACGAGCATCTGGTTTGAGTTGAGCTGATAACGGTACGTTCTTTCAGCTGGCAGGAGGGGCTGTACTGGCAGTGGGAGTGTGGACCCTGGTGGAAAAGAGCGACTACATCAGTTTGCTGAACTCCAGCTTCTACTCGGCCTCCGCTTACATCCTGATCGCTGCTGGAGTCCTTGTGATAGTGACCGGGATAATCGGATGCTGTGCCATTATGAAGGAGATGAGGAGTCTGTTGATTGTGGTAAACTGAGTCAGACTCACAACCTGTCAGAGGCTTCTTTTTTCTACATTCATTTGTTTTATTTCACTCCACCAGGATCAAAAACCAATGAAAGACACTTTCTTTATACACACACAACCCGATCTGTGTCTAATGGACTGAAAGTTAATCCGTGGCGACCTTCTGTCTTGTCCTCCTGCATTCAGCGCTGCTCATTATGTCAGACGGGCATGACTGTCAAATATAACAGACAAAGTCACGCAGAGTGTGTCTTTAAGAGTTTAGATTTAGAGTGCAGCTCATGCCAGAGGAATGAAGGGCATCACAGGCGACTGCTTGGACTGAAGAGTGTGTGAGAGACACAGACAGACACCATGTCAGGATGTAATACAGAAGCAAAACTGCACAGGCTCTGTGACGTTATGTCTATTTCCATATTCGCCACAACCTTTGTAATGACTGCCTTCCTTTAATCTGTTATTCTCTGGAGTATTACTTTTATTTATTTTTTTTAGCTGTGCACAGATACTTTCAATGCCATGTTTTAGCACAGAAATATACTGACACACATCTTCATCTTATTCACAGCTGTGTTCTTGCTTATTTCATGCCTCTCCTCTACAGTACCTGAGCTTGTTGCTCTTTATTTTCCTGCTGGAAATCATTGCTGGGGTGCTGGCCTACATTACCTACCAAGAGGTGAGGGGCTTTACCTTGTGTTTGTAGCTGTGAGAAAATATTAGTTAATGTCATTTTCAGAGTCAATATTTCCCTTACGTACAAAGTGACTGGTTGGACTTCATACTTTTATTTACTAGCTACCATTGAGTTTAAATCTCACTGCAGCAATTACAAATCTACTTTTTATTCTTTCTACTTGTTTTTCTGTCATCCACAATCCCTTAATGTGATTTCAAACTCCTCGTCCATCATATTTATCCACCCACAAAATGCTGCAGTTGCCATTCTCTCTGTTGTGAAATCCTCTCTGCATAACTCTCTGTGCATGTTCTTCATTTGTCCTGTTTTTCCACCCGTCTCACACCTCTCTCTCTCTTCCCCCCTTTTCTTGCTCCAGTGTTTCCCTTTCTGCTACCAGGTAATCTGCTGCTGCATGTTTCCATGTTGTACCAAACTGTTTCTGGTCTTTGCACTTTGTCAGTCAAGCGACACAATGTTTTTTTTTGTTTGTTTGGTTTTTTTTTTTGAAAAATTAATTTAAAGACTGCTCATGTGGAACAGGGAGTGGGGTCAGAGGATCTGTGCTCATATGTTTTGAGTTATGTGTGGGCATTGCACAGGTACAGTGGAATGTTACAGGGGAGGAAAGAAACTTGACCAGGGGCTATTTTTATTGATAGGCTGAGATTTGCAGGTGACACATTTTTTTTTTCCCTGTCACTGATAGCTGAAATGCTTCTCCTGTCTCACAGCTGGATGAGGAGCTCAGGCAGAACCTAAAGGGGACCATGCAGCAGAAATACCAGCAGCCAGGGGAGGAGAGCGTCACGCAGGCTGTGGATAAGCTTCAGCAGGAGGTGTGGGAGTGAAACTGTATGTTTAAATCACACCTGATTTACAGGCAGCCAGGCAAAAAGTAATACCGCTTGAATAAGTTCAGTGTTAAAAGTCAGAAAATGTTAGATTTGAAATGTTTGTCACCTTTGTCTCATCTTTTTCTTTCTTTTGTTTCTCTCTGCACTGGCTCCCCTTCAGTTTAAGTGCTGTGGCAGTCACAACTCCTCAGACTGGACAGAGAGTGTTTGGATCCAGGTGAATGAGCGGCTTGTTCCTGATAGCTGCTGCAAAACTCCCACTGAGCTCTGCGGACGCAGGGACCATCCCTCCAACATCTACAAGGTGGAGGTAGGTAGAGGCGTCCATTTGGCTGTGGCTAAATGATATAAATCATAACAAGATTTAAATTTTTCTCCCTTTCTCGTGCTCCTAGGGTGGCTGCATTATGAAATTAGAGGAGTTCATTCTGAGTCAGTTGTATATTCTTGGTTCAGTGGGCATTGGGATTGCATTTCTACAGGTAAATCAATAACCTCTGAGTAAAATACATCTTAATATGAACATCTCTTTTAATGTTGTGCAAACAGCTGAACTGCGAACAACAATGTCTAACCACTTCTTTGTGTGTTTTTCTTTTAGCTTGTGGGGATGATGTTTACTTGCTGCCTTTATCGAAATTTGAAGGAAGATCCGTACTGATTATTGACTTTCTTTTATATGACAAGTCACATCATGAATTGTAAACTGTTTCCAATTCTGTACGTGGTGAAGTTGCCAATTCAAATCATGACATGATGAATAAAATTTAAGAATACACACACTACAGATGCTATGATGCTGCTGGGCAGCACTGTTCAGCACTGTTTCTGCAAAATGCAGTTGCATGCTGTATCTTCCCTGTTAAGATAGTGATGTGTAGATGAAGTTGTAACCAAACAACACATTTGAAAGAGCAGCGAAATATGAGCATGCTGTGCCTGCATTTGCAGCCAGTGTTGGTCTTGTTGTTTATCTACTTTTTATGTAATAAACAGTGTTTACCAAAGTTATGATTTAAAAACGAATATAAGAATATTTTTGTTTGTTGAAATACAAATAAAATGCTTGCCATTTATGTGATGTGACAGTGAATCTGTCACATCACATTGTATTCTCCGCTGCCTTCGACTGTGAACTTTTATTCTGAAATCTCTCGGCGGATGTTGTTGTCAGCTGACTTCTGAATACTTCCTCATCGCCTGTTCCTCTTTCATGATTTTACCCACAATTACCTTCTTATTCATTTCAATCTAGCTGAAATATTTCATGTGGAGGGAACACGGATATAAATGAAATGTCTGCGAAACCAACTTGTTTGATAGTGGCGAGTGCGTCTCCACAAGGTGGGTCCGTTAGCTTGCACCGGTTCATGTATCATCAGTTAATGAAGGGGATTAATTACACAGGGACAGAGTGTATTATTCACTTTACTGATGCAGGTTTTTGTCAGAGCTTACTTCTTCATCTAATTAGTCTGTTAGCTGTGGTCAAACATTACTTGCTAACTAGCTAGCTGAACCACTAAGGTGTGATTTGTTTACAGCTCTTTAGCTCTATGTTGTGTTTTGTTCCTTCAGGGGTGTCAGCAAAGTCTTTCCACCAGTCCTTCAGCCTTTGTACCTCAGTGTTTAATCTGCAGACAGCCACACCAGGGGTAAGACTATATTTATACCTGCAAATTACTCCACAAAGTAAATATTCCTGCCGTGTTTCAGCCGTTGACTCGCATCTGAGAGCCGGCATTGACCTTAAAGACAGCAAAACGATCTCACCACAAGGTCCATCAGTCTGTAGCAGTGGGTTGAATGTAACGAACTACATTAACTCAAGTACTGTTCTTGAGTACTTGAATTGGTACTTCAAAATTTATGCTTTGTGCTATTTCCACTAATTCATAGACGACAAAAGTACTTCTTACACTTATTTGACAGTTTTAGTTTCTAGTTATAACCAATTAATATGTCTCACAGGCAAAATATGCCATTAGCCGGAACAAACAACACTATAGACAAGTAAAGCTGAAACGACTGGTTGATTAATTAATAAATTGATGGACAGAAAATGTACTATTTTGACAATGGTTTGTCATTTCTCATGCAAAACATTTTTGTAAAAAAATTAAAATTAGTGAGAAATGCCAACCAATTGAGAAACTAATCAGCAGATGATGATGCAAAATAGTTCAAAAGATTTCTCCACCTGAACCAAAATTCTGCTTTTACATGAATACTCGAGTAAATACTTGAGTAAAATAATGATACATGATCGTAAAACAATCAGTGGGGACATTTTTCTTCAATTACTATTTTTACTTTAATACTTTAAGTATTTCCTAATTATACTTGCATACTTTTACTTGTAATGGAGTATTTTTACATTGTGGTTTACTAAAGGATCTGAATACTTCCTCCACCACTGTTTAGAAGTTAGTGGAAGCACCAGATGAAGTTCTAAAAAAATTTAGATGTTCAAATGTCCACTTTTCTCAGCATTTTAAAACCTTTTTTAATCTTTAGGTGATTTCAGGGCACATCTACAGTCCAGCAGGTGGCCTTAAACAAGTGAAGCTGTTCTCTACCAGTGAAATAAAAAGGCTCTGAAGTGATATATCTCCTTCTGTCAGATGGGAAAAAAGGAGTACAAACAGACATGCCTTAAAGTAAATAAATATAAATATATAAATATTAAAATGTTTAATTTCTCTCCTTACTTGATCGAACGAGCTGGGAGATATATTTTTATATAGAAAAACAAAGGCATGTTTGTTATGATGTCCTGGAACTAATATTGGTTGATTTCACCATCGATAAGCATTTTATATTTCATATTAGAGCTGATGGGATCACCTTTTTGAAGATGAAAACTACTGCTTGCATATAAATAAACATGTAGATTTTTCTTTTAGCCACAATTGGCATAGGTGACATCATGTGACCCCAGCACAGAGTGACAGAGCTGAGCTGAAATGGGCCTAAGTGTTTATTTGAATTGCAGGGAAAGCCAATAGACTTCATCGGAGTGGATGAAAGCACTGCTAGATGGGTGCAGGACTTCAATGTGAAACCCTACGCAACACCTGCTAAGCTTGAATCTATAGATGGTGAGAACATTCATTTCATGGCCATTTGGCTGTTTTTATGTGTTGCTGCTGGTTGGACTCTGCTCAGTTGAGTCATGATGACCTTTTCCAGGTGCCCGATACCAGGCGCTGCTCATCCCGGACTGCCCTGGAGCGCTGAATGACCTCGCACACAGCGGCTCTTTGCACCGCATTCTCACACACTTCATCTCTCACCAAAGTGAGTGTGAGGCTAATTTTAAAATAAGTCATGTAATCTATATGTCCGGTGTAGAGACATGTTGGTGTCTCTATTTGCAGAGCCTGTTTGTGCAGTGGGACAAGGAGTGTCAGCACTGTGCTGCGCCACTGAGGGACAGAACTGGATCTTCAGTGGCTACAGCTTAACAGGGGTTAGTCTTCCTCTGTAAACATGATGATAATATACTCAAATATCTTTATATGTTTAATGTATTTAATAACAGTAACTGTTTTACTGAAAGCCGTCAGTGTTTGAACTGGTGCGGAGGCCTGACTTTGCCAACCTGCCCTTGGTTGTGGAAGACTTTGTGAAAGACAGTGGTGGATCATACACAGGTGAGCAGAACTGCAGAGCACAGATACTAATTTGAAAAAGACTTTTTTAGCATTTTTAAAAGCTAAACCTAAAGCCCTCTCATATTTATCTCTGTTTTCCAGCAAGTCCAGAAGATGCTGTGCACGTAGTCATTGACAGACACCTAATAACTGGTCAGAATATGCAGTCAACCACACTTGCTGTAAATAATCTAATACTGCTCTGTGGTGCCAAGTAATTTTTAACATCAGGAACATCAACTTAAACAGCTCAGTTGTTCCACATTTATATATTCATGTAATTAAACATTCATCTCAGACAAATATTGGAAGATGTTTGGCAACACTGTAAATACAACTTCATTACTTGTCAATGCTGTCATTATAAACCTAATAAAAAAAAACACACAATCAAATGTCTCAGTTTGAAAATTAAAAAAAATGACAAAACTTGCGGCGTCAGGTTTTGGGGATGTTCAAAACCACAGAAAGATTCATCTTCACAGCAAGCAAAGACTCCAAGAGCAGACACGATTGTGGTTGATGAAGAGCAAAACAGAAGATTTCTGGATCTGGACTGAGGAGAGGCTGCAGATGTTTGGGGCACGTGAGCTCTGAGACCCTCAGAACAACAATATAACCCTTCATTTAAACTGTATACATATCGATGATCATGCACCCTCTGTTGCTGGAGATGGAGATGTGTTACTGCACTCTGTACTGTACAAACTGAATTTTTTCACAATATAATCCATGAAAAGGAATACAACACACTGAAGTACCTTGTGTCTGCTGCTAATATCCTTTCAATCAACACATCCCAAATGTGTTCCTGTAGACAAGATTCCTCAACAGTTCATAACCCTCAAACAAAAAAAAAGCTTATAGCTCTTGAATTTTTGGTGCACCATATTTAGGGAAAAAAGAAATAAAATCCATGTGCTGATGATTTGGGGTCCACAGTCTTCACTTATCAAGTCCAACTCTCATAGGAGATCATAGAAATAGTCCAGTCCTTGTCCTAATTCCCATAAGGAAATCCCTGTTCCCAGTTCAGTAGCTAAAGAAATCCTCAGGTAGATGGACTGTAAAAGAATTTAAATCATGTTAATCTCCACATGTAGAAGTAAACCTCATGAAAGGATCAGCTAACACAGTGAAAGAAAACAGTTTGTAAATCATCTATGTTACTCTTTGTGTTTAAACTTACTGTTTTTTTGAAAAAGGCTTACCTTCAGTGATGGATAGTACACCACATGCTTCACTGCATTGTTCCTGAGGTGAATGTAACAGATCTTATTAGAAGAAGCCATTGGAAGTGTAAGATTTCAGCCATAATTTGTTGACTTAATGAGTTATTAGATAAGTACCTCTTGTATGTGAAGTAGTGCTCTCCAGAATATTCATCCCACAGATGTTTTGGCCTGTGTTCTCGCAAAATCTCTACGTACCTGCAGGAAATCAGAAACAAGTTTAAGACAGTGTTTAAGTCCCTGAAAGCCTTATTTCTTTACTGTGACTTCTCTTGGTGTCTTGCTACTGTGTAACAAATTATTATTAATCCAAGTTAGAAAAGTTTGGGTTATTTCACATGAGAGATTGTTTTTTTTTGTTACTCCTCTCACTGGTTTAATCTGGGCGGGGCTTAGTTGGAAAAAGGTGATGTCATGTGCTTCCAATCAGTATAGAGAGTTGAAATTCTGATGACATTTGGAGAGCTGTTGCAAGTTTGATCAAACACCTTCCACACAGGGATGTTTTCCTCCCAAACTTTAACTTTGATTGTTGCTGATTTGCTCATGAATATTTTATGTTATGGAGAAATACTTACGATTGAAATTTCTTTTAAATGGGCTTTAAAGGGAAACTCTGAACATCAAAGTCTGTTCACAGGTTTTTTTGGTGTACGACTGCATATGAGAAAAAGTTGCATGAAGCCTTTTGTGGCTCCAGAGGGAGCTGCGTGAGATCTGATAAACTGCCTAGAGGCAGCATCATTTGGGGCTGAGACTGGAAAAATCTGGGGGTGTGGAGTTATAGAGAAGTGAGCTTACCAGACCTCTGAAGCTCACTCCTCATCTTTGCTTGAGGCTAGTGGCTCGAGGCTACATTAGCCACTATTAGCAATAACACACCAAAATCTCTGCCCAAACTGGAGTTGCATAGAGAAAAATACGATATCTCTAGTAATTTTTTTTTTTTTTTTTTTTTTTGTGAGTCCAACAATGTTTTGCACAGGGCTAAATAAGCGGAGCACTCTTTTAGAGTCAGAAATGTATGAAGCTTTTAATTGCTAAAATGAAAATGTATTCCAGCAGAAGTTGAAGCATTATCTCACCTTCCTCCCAGGATCGGCTCTGTTCCCTGGCTTGCAAAATCAAGGCCATACAAGTTGAGTCCAAGCAGGATCTTTTGCCTCCACTGAGTGTTGGGTGCAAGCTGGAGGACACAGTCTCTGACCCAGGGTAGGGGAGCACTCGGGCCGGGCCTATTTTAAAAAACAAAAACAAATAACAACTCAGTAATACTGTGAATCCTCTTAGGTCTGTCGGTTATTCTAATCATGTCACAACATAAAACATTTCCATTTCTACCCCAATGAATCTATGGACATGGCTTGTCTGCGACACTCACCTGGCACCGCTGGAGTAGTCATATGTCATGAGGCTGAATCCATCGACGGCAGGAGCTAGCTGCTCAAACTCCTCCCTGCCAAACATACCTGGCTGCCCCGTACTGATGGTGATAGAGACGAAAACAAGCAAAGGAATGTCAGCAAAAATTTTTTTGCATTTAAAGTCGCTGAACTAATTTCACTCACCTTGTCACAGCAGGTGGGATGACAAGAATGCAGTCTAATCTTTTAGCCTTCAAAGCCTCACATATGTGTTTTACCAAATGGACCAGCTCCCTGTACAGGGAAGATTTCGCATTTGAGTCATCTCAGTCAGCGATGGTCAGAGCAATAATAACAGACGTGTCCACAGAATGACTCACTTTCGTTTGTTCCCTCCCAGCTGGCTCCACAGCTCCAAGGTGAACCCATCGAAACCTTCAGTCTGCAAGTCACAGCTTCATTAGACAGACACAGGACAAACAAAACAGTGTTGCAAGGCAGTTAAAGCTACTAGATTACCTTTGCCACATCCACCAGCTCACTTCCCAGCTCTTCAATTTCATCTTCACTCCCCAGCACGCTCATGTAGTCCTGGTAAGACCAGCCATCAAACAGCAGCCGAGGCACTAAGGAAGAAGAGCTAAAATGACCAAACTGTCTTCTCTGAAACCGCAAGCTGCACTGACCCACGTGACCAGAGCTGTGGGCAGAGGGGAGAACATCTACTCACCCATCCTCACTTTTTTGTTCGACTTTCGTACAGCTTTGACCCAGCCTGCAGAGACAAAAAGACCCTTTTATTGCATATACATGAGTCATATATGGTGATGTTTAAATAGCTGACAAAGACCAGAAAGCCCTTTCCACGTGACTGTCAGTGGAGTGGGTCCGCAACCTGGGTCGTGATCGTGGAGTCCAGTAACATCAAAGGTTTCGGGTCCCCGTCGGCGGAGCTGAAGCCACACTGGAGACACTGACGTGAGTTTAGAGCCAAACATCTTGGTGATGTCATAGCCGTGGGAATTCCACTGGAGGATGGCAGAAATAAGGCATGTAATTTAAAGATATTCAGTCAAAATACCGAAGGATAAAAAAAAACAAACAAATGCATTTTCCTTTTCAGCACACACACAGAACAGACCGCTTGCAGATTGTGAGGAGATATTCGACAAATTTCAAATTCAATCCAGCAGTCATTTACTTAATAATTGACTACTTCTTTGGTCTATTAAAGGTCCAGTGTGTAGGATCTAGGGGAAATTTGTTGGCAGGAATGTAATATAATGTTCATAATTATGTTTTATTGAGTGAATAGTCACCTGACGATAAGGACTGTTCTGTTGTTGATGTTTCTACAGTAGCCCAGAACGGCCAAACCAAACACTGGCTTTAAAGAGCAGCCACTGAAGGGGAGGGTGAGGTGAGGGGTGTTCAGCTGCTCGTAATCTGCGCCCTCACTGCTACATGCCACTAAATTCTAAACACTGGATCTTTAAACCTCGAAAAATAGCAAAAAAGCACATCAAAATTTCCCAAAACCAAAAGGCGACATGCTCAAATTGCTCATTTTATCCACCCACAACCCCCAGATCTTCAGCAAAGAATCAGCAAATGTTTGGCATTTCTGCTTGACAGAGGAGTTAAATGATGAATTGATAGATTTTCTGTCAGGATTGATCAGCTAACAGTTTCAGCTCTACCAAAGTCAGTCATAAAGAGTTTTAATAACTGCAGTGACAAACGCAGAGGTGGGCCTGCGAGTATTGCATTAAAACTGACTTGAAAAAATCTCAATTTATCCTTTAATGCTGTGCAAAAAGTGCAAATTGCAGAACAGCAGCTAGGGAGGCAGTAGATCTGTTGGTGGCTGGTTTCAGACTTACAGGTGTGACATATCCGAGCACTTGTCCTTGAAATGTTTTCTTGATGTGAGCACAGTATCTCTTTTCCTCCTTCACTATGTCTTTCCAGTGCGGGTCTGAAACAACAAGGCCTCTCTCCAACACACACAACTCAGCTGGAGAAGTCTAAAGAGGGAGATCACAGAGAGAAGACCCCATTTCAGAGACAGAGACAATCATCGTCAGGACTAGACATGACAGGTGAAGATACTGGCCTCATCCCGGATCTGCAAAATGCAGGCAAGTCCAGTGACATACCGGTAAACAGAAGAGGATTTGTAAGACATGATAGCTCACACCTTTCCTTAAGGTAAAGCCCTGAAGTTACCCACCTCGGCCTCAGCTTTATGCGACTTCTTTGCATCAGATTTTGAAAGTGTGGCACTGACCAACCAGCAGCATGAGATGGCGGGCAGCAGGAATAATGTCGTTCTCATTTCCAAAAAAAAAAGAAAGAAAAAAACGCAGTGGAAAGGAGCCGTGAAGCAGTTGAATAAAAATGGGTTAGTTAGCTCAGGTCTGCAGGTTTGTAGCGCAAATGCTTCCTTCCTGACTGAGATCTGGCAGATTATCAACCAGCATATCCTCCTGCGGTCTGAGATCACACAGAACAACGAGCCAAAACAGCCCTGTTTATACTGCTAACACATACAGCCTGGATTTATGACAAATAACCTGGCTTTCACTGTCGGGCGGTCGATACCAGTTTGACTGACAACTTAGCTCAACGTGTTTCTATCTGGAGCGTCAACCAAGCTGGGTGACTTCCGCGTTCTGTGTTTTTCAAAATAAAATGCGCGTGAGAGCAGTCATCTGAGCAGATAGGCGGCAGTGTAGCTAGCATGCTAACAACCTAGTACAAGAAAAGAAGACAACAAGAGCCAAACAGACCAAGTGCTGTAATCTCATAGAGGATATTTCCAAGACATTTTGTCCCGCATGGTTTACATTCCCTCTCTGTCCTCTGCTCTTCTGTCGTCTGTACAGATAGCTAACATCAGTGGGTGAGTGTCATTGTCGCTTGCTAAGTGTAAGTTAGCTAAAGTAAATGGTTTTGAGTGCAGTGTGGCTAGCAAGCTAACATGTCAGCATATCTGTAAATGAGGAAACTTGCTTCATAAAACCAAAACATAAACCACTAAACTGGTACTTTCTTCGCATGTATTACCCTTAACGTCAACTCCAGCCGAATATAATAATTAATGAGAAGCAAAACTTGGGACTGTATATGCCACCATATTGGAAAATGCATGGACTGTGAGAGTCACTGGTTGAATAAGCATTCAGGCTTGTTTATTGAACAGAGTGGCCTTAAAGTCCTCCATTCAAAATTTCACTCAGAAGAATATCAGCAAGATTTATTCAAAGCATCAGAAGTAACAGAAGAGTGCAGCATAATGATATTTGCTGCAGTCTGTAGTTTTGTATTATTGGATTATTATTACTATGTGTGCAGGATTTTATGGTGTAGCTGCAAGGCTGGTGTAAAGCAAATTTGTACAGTCTGAAATCACCTTATTGCTTTGTATTGCCAATAAATGAAAGCTGAGTTAAGAGTGGCTGCATCTGGTTTGTCTGTTTTTTATCTCAGGTTATGACATTTTATTAAGTGTCTTAACTACTGACATGTTATGGATCTGTGCTGTAACATTGATTATTTTCTCGGTCGGTTTTAGTGAGTGATGGCCGTTGAGCAATTTGTGTCAAAGACACTCGAGCTTCTGCAGGAGGAGAGGGAGGCTGAAATAGAGGAGACCAGGTATGTAAAATAACATCCGGACTTCTCCACTTCCATGAAGTTGGTGGACGAGACAGATGGGGGGAGAAAAAAAAAGAGTGCTCAGAAATGTAGCAGCACAGACAGATTTATTGTGAGTCCCTGGTATGGGTCAAGGTCCAAAGCAGGGGATTCCTAAACTTCCCATAAAGGCGCTGGTTATAGTCCAAAATGGACGCTGACAGTGGACACGCGTATCTTGTTTATACTAAAGTGAGAGTCTGCCTTCACATTCAGAAATGTTTGTTGGTGCCATCATACATTGTAGGCTGCATACAGTGTCTTGTTTTTTTTTGCCCACAGGATATGGCAGGAGAACATCTCTCTGAAGGATCTTCAAAATAAAGGAGTTTGCCTGCTGAAATTGCAGATAGGAAGTCAGTCCACAGGCCTGTATGGCCGCACAGTTGTTGTCCTCGAGCCAAGAAAGCATCTTGGTTTCTCATCTCTGCCAAGCAACAGCTTTGGACCTGGTGAGGTGGAAGATCTGCATAAAGATCTGTGTTTTTTTCTGACTTTGGCATCAAGTGACATTTATGTTTTTGTCTTTTGATACAGGTGACATAGTAGGTTTGTACGACACTGGCGGATGCAATGCAGACTCACAGATCGGCACAGGAATAGTGACGCGGGTCAGCCAAGCCTCTATAAGTGTGGCCTTTGATGATTCAAAGGATGGCCTCAGCTTTGACACAGATGCTCTGCACAACCTCTTAAAGTTGGCAAATGATGTCACATACAAACGAATGAAAAAGTGAGTGACATCTGTGGTGAACTCACTGTAATGTCTGTAGTGACCATGTAAGACATTCAAGAGAGGTATGAAACCGTGAAACAACTTATTTTCACTGTGTTTTGTGCTTGCAGAGCCTTGAATGCCTTAAATGGATACAGCAACGGACCAGCTGGCAATCTGATGAATGTTCTCTTTGGAGACTCAAAACCTTCTTCTCACTCACAGCCAAGTAAGTCACACTTACATAGCAAGTATTATCAACAAACAGGCCCTCTAATTGCCCTGTGAAATTGTGCTTGTTGTGCAGCATATTGTTCACTCTGATTTCAAAACCTTGTAAATCACCATGTAAAATACACTACATACACTAATTCTTGGTTTTGTATTATATCTCATCAGATGAAGTTAAGTTCTTGAATCTGAACCTGGATGAATCCCAGAGAGAAGCCGTGTCCTTTGCTCTGTCTCAGAGAGAACTGGCTGTAATTCATGGACCACCAGGCACTGGGAAAACCACCACAGTGGTGGAGATCATCCTGCAAGCAGTCAAACAAGGCCAAAAGGTGCAGAAAGTGGATTTTTATAAGTATATATGACAATATTTTTCCCTGTTGTTGATTTATTCAGTCACAGTGTCATTCGTCACTGCAGTTGTCGTTGCAGCATCTCAGTCTAGACAGGACAGTTTTTAATGTTTGGATTTGGTGTCTGTGCAGGTCCTGTGCTGTGCCCCCTCAAACGTGGCTGTGGATAATTTAGTGGAGAGGTTAGCCCGGTGCAAGGCGAAGGTCCTGAGGCTGGGTCACCCTGCCAGACTGCTGGAGTCCATTCAGAAGCATTCACTAGACGCCATCCTCGCTCACAGCGACAACGCAAACATCATCAGTGACATCCGTAAAGACATCGATAAAGCTTTTGTAAGTATTTTAGTGTGAAGCGTTCCAGAGCTCATGTAGTATCATCCTTTCTACAATCACGTGTTCACAAAGTGCTGAACCTCACTTCATCCTTGCTTGTAAATGACTGAGCCTTTCCAGGATGCTCCTTTCAAACCCAACATGATACTATCACCTGTTACCAATCAACCTGTTTACCTGTGGAATGATCCAAACAGGTGTTTTTGGAGTATTCCACAACTTTCCCAGCATTTTATTGCTCCCGTCCCAACTTATTTGAAACATTAATCAAATTTAGAATAAGCAGATATTTACAAAAATCAATGAATTTGATGAGGTAAAACATTAAATATGTCTTTATCCTGTTTTCGATTGAGTATTTGTGAAAAAGGATAAGCAAGTTATCACATTCTGTTTCATTCATGTTTTGTACAGTGTCGCATTTTTAAATTGGGTTTGTAATATTTTGTTTTTTCAAGCTGGGAATGAAAAAGATGCATGAAAAAGGAGAGCGAGTAAACTTCAAAAGGGAAATCGGGGAGCTCAGAAAAGAGCTGAAAACCAGGGAAGCAACAGAGATCACCCAGATCTTAAAAAGTGCTGATGTTGTGTTATCAACCAACACAGGTCAGTAATGCCCTCGAGTGAAGAAACCGTTATTCAGTCGTTGCAGTGATGATGAAAGGCAATCACAGAGCACTTGTCTGCGTCTGCAGGTGCTTGTGATGATGGCCCTCTGAAGTTCCTGCCAGCAGAGCATTTTGATTGGGTGGTGATAGACGAGTGCGCTCAGGCCCTGGAGAGCAGCTGCTGGATCGCCCTGCTCAGAGCGCGCAAGTGCATTCTGGCTGGAGACTACAAGCAATTACCACCTACAATCAAGTCACAAATGTAAAGAAAACAGGTTTTCATCTTTGTGTGCATTCATAGATAAATAACATTCATGATTTAATATTTATGATTTTCCTTAAAGTCCGTGAAATATGTTTTCAGGGCCTTTTACAGGACCATGCTAGATTCTGTTTGTATCTTGCTGCTCATTGCTCTCTGTTTGGGCTCCACAGGGCTGCGTCAAAAGGCCTGTCCCTCAGTCTAATGGAGAGACTTATCCAGATGTACGGGGACTCAGTGGTGCGCATGCTAACAGTTCAGTACCGCATGAACAGCGCCATCATGGAGTGGGCCTCCAAAGAAATGTACCAGGGAAGACTAACAGCTCACAGCTCTGTAGCGAGACACCTGTTAAAGTGAGTGTGAGCTTGGCGATGGGAAGTATCTCATTTCTGTGCCTCAGTTAATGATAGCCAACAGTGGAGGAAGTACTCAGATTTTTTAAAGTACTCATATCAAACTGCATTTAAAGCAAGTAAGTATTCTATAAGTATGATCAGGAAAATTGTGTGTTTGATGCAAAAGAGATCTACCAGGGGTCACCTGTGTTGAAGAGACCTGCACGCCGCTGCTTCTTATCGACACTGCAGGCTGTGGTCTGAGTGAGATGGAGGTCACAGACGAGCAGTCCAAAGGCAATCAAGGTTAGCCCGTATTATTGTTTAAAAGATACATTTACTTAATTACAGTTACTGTGTTGTGAGATCTAACAGTATGTTAACTGTGTCCTCAGGTGAGGTAGACATTGTCGAACTGCACATAAAGGCTTTGACTGAAGCTGGGCTTAAAGCTAAAGACATAGCTGTTATTGCTCCATACAACCTACAAGTAAGTCACTGATGTGAACTGTTCTGTGAAATATATCTTGACTGCCTTAAGTATGTTACAAACAAAACCCTGCTGTCTAAACCTGTGTTTGTGAGACTGTCTCTGGTCCACTACAGCTCTTAGGTGGGAATGCTCAGGCATGGCTTTAACTGCTTATTTCAATCACATTATGTCTTGTAGCATGTAAAACAAAACGCCCTGTGAACATGTTAACAAGGTTAAAAACTTGATTTTCAGTTTTTAAATAAAAGATCTATACTTTCACAGGAAAATGTTACGTTAAACCTTAAATCTAAAATTACTGTACATCAAAAAATCTGCTTTTTTACGTTTTTATCTCTGTAAAGGTCGACCTTCTGCGTCAAAAACTGTCTACAAGGCATCCAGAGCTGGAGATAAAGTCAGTGGATGGATTTCAGGGCAGAGAGAAAGAGGCCGTGGTGTTGTCGTTAGTTCGCTCCAACAGAAAAGGTCATTTTTTTTGTTGGTTGTGTCTGTTTTTGCCACACCATGAACATTAGCGGCATTCATTAATGCGTATAAACACATATTTGTTCATTGTTTTATTTTAGGGGAGATTGGATTTCTGGCAGAGGACAAAAGGATCAATGTGGCTGTTACACGTGCGAGACGTCACATCGCTGTAGTGTGCGACACACAAACTGTCCAGAATCACCCTTTTCTGAAGTCCCTCATCAATCATATGACTGAGTTTGGCGAGGTCAGAACAGCATTTGAGTACATCCAGGACATCGTCCCACAGAATTACACCCGTGACCACAAAGACACGAAGGCTAACACGTCCACCAGCAGCTCCGTGTCCACCAAACAGAAGGTTAAAGACCAGCCTCCCAGCAAGGCCAAGCAAGGACAAAAGAAGCCCACTGGAAGCAGTGGTAATGAAAATACAGCTAATGCTAAACACGCAAAGTCCTGCATAAGAGCAGTGACTGAGGAAGAGAACAAGAACAGATACACTGAGATCAGAGAGCAGGTGGAGAGCTTTCTGAGGGATTTAAATCGCACTGAACTACAGTTTCCATCATCCTTTAACTCTCATGACCGACTGCTGGTCCACCAGGTCGCTGAGGAGCTGGGCCTCGTGCATGAGAGTAAAGGCGAGGGGAAAGACAGGTGTATCACTATCTCCAGACCCCAAGTGTCAACACCAGCTGAGGAGCCAACCCAAGAAGACGAAGTCCAGGAGGACGTGACAGTCCCAAATCCCCAAAGAGAGCCGCTGCATCAACCTCCAGTAGACCTGAAGAGTTTACATTTGGAGCGAATGAAGAGGGAGCAGCAGAAAAGGGAAGAAAATGCTCAGCAAAAAAAGCAAAACAGCAACATTCCTCCAGCTTCATCATCAAAGAAGCCCAAGTCAGCGAAAGGTTTGTAGCAGAAACATCTGATTTGTAAGTGCTTTTCTAATCTGTCCGCTCTGATATGTTTGCAACAAATCAACTCTACCATTTCTCTCCAAGGAAAGAACCGAACAAAGGCAGGTGCCTGCGACATCGCTGCCGCCGCCGCTCCAGATGATGACTTTGATGCACTTATGGACGCTGTCAGGAAGGCTGACAGTGTGTGCAGTTTTGTCAAGTGCAAAGCTTCTGTGCTAACACTTGGGCAGCTTTGCCTCTTCTGCAACAGGCAGTATTGTCTCAGTCATCATATACCAGAGGTAAGACAGGAACAGGCACAGAGGGTAGCATTTGTGTTTTCATCAAGCTGGCTGTGATTTACCTGATTCGATAAAGAGGCTTCTTTTAAAAATGCTTGGATGATGCCTGGAACTTTATAAGTCTGTTTACTGATATTTCACCATAAGTGAAAGCTCATATGTAAGAAAATTTGACGTCTTGTGCCTCTCTGATCTGACTGTCATGTCGTAAAACCCTTTTAGGTTCACGGCTGTGGAGATAAAGCCAAGTCTCATGCTCGGATGAGAATAAGCAAAGAAGGTGTTCTTTATGCTGGGAGTGGGAAGAAAGACAAATCCATGGACCCCAATAAGAAAGCCTATCTGCAAAGGAAACTGGACTCTAAACTGAAAGACATGGCGTCACAGAGGAAACCTAAAAAAGAGGACAGTAAATGATACCAAATCAACTCTATAAGTTAACAGAACTGAAGACTTTGTTCTGAACATAAATAAAAAAATCTAATATTTTAAAATAGTAGTTGTCTTGTTTGATCAAATACACAGTTTGATACAGCTCCGACTGTTGGCCGAATTTTAATTAGAGCAGCTTGAATTCTTCAATATTTGAATGTGCAACTTACTGCTGTCCGTTATTGTTGTCAGTTGCAGCAGCTATAACCAGTGGTGGACAAAATATTCAGATCCTTAAGAGTACTAATGCCACACTCTGAAAATACTCCACTACAAGTAAAAGTCCTGCCTCACTTAAGCAAGGTTTAAGTAACACTGTTGAATTTCCCCGGTTGGGGATTAATAAAGTCTTATCTTAAAAGTATCTAAGTATTATCAGTAAAGTGTAATTAAAGTATGACAAGTAAAAGTACTAATTGTGCAGTAAAATGGTTCCTGTCAGTGTTTTATTATTATATATGATGTGTTTGGATTAATATTACTGCTGCATTCATCTGTATGTTGCCTTTTACTGCTTTAGATTTTTAAGGTTGAGTTAATTTAACTGCTTAGTTTTCTGTTGGGTAGTTTAATCTACAGCAATGCATCATGTTCTGTAAGATCATCATATGTTTGTAGCGTTGCTGTCCTGTGAGAATCGTGAGGGTATGAAAAACTGTACTCTAGTAAGTAGTAACACAAGCTTTCAGAACAATGGAGTAAAAAGAGTAAAACGTGCAATATTTGCCACTGGAGTGTAGTGGAGTGTAACTGTACCATTGCATAAAATGGAAATACACAAGTACAACTACCTCAAATTTGTACTTAAGTACAGTACTTGAGGAAATGTACTTAGTTACATCCCACCACTACATTCCTATTAGGCACACACACACAGAGAGCCGTGTGTCTTCTGTATGTGAGTCTACTGTACATCCACTGTTACTGTCAGAGGACAGATTGTCAGGGGGCTGGAGTTTTTCTCCTCGTTATACAATCCAGGGGAGAAGAAGGGAAAAATCCTCTCTGAGAATCTGTCATTGAAAGTGTGTATTGGTGTCAAGTCGGCAGCGCTGATGAAAACTACCTTTCCTTTGTCGTAGTCCAGTTTTATGGTAATCCTCGTGGGTTTCTGCCTCAGCGTGAGCTTGGTGCGAGGCGAGGTCTGAGCCCAGAATGTGTCTCCGTTGCAGAGGCCAATCACCCAGAAGCCCTCGGATGGGTTGAGGAAGACGGTGCTCTTCCTTTTTATGGACTCCTGGGCCACTCCGATATACCAGTCCTTGCCTTGGCCCACGTCTACGGTCCAGCTGTGCTTTCCAGACATGAAGCCGATGGCTCCCAGCACACACACACGGCTGGTGCAGCGTTCAGGGTTGTCAGGTAGGAGCTGCTTATTGCTGTACTGCACACAGGTGAGCTCTTCAGAGAACTTTAAGTTGGACTGGGCTGTGTTTGGATCCAGAGTGATGGGAACTGAAAGTGGAAGCAAAGTTCAGAAACACTGAAGACACTTCATAGTAAATTGTAACTTGTTATTATCTGCTTACCCACCATATTTAACAATGCTAACCATCTTCTTCCAAATTCCAAACTTAAGTAATCCCAGATGCTTTGCAGAGTTAATCAGGATATCTCTGATACACTCTGGCTCTCGAACGTTGTCTTTGGCCCTGAAACATGATATAATAATTACAACATTGTCATATGTTGACAGCTGGTGCTAATTTCAGCACATAGTGAGATATTCATACCTTTTCTTTGTCTGCTTGTAGTCCTAAAGTCGCAGAAAGAAAGTGAAGAAATGCAAACTCATCAACAAAATGTTAGGTTTGACTGCTGGAGATTGAGTAACACCCACACGCTGACTCCAAACTGCAACATTATTTAGTTTCATTCCCAGTCAGATGTTTTTCAGGTCAAAATCACACAATATGTGCACCACCTTATCTGGCTTTGGAGGTATTCAGATGAAGGATATTTTAATGACCTTCAGTTGAGCTGAATCTCAGTTTTTATCCTCATTTATCTTTAAAAGGTTTCACCCATCCATACATTGATGTCAGTGATGTTTGGCAATGACAGAGATGTACGTGTGTCATCGGCATAAAAATGGCAACTGAGGTGATGGTTGATAATGTTTCCAAGTGGGAGCAAATATGATGAAAGATGTAAATACTGGCTGTAAATGTACCTGTAAAAATGCTAAGTCCCTTTGTCCGAGGGCAGACTCAATATCACTGATCGTGGAGGAAAGGGTTTTGATCTGGTCCTCGATGGTTTCCAGCTTCTCGCACATCACCTGGTTCTTGATTTCCTCTTCCTGTTTGAGCACCTTCAGCCTGGACTTTTCCTCCTCCCAAAGGAACAGGTGTAGCTTCTTGAACTCCTCCTTGATTTCACTCTCGCTTTGGTAAGCCTGAGTCTGTAATGTTGAGGGAGCTGGTTACTCTTACCAGTAAACAAAAGGCGTGTGTGTGTGGCGCGGAAGTGAGTAAACAAGTCACACCTGTGAGATTCAGCATTAGGATGTCTGACAGGTACAACACAACTCATATCATGTAATGATGACACAGTGAGTTTACCAATTTTTACCTTGATGTAGTGTTTAGTTTCCTCCCACTGCTCCTTTGTCTTGTTCAGTAATCTGAGCTTCTTCCTCAAGGACTCCAGCATGGTGGAAATTTCAGCCTGAAGAAGAATCATCAGTTAAAATCTGGAGCTGTAGCAGTTAATCGACAGATAGAAAATTAATTAGCAACTGTCTTGATAATCATTTTGCAGCTTTTCTCCGTTTTGTATCATCGTAAATTGAATTTCGTTAGATTTAATTTTGAAGATGTCACCTTGAACATCTGTCATTATATTGATATGTTTACTATCGACTAATTGAGAAAAGATTTGGCATATTAATCAGTAATAAATAACTTTAAATCTCCTTTCACACCTAAAAAAGCTGCAATCACAGTAAGAACAGATCTTTGCTCTCACAGCTCTCACAGATAATTGAATTCTGTGTTTTGTGTGTTGGAGTGGACGGACAGTAAATCCCCTTGGTATTTACTAGTTTCTATTTTTACTCTACCTTTTTCTGCGGGGCCGCCTCCTCTACAGGGCAGCACTCGTGAACTTTATGCCGTTTTGATGTTTGGCAGACCAGACAGATGGGCTCTTCGTCGTTCTGACAGAAAATCTTCAGCTTCTCGTTGTGAAGGACACAAACTTCTCGATTCCCGCTGGCCCTTTGCGCCTGATATTGGTCTGCGGCTATCTTTAGTGCCAGGTTGATAGGAGGCCTCCCGGGGACGGACGCGGTGCCACACACAGGACATTCTCGACATCCTTTCCATTCCCAGAATTTCTGTAAGCAAACTCTGCAAATGTTGTGGCCGCATTTCAGGAGAACAGGAAGGCAATAAATGCCGGAGCACTGAGGACAGAGTAAGTCCTCTTCAGGAGGTGAGCTTGTTGCTGCCATCAGGTTTGAAGGGTTCCCGTGAAGTGCGGCTACAGGAACTCTCCCTTCCTGCTCTTCAGGTGTAGTGGCTTCAGGCGGGACAACGCTGCACACATGCTTGAAACTTCTGCAAATGCTGGTAAACTAGTACAACTGGTTAAATACACATTAAGCATTCCACATTCTGCATGTTACAGCTGTAACCTGTCATTATTAAGTCACAGTTGCAGACTGGCACTTCACTTTCAGTATGAAAATATGTGGAAAAAGTCGAATCAAACCATTTGTAGATGCGGCACGTAAAAAAAAACAATACAAATTGTCAGTAGCAGCAGCAGGATCACAGACTAGTAACACTTGCATTGATTTTCAGTGCACTTTATTGTTCATGATGAAATGTTTCCATATGCGCCTGTGGTTTGACTCAATGCATAAATATATTAACAATGCATTTCAGTCAGACTCTGAATCATTAAAATCATGGTTATATCAACACGATGTCTAGAAAAACATAACAATTCTACATGTACTTAAATGTTGTGTTATTACTGCATTCATCCTCTGAGGAAGGCAAAGCTTAGAGGCAAAAACAGAGGTAGTTTAAACCATGATAGATGAGTGGCTGTACTGTCAGTAAAATCGTATTTATACCCCAGAACCAAGCACAGAAAGTGTAGATAGTGTCTTTGCTTTACATCGACTGTACTACAGGTAAACAGACAGTGAATCAACGTTGCTTTGGATGCAGGGGCCTCAAACAAGAGCCGGGTGCTGTTCAGAAGGGAGGCCAAGTGGTGACGTGACCTCAGAATGAGAAACATAAGTGCTTGTGCAGTAAAAGAAAATGTGTTGGTCTCTCTCTTCTCATACAGTCGACCCACTCACATGTCGTGTGGAGAGAGAAAACGAAACGCTTCATGTTTTAAAGCTACAGTGTCGTGTGTTTTCCTCAAGTTTGATGATTTTCACTGTGAATGTTTCAAAAGGGCTTCGTAGCAATCTCCTACCAAGCATTTATCCTGTTTTCACCGTACAATTCTGAATGACAAATATAGTCTTACGAAAAATCTTAGGATCTTAAGAGTCTAACTGTGAACGAAAAAACCTTGTTTAGGCCATGATCATTTTTTAGCCATTAATATGGCCTTTTCTTCCCAAATCACAATATGTCTAAAATAAATGGAACAAATATATAACACCATTATAAGCAAGTCTGAAATAAGTAAACGCACAGTTTGATGGATACATAATCTGATGTAATCCAACTCTGTTGCTTGGCATTGTGAATAAAACATGCAACGATAAATGATGTGATAGCTCAGTGTTTTGGCGTCAACAAGTAAATAATCATCTGAAGATCAAGATTTTACCAATTAATTAATATTAATATGTGACCACAAATATGAAAACACTACATTTAAAACATACTGTATGTATCTGCTCTGATTAATCATTCGACGAGTGTGTGATTGGTCAAAGAAGATCCTTTCCCAATAGGTTTCCTTCAACATTATCATGTTGATGACTTAAGAGTAAAACATTCCCAGAAATGGACAGAAAAGGAATTTCTATGAACACAATGTGTGTTGATCCTGCTCCTTAATCTCAGCGAATAAGGAAGAAAAAAAATAAAACAGCTGCATGTACCTGTTTTGTAAAGACATACTAGTTTTTGAATGGTTAAGAGATTTTAGTTCGTTTTTAGGTTTTACAAAACACCTCAAATAAATCAAACTTTCAAAACAAATGAGAATAGTATGTACATGAATACAATAATAAATATACCATGTATGAAATCAGTTCAACTCAGAAATGGCTCTGTGCTCTGATAAAAAAGGAAACTCGGCTGAGTAAAGAAGAAATGGATGTTGTGTAAAAGGTAACACAACAAACCTTGTGACTGAGATTACGGAGATTTGACTGAAGATCATTTCATCTTGACTCTAATAAACAATTCTAATGCATAAAATAGCAAATACAAGTTATAAACGCTCTTTGGACAGTCCATATTCCTCTAGATTTAAAACTCTGCAACAAATGGCCAGTCGTCAGAGGCAAAGCAGGTTCTTTCTTCTTCAGCTTATAGTGAAATGTGGCGCTGCTCCTCCTCAGTCAGCTGTCACTCACAGGCCGTCTGCCTGTCAACAAGGTGGATGCCTCAATTGTGTCCTCAGAGCCGCACTCTGCGACGCTCTGAGCTCAGTACGGCATCCTCTGCTTAGAGCAGTGAGTTATTACTCCTCAAACATCTCCAGCACATCCTGAGGCTGCCCGCTTCCCTCGGATCGGTCAGGAGCCTGCGAGGCCTCGCGCCGCGTCTGCAGATCCAACGTACAAACGCAGCCTCGCAATCACACGAACGCGGGCTTCATGGAGGACTTGAAACATTTGGGACAACCCTTTGTCCCGTTTGTCTGCAGACACCTGAGAGGATAAAACAGCCGAGCGTCAACAACGTTAAAGTGCGTTTGGACTAGATTACTACTGACCAGTGTGAATAAAGTCCACTTCATTTCTTTTCCAAGCAAAGTTATGTAGGAATGACATCAAAATAAAAATCACACTCAGTAATTTGTTTCATCGCTGAACTTCATGTGTCAAAAACAATGAAAGGCAACAGTATGCTGTGCTCTAACACCCACTTGAGATGGAAAATGTGGGAACAGGGTAAAGCCTGCAGTTTTTGGTCCCTGTCCCCGATGGACTCTCCACACATGCCGCAGTAGAGCTCCAGCTCCTCGACACACTGCAGGAACTTCACCACCTGCTCTCTGAGCTCCTCCTGCTGCCCCCGGCTTCGATAAATCCCCTCACTCAGGCAGTGAACCTTCAGTGTGCACAGCTTCAGACACAAACCAGAAACAGGCCGTCAATGTCACGTGTGTGTGTGTGTGTGTGTGTACTGACAATTTTGATGTATACCTTAATACATGTGTGAAGAGGATCTTTAAGTAGATCCAACACATGCTATTCTTCTGCTCTGCTACATTTCAGTGGGAAATATTGAACTTTTTCCTCCACTTCATGTATTTAACAGCTATAGTTACCTGATTAATTTCTGCATACAAAACACGGACTCAACTTTTATGTGTGATGAATCGTTGCAGATAAATGTCAGTTATGTTGCTGCTTGCTGCTGACCTGCTCTAGTTGGATTTGTGAAAAATGGATCTGACCCAACAGTTATCTGGTGTGCATAAGATTAAAAAACTTCTTTTGGGTGCTTGAAGCCTCCATCATCTAACAGCCTGAAAGGGACCATTACGGACCATAGTGAAAACTTCTACTTTTGATACTTTATACTAAGTATATTTTGCTGGAAATTATTTAAGTACTTTTACTTAAGTATATATATAAGTAATTTTGCAGGACTTTCACTTGATCTAAGTACTTCTTCCATCAAGAAATCTGAGTGCAAATGGTATTTTAGCGTGAAAACTATGTATTATTGGACTATTAACATAGTGACTGATTATTTTTCCATCGACTTATTGATTAATGGGCTAATCGCTGCAGCTCTGCATGTGTGTTTTGTCCTGTGTGAGGTGCACCAGTCACCTTGTTTCCCATTCCATCTGCCAATTCCTGCGCTCGCTGCAACGAATCAAGAGCCTGGAAAATAAACAGTGATGGAGGGTGTGCCATAATTAAAAAACATAAAACAATTCTGTCAGTCACATTTTGCAATTGAGGTTTATACATAATTGTAAGTACTTTGTCAAATTCTTTCTGTCCAAGCCAACACTTTGCAACTCCCAGGTAGACCTGTGTTTGTCCAAACCGGTTTCCAATCTCAGTCATGATAGCCAGCGCAGACTCGTAGCGAGGGAATGCTTTCTGGATGGATGAAGAGAAATACCGAGATAAAGGTCATCATGTAGATGGAAAAAAAGGAATATTTGAGTCAAAACATTTCACCTTACATCAACGTCATGCCTGGAGCGGTGTATGTCTGCAAAGTTTAGCAAGCACAGAGCCTGCAGAGGACGGTCACCGTGCTGCAGAGCAATCTTCATAGATTCCTGTTGACAGAGACAGATTTTAGAGGAGGGGGCAGTTTGCCTGACTTCCTTAGCTGTGATACCAAAGCTCTGCTGAAATCTAATGATGGGAAATTATGGAAAACTCCCATAAACATACAAGCAGAACAGTGCACTGGGTATCCTCATTCCCCATCACTTCCCTCCACACCCATATGCTCAGGTAGACAACACAAAGCAAGAACTAGAAAGAGCTGAATTCAAGATGTGCTTAAATATTGTGTAATTATTCTATTGATGTGTTCTTGGATACTCTCGCCTGTCAGAATAGTACATTTTTAGGTTTGCAAGAGTACAGCCAACATTTCATGAGCATCTCTCGGGTGTGTGCTTGGTATATTAAGATTGCACTTACAGCATTATCAATCACAGCCAAACTATATCTGTATGTAATGAAGGACCAGTGATATACTGCAGGTTTACCCTCAGAAGTGCACATATCTGTCAAAATTAACACACTTACTACTACACATTTCTTTCCGGTTAGTCAAGTTTAATATCAGTAGATAACATTAAAATGTAATGGCAATATTAAACTATACAGTACCACAAAGTAAGCTTCTTAAAATTAAGTCTCATTACGGATGCGTGTGAATCCTGCAACTGGTAGCTACATTTTATTAAACTACTTTTACAACCAGCATGCAGTTATTGCATTTAGCAGCTTCAATAACAGCGTACTTCCAAATAAAGCAGACTGAGAAGTGATGCAGAATGTGTGACGCTGTTGTTTCACCTTTAGGTCTCTTGTCCGCTGGTATTCTAACTATGACAAGATGTGTAAATTGTTTGGCTAAATGCGTTTGGCAAATGTCATAAATCTGAAATGCATCCTGCTGTCTTGTTACTATACTTTTACACTCCAAGGCAATGACATCAAGTTATTTTTCACCCTTGGTACATAATTAGAACACAGTGAAGACTAAAGTGACCCTCTTCATTAACACTTTAAACCAGAGCCTCTGTGAGTCATATTTTTGTCGAGGTCTAAGGCTGCTACGACAGAACAACTGGCGCCTGCACCTGTCGGCAGCGCAGCATCTACTGTATCTGCAGCTCCGACAGCAGAAGGCAACAGGTGACTTTGTGAGGGAACAAAAACTGCGACACCCTCCGTAAAGTTGTACAAGTTTGTCTTTGCCGGATGAATCTCTGAGGACGGGACTCATGTGTTGGTTCTAAAACAATACCTCACAGCATTCCATGGCGTCTGGCAGGCGCTCCAGTTTCCTGTAGGCGACAGACATGTGGTACTGGCTCATGGCTCGATACTTGAGGCTCCAGCCCTTGCCGTAGTCATTGACGAGCTCAGCTGCTTTGCAGGGGAAGAACAGGGCTTTTTCATAGTCCTGTTGGCAGAGATTATTGATGAGCAAGACCTCTGGTGTCCAGTTATTGCCCACAAATGGCCATATCTCAGTCAAACGTCTTATTCAGATACTACTTACATAGACTTTCTATGACGGTATTCAAACAAATGATCTTTTGTGAAAGTCAGTATTACTGATATGTGTGTCTTCAGTTTTATCAACAGGCATGTTATTTGTTTTCTTTAATAAAATAATGTGACATATGAGTGCATTCTTCAAACGCTACTTTGCCACAATCCCATTGAAACCAATCCTCCCCGGGAAGCCGAGGGATTACTCTTACAAATCTCTGATGTCAAGGGTACTACATAAGCCCCGCGCCGGCCAGCCTACTCACTCCGCCCTTGTTTTACAATGCCCAGCACTACGTGAGCTAACCATTGATGATGTTTGCTTGGATGCTCTGCAGTGTTATCATACTCTGCAAATAGATTGGCAACATTAGTATTGATTGCATAATCAAGACACACGTGCAATCCAATGTTGTTTTACCCGCAATGATCAGACTCACTCTATAATATCTCTTGGAAGAATTATTTTTAAAGATAATTAGTAAAAAGGCAATGCTGAGCAAAGACTAGGCTGTAGTATTTGCAGTACAGGGTGCGTCGAAATGACCTAATCATCTTTCAGCTCACCTTCAGATGGACATAGATGTTTCCCAGACTGCAGCAGACTCTGCACTCCAGCATCTTGTCGTCGTTGTTGTGGGCGTAGCGCAGGGCCTTCTCGTAGCTCTCCAAAGCTTTCTGGAAGACGCTGAGGCCCAGGAAGGCGTTGCCCATGCTAAGACATACCTGGCCGTTGAGCTGCAGGCTGACGGTGGTGCCCTGCATGTTTAGGCAGGTCTTACAGTAGGACACGGTTTTCTGGAAGTCGCACAGCTTCTCATTGCTGCGCGCCAAGTTCAGGTAGCCCTCTGTCAAGTAGTCCGGGTCCTCCATTTCTCTGGCCGTGTCGATTTGATCTAGAGCGTACTGTGGAGAGAGTGTGAGGTGATGGGAAACTTGCAGGCAAGTTGTGAAGGATAAGATGGATGTCAAGTGTTAAATTCAAATAGATGCTGGATAAAAGAGAAGAGATATGATACATTTATTCCAAGACATAGGGCCTCCTCTTTATAAAACCTTCATTAAGGCTGTGTGAAAGAGAGTGGGTGCTGCTTGAGTAAAGATGATTATGTCAACAAGACACCGCACACTGATACTCGGGTTGCAGGGCACTTATTTACTCCGCATCGCGTGGAAGCCACAAATTAACCCATGCTTCTCAAGATCACTGTAAATGGAACCAAGACGGTGACCTTTGACCTCTTTGCATTCAATAAACACTTGGACGCTGCGGAAATGTTAAAATGCTGCTGCAGCATAAACTGCAGACATGATGACATATAAAACTGATGAGCTATAAAGTGGCATTCAGCGTGACACACACACACACACACACATCTGCTAGTTGCATAACAAAATATCACACAGTATTAAAACTGTGAGAAATGTCTTAGCATGAATTATCCCAACCAAATGACAACACGGCTATTTAGAGTAGGAATATTATATTTCCCCAAATTAAACCTTAAACGCTGATGGTACGTTATCTGGTTAACTCAAGTGTTCTTACCTTGAGCATATCTTTATATTTTCCCATTTCCGAATGAGCTGTGATCAGGCACCCCAACACCCGAAACTTCCCTCCTGGGTCTGAGGTCTTCTCCAGCACTTTTGTCCAGACATGCAGGGCTTTGTCTGTCTGATTGGACTGATACAACCTCAGGCCCTTCTCTATCTGCTGCTTGGTTTGGTCCTGGCCCATCTCTGGTGCAAGGCGCCTCATAAAAATATTCATTCGTTTAGGCCATGCACTTTCGGTGAGGCAGCAAGAAAGTAGATCCTTGCCATGCACAGTACAACTCCAAAGAAGATCCCTTGAAGATGATCCTCTCAGAGGTCGGAGCCAGAGGGCCTACCAGATCCCGCTCTCTCAGCTCCGGCTGCGCTGAGACGGAGAGGAAACTGGATCCACCGAAGCAAAACGGCAACACACCAAGACCATTATCACCAATCGTGTGGCGGAGAGCCGGAAAAACACTTTCCCCATTTAACCCTGCGATGATCCCATGTCGCCATCAAGTGTTCAAAAATTCTCCCTCAGATTTCCGTTTGAAAAATGCCAAAGAAACACGTTTCCCAGCGAAGTGCTCGCAGAGATATCCCAGAATATCTCCTCCCTCCACACCCCAGCGAAAGGAATTCTCAGCACCCACCGTGTCCAACCCCCTCCACCTTCCTCCTACTGCTGGCGCTACAGCAGATGGCCTTGTCACTCTAGACCATGTGTCCCTTCAGGAATTCTGTCCTGCCCTCAGCAAGCAGTCCCAAGGTCACTTAAGCTCCTAGCGATCTACCTTCACACCAACCCTCACCCACTGGCCAAACTGGACTACACATTTTTACATCACAACCCTCTGGAGCATTAAAAGCAAACATCCCAAAATGGACCTCACCAGACCCTCACATGTGGGACTGTGAACTGTGATACAGAGACTATTAACAGCTTTATTGCCCAACATTAAGGTACTGCATGTCAGATGGTGCTCATAGTGGCCGTCAGTTCCTATTGGGAGTTCTTATGGAGGCGCATATGTGGCCCCAGAAACCCCCACCCCTCATCTTGGCGTCAGCAACTGATGCTTAGAATAGTTCACAAAGTCTGACATGTTACTGGGTTTGGGTTTCAGCTGCACAGCCTCCTGCAACACATCAATGGGATCAAAGTTTTGGCCTCTCTGTAGTAGCTTTCTCTCCTTCAACACCCCTTCTTCCCCCTCCCAAGGACAAAGCAGGCACCTTTACCACCTCACCATTCACAAGATGCATTACTAATCCAAAGATAAAAACTGTTGGGGGTTATGTCTTTGTAGAGACAAAGCTTTCAGTTGCACCATTTCTAAACGCATCGCTGTATAATTGCAAGAATGAAACATCCTTAATCCCTGGTAATAAGCCTAATATTAATAGTATATAGTTAAAGCATAAAGGGCCAAAAATATCAAAATAAACAGTGACAGCAGGTAGCGACAGCAATATATTTAACATTTCTGTTAACAGTTCAACTTGAACACAGTACATCAAAAAATAACATTTTCAGACAAGAAACTGTGAAAAATTGAAAAGTTAGAAAACATTGTCTGTTATCATGTTTATGATTATTAAAAGACTTGAAATCTGACATCTGAGGATATTTAACCTACAACATCATGATACACTAATTCACATCTAATATACTGGCAGATGTTTTATGTTCACTTTAGGTTTTTACAGTGAAGTTGTTCATGCGTGTCAATAAACAGGCAGTGCACAGGAAAACAATGTGGATTAGTTCATCACTGGTTACAGCATCATCACAAACTGTTTGACTTCTCAGCTAAGGGATCCACAATGAGACACACTGTAATACAAGCGACACATACACACGCACACACAGAGCTCTGAATTGTTTTTCCTGGTCCGATGGAATGAATGACACAGAAACCAGCTGATTAAATACATTTAGGACAGGTCCCCTCTCAGGATCATGATAAGTTATCAGTCTTCCCTGATTCTCTGTGGTGACTTTGTGGACCACAGCGTGAACATCTGGAGGACAGTTTAGGCCAAAACAAACTGCCAGTTTGTGAGGAGGATTTTTATACCTCTGATAACAGAGACGACAGATGTGGCCGGGTTAAACTTTAACGTGTTTGCGTCCCCTTTCTTACACTTGTCCCTGAAAACGTATATGCAGCCGTTACAACTTGCCACCTTCCACAGGGAAGGAACGCAGCTCCACACCTCAGGGAAGCGCAGGCGGGTGAAGCTCTCCAGCAGAGGGTTGTAGCACACCAGGGAGTCTCCCTCTGCTACGATGAAGATCACGTCCATGTGGACCGCAGCGTGCATGCAGCCCGCGAACGGCAGCATGTAAGGTTTGATCTGGCACTTCTGGGAGGCGGTGTCAAAGCACTGGATCAGTCGAGATGGCTTAGTAAAAAAGTCCATGTCGTTCTCCTCCCCTCCGAGCAGGTAGATGGTGCCTCCCAGGTTAACGCCAGCAGCCCCTGACACTGCAGTGTCCAGCTGGCTGGTCTCTGTCCACATGTTGTCCTTCACTGTGTAGTAGATGACGGCGTTAGAGAGGGTGTCCTGCAATGTCTTACCTCCCAGTGAGTAGATAGCGTCCTCAGTAGAGACAGAGACCATGGTGTGGTGGAGGCGGTCTCTGGGCAGTGGGGCGCAGCGCTCCCAGTCCATGGTGTGCATGTTGCACTTCCACATGCGGCGAGGTATAGACCCCCCCACCACATACAGGTCACCTCCGTGTTTACAGGCTGCAGTGATCTGATGGCATAAACTGTTCTGGCCGCTAACGCTGATCGCATCGTCCTCGTCACAGTGAAGTGACACAGCCAGGGAGTGAGTCCGAGTCTCCTCTTTACCAATCAGGTAAATGTGGACGTTCTCACCGATTTCCTGTAGACATACAAGGTAAAGACATCTGTGATACAAATGATTACAAGAGATATTTGATAAGAGCACCCTCTTTATCAACGGTTCACAGGTCTAGACGAAAGAATGTTACCTTGAGGTTTTCTTGAAGGATGCAAGAAAACTCCTCTCTCTCCACCTTGTTGTGGTTTATCCACGACTCGATGGCCACTGTTGGATTCTGAGAGCTCGGAACTCCATCTGCATGCAAACAAACACAAAGCCTAGTGAGTCACATTCATAAAAGGTGTTTACTTTTTGTCCAACATTACCTGTCACATTTTCATTGGATAGGTAATAGTGTAGAGCCAGGGGTGGGGGGCTTAGGGTGGATCAAACTGGGGACATTGTGGTCATATGATAATTGCCTTAGCCATTCAGCTACCAGGACGGCACATATAATCTGCATTCAAGGTTAAAGGACTATACTTTTTCTTCGTAAAAATTACAAATGATGTAATGTATTAGAAAACCATTTTTCTAAACATACTACTGCTTTTTAGAAACTGGTTTTCATTCCGTCTTTTTCAACCACTCGCTGTTATTCAGCCTTTTCCGTAAAGATTGACAATCAAGCCTATAGAAACTGTAAACTCAGGAAATGTATTAACAGTGTCACAGTGAAGGCATGATTTGGCTTGCAGTAATGTAAATAATATAATATATGGCTTGTAGTAAATGGAAAAGCATTGTTTCAGACATCATGGCACACAGTGATAGGACAGCAACGGGTAATACCTTTGATGATGTCCAAGAGCAGACAGAGAGGCAGATTCAGAAATTCTTCGGTCTGATGCAGCTGAGCCAAGTGGATTTTAGCACAATGCTTGGCTGCAGTGTACAACTCCTGGTCACTGTGTCTGTCTGCAAGCCACATCACCTGGGAAAAAAACAGGTAATCACGAAACTGATACTACATAATTATGACTAACTAGCACAGACTACAAGATTTGTGAGAAACAGTGAATCACCTGCAGGCAGTTCTTGACCTCTACTGTCCGTGAGAGGAAGCGGGAGCATTCCTCAAACAGTGCAGTCAGCTGGTACATATCTGCCATCTCATAGGTGTCCTGCAGCTCCTCCACCCTCAATTTAATTGTGCCGTGATAGATGTAGTCAATCAGCAGCTGGAAGACCGTGGCGCTGACATCCTTAAGCTCAATAGAGCGGTTGTGGGACTCTTTGAGGTTGGAGGTGAACATGGAGCGAAAGAAACTGCTCTGCGCCGAGAGCACCAGCCGGTGCAGGTGAAACTCTTTGCTGTCCACGGTGACGGTGACATCAGCGAACAGGCCGTCCTCCAGACACAGGTCCATGATGCTCTTCACCACCCGGCTCGAGTGGGAGCGGTCGGTGAAGGTGTATCCCAGAAAGTAGTTCTCCTCTCCCACAGAGCCCCCCACACTGAGGCCCCCGTCCTCGCTGGACTCCATCTTTGCTGCTCACCTAACAAAGTCAAAGAACAGCATAAAATCTATTTAGACCCAGTCATCAGTCTGTAAGACAGTCTAGCGAAAACTAATGCAGTCCAATACAAAAGCCCTGCAATAAATCCTGCCTTTATTAAGGCGATAATGTTGTTGAATCTGTTCAAGAGAAACATTTATGATGAGGATTCTTTTTTTCACTTGTGACCATGACATGTACTTAACAAGACGTTTTCCAGTTAAAACAAACTTTTTAACATCTACTTTTTTCTTGTTAATAACTGGCCGATATACCATGACAAAATATCAAAAATACGCATACACCGCTGATACATCGGCGAGGGTGACTTCTCCCTTTAGCTCAGGTGTTGATTCAGTATAATTATAATTTTGGATAATATACTATGTGGTGCTGTGTTGCGTTACCCTGTAAGACGTTTCTATTCAATTTTAAAAATGATCACCACCCCATTTACTTAAACTAGGAAAGAATAAATATTAGACACCTACCAGTAAAACACAATATTATTCAACACCCGAGACAGAATCGAGATCACTGCATGTTCTGTAATATCCCATTTAACTATATCTGAACTCCAATAAGCATGACATCAGATACACAACAGACGCTAATCCATAGTAAAAACAAGTGAACACAATTAGCTACTGACTGGCTATGCTCTGCTAACGCTAGCTATGTTGTGTTTACGTTAGCACCCACAGTAGCTAATGGTAGCTGGCTAACGCTGCCACAAGTGAAAATTCAGCGTGAGGGTAGAGTTATAACTAGAAGTGGAAGTGAGACAAAAGCTTCACAACGTTTGAACAATGACTGCTAAACAAGTGTGGTTACCTTTATTTCCACTACTTTACCATTCAGCAGCTGAACTCTTCACCGGAAGTAAATAAACTTTTTCATTGTCAGTTATGAAACGACTCATTGGTATCAACTGATGCTACTGCCCCCATGTGGTGGAACTATGTTACTAGAGTTGTCATTTTGGAAATACACTTTTTCTTTTTGATGTAAATACTACTGTATGAAACTCTAAAAATAATGCATTTTTTACAACATGTACTGTATATCATCTTTACCACATGCATGAGTTTTCGAGATTATATTGTATCTTATCCAATTTCACATGAAGCCAAAGAGGTGAGCTTTAAAATCTTGAATGACATTTATCCATCCACTGAATTCTTGCATAAAAGGTTTCATTGGAAAGATACTGAGACTGTAGTGCATATTTTATTCCAATGTGAATTAGAGCAGGTTATCTTTTCAGAACTGACTTCATCCACTGAGTGTGGTGTCTGTTCAAACTGGAGTTTTTATGAAGTTGAAAAAAATAGAATTTTGTGCTAAATAATACAATTTCAGGGTAAGTGTTAAAATAGTCACATATACTCAAACATTAAGGCCTTAATGAACAAAGAAAAATAATAAAAAAAAACTTTTCAGCTTCTGAATGACAAAATGCCCTAAAACCTCTATCTTGAGTGGACTTCTGTTCAGGAGGACCCTCACCCTTTATTAACTGGTACTGACTTTGTGGGTGCTTTTATTTATCTTTGTATTTATTGTTCAAATTGAATAGACAGGGAAAATACATTATTCAAGTAATGGCTGACATGTTTGTACTTGAATTTTGCAAAATAGATGGTGGAAAAGATTAGCTGACTCTGTGAACTTTGAGTCCTGCATGCTGTGGATAAAAAGAACCAGAAATTAAAAAAGTATTGCTGTCTGCTCTGCATTACAGCCAACTGGCTTTTGGTCCTGTTTTCCAAGGTGGAAAAATGCATGGTATTCAGGCTGAGTTGCTTCTCTCTTGGTTTGCAAAATGGGCGAGTGAGAGCAGAGGTGAAAAGGATGCGGTGTACTATCTGTCCGTAAAAAAATTCAAGAGGAGAGTGAATATGGAAATACAGCTTAAAATCTGCTTTCAGCTCATTTTGTGGTTTTTGTTTGAGCCAACTCTACAAGGTAAGTAGAAACAGAAAATCTTTTAGCAGGGCTATGTGATGTGGACAGAAATTCTTCGGTTGTTATATAATGATGCTGCATGCACTGTTCAATTTGCAGTATGGTGTCAGTGTTTGCAGGCACTGACAGTTTATCTGCAGTGATTTAAGTAACATCACACAGTATTTTCTACTTTAGATGTGGCTGCAGGCAAAAACCCAACTCCTCAAAAACCTGGCTCATCTGTCTCTGATGCAAACCTGATGTTTGAGGTACTTGGTTCATGTTAACTGTCTAAATGCAGATAAATCTACATGCAGATATATTTCTTGCTGTTTTCCTCGCACAGTAAATGATAGATATTTATTTTGCTATCCTGCATGCAGATCTTGCTGGGCGGGGTAGAGATGGACCAGGACAACAACATCGTCCTGCTTGACAAGGAGCTGGCATCGATGAGGTCGGGGCGGGCTTTCCTGTCTCAGATCAACGACAACATCCCCAGAGGCCAGAGCTCCATGGTGCAGATGGTGAGCGCGCTGCAGTCTCAGAGGAGGAGGCCTCTGAGTCAGGCTCAGTTTGAGAGTCTTGTCCTGAGCATGGTGTACTCTGCCCACCAGGCCCGGCATCAGGAGAGAGAAGAGGAGCAGGAGGCCTGGGCCGGAGTGCTCCTCCAGCTGGCAAATGTCACAGTCCATGAACTTCGTGGAAGTTATCTCTTCAGTTATGCATGAGACACACGCTGCCATTCTGTATGAATTAAAGGTGTATGCAATAAATCACCCTTCTTAAATCTTCCTGTGATGTTTGTTCATAATAACGCATGTGGTCAAAGATTTGCAAAACTTTATTATTACAGTACAGTAGAAAAACATCAGTGAGAACATACAAGAGCTTTGGTTTTAAAATGGTTCATAAAAGAACATCTGGAACATTTTTTAAACATTCAAACAATCCCTGAAGTTAGAGACCCAACAAACTGTAAACAAAGTAATATATACATAGATTTTCAATAGCCTCTCTATTATAGTTTACTTCTTCCTCATCTGTGCTTGTTTTTGTTTTGTGCACCCAGTCTGGGTCTTGGTTTTGGTCCCTGTTTCTTCCAGAGAGGCCAGTTTCTTCTTGAGCTTTGCATCCACAGCGGGACCTCTCCTGTCCCTGCCGGAGCGCTGCTGACTCCTCCTCTGGCCTCTCGAACTGTCCACCGAGGTCGAGGTTTCCTCCTGTTTGTGTCGGTCTCTGATCAGTGACTCGTTCCTGTCCCAGATGAGCACTGTCACACCTGTGAGTGAACATGAAGCAGCTGAGGTGACACAATCCGACCTCCTCGTCATCAGGTAACATATATCAATAACGTGCTTTTAAACAAAACTCACCCATTCCCGATCCAATCACGTCGCCCATAGGGTTGAATTTGTTGATCTGTAAATGAATATTTGCATATGTTAATAACAAAAGGTTTCTGGCCTTTAAGGTTTTTAAAGGTGCTTTTGAAGCAGACTCACAGATTTGATCCCTGAAACAGTGGGATCCTGCAGCTGACACACGAGCTCTGCTGTGTTGGAATCAAATATGTCGATGGTCCTCTGATCTCCGGGGCAAACGCGGTCATCAGGGTAGCGGCCCGCCACAATTAGGTCATAGGAAGGGTGCCAGGTGGCCTACAGAGAAAAAATAACAGCGTTCTGTTGTTACATACATGACAAAATGTTTCTCCCCTGAGCATGTCTTCAAATACCACCTGGTCCATTATTATCTACAAACGTCATGAATATTAATATTATATCTCCAACAGATTCTTCTACATATTTTAATTTTAGCTTCATATGCAGCACAGACATTTTCCAGACATCTCTGCACACTCTTCAACTTCTGATTGCTGATAAGATTAAATGTGTTTAAGCCATGAGACTCTGTAAGACCCTGCCAGCGTTATCTTATAAACTTGATTAAAGGGCTGATAGCAAAGAGAACAATGGGTTGCTTGTATCAAGTACAGATTTCTTCCATCAATAATTCCTTTCCATGTATGACTGTGGAGACACCCTGTGCTCAAAAGCAGCATTTCATTGAAAAGTGATGCAATCCAAATGTGCTTTGCAGACCACGACAACACTGTAAATATAAAAATGATGCACAGTCTAAAAAAGACTGACAACCCATGATTTTAACTTTGGTCATGTGTCGTTCTTTATGCATTTAATCATGTGTGCAACTGAAATCTGTCCCATTTCTACATGAGTTACAGAAGTATAAGATCACATGCAGGAAAGAATCCAACCTTGATGGGTGTGAGATGCTGAAACTGTCTGTGTGGATGCTGGATGATATGTTGAGGCTTCGACCAATCGGAGGACGAGTAGACCCGGATCTGGTCGTACTGATCTGTGGTGAGCAACTTGGAGCAGTCCAGTGGGTTGAAATAGGCTGTGAGCAGATGACAGGACCAGCTTTGTGTAAATAATGTTGATTTTCTTTGCAGCATGTGGTCACGGTGTCTCCAGCTTAAAGCAACAATGACACTTTTAACTACTCCTTCACAACTGTATTTATTATCTATACTAATGTTGATGGTCGACTACCAGAGGTTCCTTTTAAAATCAAGACAAGTTAAAGTTCATGTATCATTTACTTTCATATCATTTACGTTGTACAAAAGTCACAATGTTTGCAAACGCAGACTTTTCTTTAAAAAAAAAACAAAAACGTATGCATGAAGCAGCCCTGGACAAAAACACTGTATTACGTACGAGAGGGTTTTCTGAAAGTGAGCGTTACCTGAGTTGACAGCTCTCTCGTGAGGCAGGTCGTGGAGGAAGCTTTTCTTGTCCTTGATGTTCCTCAGGTCCCAAAGCTTCACCGTGTGGTCCACAGAGGCCGTCGCCAACAACCAATCACAGCGGGGGTTGAACTCCGCATGGGTTACTTTGGCTTTGTGCAACTTGTCACTGAAAATCTACGACATCAAAACAAAGCCATTCATGATTAAAATGCACACCTTTGTTTGAGGAATGCAAATTCACTGTAGTGGCTAAAAGACAGTGTGCTAAAATACAGAAATAACTGTGTGCTCAAACACACACACACACACACACACACACACACACACACACACACACACACACACACACACCTTCTGGCCATCCAAACCCAGGAGTAAGAGCTGTCCCACATTGTCTCCAGTCACAAGCATCTGTCGGCTTACTGACACATCGACACAGCAGTACCAGTAACTGCAAGAAAGCACAGAAGAAACGTGAATTTGCTTGATATAACAGATGAAAAATTATTAATTCAATTACCAGTGGAGAAAATCTATATATAAAATATATTTTTTTCCCAAAAATATTTCTTATGGTTTTAAAGTTTTCTCATGAACTGAAGGTTGTTCATATGTTTTAAGCTGAAAAACACCTACAAACAACAACTCACAGTATAATCTAAGAACTGCTACAAATCTTAAAAGCTTTTCTCTCATGTCATGGAAAGCTAAAAATTTGGAGATGCATGTCTTTTTCTTTTCAGTGTTCCACTTTAGCGTAAGATCAGCACGATCACAGCATCTCTTTGTTGAGCATCAGTCTTCTCACCAAACATTGTGGTGATCGTGGCCACAGTCTTCAGTTCTGGACAGAAGGGCGGCTGTTCGGCCCTCAAAGCTCTGCGCGGTCAACGTGCCCTCGCCCGAAGCCACATAGACTTTGGAACGGTCCATCGGGCAAAACTTCATCCCTCCGATGAAGTCCCCTGCTCCGTTCTGCGCACAGAAACACAAACGCAGGGCCTATCACAGGGCAGCTACGAGCACTACACCGCCGCGCAAAAGTGGCGCATTAAATCACTGAGGGCCCCCTGGTAAGAAGACTGACGCTTGACCGATCAGGCCTAGAGCTCTACAACCCTTTTAGACCGCAGCTGACAGAAAACAATGGGACTTAGCCTTACTTCAGTGTGTCTGTGCTGGCAAACACCGTTACAGTTGTCCCATTGAAATCTCGAAGCGCTGTCGTACCCGCAATAGACGAGGTGAACAGCTGAGTGGGATTTAACTGGTTAAACTTCATGCCTGTTACTGAGTCTCCGGCCCCCATCTAAGCAGAGAATCAATAACAGCGTCACAAATAAATATCAAGGGGATGTGATTTGCACACTTTTTGAAAATATTCACAGCCTTAAAATGTAACTGCCACTGAATTCTAAGGGTTGCATAACTTAAGTATTTGCTGAACACCCTGCATTGATGGTCGTTCAAGCATCCGGTAAAATGCGCAAGGACTCACCCCTTGAATGAAAGCTTTCTCCGTGGGCACTTCAAAGTCCCACAGATACAAGTCGCCACCCTTGGAGCCCACAGCCAGAGTGGTGGGCAGAGTGGGATGCCACTCCAGACAGGTGATCCTGCGGTCGAAGGGGCTGGTGGCTCCGTGGAAATGGTAGGAGGACAGGGAGCGAACGAAAGGTTCCTGGAGACACTGGAAGAGACGACAGAGCTTAATGCACCACAGCTCGCTGACAGGAGGTGGAAATATATTTTACAACGTATGGAGTCACAAAATACACTGAACGCATCACCTGACTGACTGAGGTAAGGAGAGGGAATAATACAGTATACAGCAGGCGTGATGTCACCACTTGAGCTTTAAGTTGCATTGCTTCTAATTAAAAATTTAGTCTCGGACATATTTACGATTAAAAGACAAAATCTAGTTCTCTGAACTTTCTGCTTACCTGTTGCACTTTCATAAATAACGACTCTATGGCCAGATAGTAGTCCAGCATAAAGCTCTGACTGGCTTCCTGTAACATTCAGAACTGATTTGAAGATCCTTCTCCTTGTATACAACGCCCTTAATGGACCAGAACCAAGCTTCATTCAACTCCCTTGTTCACCAATTGCCTTCAAGAACACTGCCAACATCTGCTGCTGGTTTATTGAAGGTTTCCATCAACAGGGATGCAGCCTTTGTCGATTACACCTCAAAGCTCTGGAACACACTACCTATAGATACCAGGGACGCCTGATACAGACCTGAAACTTTTGCTCTTTGCCTCCCGCTTTTACTCTCTTAAATTATTATTGTTATTCAGTGGTTTTATTTCCCATCTTATATTAATTATCGATTATATCACTTCATTCTTCATATTTCTAATATAATCGTCAAGTGTCTTATTTTACATTATTTTTCCATCCATGTTTTTATGTTCATACTATGTCCTTTTAATGTGAAGCATATGTGATTTCTTTTTTGATGTAAAGCACTTTGAACTACACTTCTTGGATGAAAGGTGCTGTACAAATCAAGTTTGTTATTACTATTATTACTGGAATAAAAAAGATTAAACATGATTAAAGGAATGGGAGCTTATAGCTTTTGCACTCTAGCAGGTTAATCTGGCCATGAGAATGTTTTTTCACACTAGAAACTAATGCACATATAGCATGCACACTCGCAAAGTGTCAACTTAGCAGTAATTCATGTGTAGAACTTTCTGACCCTACAAATTGAATTACATTTTGATGTGCACTGTTTGTGTATGTGATCCCTCTGTGCAGCCTATGGGTGAAGACCTGCAGTCTCACCTGTCTCATCTGTGAGTGAAGACTTTGCCCCAGAGTGCTCTTGTAGATGTAGTGCAGGATACTTCCAAACCCACTTCTCCTCTGGACTCCTGCAGACTTGAGAGGAGGCCCTGCAAGACACGCAAAGCAAATACACTGTCATGGCATTCCATGCAACATTAAGATGGCACCGTACTGAGGCTGTCCTGCCAAGGCTGCACACCTCGCTTGGATGTCTCTGCATCTTTTTTGTCTCGTAGTTTTTTGGAGAGAGTCGGAGCGCAGTTCTCCCCGGTCCTTTTCTTCACTTTACCCTTTGATTCACATGCATCTGACTTCGTCGGTTTCCTTTTCATTTCTCCCCCTAAAAACAAAAACAAAAACAAAAACCACGACTCTTACAGTGCAACCCAACACGGAGGATTTGACTCGACAGTCGATCATTTAGCTGCATCGGTAAAGTTCATACAAACTGCTTACCTGTGATTTTTAGTGTTTAGCGCTGCTATTTCAAAGTAGGAACGCCACTGTTTGCATAACACAGCAGTACACGTGAACGTGCTCATGGGACGGCTGCAAATGTGCCTGTTTTGTAACGTGTGTATTACAGCTGGTGGACGCTAGGTGTCAGCGTTTCTCTCTGTGGACGCCATGTTTGGTGTTTAGACAGGACTACAAACTGACGTCTGATCAATAATAATAATAATAATAATAATAATAATAATAATAATAATAATAATAATAATAATAATAACAATAACAACAATAATAATAACAATAACAATAACAATAACAATAATAATAATAATAATAATAATAATAATTATTATTATTATTATTATTATTATTATTATTATTATTATTATTATTATTATAGTAATCCGCTTGTCTTTTTGAAAAATATACAGTATTCTTTAAATATCCTTTATCACTATGGCATGAACTTGAACTAGTCAGGCACTGCATATTACCAGAGTACTGTACTGTAGCACTGTAGTACTGTATATATTAGGGTTATATGGTTCTAGTTTTTAGATATTGTCTCGCATGGTACGTTGCATGGTTCGTTGCATGGTTTCAATAAAGTTGAGCAAAAAGCTCGGAAGTGCAGGCGGAAACACGTGTTCGGTTGTTCTGAAATCTTATTGGCTGTTACCGGCTCGTTTTGAAAAAGTCGTCTGCTTTGAGGCGGAGGGAAAGTTCAAAATTATATCAACAGGAACGGTGAAATTAACGTTACAAGAGGTAGCGAGTACAATGATTAGACAAGCGTAAGTAGAGTTAATATTTTTTACACTGCGTGTAAAGTACTTTGCCTACATGTATAATGGTAATGTTGAATGTCGCGTAACAGTTTAGCTTAGCAACTTCACTGAATCCAAACAAGAGCTGACTAGTTAGCTTAGCCGTAACGTTAGCCAGTGGCTTTGTTAAAGCATCGCCGCTTACTGTAATGAAAGGCAATATGTACTGTGCTAACGAAAGGTAATTTTTTTCAGGAAGGGTAAAACCCCCCGCAGGCCTCCTCCTAAAAAGCCTCACAGCAACCAGAAAGACCCTGTTGGGGTGAGTCAACAAGTTGTTCAATACTTGTATGTTGTAGTGTAAAGCTTCTTACTAATTTAACCGTGTTTCTAAAGATTACCATGTTCAGACTGTAGTAGAGGAATACCCCTACCCTTCTGGAGTACATCTGACTGATGTATTTTTACTTAGGTGTACTGTCGTGTACGACCTCTGGGTGCTGAAGACAATGAGTGCTGCATTGAGGTTATCAGTAGCTCCACCATCCAGCTGCACGCCCCTGAAGGCTTCAAAACAAACCGCAATGGAGAGTACAAAGAGGTAACAAATCCAATGAACCTGGAGTAGTTTATATGTTCCCCCCCTTGTTCTAGTACTCCAGTGAAATAGCAGAGGTATTTGTCATCATCATCATGGGGTGTGACAAGGTGCTTTATGTAATCTATCTAGCGTGGAGTTGAAATATCCAGAAGGAGCTTAGGGTAGAGCAGCTCCTGATTTGCATTGAAAGGAGCTAGCTGAAGTGGTTTAAGGATGTCTTTTGGATGACTCCCTTTGAAGGCATTCCACACCATATCTAACTGGGGGGAAAACACCTTATCTGTTACTGGTGTTTAAAGATTTACATCTTCAGCATTGGGGCTTGCGACTGAGAGGCACAGAAGTACTGGGGAACTCAAAATATTAAAAGACATGTTGGTTTTAGTCTTTTTATGTGATTTGTTGACAATGAAAAAAGTGGATGATATTGCCAGCCTTATTCTTTAATGTAATATATTTCTCCCTTAATATTCCAATTGATCTCTTTTGCTTCTCAGACACAGTATTCCTTCAAAAAAGTATTTGGAGTTTCAGTATCTCAGAAGGAGCTGTTTGAACATGTGGCCAAACCTCTTGTCGATGACCTGATTCATGGGAAGAATGGTAAGAGCAATGGCCAGCTTCAGAAAGAAGCCGTGTTTATTTTTTAAACAATAATGGTAAAACTATAGCCTGATTTGTCTAATCAATATTAGTAGTTTTGCTGCATTTCCTCCCACTGAATTTTGCTGCATTTTAACATGCTCAGGAACCAAGAGCTGTTTAGCTTTGAGTCAGCTATTGGCAGTTGATTCCCTCCTTTCTGTTTGTTGCAGGTCTGCTCTTTACATACGGGGTCACAGGAAGCGGAAAGACGTTCACCATGACGGGCTCTCCAGGCCATGGTGGACTTCTACCTCGCTCACTTGACATGATCTTCAACAGTATAGGAACCTACCAGGCCAAAAGATATGTAAGAGAGAAAAAAACAGTCAAGTATAGTGTTGATCGTCTCTTGTACTCACATAATTTAATAATGCTTTGTGAAATCTGTATCTTTATTTATTGTATTTCACACCTCGTGTTTTTTTCTTTCTCAGATTTTCAAGACCGATGACAAAAATGGTATGGAGGTCCAGAATGAAGTTGATGCTTTGTTGGAGCGCCAAAGGCGAGAAAACAACTTGCCGGTTCCTAAAACACCTTCCTCCAGGTAAGCCTGAGTCCTGTGAAATACCAGTGCTGTGCTACAATGTAAATGAGTTATTGCACAAAAGTCACCTTTTTGATTTCAGACAAAAGCTTGATCCTGAAATTGCTGACATGATTAAGCCGGAGGAGGCCTACAAAGCAGTTGGGGTGGACGAGGACAGCAGCTACAGCGTCTTTGTCTCCTACATAGAAATCTACAACAACTACATCTATGATCTCTTGGAGGAAACTCAGGAGGATGCAATCAAACCGAAGTGAGTTCAGTAATGCAAAATGAAAGGAGCCATACTTCAGATATACTTATTTACTACATGTTTTGACTGTTTAATGTAGTCAGACATTGAAATTCTTTTAGATTTAAAGTGTAGTGGTTTTTAGAGGTGATTATTTTATGTCAGAGTAGCAGAAGACAAAATTATTGTCTCTTCTTTTTATTAGGTGGAATGGTGGAGGCACACCTGTGCGCCAGAACACTGAGTTCATGTATGTGACCAGTGAATAGTCTTCATCATACATCAAACTAGAAGCCTTATTAAGATGAACTTTCCCTCTTACACACAAATCTGCAGTCTGGATTATAAGTGGGACCTTGTCAACACTGGAGACAATTTCAAACTTCCACAAATGTTATAAAACGTCTTTTAGAAAATAAAAAAAATCTCAAACTGGAGTTATCACAGCAGCTAAAAAGTTACCCAGAAGATTGATATATATTTTTTTATTCTAGTGCTAATTATACAACACCAGTTTCGGTACCAAAGTAATACTTTTATCTTGGTTTTATTTTGTTTTTGGGTCTGCAAAACAATCAATCATGTTTAAGTGACAAATGGTTTCTAAAGAGGTCCATATATAAACAAGTTTTCAGCAACCCCCCTTTTTTTTATACATGACAAAAAAGCCACATGCAGCTGAAAAGATTAGTCAGTTGAACACTTGGTAAACTGACACAATCTACATTAGGCTGTGGTGTTCAGAGCAGCTGTACAAGGACTTTCCTTGAATAAAATGCAGCCAAATTGGCTAAATTACAATTAAAATCAAATGGTCTGACCAAGTCAAGAAACATTATGAATCTGAGCAAACATTCAGTGCCCAACTTTGGCACTCTGTCATACAGACACATTTGATCAGTACCCAGAAAATCCTGAGGTGCGTTACCGAGCCCCACTGAAAAAGAGTGACAAAGCTGCTGATTGCAGGCTGCACCAGGTGATGTCTCCAGTCTTGATGAGTGCTCCTATATTCCTAAAACTCATTACAATTACCCTGCTGCTGCTTGTAGTCTTTGTTATGGCAAAGCTCCTGAATGTCCTTAAACCTCCTGTCTGTTGCTTTGATTGGCGCTTCATGATTGTAACTTTGATTATTTTCCTTTCACCACCCCCACCTGTTGCATGAAAAATGAAATTCCATGTCTTCAGTGAGTAACACTTATTTCTTCAATGTAGACCACCTCAATCTAAAATCCTCAGAGAGGATCAGAATCACAACATGTATGTGGCTGGTTGTATGGAGATCGAAGTCAAGTCTGCTGAGGAGGCATTTCAAGTATTCTGGAGAGGTAAACTGCTGTAAGATCTATATTAAGAAAGTCAAATTAAAGCAATAAAGACAAAGAATCAAGGAAAAGATACTGCTTTGATGATTGTAGATGTGACTGACCTGGCACTGCTCGTCTCCGGGCTGGCTTTGGCCAGGAAATGACCCCTGTTAATCTTCTCTCTGAGCAGGTCTTGAAAGAGTTAAATGAATCAGTTTGGAGTTTTGTGCAGAACATTGTTTAGAGTAGTTGAAATGACATGTTAGGATGCTATCTGTGAATAAACATGGTTGCCTAAACTATTTTCCAGGTCAGAAGAAGAGGAAGGTTGCGAATACCTGCCTGAACAGAGAGTCCAGTCGCTCCCACAGTGTGCTCATTATTAAACTGGCTCAGGCTCCTCTTGATGCAGATGGCGACAAAATTCTTCAGGTTTGTTGAAATGAAACCAAATGTCTAGTGGTCCCAGAGTTGCAGGACTGTAATTTATGTTTACATGAATATACTCACCAGCTTTGACACTGAGGTATATTCTGATCTTGTTTGTCAGGATAAAAACCAGGTGACCGTCAGTCAGCTGTGCCTGGTGGACTTGGCAGGAAGTGAGCGCACCGGTAGGACTGGGGCAGAAGGCACTCGTATACGCGAAGCAGGTCTGTTACCCAAGCATCGACATTTTGGGATTTTTTGTAGCTGAAGTTCATGTGACATTAAACAACATTCTTACTGTGCAGGTAACATTAATCAGTCTTTGCTGAATCTGCGGACGTGCATCGAGATACTTCGAGAAAACCAGATGTGCGGCACAAACAGGGTATGAATTACTCAAGCTGAATCCTGTTATTATATTATTATATTTACTTACAAACCATGTAAGTAATGTAAGTTTTCTGTTATAGATGGTCCCCTACAGAGACTCTAAAGTAACCCATCTGTTCAAGAACTACTTTGATGGAGAGGGCAAAGTCAAGATGATTGTTTGTGTCAATCCCAAAGCTGACGACTACGAGGAAACCTTGGTATGTTCGTCCAGCTCATAACTTTGATTTGAATGAACATGGAAGTTGCTTTTCGTCTGACACGCAAGATGTGCTCTGTTTGTCCAGCTGGTGATGCGGTTTGCAGAGATGACCCAGGAGGTGGAGGTAGCTCGGCCGGTGGACAGGCCCATCTGTGGCTTCACCCCGGGCCGTCGCCATAGAAACCAGGCCTTTAAAGAAGAGCTGTCTCGCAAGCTTGAGGAGCGTGGTGGTCCAGTAGACAGAGGTAAGTTGTGCGCTGTATAATCTTTTAAATGAAGCTATACTCTTAATTATGACTCTATACTAGAAAACTATGTTGGCCCAAAAGTAAGCAGAGCCTGATTATAAAAAAAGTGCATTATTCCTATAAATCAAAACACTTGCATATAAAAATACATTTAAATAAAAATACAGTCAACTGGCATAGAATTAAGGTGTTTACAAAAAAGACAATCAACATGAATAACTGCGATGGTAATGTTTATTCCTTCAGTTTATTATTCAGTTGTACTTTTCCTATCAAACCTGTACATGACATTAGTCCTCAAATTTAAGACAGCTAAACCTAATTTCCAGAAAAATGGACACCAATACACACTTATATGTGGAGCAATACTGTATTTGTACATGTTTCGTATCTGGAATATTTTGTACCTTTTTATAAACATGGGAAAGAGCAGTCGAGTTAATTCTCTGTGTTTCCTTAGATGTGCCCTCTGTCATAAGTCACCTGGTGCTCAACCTCCCACCTCTGCCCTCCTCTGAGCTGACCGACCCTCATGATGACATCACCCTGCCCAGGCTGATCGAAGCTCTGCAGAACAGGCACAGGATCAGGCAGATGATGATTGACGAGTACAGCAAAGCAGGTGTCTGCTAACATTCTCAACCCTCGCACCTTGGCTTTGAAAAGTTGTATTTCTTATCTTGGCTCACATGTTCTCTTCCTTCGTGTTATTGTAGCTCACACCATGAAGTCCATGCTTCAGGAACTGGATTGCAACCTCAATTCCAATAACAATTTTATTCATGAACAAAATGGCAAGCTGGCAGAGAAGGACAAAATCATCCAGAACAACAAGGCAGAGATTGAACGCCTCGACAAGAAAACCAAGATGCAAGAACACAAAGTGAGGGACAAAATCATTCAAACCTCCAGGAGATTGCTGGTTTGGTAATGTGTTCAGTTTTTTGAAATGTCCCACATGTTTCTGTTCCAGATTGATATCCTGCAGAAAACAGCTAAAATCTATGAGGACGACAAGCGTTCACTGCAGCAGGAGCTGGAGACGAGAGAGCAGAGGCTGCAGAGGGAGCTGTCTGACAAGAGACGCATGGAGCAGCGCATGCATGGCGTGGTCACAGACACCCAGCTCAAATGGGAGAAAGAATGTGTGAGTGACTCCTCTTATAACAGATGTTGATACATTGACGAGCCTTGTGTGTATTATACCCTGTTAAAGTAGCACAGTTTGTTTACTGCTGTGGATTATTTGTTTGTCATGCCTCAACTTTCCCAATGATCATTTGTACAACCAGCGGTGTTGTTCTCAAACATTATGCCTCTTGCTATGCAGGACAGACGTGTTAATGCGAAGCAGCTGGAGATGCAAAACAAACTCTGGGTGAAAGACGAGAAGCTGAAGCAGCTCAAGGCCATTGTGACAGAAAGCAAGACTTCAGGTCGTCCTGATCCCCCGCAGCGTCAGACACAGCCAAAACGGCCGTCCAGAGAGGAACGCCTTCCTGCAAAGAGATCGGCCTCGCCATCACCCCTCCCTGTACGTTGTGTTTATGATGCACTTGTAGAGCACCTGCCTAACTGTTGCTAAATATTGTTAGGTGACGTGACTGTGGCAGTTTAACAATGCTGTTGATCGAAAACTAAAACACTTTTCCTGCCTGGACTAACATCACTAACGCCAACGTGATGGCAGGACATGCATTAATGTGGACACCTGTACATTGTATCGTAATACAGTGCATTACTCCTGCAGCACTTAACAACTTTGTGAAAGTTAAAATTTTACATTTTCGATGAGATTGTTTCGCAGAAGTGTTGATTCAACTCTCTAGTAACTTTTAAGGTTGCGTCTGTAGTTATTCCTTACGTCTAATTTCCCTGATGGTTAAACTGACATTTAAACTTAGACTAGTTTACTTTTGGACTAGTCCAAAAATAAGAAAACTGAGCACAATTTAATCTATAAGATTAAACGTTGAATTTAGAAGACATTTTAAACGTTTAATCAGATTCCTCAATAACCAAATCACATTTTAAATGCTGCTGAAACGTGTGGCACTTTGCACCATGCATCAGGGTTTTGGTGTCGGTCCACATGGTGTGAAAGATTTCAATGTCCTGGACAAATGCGAGGCATAAACCCTTAATTCACCGAAATATGAGAGGAGAGAAAGATGCATGTAGAGCCAGCAAGGATGGCAACATTTAATTGACGTGTTGACTAATCACATGCGTCCCTAGTCTGTAGTACAAGGCTGCAATGACTGTGTTAGCTCTACATTGGAATATTCAATATGAGCTTGTTATTATCCCCACAAAGTTAGGATGTATTGAAAGGCTCTGTATTTGATTTTATTAGACCATGTAGGTGTCTGCTGCTGTTCCTGCTCCACCAGCCACTGTAACATCTAATTCTTAAGAAATGTCTTTGTACTAACTGTTTCTAACAGAGCATCTATGTAACTGTGCAGTCTTTCTGCTTTGCTCCCCAGTGCCCTGTTGAGTCTCCCCATGTCAGACCAGGGCCAGTCAGTTGCACTAGAGTTGAGCAAGATGAAATTAACCCAAGGCCCACCTGCCCCATCCCTATCCCCAGCACCAGTAGCTCTTTGTCTGTGACTAGCTGCATCTCTGCGTTGGAGCAGTGGGCGGCCCAGGACATCAGGCAGGGTTACCAGTCCGCTAGTACGCCCACGAGAACCCACCCCAGGGCAGACGCCTCAGCCAGCAAGGCCAGGAGGAGAGCTGTGTGTTGGATGAGAGAGGAAGAGGAGGCCAGCTCCCTTACATTTGATGTAGATCTAACTGAGAGAAGCTACAGGGTCAGTGAGTTAGCGACAGGCAGGAGCCAGAGAAAACGTGATTTACCAGTTTCATGACAGATCATTGTCAGGATCTGATTTAATCTTTTGCCCTTGTTTTATGTATGTATTTATTTTTTCGTCTTATTTAACTGCCACACCGTTCTGTAGACGGCAACGCCGGTGCGGCCGCTGCACCGTCGCTCCCGCTCTGCTGGCGGGGAGAAGTGGGTGGACCACAAGCCCTCCTCCAGCATGGACTTGGGTACAGTTTTGCAGCCCGTCATCCCCAATGCCATTCAGGTGTCTGCTCCCAGTGAGAAGGCCCTGTCGAAGTGTGACAGATACGTGTTAACGCACCAGGAGGTTGCCTCTGATGGTGAGATACAGACCAAACTTATTAAGGTGAGTACGCTGCAACAGGATATTTGTCAGATTTTTGAACAATGTTTTTAACAACTAACACGTGTATGTCTCACATTGATCAAAGAAATGTCACTTTTAAGAGTTCGTTGTTCCTGTAACAACAATCTGTTTTGCTTCATCAATCTCATCCATTCCTGAGGCTGTTTTTCTGGTTCTGGGAAGGTGACTACTGGCTGGTACATGTGGATCAGTGAAGCATTGGCATCCTTGCATTTATCATAACTTGGGTTGACTTTGTGATACATTTTAGATGCTTACTACTACAACTGCCTTTTAATTGCATTAATGAGTCACAAGCTCATGTAGAAGATGAGTGCACCTGCTTGAAAATGTCATCCCATGTAAGAAGGAGAGAAGGAGTGGCCATGTCTTCCTCCCAAGCTGCTTTGGCACATTTCAGGCCTGATATAAAGGCATAGGGAACTGGGACTGATCCTTTGGTTAATTGATTGAAGACCAGCACCAGATCAATAAAGCTGGTGTCAGGTGCCTTGGGAAGGCAGGATATTTGAGGCTGTACAAAGTGTCTGATCTGTAAATATCTAAAGAGAGGGACCTATGACAGGTTAAATCTTCCAGACAGTTAAACGAATGAAGCAAAGCAGTCATCTCTGAACAGGTCTATGAAGCATTTTATGTCTTTTCTGTGCCAGTTCTGGTGTGTTATATCTTGCATTGATGGGATAAAAAGGTGTTTTTGTTGAAACGTTTATCCTAAGCTGGATCCACAGTTTGGTTTAGAACATGTCACTTCTGTTTGAGCCAATATTACCATGTAGTGCACTTGCTAACTCATTGTGTTTTATGTATTTTGAAGAACTATTCAACATCTGTTTCAGCTGAGTAACACTTTTACTTTGGATGAACAACAAGTTGAAGTTGGCTTCTTCCTTCTACTTGCTCTTCATTTTTCAGGGTGAGGTGATTAAAACCAGAGGAGGAGGACAGGCTGTCCAGTTCACCGACATTGAGACACTGAAACAGGAGCTCACCACAGTCCCAAGGTAGTAGCCTGCATCCAGTTATTAGCTGCAGATTAGCTGGATGTTTATAATGATGCTTTAACTTCTTTTTTTTTCCCTTTACATTTGTGTCTGCAGCCGCAAAAGAAAATCTTCAGAAGGCAAACCTTCCAATGGAGATCAGACAGATGGAGCTTGGACTGATGTTGAGACGAGGGTAAGATGATGATATTGATTAGTGTCTAATAAACGATCATTGCATCTGCATCTCAGCAGATGGATCATGTAATGAACCTTCTATGTGTATGGACGCCAGATGGTTCTTGTAGTTAGGAAATATAGTATTATGACTGGGTAACATTTGTCATGATTTCATATACTTAGGGGCTTTAAACAACAATTTTGTTTATCTTTTGATTATTTTATTGATTCATGAACAGTTTATATATAGTCTATAAAATGAGATTTCATTGAATTGCTTTGGATTGTTGGTCAGACAAAAGCTATTCAAATTACAATACATTTTCATAACAGGATTTATTGCAGGGCTGTTGCATCTGGTTATATTAGAGTTGTAAGTAATGAACTGGCAACTGGCTATGAATCTTCAAGCCTCTGTGCATTGAGTTATTGATGTAATTTTTTATATATGTATTTTTGGACTTTTCTGTACATAATCCACCCCAGGCTACTTCATGTAGCACTCTCAGCACTAAACAGTCATTGCAGGCATAGATAAACATTTAACAAAAAAGCAGCTAGCTGTTTTATTGTGTTGTTCCTAACGCATCCCTCAGTTGACCTCATCATTCAGATTAATGTACATTCACTTCAGAGTAGATTTGGATCCCAAGTTGTTTTTTTGTTCACAGTGCTCTGTGGCTATGGAGATGAGGGCTGGATCAAACATGGGCCCTGGCTATGAGCATCATGGGATCACCAAGTAAGCAGTCATTTTTTATGGATAGCATTAGCGTTAAATAGAATTTCCTCTGCAGTGCACAGTTTTTGATCAACTCTGTTCCCTTTTACAGGCGCAGAAAGCCCTAAAAACAACCACCAGCTGCTCCAGTGATCACTTCCCTCTTTCCTCACCTGGCTTTTGTGCAATAGTCTGGACTTTTTTATATATTTAGCTCTAGTGATTAATATTTAAGAATTTCCAAGCTTTTATATATGCAACAGTGTATACACATGGGTCACCAAAGCTTTTTTGTAAAATATTTTATATGCTGTATTTGAACCAATAGATAACAAATGTTATGTGATTCAGTCAAGGATGGTTGCAAATATTTAGCTACTGTGGCCCTGCTGCTGAAAAAAGACTTTCTGCACATTTGTGTGTAATAATTAGTCACATTTGTTATTTGGCACATGAGACATTGTGAAGCCGCCATACAGCTTTTTGTCCACTCCGTACTGTTTCTGTCTGTTGATGGGTGAGTTATGTTGAGCTTCAAGTGGAATCTGAATAATCCAGTTGTTTATATCTGAAATCTGCTTCTGCCACTGATAAAGCTCAGGAATAAAATTCCTTTGCAGCACCAGTTTGCTTGTGTTTATATGCCAGAGGAATACAATGAAAACAGAACAATGTGTAAAAATGTAAACGAGCACCAGGATCATCTCTGAACACCAGATGGCAGCACAGGACTGCAGTACATTAAAAATTCTGAACACAGGGGCTCAGTTGTACTGCAGAAACACTCCCGGTATCATCTCTGAGGGGAAGCATTCATACAGTGCTATTCTGTAAGCATTTCAATATGACAACAAGCACAAATGTTAAGTGTCATCTCATTAATTCTAAAATCTTTGCTGTTCTGAGGACCAATTTTGTCCCATCTTTAAAACAGATGAACAACCCTCAGTCAGCAGAACTGTCATTTTGATGAGAAACGACCCGGTTACTTCAAGATGATGCTGGAGATGAGATTCAAAGATGCAATATGTGAGAATTTTAGTTTATAAAAAAATAATAAATCATAAACAGAATGTGAAGTATGAAGAGATTTGGTTTGTCTGTGTACTGTGTTGCAGAAATATCTACTGAAGTTAGCATGCTAACCAGCTAGCCCTTGCCCATCCTGTCTCGTGATGCCACTTTGTACCTCAAGAGGCCAAAAGCATAGCTCGGGCCTCCTGAGATAGGCGCTCACCAGGTATGCTGAGCTCTCTGTCTTGGCAGAGTCAGCTGATGAGCTAATGGCAGCTATATTAATGGTTAGGCTGCAGATATGCTGCCCCCTATTTGTTTGGAGTATTCGACAGGTGGCCCTTCTTGCATACTGCATTTTTAATGTTGAGTTAGAGCTCTGGGCGATCCTGTGTAAGAGTGTAGCACTATTCTCTGTCATATAAACAAAGGCTGCTTTCAATTACTCTGCAGAAATTGCTTTCCTGTGTTCATTTTTGATTAGATATTCATTGTCCAACAGGACACCTTGTATATAAATCCATATTAAATTAGTCCGGATGGCTGCCTTCAGGTCGAGTCAGTTGGATCTCAGGCACTAAAAAGCCTGAGTATAAATTGGCTTTCACTGTTGTGTGCTTGGTTCTCCACTTCGTTTGGTAGCTTGGTCATTTTTCTAACCACACCATACAAAATACTCTTTCACAAGTAAGAAACTCAGTTCTGTGTTATATTAGATTATTGGATTATTTATGCATTATTAATGTTAAAGAAAGCTTGTTTTCTGGTACTGTTTAATCTATGGGAATGCATTACATTTTACATGTGGATCATATGTTTGTATGTAAAATAGTGGTCTTTACTGTAACTTGTAACAACATCTGTCAAATGTAGTGGAGTAAAACATCTGATATTTTCCTCTGAATCATAGTGGATAAATTTAAATAAATGTAAAATAGCCAAAAATGAAAGCACTCACGTAAAGTACAAGCACCTCAAAGTTGTTCTTAATTACTGCACTGGAGTAAATGTATTTCTACCTCTGTTTTTGTGTTCTTGCTGCTTTTGGCTATGATAAAAAGGGCAAAGTATACTGTGAACTATTGATTGAATAACAATTTGCATGCTTTTCAAACCACTGCCAGCAGACAAGAGTATGAGACCTTAAGCTTTAAAACTACAGCAAAAACTCCAAACTTTCTAGAATATCAGTGTCCAGTTTCACTGTCTCTTATCAGCTGAGCATTGCCAGTCTAATGACCAGCTGAAGCTAGTGGTACAGTCATCTAGGCTTTGAGTAGACATTTGAAATCTCATCTACCACCAGTCTGGCTGAGTTTCAATTGGAAAGCACTGGAGAGTGACAACCATGGAGCCTCTTGGAGAGGGTCAAGAGCCAAGAGCAACCAGTGGCCATTAAATTCTCTCCTATGAGATATCGAGTGCTTTGCTGTTTTGACCAGAGCCTGTTTGATGTGCTACACCGCACTATTATCCCCAGCTCCTCACTGCAAGCCCTCCACAACCAAGTGGCGTGAGCCTGATAAAGATGTTATTATGAAACTGCTGTTGAACTCCTGATCAACATTACCACATTCAAAAAGACACTTGAGGAAAATAAATGAAAACTGCACTTAGAGGCCCACAGTAAGCATAAAACCAAGTCAACACCATTCATCCAACTGTACGGTAAGAATACATCATTCCGTGTTTCAGGGCGTCGAGCTTGTGATTATGCTTATCAATGTTATTAAACTTGCTGGAGGGAGTTCTGATGTTCTGCTTGAATACACACAGTCAATTAGACCATCTCAGATTTTAGAAGAGCGAGTCTAATTGCAATGTTTTATTGACGCTTTGCTTGAATGGCTCTGATAAAGAGGTCTTAAGCTGCCTTTTGGCACAAGCAGGATGAAATAATTTTCACAGCGATCCATGATGCTGCTGAGGGCCATTCATAATTCAGTGGTTCACAAGAGGGCTGTCCACTGGCGTACCTGTCATATAACCATTTCTTTAACCCTATGTGATTAAAACAATATATTTTTAACTTTCAAACACATTATTTTACTCATTTTATATCACTTAAACTTAATTTTTAGCCCCCTGAGGGCAATATTATAGACTGTGAACACAGAAGTATCACTTTTTAAGTCAAGTTTTCAAGCTTGTTTGCAAACAATTGCCTGCTAACACATCCGGCAGCTACTGAACGCATCACCATTCATTCGGAGTCATGTTTGTGTCCACCTCTTGAATGTTGGTCCAATGTTCCCCCACTTTCTCCCAGGGGAAATATCTGGCTTGTCAGCTGTTAAATGTTCCACTACGCATCAGTTAGCTGCTAACTATGTCTGTCTGCTGTTTGCTGAGCAGGTAGTGTGTGTACAGTGTGTTTTTAGGGATGAAACGGCTGCCTGCTGCAGCTAAGAACGATGCTGCGAGAGCAGCGACGGTGAGCCAACACAGTGAAGCGGCATGTCCGAAAATCAAAACGAGCACTTTAAAGCTCTAGAGCTGCAGGTCGGCCGCTACGTGTGGCACTTTTCACATTACATGTAGTCACTTGATCCATTGTTAATATAAAATATGCATAATGGCAGCTTTAAAGTAGCTATTTTGATTTGGTAAATTTGACTTGAGCAGCAGGTTCGTGACCTCTCTCTGCTTACATGATTAACACGCTGTTCTGAATCAGGCTGTGAAAAGTGGGCATGAGTTTAAATAGGTGTGATGAAAGTGTAACCCTATCCAGTAGCACTCTATACTTGGCTGCACGGGGCATCTGAGGAATGATGGCGGTTTCAGTTGCTTCCAAGGCTGTATCATAACAACTGAATGGTTGCTGATTTGAAGGGCATGTCGAAGCAAGCACCTCAATCACGGCCACAGATGTCCTTTAAACCAGAACCCATTGCAAGGTTTTCTGCCTTCTTTCAGTGGCAAGGATAACAATCCCTGACAATGAAAGTCAATTAGTGGGGAAACACAAGTAAATACTGCATGAGAGCAGAGCTTTGCAAATCAAAGCTCTAAGCAGGGTCTGTACACTACATCTTCACATGTCAAGGCTGTGGCTGCCTGCCAGCTAAGTGTGTTGGGCCAGACAGATATGTGAATGCAGATGAGTGCTGACAGCCAGTCAATTGTCATTCAGCCCATCTCTCAACCTCTCGGGACTCATCTGGCTTTTTTTTTTTCTTTTTCTTTTTTTTTTTTTGCAGGGCTCCTCTTCGCTGCTTGCTCTCCTCACGCTCCTCTGCCTTAATGCATACTAAAATGCACAGCGGAGGTATGAGGCACCATGTTCAGTGTTAATAAAAGGTAAAAGCTCCCACGCTCTCCTCTCTGCTGCTGCGGCTGTGACGAGCAGATGGGTCAAAGAGTCACAAGCTCGAAGAGACTCCCGGAGGTAAAGTTTGGTTTTTCAGCTGTTTAGAGGCACATTGGAAGAGAATTGCTCTGACCCTTAAGCGCATGTGGTTAGTGGTTCAGAACACCTCATCCCATCTGCTGCCTCCTCCTCCTCCTCCTCCTCCTCCTCCTCCTCTGCTTTTTAGTCCGATATGTCACTTAGCCGCTCTTACTTTATGGGCTTGACGACTTTTTCCAAAGATGACTGCAACAGATGTTTGGTCTGTCACTGTCCATTTGATTTCCTGACATCCGTGTTATCATTTTGAGCTCAAGTTGTAATAAGGGATCCATTTGTCCTCTTTGTTTGTTGTTGTGGTTGCACATCAACGCTGAGAGCCGACCTCTGACAAACTCAATTCAAGACATGACTGATTTATTAGTGCAAATATTGGAAGCCATTGTTTTGTAGGCTCATTATAGCCAAATTGGGCTGAATAGTGTTTTTCCTCCCTGTCTTTGTTCTTGGCAGCCGACTAAGTGCTTGCAGCTGTCAGTTGAGTGCATTCTCCCTGCCCAGTATATGTGGCTTGGCTGCACTTTTAGCTGGCTGTGTCCTTACTGTGGTGACAGTATGCCATGACTGATTTCCGTTGACTCACTTTCATTGTAGCCACAACGTGTCCCTCACAGAAAAATCCGACTGCTTTTTTCGCAAGTGGTTGATCTCATCTAGTTAGCGCGTTGGAGTAACCAGGCTTTGCGTGCAGTTGGCTGATTATTTAAGCAGCGCTTCAAGCAGTTTGCTGATGAAATGAAAGCAGAGGAGATGCCAGAAATGATTGTTCTGACAATGGCACAATGCAGGATGATGTATGGTGACTAAATGGTATTTGGATGTGGTGGTGATTGACTCAACTTTCTCACATCACATCAATCTTTTGGCTTCAGCTCTGCAAGCACGAAGAATAAATGAGTGTTAAAAACACCTCTTATTAAACCACTAAACTGATATCTGTGAGTCTGTGTTGCTGCAGAAAGAAGGAGAATGGCATTTCAAACCTCTGTCCTGCCAATGCTTTCATGCAAATTACTCACACTGGAGCTTATCTGTGAGCAATCTTCGGCGGCATTTGGAAGAGGGTGAAATAGCACCACATGATTTTCATATCTGCATAAAGCTCAGTCAGGTCCCTACACACAAAGGCCCATGCAAAAGCAAACACAAACGCCTCTTTGAATGCACACATCAGCTGTTTATCTTAAAATAGTCTGCTACACTGCTGCTCTTATCCAGTACCTTGCACGTTGCACTTTGTAAATGGTCTGCAATTACACATGGCACATTACCGAGTTGTTATTTAATTCATTAGATATGGCTAAATTGCTAAGTTCATTCACTCTAATAAAGCAGCGACTTTTATCACACGGGGCCAGGTATGAGTATAAAGGCTGAGATTACAGCATCCATGTGCACAAATAAGATTAGAGTGCTGGCTGCGACTGCTGTTGACAAGGTGAACGGGACAGTCATTCCAAAAAAGCAAAAACACTGGATGACTGTGGGTTCATGTAATTCACAGAGCATGCTATTTTCATGGTGTGTTTATCCGCCTGATTAATGGCCGTTCAGGTTCGCATTTGAACATTACCTGAGGAACACATCTGCATGTGCCTTACTGGATACTAATGATCCAGCGCATGCCTAATAAACTGAAGTGAGGATTCAAATGAGGCTCAACCTGCCTGCGAGGCTAGCTTAAGCAAACACCAGGACAGCTGGCAGAGAAATCATTGTGACTAATGGTCTCAGTGTGAGACAGGAGCAGGGCTGTGGGTGGTTGTTTTACCATGCTAAGAAGAACAGACTTTGTTTGTCTTTCTATAGCATACAGCATGACTGTGTGATTCCGGAAGTGTTGGCTTTGCCTGTGTTTGCTTCTCTTTTCTTGCCACTGTAGTGCGACACCAGGAACAAAAAAATGTGTTTTTGTTGTGCATGTTTTCCTCTTGAGCATGAGGCGACCTTATAAAATGAGAATGTATTAATGCTTTTTGCAGCGAGTGCACGCGCCACAGACTGTTTATAACGTCACCTGGAGGTGCGGGGCTCTTCCCTGTCAACTCCTGTTCTGACTTTATTTGGATTCTGCACGGCTCCTCTGCCGTGGTAAACATAATGTGCTGTGGCCTGTCCTCAGGGCAAATGCTCTGATTTGCTCTTCCCTTGTCTTTTACTCCTAATCGCATCTACCTCGGAGCCAGAAAATGGTTGCGCAGCTGTCATAACTGAAGCACAGCACGGCTTGATGGGAGTGCATGTTTTTGCTATTATCTATTCTATCTGAGCCAGAACACACCGCTAAACCTCCACTGCATCCCTCTTTCTCACAGGCCGCTGCATGATCAATACCCACATCAAAGGCTCTGCGGAGATAGCAGGATTCTTTGAAGCATGTTTGTGGAGCTAGATTTGCTGAGCTAACATGGTCCACACAGAACCCCCTTGAATAAGCTTGTTTGGCTAGCATCCTCTCTGTTTGTAGAAGAACTGAGTGGACTCTAATGGAGAACAGACAAGGGCTCTCCCTTGTCTTTTTCCTCCCTTTGAGCTGCTAAACGCATCCATAGTGCCAGTGCTTTTTGCTCATCTGACATACGCTTCATTGCATGCCAGCTCAAATATTTATCTAATATCAAATTGGCTGTAACACTTTGGAAGCAGCGAAATGCCAGGAAATATTTCTCATCGAGGACACAAAATAACTTGCATCATATTTCGCGGTGCCAAGTGCAAATATGCCGGGTAATTACTGATTGAAATGAGATGGAGTGCAGACAGCAGCAGTGTTGTTTTGTGGTTACCTTGTGTTGTGACTTGAACAGGCAGACAAGAATTTCCAACAGTGATTATTCTGCACTCAAAACATGACCTGTGTCCCTGGAAAGCTATTAACTATTTACAGGAGTGCTTTCCATCTCCTAAATGGGAAAACGGTGCATTTGGGACTTTGTGTGCTAAGTGGGTATAGGAGAAGTGGGGGTGGAGGTTCAACCACAATAAACACAAAAGCACACAACTCCTGCCAGCCCGTCAGAGAGAGTCAGCAACTCTTTAAATGACGGAGCGGGGACTGTTGAATCATCTCTCGACATGCAAATCCAAGACAAGGAGGATATAAATTACACAATAAACCACATTTGTGATGCTTTTGACTTTCTAAACTCATATATCGTTGAATCTTTTGGTAAGTAATTGCACTATTTGGTATATGCAGTGTGAAGGTTTGACTCTCCAGTCAGCTGTGGCTCATTTGAAAGTGAAATGTGGGAAAATGCTGACATCTCTTTCTCTTTCCTCCCAACACCGGGGGCACCAATGCATTTGCATCCCTGTCTCTCTCTCAATCTCTCTTTCGTTCTCATTTACATTATGGATGGTTCATTTAGCTTACATGACCGAGTGAATACATAACCCAGGGCAATTCAAAATACCGTGAGGGCCTGTAGGGATAAAATGAAACCACATAAGCAGAAAAGATTGCTGCACTGCCATCTGCAGCAGAAGCAGCGGCCTGTAATTCAGCTCTTCTCCTTTCATGTGGTTGATAAGCATGGCTTGACCCTGACCCAGATGGCGGGGCTCAACAAGGTGTATCAATTAAAAACAGTGAGTGATGATTTACAGGAACATCACAACATTTGATGCATGCAGTAAGCAACTCCACTGTACAGCGATTGCCCACCAGCCCAGGCCAGATTTGTATTTCTCCACATGTTGAGTTGGTGTGCACAGAGCTGTAGAAAGATTTGCAGGTTGGAGGGACCAGAAACATAAGAGAAAAAAGTATAAGGAATGGATTAAACCACTGTGTTCACCTGCTCGTTAGTAAGCAGCAAACATTAGCATGTCTGGCTAACTAGCTTATGTGCTACAGTAACTGAGCAGTGCTTCCGAGGCCAAGGAGCACATTAACTTACAGCATTAGTGTGTGGGTTTACAGGTTGAATAAAATACAACAACAACAAAAAAACAAGTTTTTAATCACTACCTCGTCCACGGTGCAGTATTTCCCCGCTGTGTGGAAGCCAATTCTGGATGCTATCAGAGTTTAGGCTAACGTTAGCAACTCTGTCTCACTCTTTAACGGATAAAGTTAACTCCATGTTATCACAGAGAGTTAGATTTGCCAAATTCATTGATTAGAAAAAAAATGATATTTTTCCTAGTCATTTTTCATCATTTGTTGTTAAGCTGTAAAACTGCAATGTTTGCATCTATAAAGAGTTGCATTGTGGGATCGTCAGCAGAGAGCAGCGTACGTGACCAGGACGCTACTTATTCATCCCACTACGGAATTGTTTCGGACATTATAGTATACAAATTACACATTCAGAAACTGAAATAAAATGTTGGAGGGTAAATATAGTGGACCATATAATATGTGGGGAATGATTTCGGACACAGCCTAATTAGTCCATGCAATGTGTATATGAGAGGCAGAGAGATAAAGTGCGATAAAGTGGTGAGTAGTCAAGAAGGTTTTCCTTGTCTGCGTGTTCTTTGTGTGGGTGTTTTATGGTAGGATAGAGCTGTTAACATTATAGCTGCAATGTGTAACCCAATATAATAATTTAATACTCGCGCTCAGATTAAAAAACGTGCTTTGGCACACACCCCAAGGTTTTATTCCTGCTGCCAACAAGTCCAACGTCACTTTGTTTTTCGGCGCGGAGGCGCAAACGACACAATGGCCCCAGCAAGCCAGTTTTACAACCTCAAGAACGCAATGGGCTTAATGACACAAAACCACAACGCTGTGTGTGATTTCACAAGAAGACATTTCACAAGTGGCTGTCATCGTGCATCGGTGATAAAAGTCGTGGAGTGAGAAAACATTTGCGCAGGGAGCAGATTGCGAGCTCCACCTCTGCACCCTCAGCGGCAACTATCATCGGCTGCGGCCCTTCTGCCCTGCTTTACATTAGCACCGCAGCTCCAGCCTGGACAGGTCCACGGCTGTTATCTCAATGATGTTCTAATTCTAGTCAAACAGTTCTGTGTTTGACTCAATAGAGGCAGTGTTAGTCAGGAGAGTCAATATTAGCAGAGCACACAGAGCAGGACTGGTGTTAGGAGAAAGACAGAGAGTTATGTGTGTGTGTGTGTGTGTGTGTGACAGGATACATGGTTAAGCGTGCTCTGTTAGTGAACCTTGACCGCCCTGCGCAGTAATAATAATAAAGATAATAAGGAAAAGGAAGAAAGAAAACTCCTGCTTACTTTTGCCTCAGTGGCTTCCGTGTTTGACAAGAGTGACATTTCTTTTATCGCCTGTCTCTCATGTGGATGTCAGACGTCAGAGTCCCCGTGTTCGGCCCCTCTCACGCCTCACTCTCCAGGCCGAGGGCACTCTGTGCAGTCGAGCCTGGACTTGCTGACAGTCTTACATGAACGGCTCAACACTTCAGATGGTTTCAGTCGTTTTTTTTTTTTTTTCTTCCCTTAGTTTGTTCAAGGTCAAACAGCTGCCAAAATCAACAGCCTGATATGATAGTGTCACTCTCAGGTTGCACAAGAACAACATTTAGTCTTATAGATGTGGATGAGTAAACTCAAAGCAAAGTCAGGACTAAAGGCAACTGCCTGCATAAAACATGCAGTGGCATATAGCATATCTGGGGCTGAATAAAGCTTTAATTACAGAGGGCAGCTGAATAATGTTTGGTTTTGCCTCATTTGCAATTACAATGTAAGAGGAAAAATTATAAACCCATCGGTTAACAGCACCTTCTGTTTGTTCAGGGTTCATCCACCAGCACAGTTTAATCTGCAGGAGATTCTGGAAAACAAACAGAAAAATATTGAGCTTCTACATCTGCCGGTCTCAGTATAACAACAAGAAAAAAGAAGCGCAGAAGCAATATTCTGTCATTGATCTGCATGCTGTGTGTTAATTACTCCTCGCTTTCATCATAAGAATGCTTTGGGCTCTAATAACCAGTTTTCTCAATCAGCTTCTTATTCTAAATCACTAATTTACAATGAGTGGGTCTGGCGCTCCAAGGTGTTGCAAAAATAAATCTATGTGGGCATGAAATGATCAACAAGAAAGGGAAAAAGGTGTAACCCATCAGCTCTACGACGGTTTAAAGACGCTTTGATTCAACGTTTTGGCTATCAAGCCTTTTTTACTTTTGCTCACAAAAGCTCCAAAAACACACAGATGTACACCACCTGTCCAACATCAAAGGCAATTTAGCAACTGCTAGGTGAACATTTAGATGCTAAATTGCCCAAGACTGAAGACCAGAGCAGACACATTTTTCATACCAGCTTCAGAGAAGTAATAAGAATTTAATGTTTAAAGATAGTTGTGCTGCCCCCAGTGGCCACAAAAAAAAAAAAAAAAAAATAGAATAAAATAAAAAAAAGCAAGTTTTCAGGTGCTTTAGTAAACTGGATGTCATTGTTTTGTTTTATAGCTAACTTTGAGTGAAATTGTCAACATCAGTGACAACCATGATGACAAAAATATGAAAAATACAAACGTGACTGAAATAGTAACAGCTTTTTTTCCTCTAGGAAAGGAATCTTTTCTTATAAGTTCTATGAAACCTACTGTAAACTGTAGATCACAAACCTGATAATTAGAATTGCCATTATCATTTCACTTCATTACTGACTATTTGAATCTGAGATGTGAGCAGCGATTCAGAGCCCCACAATCAGGCTCGTAGCTCACGAAGCTGCATTTCCTCAGTACCAGTCAAGCAAGGCTGTAAATCTACGAAACAAAAAACACGAAAACAGTGTGATGGCTGTCACACATTCAGCTGAGCTTCTGCAGCAGCTGTGATGGCTGCAAACAGTCATGTCTGACTGAGCCCGTGGCCTTGTTAGCAGTAATAACTAGTGTAAATAAACAGCAGCAGTGTATTTTAAGGTCATCACAAACATCAACCAAAACCTCCCAGTCAGCACAAAGCAGTGGCTCTGATGTTGCAGCACACTCCTCCTATTTAAATCTGCTGACATGAGAAAAAGCAACATTAGCTAATGCACTACTTAAAGACCATAATCGCTCTTTCCCCTACTGTTAATGAATGCTAATTAGAAGTCTGGAGCAGTTTCTGGCGTGTGCTGGCTGCTCCTCTAATGTGCCGTATTGTTCCTCTCCTCGCTCCAGCTCAGCACTAATGCTGCTGTGCCAGCTATTAAAGTCAGATAAGCTATCCATCTTTAGCATTGCCAGCCAAAAAGCCACTAATAGCTTAGCCACAAAATTGTTAATTTCCATGGTTCCCCTTTCCTTGCTTGAGTGTTCTCTCGCAGTGTATAAAATGGGCAGATATTCCTCCACGCCTCCACAGTGTCACTCTGTCACCCTCGCGTGTTCACATGATCCACGTTTTAAAGCCCCCATCACCCCAAAAACATTCTGTCAGGGAAACAGGCTGCTGTATTTGTGGGCGTCTCTTCACAAACCTGGCATGACACTCCATCACGGACACTGACACGAAAGCCTCGGGGCAGTGCACAGCACTGGCTCCATAGTAAATGTGTCTGTGACTCTTAAAACTAATACAAGAGCGTATTTTAGGAGCCCATCTTAAAACGTGGGCGGTAATGATGTGATCTAATCCATGAAACGACTTGGCTGTAATAAGGTTAATCACAACCACACTTTTAACGAGGAATAGGAGACATATTAGCTGCTAAATTATCCTCATTCCAGATTCCTGTTAATTTTACAACTGATTTTAAGATCTGGAAGATATCCATTAGCCAATTTAGGCTACATAGGCCACGGAGGATTTGAAGTGAAAATTGAGTACATGTCGACACTGGAGGATGACAAAAATTACACTCTGTCTTGCGCATGCAGGCTTTTGTGGTGCACATTTTTCACGTTTGCATTCAATAAATTGATTCAAATAAATGATATGCTCACCGGATGCATTTTAATGAGCTTCACCCGCGGTTGTTTTCATTTTAACTCCTTATGAGCTTAAACGTAGGCAGTGATCCAGATGCAGCCTCAAGATTAAAGGTAACAGAGCAAAGCAGAAACAGTCCAATAACTCTTTTTTATCACTGTTGTTTTACTTTACTCAGTTTTGGCTCAGCTTTTATTCCACTTTTTTTATTGTTACTGTTCGAACATTTAACGCCTTCATTTTCTTTTTGGCTTTTTTATGTTTTATGTGTCATTTTTGCGTAACTTTATTACTTTTTCTAACTCGTCTCTGAGCAGCATGATAATCTCGCACAAAGACTTATTTAGTAGCTTTCTACTGTATCACAGGATCATAAGAATTTTGGAGAGAAACAGGAAAGAATAATACAAGTCATAGGTCACATTGTACTGTGCTGAGTTGTACATTAAAACCCATTGAAAGAGACTCATTAATTAATATTCATGCTGGCTCCTTGGCAGACAAACTACATCTACAACAGCTGCAATAAATTGAATATGAAGGTGATTCTCTTATTAGTCCAGTTTACAGGCTTCCAGTTGGCAACTACTGCCGCAGATCATGAGCCTGTGTGTATTTGTTTGCATTTGTGTGTGTGTTGCTTTCAGAAATCCAACAGGTGGCAGGTCCCGGTCCATCCCTTCAGGGAGCTTCACCCCTGGCACATTGTCATACTGGAGACACAAACACATGCACTGATTAGACAAGCTGCAATCATGTCATGTGTCTGCCAGGTGTCGGAGCTGCTTGAATGAGTTGCAGGAACACATGTGGGGTAAGAAGACTTAGAGTGATGCTAGCAGCTGGAAATAGGCTCAGGTGTGTGCATATAAAAAGCTAAGGAGCCTTATTAATACAACATTCGTCCAACATATGTATAAGAGGTGACCTGACTGCATGATATTTGAGCATACAGTGATCCTGGGTAAATGATGGGAGCAGCCTGACCAGCGTTCAGTCCCAGGGGGACATCAGTGGACTGCTTAAACCTGTGTGGGGCTGCTCTCAGGGGGATGCACCCATCATATCCTCGGCTCAGACATTCCACTGGCTCAGGGTGGGTGTCGAATCCTAGCCCAGCAGGAACAGGAAGGGGAGGAGGTGGTGAAGGGATGTGGGTGTATCCCAATAATTCATCGATTGCCACCTCGAGATTAGAAAGCACGTCTCCCGACTCCATCTCCCCCACAGCACATTCAAAGTATGCACAGTCATCCATCGTGCCAGCAGATGTTTTGGATGCTGCGTCCACACAGTTTGTTCTCACTTGCCGGGCTCCGGTGACACACACTGATAAGAAGCTGTTTTTGAGGCGCTTGTTGGGCGTAACATTGGAAATAAAAGCAACAGCTGCAAAGTGGATTCTTGGTTAGAGTCAAGGTGAGAAGCGTTTGTGTAACTGCTGCCATGGGAAGCACAACAATGAAAACAAAAACATTGTTGGACGGTAAATGTCCCCAATCAGCTCTGCTGGGAGCTCTGGCTAAGAGTGATAACCCAGTTCTGAATACAACCACTACTCATAACAACAAAAATAACTGAATCAGAAATACCAGGAAGTAAACACACATGCACACACTTAAACAATCAGTCCATTACTGAATATGGAGGAAAAGCTCCTACTGTTCAAAAGTACTGTACAATTATGAGGTATTTCTGCTATTTTCTACTTCTGTTTTACTACATTTCAGAGGAAAATACAACTACTTATTATGTTTATTTAATAGCTGTAATTACTGCTTCCTTGCAGGTAATATGAACACTTTATAAAATTTGGTGAATTGTCAAAGATTAAACTGCCCAACATTATATAAAGTCATTGACTGGTTTCGCCTGGACAGCATGAAATATTTAAATACAGCTTACATGTTGATGAATAAGTATTAATAATCCAATAATATTATGAAATAATCAATCTGCATGATAAGTAGCTTTAATTTTAAGCAAATTAGCTGATAAAAATTCTGTACTTTTAATGAAGTTCGATGAAATTACATTTTTACATGTAGTACAACTACTTCTACTTAAGTAAAGTCTTTGAATGCTTCGCCCAGGGCTGCATCAGGGAGCCATGAGTGCTACTGTATTAAACCATCAGATAACATCCTAATAAGCTGAGTTTCTAACTTTCTCCAAAAGAATACTGTTGTATTTTACAACTAACAGGCCATAAAAGAAATATATAGCTAATGCTGAATTTGTGTTTAGACAGTTGAGTGCACCTCAGTCAACATAATGAGAGGTTTAACTGTTACTATGTTTGGAAACACCAGTCTAACCTGGCTAAAAAGCGAGCTACCTGAGTGCTTACCTACTGCTTTCATTGACAGTTTAGCTAACTGGTGGTATTTGTGCTTGTCTTTGAGATATGGACTTTTGCAGCTTTCCTTGAGAATATAAGTTGTTCTCACTGTGCAGGTGAAATAAACCAAAGGTATCAGAAGTTGCGTCACACAAGTTCTGACTTACAATAGAATCATAATGTACATTATAAAATCTTACATCTCAGGTTCATATTACTTCCTGTTTCCAACACCTCTTCATCTTTACCCGGTTCAGGCATTCAGTAACTGAGTACATTTACTCAAGTACTGTAGAGTTTTGACGTACTGAACCATGAACAAATTCTTCAAATATTGATTCATATATGGTTGCGCATGCTGAAGGATAATATATATGAACTGCTGTGGTCAATAATATTGACCAATGACACTGAGATTCCATGTAAATAACCACAATCAAACAATACGTAGACTTTCATAGTTGTGTTTTTTACTCATGGTTGTAAAAGAGGCAGAACCCCGAGAAAAGAAAGGATAGTATTAAATCTGTCGATGGTGTAATGATGAGACGCATTTAAAATGGAAATAGATCAGACAGAGAATACAAATCAGCAGCTGCGAGATCAAAAAAATCCAGTCTATGGTTGACTCAAATGAAAACAGTGCCTGCAAGGACTCAAGCGTTGTTATCGGCACAGCAAAACTAAAATAAAATCAATTCAAATGAAAGGGGGTAGTTCCAGTCATTTAAAGGACAGGTCACGCTCTAAGCACTCTGCACATTCAGTCCCTCGTGAGTTAGACAGTGCTTGCATTTCAAGATGTAGATGCACCACCTGTGGTGAACAAAGGCCAAGGTTTATGAAGCATCTCCTGTTAGTTTGGCCTTTTGGTTCAGCTATATTAACCTGATGCACCAGATGGTTCGTTACACAGAACCATCTGGGAAGTTGTCCTTGGATACCGGAAAAAGAAAAAAAAAAGTGATTGGATGTACCATCTGTCTATCACCATCTAGCATAGGCTAACTTCAACCAATCAGATCAATTAACCATATGTATTAGCACTCTTGCTGTAGCCAGTGGGGAGAAGAGCGAAAACTTTCCATGGAGAAAAGCCTTCAGTGCCGATCTTTGCTTTTCACTTTCTCTCCAGTTCTGATAGCACTGATGCTACAGCAGCATCTGTGCTAACCTCTTTAGGAGCTGCCATGTCCACAGAAAACAACGCCCATCCACAGCTGCCACTAGTTCCTCATCAGATGTCGATTGGTTTGAACCGCTGTGGTTTAGCAACAACCGCATAACTACGAGTCTGGCAAGATGGAGTCTCGGCTCGTGTGATTTTGTGTGATCTTGTGATCTTATGAATCCAGCTGCCTTGCAAAGTAAAAGTTACACAGACCGAAGATTGAAGTGGGGTTGTATGTAGGTACTGATGAATCAGTCAGTGTGTTTCATCAGTAGATGGAGGTCAGCATGCGCCCAGTTTGGAGAAGCAGAGAGTAGTTCCAGCATGGAGGCAGAGCAACATACTGCTGCAGACAGGTTCAGTATTTAGATATATCTGTATTTAGAATATTTTCAGCTTTGTCATCAGCCCTTTCCTTTGGCATTCATTTTCCCAACTGTAGAGCTTCTGTATTCCTACACTACAGATCAGCTGTTTGGATCAGTGTTTCAGTGGGTTATGGAAGAAACAGCAAATACAAGAAGATAAAAATGAAAGATGGCAGCAACGACAAATGCGGTTCACTATGGTGTCAACCAGAGTGTACAAAAGAAGAAGGAAAGAGAGAGGGGAGAGGTCTGCTTTATTTGTTTGTAGGTATTTAGCGCTATATTACCTGATTTTTTAATGCACTGCAACCTCAAGCACAGCTCATTTGCCATCACGCCATTGATTACACATCAGTGACATGAAAAATAGAATAGTTTCTCCAGTGTACACAGTGTATTTACTGCAAACCCACAAGTGATCAATGACCTGAGATACAATTTTCTCCACTTCAACAAATAATGAGCTCAGCAGGAGCAACCTTATGAGGCCTGGGGGACAGTTGTGAGGTGCTGATCCAAAGTGATATAAAAAGAGTAAGAAAGAGAATTTAAATGAGAGTGTATGAAAGTGTGAAATCCACTGAGGATTGAAGCGGTTGTTGCTCAGCCTTTTTGAGAAAGTGCCCTTTAACTGCTGCTTTTCCTCTGGAGACCTGAGCTAAAACAACTTTGCAGCCACACAGATGGTCAATCTTGACACCTATAGACACCCCTGTCTAGATCTTACCCACACAGAGGCATCTTATTTCAGGGATATGAAACTAGATCCATAAAAGTGCACAGAAGAACAGTGACTCTGTGACTGTAAAAGCCCCCTCATGAATTCGTTGTTTTTTTTTGTCCACTGAGTGTTCAAGAATAAGCTAATGCTTGAGAGAGTGTAAATTTCACAACCCCAGATTTTTCATGCGCACAGGGATGAAACAGGCTCTCCTCGGAGTGAGGAAACCCAGGAAGTGATTAGTTTATAGAGCGTGCATGAGTTATGGTCTTGTGGTTGCGCGGACGTGCCCTGCTCTGTGGCAGCACGAAGTGGGAAAAGTGAACCTTCAATGCTGTGTGACTTTATGGCTCTTCGTCATGTTTTGTTTGACAAAAGTGAGGTTTACCATTTCCCCTAACAGTCTGATATTACAGGCACAAAGGCTGATGGATTTAGCAGATCCCAGCGTCGTTTGTATTTGCTCTGGAGGGGATCCTGTGAGTCCCTTAACAAAGAAATGCATTTCCTTTAGGCATGTATGATATTCATTGTATATTTCATGGAACAATATAGAAGCTATAATAATTCTAATTATTATTATATATATTTTAAATTAATCAATGAATCGCTTGGTCTATAAAATGTCAGAAGATGGTGAAACAAGTACAATTTCTCACAATTAAGAAAAAAGAATGACTCCACTTGTGTGTGTGAGTAAGCGTTTCAGCTGCAATTACTTGTCAAAAGAACAAAAATCAGATCTAATAGGTAAGTGTCGACTTTCAAGGTCAACAACATCGAGAATATGGTTGGGTTTTCATTTCTTGCATTTACATGCTGTAGGTCTCATAGCAATGCTTCCTTTTGACGTTTTAAAAAAAGAAGCTATATGTATTGATCTGAAGAGCTGGGATTGACCAATATCAATGATTTCCTCCCTCACATACAAACACCACACTCTGAGTCATTTCAAGTCTTCCTTGAAAATAAATGTCAGCTTCACAAATGTTTAGGTGGAATCAGTGCAGCCAGTGTTTTACAATTTACATTTATAAGAGCTGTTTTACTTTGGACTGACTGGAATGAATGAAATTGTATTCACTCTCATCAAATCTAACCAAATAGAGGGGAGGCTGTGAGATTTTAGGGCATACTGAGTCTTTGCTGAGAGAGACAAATCAAATAGTTTTTGGATTAAATTATTACAATCAGACTTTTGTGTGTTCAGTTTTGTGTGAACAGTTTTTCAGCCTGGCACTTTTCATTTTCTTATATTTATTATGTATTTTTATTAAGCATTAGGTACAGAGAGAGCCAGGATTTTTAGCCACACTGCCGGTGTGTGTTTCTAGGAATAGCAATGTCGGTTGGTCATTACAACACATTGGTCTAAACTGAACTGTCCAAACTATTGGATATATTGTCATTTGATATAGAGATATTCATGGCTCCAAGAGGATGAATCCTAATAACTTTGGTGATCCCCTGACTTTCCCTTTAGCACCACTTCAAAGTTAAAGTTTTTGTTTTTGAGTGAAATATCTTGACAATTATTGGAAGGAGTCTCATAATTCATGTTCCCCACAGGATGAACAGGTGATGGTGTGGATGATCCCTTCACTTTTAACGTAGCACCATCATCAGCCAAATTACCTACATTTCAATGTTAGCATGCTGACATTAGCAAGTGGCAGTACAACCTGCCAGATATGATATTATTAGTAATAGTAGTTCTCATCAACATGCCAATATTCACTCAACTATCAGTAGGAATTATTTGGATATTCGTGTTGGTTATCTGGTTCCAGAGAACACACAGTAATGAGTGAGTGAGTGCGTGTGCAAGAAGACAAACAAAGAAAAAGTTCACCACGTTCATGGAACTGCTGGTACAAGTGTGAAGACCGCCTCCCTCCAGCAATGCCTCCAGCCCTGCGACCTCCTGTCACATCACTCTCTCCTTTCATCTCCTCAGACATGTGATCATGTTACAGGAGAGAAGAGGCAGAAAACTTCACACACCTATATTTGTTACTTACCATCAATTAGTCAAACTGATGGACAATGAATGGCAACTATGCACCGGTTGAGATGTGCGACACTGCACGCTTTGCAAATGAGTTTGCCTTCAGGCTCCCATATTCTTTTGTTTGACTGCTCTGTCTGGATTGTCTTGCGCAAACGTCAGTGGTGTTAATAAAGCTGTTGCAATATTATCTCGAAGAAAATCCAACAAATCTGGACCTGAGTTGTTCTGCCAGCCGCTTCCTGTCACCGCCAGGGGAGATGACTCCACAGAGGAGCATCAGGCAGCAGCACTTAAATTATAAACCCGACACTGCGGGTCAAATACCACAGAAAACTTGAAGAACTGTTCGCTCCTCCTCCTCCTCAGAGAGAAATAGTATCTACAGCATCCTGTAATTGTCAGTGGTTTCCCACTGATGCGCCTACGGGGCGGGGTGGTAACAATGTGCGGACTGACAGGTGGTTGAGCGGTTAGCTGTGTGTCATACAGCTCTTTCCTCAATCCCAGATCAGTGGAGCTGTTGACTCACACAAATCCCTTTCTCCGCCCTCCACTGCACCAACACAGCCACTAACAAACAACTTAACATGCTGTGGAATGTGGCTCAACACTAAAGCAGGGGGAGAACAGGTCTTAATGAACCACAAACAGCCGCAGGACTCTGGGGCGCCAGCACCTCATATAACTGACTGTGACTATTATTATTATTATCATCATCATCATTCCTTCTTTTGCTCTGTCATTTCTCAGATAGTCTGGCTGTTGCCAAAACAACAGCCTGTTATCTGAGGAGCGATCAGCATGTGCTAGCAGAAGCTCTGCCCGGCTGAATTCTCACAACAGGCTTCACATTTGGGTGAAGCGCCACAGGTGTGAGCATTCCTTTGCAGACTGTGGAGGGATGAAAAGATTGTCCTGTGAATGAGGGTAGGAAACAGCCACACCTTTGAGGTTCAAGATTCCTGAGATAAGGATTACCTGTGAACCAAAGGTCAGGGGAAAAAAAATCCCTAACAATCTCCACTCCATCTATTTTATCCTTCTAGCAACTCAGAAATAGCAGACATGCTGTTCTTTGATATGACCTCTGACAAGGATAATCCAGGACCTTGTTACACCTCTTTAAGACTTAATTGCTACCTGTCACAGGACAGGAATCTTGCCTCTTTTACAAGGCCCATAATAGCCAAGAGCATCAGTCGTCTTTGTGGTGTAACTCATCAACCTAAAAGGGTGGATAAGTAATCTGGCAGATGAAAGATAAGAGGGAAACCATGTGAGTCAATGCAGAAGCGCAGAGAAGCTGCTTGTGGTAAAATTCTTTGTGCCTTTCTGGGAGGTGCCGCGCCGTTTTGCCTCGAGCGCGAAGGGAAGCAGGGGTGCAGCATGCTTAAGCGGCGAGGAACCTGGCGAGAGAGGTGTCCGCTGGTGTTCTCTGCTGCCCCGCCCGCCAGGCAGATGGGAGGCGGTGTCATGTCCCCGGTGTCAGCCGCTCCCCCCACTGAATCCCTCCTCTGTTCACCCGTGGAGTGACGGTGAGGGCGGAGAGCTCATCGCAGCATTTCAAAGGTGAGTGATTTATACGGCAGCTGTTCCCCAGTGTGCCGTTCTGAATGCCCGTGCCCCATGTTTAACAGCTGACAAACACATGCTTTTTCTGTCACGGTCGCATTTATGGCCTCACACACAATTCTATTAGTGCAACCTCAACCATACAAGGATATAAAGAAGTTTTTATGATGCAGTTATCTCGGTCAATCAAGCAGGGTGACTACTTCAGCAATGCACACGCCGACATGACGACGCAGGCTTCGGCGTGATAACATCGACCGAAAGAGCAAGCCGTCCCAACAGCTGAACTGCTCTCAAGGACGAAACTTTCATTCGCTGTTTTATTATTGTTTACATTCATCAATCACAGAACTTTTGCTTTACACGATGCGTGAGCTCCCGAAAATGAGAGAAGGCTCAGAAGCAGTTTCTAGAGTTGTTTGATATTTGAAACCTCTCCATTAACCCACAGCAGCACATTGGGAGAGTGTAACCTTATTTCACGCTGGCTCTCAAATAGTGCCGAGAATTTGCGAGGCAGTTAGTGGCCGTCATTAATAACGGCCTAGGCTGGGTTGACAGCTGCTGATTGGAATGAAGAGCTGCTCTACGGCAGACAGCTACAAATTTCCCTGACAGCCAGGTCTCCATTACTGGGCGTCAGCTGCCAAAACAGCAGTAATCAGAGAAGGAGAGAGGAGAGAAAACACGCTTTCTCGCAACAGACACCTTCCTTTTCCCTCTGCTGTTATAAAACATAAACACACAAACAAGTGCATACACATATAACTTACTCAACTGCTGCAGCAGATATACTGCTCAAACAACTGCTGAACATCTGACAGGTTCATCTGTTTCTGGAGCACCACACTGGTGTACTTTTGACTTCATACCTCACAGACTGTCCCTGTTGGCCTCAGCGAAGTTTCTGGATTGCTGAGCTACATTCATACTCTCGAAAGAGCAACCTTGTCCTCTAGATGCATGTGTATATAGGCTACAACTAATTATCAACAGCACATACGGTTTGAGAGAAATGTAATGCTGCCCCAATAACTGTTTTCAACAAGATAATGAGGGTATACTGAATGCATCTAGCTGCTAACTATTTGATGGATTGACATGAAGTTTTGTACTGACATTCAGGTTCCCCAGAGGATGAATCCTACTGACTTTGGTGATCCCCTGACTTTTCTTCTAGCGCCATAATGAGGTTGACATTTGTGTTTTTTTGTGAAATATCTCAACAACTATTGGATGAATTGCTCCCCTCAGCATGAATTGCAATAACAGTATTTTTGTTTAGGAATAAATAACTGCAAAACCTCGCCAGCATGTTAGCAATGTCACTGTGAGCATGTTAGCAGATGCTGATGTTAGCTTTTAGCTCAAAGTAGCACTGTGCCTAAGTACAGGCTCTCAGAGCAGCTAGCCTGGCTGTAGGATCTTAGTTTAGATACTTGAACCACTTTAAGTTAGGAAAGGATTGTGGTCTGTGGCTAAATATAGAAAAAAGTCAACGCTGACATGCTCAACTTGACATGTCTAATTTTACAATATTTGACCAAAACCACAATCTTTCACTGTCCTTAAGTGTTTTAGTGGCCTAAACCTGACCACATGTGGGACTTAGGACAGGATGTGAGCCCCAGTCTCCCTAACCGACCGCCTCCCTACCACAAAAACGGAGCACTTTCTTTACTGGAAAAACACGTCAGTGCACCTAAACCAGCCAGCAATTATGTTTTCTTCTAAACATATTTGGCAAAACAAATCTAAAGGTATAATTTATATGAGACAGGGCTGGAAACTCACATCAAGTCTTTGCTGTCATGGAGGACATTTAGGGGACTTACATTGTTCCCCTCTGTTATTTATTTTTCCTGCGTGGAACGCCCAATGAGAGCGAGCCAGAGACGCTTTGGCCCAAGACGATGCAGCCAAGGAAAAATATTAATTTCTTTAGGAACATAAAAGTAGAAGAGATTTAATATCTATATGCATGTCGCAGAGTAAGACAGTAATTTCATCAAAAGTAAGTGTCTGCTTAATTTTCACAAGGGTGAAATTATAGATGCTGCGCAACTTTCAAGCCTCACAGAGTGTTTCCACATGAAGAGCAGTCAGGATGAGATCTACTAAAGCATGCATTGTGTAAACATGTGCACACACAACTTTCTAAAGGCAGTGACCATCTACAGCAATGTTGAGACGCCAAAATGACACCGATATGGTCCTCGAAACCGCCTGATCATGTAACTGTGCTTGCACAAGTGAGGAGGGCAGGCACAGTATTTTTTCTGTGGGAGGAGTTGAAGTGAAAGTCTGTGGCCTTGAACAGTTTGATCCCTGTAATGACAGAGGGCTTTGGTATGGGTCAACCTGTCAGCGCTGTGCTACCACTGATCCCTGCTGCTCCCCACTGCAAAGCATGTGAACATGGTCATCCGCACGCTGTCACACACACAAACACACACAGAGCTTAGAAAAATGTCCCCGGGTGTGTCCCACTGTCCACCAGGGAATCTACTGATCCTGATGTTCTGGAGTAATTGAGCTATGAGGCGAAACGCAAACACACTTCACTGATATAAGGCACTGGTCAAATGTTGTTTTATGGATGGGGCCATTAGCTCATTGTGAGTTCTGGAAAAAACATATTTGTGATGCTTTCTTTTAGCCAAAACTCTGTCAGCCCTAAAACAGATGTGGCAGCACATGAAAATGAATCATTTCTCAAGCTTCCTCTTGGTGCTGTTTGACACATAAACTCCTGTATGCACTCTGTGGTTGGAGCACAGGACAGATTAGGTACCAGAGCCTCATAGATTACAGTGACACATGAGTAATCACTCATGCCTTATTTATTCTAGAAACTCAGCTTCTCGTCTTATACCAACTGAACAAACAAACAAGCTCACAATGCACATCAATCCCCTGCATGCACATACAGTAGGGATGAGCACGCATGCATGCAGACTGCAGAGCTTTCACGGGAGGTGGCGGACGACCAAGAATGGGAGGCTTCATTTTATAGCTGCCTCTTCCTTGTCAGCTTTACTCCTGGCAGCAATAAAACACTCCATAATAAAAGGCACTATCCCAGAGAAGCAGCAGGACTGCAGCTATAGATAATCCACTCAGCTCACATGGCTCGCACAGCGTTTGCATTTCTTGCCCTAGAATTCATTTTGTAGGTTTACTTCAGTGTGCTCTGGTTTTAAGCATAATGGAAAGCAGAGAGTCTATGGCTTAGCTGCCGGATCAACATGAACAAAGCAATATCGTGACCTTAGCTACAAGTGGGAGGGCAAGCTGGTTAATTAGCACCTACTACATTATCTAAACAAGACCTTTAGAGAGAAGACATAATTAATCCTCCAGATAAAAACTAATAAGGGAGAAAAGCTGTCGGGTTGCAAATTAACATGTGCATTTTTGTTTCATGTAGACAAAGTTATTACAGTCACTCTGTAACATAAAGAGAAAACACTCATGTATACATCTATGTTGCAGGGAAAAAAGGAATTAATGTGCTATTCACAAGCCACAACTCTAAACATCGTCCACATTTCACTGAATCCTTTCGCTGCCTTTCGATCATTCACTGTAATTTATGTCCGCACTTGTAAATCCACGGTCAAGGTTACTTGGAAGCAAAGCGCAAGTAGGCATGTGCGATTATAGGCAGCACAATTCACACAATATTTATGACACAGGATGTCCCATCTGGAGCCGCTTCCTGTCTGCTGGCCCCCCCGAGGACGAGCTGCCTGGAGCTGTGGTAGCGCTGCTCTGGGACATCTGCTCGTCTCTTCTGGGTGTAACGCAATACAGTCGCCCACAGCAGGGGAGCTGCAGCTCAGACAAAACACCCTGTCGCCAGATATGCTGATATGACATTCAGGGCTGCAGCTATCGATTAATTTCTGAGTTTATCATTTCATGTAGAGCTGGAATGATTAAATAGTCAATTAGTGGATTGACAAAAATAATCAGCAACTGCTTTGATAACTGATTAATCAACGATGCATTCAGTAATATTCCAGAGTTTAAGCTTCTTAGGTGTTGCTGCTTTTTGTCTTTGATAGTAAACTGAATATTTCCAGCCGAGTCATTATGGGCTGAGTTACTGCTGCCTCCAAAGACATTTTTACTTCTATGTTTGAAACCTGCATTTTTAAGATCCATGTTTACTTGCAGTTAGCTTTCAGTCTTCTTCTTCTTCCCTGCCTTTGCTGGCAAGTTGCTGTGTTTCTTGTCACATTACCATCACCTGCAGGCCAGTGGAGCAGCATGAGCTATTGCTATCAATGGCATCACCCACTTCAACTTGTGCGTGTACACAAGGCAAACAAATTGGGGACCCACCATGAATTGGCTGGTCTATAAGATATCAGAAAATAGTGAAAACTATCCATCAGAGCCTCAGGTGGCATTTTCAGATTGCTCATTTTATATGACACACAGTTCAAAACCTAAAGATATTCAGGTAGCTATGATAGAAAAACAGCAAATATTCACATTTAAAAAGATGGGAACAGAAAACAGAGAGTTGTTGCTATAAAAATGATTTGATTAATCAATAATTAAAAATGTCGCAGGTTAATTTTCTGACGATCAACAAATTGATTAATGGACTAATCCTTACAGGAATGTTTATAATATTGCATATTTAACCAGGGTTCAGAGCAGCAGAATTGGCAGGTGTCATGCTAGATCACTGCAGTGAAACATCACAGGACGGTGGATTATTTGTGCTGTTGCGAGGGTGTGTGTGGATAACATCGTCAGTAAAAATATCTGTACATTTGTCACCTTCCGATTACCATCTTTTTACATCCTAACTCGTGGGATTTGGAGGCCTCGTTATCAGATGGTAAAGGTAGGTGTGGCCTGAGGGAGCAGACTCTAACAAGGCAGCAGCCCTGATTTAACACAGCGTGAAACTGCTGTTAGTCATAGATCGCCATGACAGCAGCTCTCATTATCACTACCTGGATATGCATGGCATGGTTGTCAGAGCGATGCAGGCACAGGGGACGGCCACACATGATCGGCACAAATCAGCCGGGAAATGGGATGTCTGATCACTCCCACCAAATCTGATAGAAGTACGGAAATTCAGCTCTGGCTGTTCGACTTTATGGATGTTACAAATGGAAATGCAGATGGCTTATTAAAGGTGCAAATTGAGAGGCAGAAACGCTGAACTGAGTTTTTTTTCCCTGTTTCTCTTTTAAACAAAAAGAATGAAAGGTGAGATAATACCCCAATTTCAACATGGCAGCACTAAAAACAGAGCGCATGTGATAGACGACGTCCTTAGTTTTGGCACCTTCCAGCCACTCAAATCAGACCAGCCTCTCATCCCTGTGTCCTTCTGTCAAGTGTTGCTGGGTTGCCAGTTTCTCTCTCTCCCCCTCTGCTCTGTGTGCTCAGGGCTCCAGGGCTGCAGGTGCACAGCCTGTCTGCCCACTACAGGTGGGCCCAAGAGAGAGAGCTCACATCTCACCCTCCTCTTGGCTCATTAAAACCTTCAGCTGTTCCTCGCCCCCAATCCTCCTCCCTCCTTCAGCCTGATACGGCTGCTCACACCACGCTGATCACACCAATCAAGCTTTGATTTACAGTATTTACACCATCCTCCTGTCCCCATTGTGGCTACAGGGAATCTGAGGAATGCCCCTCCCCTCCCTGCCCTCAGTGCAGCCAGCATCCTGCTAAATGTGAGCCAATCAGTGGTGGTGGGTGGAGTGCCAAGCCACAGAGCACTTCTTCCCGTTGGCAGCCTTCCCTGTGGTGGCTCTGATCACAGCGCAGTGTTAACAACACGTGACCTGGCCCCGCAGCCCACAGTAATTGAGGTTACATCCCAGGCAATACCTTGATGAATAATTAAAAGGCCAGAAACAGAACTCAGAGTGACTTAGCCAGCGCCCTGGGGTCTAATAACGTGCTTGGACTGTATTAGGTAATCTATCCACTGGTGCCAGTTAGTGTCGCACACACACACATTCGTGCATAAGCGCGCAATTGAGCCCAGATAAAGGCAACACAACAGTATCAGTCATTGTCAGGGCAGAGTGTTGGTTATGGCTCCGCAGGAACAACATGAGGAATTATTTCAGGGTGAGTAGTGGGCACTTATCTTGCCAGCGATGTGGTGCAAAATTGAAAATGCAGCAAAAAAGGCTGTCTGGTATCAGGTGATGTACAAGGATGTGAGCGGTGTAATTATGAGATGCTCTAAATCAGATTACAGACAAATAAAACTGAAACGTCTGGACAGTTTTGCTGTTCTCTCTCAAAAAAACACGAAAGGAAAGACATTTCAAAATGTGCAAGTGTATACTGAATGCTTTATGTGTGTGTCAGTGCAGTTGCGTGAGTTTTTGCATGTGTAACAGGAACTAGCTTGTGACCTTGACCACACTGAAACCTGAGTGTGGAAACACTAGCCCCATTTATAAGTCGCCATTAAGCCTGCAAAGGTGATAAAGATGTACCTCCATACCAGTACCACCCATTAAAGCCACTAGCGTCATTCACAGGGTGACAGAGGTCATTCACACTATGCTAAAATATGACTTGTTTTATGGACTGCAACCCTGAGTATAAGATTAGAAACTGCACGTCTAACTGAATCATTTCTGTGGTGACATTTCCAGTGACAAAACCCAGTACAAGAAAGAGCTTGTAAGAGTAAATAGGTGTAATCATAAGTAATGGGTGTATACAAATAAATAGAGAGGGAACAAAGAAGGAAATTGCAATATCAGAGAACAATTGAAGTTACAAAGCCACTGAAGTAATTGTGAGGCAAAAGATGACAAATTATGTGTGTCAGCATGCAGTCTCTGGAGGACGTGCAAAATAATCGCAGGATAAATGGCATCAGGCTGCAAAAACGCGTGCTGAAGTACACAAGGGCATACTAATTTAAAACCAAAATGACAGATTTATATAGGGTCTACTGTGTTTATACACTGAACCAAACTGCTGTTTACATGTTCTGTGGGTGCAGTATGTTAGAGAGAACAGTGTGGCCCTTTCCTCTGACAAGCCCCTGTGTGTCACAGCTTCAGCAGCGAGCAGAGGGGAGCTGCCAGTGCAGAATAATTAAGACCTCTGTGGAAGTGACAGGGTCACTAGGAGGTATGCAGCATAGCAAAGCTCCTCTTCTCAGCTGCTTCCTCTGTGAGCTGTCACGGCCGCCGCGTATTTATAGCAGCATGGCGCAGCACTCTCCCTCTCCTCTCCCCTCTACCTCCCAGACAGATGTCACCTTCAAGCCACCATCTCTGGGGCTAAACACAATGCTTTCAGCAGCCTAACAAGCCACACACACACACAGGCAATCAGCAGAACAACAGGAGGCTGAGGACAGCATCGACGTCGCCTCATTCACGCCGACTTTACCGGGCGGCAGTCCGCCTCTCCCATTGGACCGGGCCTCTTTACATAACAGCATAAGCCCGAGCTAGTCAGTTACTGTTAGTCTGCAGCACGAGGGCCCCGAGGCTGGTGACACAATAACACACTCAGTCAGCGAGGAAAAGTTGCAATGTCTGCCACTCCAGAGCTATACTTCAGCCAGCACACAACCCCAAAAACTCTTAATAATTTAATTCCACGCTGATGCTTATGGGCACAAGTATGCGACTTTTAATTTGATTCCATCCATAAATAATATCTCTCAGCGCTTTCTAATCTTTGTGCATTGTAAACAAGGCAAACATGTCCTCACGGCAAACAATAGAACGACTTCCAAACTCATTTAAATTTCAACACAAAAATATATTTGGAGAATAAACACGGGAAACAGTGGAGTATCTCATGTGTGTTTGAGCGAGTGTGTGTGTTTGAAATGTAGCTGACTTTATGTCTGTGCCTCAGATAAGAGACGAATGGGGGGCCTCTGTAATGTAAGCCTGGCTGACTGAATGTGTTGACATAGCTTTAATTCAGCTTGATACCAGACACCAGTAGTCTGTCTGAGCCTCTGAGCACAGGGGGTGTTAACCTCTCAGAGATTCTCAAAATACACAAACAGCAAGCACGACTGGTCAGGAGGGATTAAAATAACTTTTCAGAGCGCCTTGCTCGTACCCTGTCGTTTCCACACTTGCCCTCAGTCAGCAATATAACTTATTCAAACATAGCAAAGCAGCGGTTTAATGATGAGTAAACCTTTTGGCTAATGATCTATCAGACATATGATTAGAATCGCATTTAGCTCGGTACAATCTCTCTGCTCTGTGTGTCCAAAAAGCAATAAAGTTCAATTACAGCGTACAAACACATAAACATCTTGTACGGGTAACAGATGCAATTTATGACCGTGGCTATGATTTGATCCTTTAACCTTAAACAGATTGCTAATGTGTCAGACTATCTGCCCAGTAGTGTGTTCTCAAGGCTAGGGTAACACAGCCTGAGCCTCCAGATGAAGTGCTGGTTACTCAATATGAGCATGTCTTGCAGGTCATAAGCCTGTCACTGCCAAAGTGGGTTTCTTTTACTGCCACAGTGGCGATAATCAGCTGATGCTGGCTGTCAGTCGACGTGGCTATGGGACAGACAGGGGACAGACTCAGAGGACACACGATCGCCCTGCTGACAAGTATCCCTAACCCCAGCTGCTCTGCCGGCTCCTCTGTCATGTGGCAGGCTGAGGGGGAGGTGGCAACAGGGCCCTGCTGAGAAGGGGAGAGGGAGAGAGTCTTATGAGAGCACAAATTTCAGCACCCCTGCATTGCTGTGCGCTCCACCCCTCTCAGCAGGCAATTCTCCTTTCCCTTCCCAGCTGCAGAGCTTCACTAAAGCCCCAAGAGAGCAGGGCAGCGACTGGACGACAGGCCTCAGTGACCACAGGCCCCAGGATAAGCCAACAATCAGGTGCTACATTGTTTAAGAGCGTTAGCTCAGATTAGACTGCTATTGTGAAATGTCACAGTATCCTTCCATAGACCGTGTCCTGCCTTTCACATATGTGCATACATGTGTGTGCGCACACACACACACACACACACGCACATATACATACATACATATATATATATATATATATATAGGAATGATGGTTACAGACAAACAGCATAAGGCAGATCAGACAAGATATGCCTCAGGATTTAAAGCCAAATCTTAAAACAACTGCTGTCTAAAACCATTTTAAAACACCATCTACAGGAGAATCTGAATTTATTTAAGGTCAGTATTGAGGAACTTGTACTTTACTGGATTATTTCTATTTAATGATACTTTGTATTATACTTAGAATTCACTACATGTATTTTAGAGCTTTAGTTAGTAGTTAGAGCCTGACAAATACAGATGTTTGAGGCGGATATTTGTGACATTTCTGTGCTTTCTGTTTCTTGTTACATCTTGGCCAACATATGTGCCAATAACAATAAATGTGTGATAACCTAATATTACGACATCAGCTGGCAAATTTATCAGTTGGGTTCTACTATTGGCTTAAAAAGCAGACGATTATCTATTAAACTACCTGTAAGTATATAAAGCAGTTAAATTACAACATAACCAACTATTACTACATAGGATTAACATTCTGCTTACAATTTCATGAGCATAATAGTATGACACTGAAAGGGACTGTTCTGCACTTTTTAATGTATATTCTGCTGATGTTACTGTTCCTTCACCAAAGTGAAATGTTGCATATATATTTCTAAAGAGAAGGAACAACCGTCCCTCAAGTCTCCCAATCTGTACACTCAGGTGGCAGTTTTCATTTGGATTCAGCACAATGAGAATGTGTTGGATAATGTTCCCAGCTGTAAATAGCCCTGCTGCATCTACAATTTAAATATAGAATTGTGTCCCACTGCTTGGAAAGCTATGCATTGCCTTGAAAAGTTCAGCCACACTTAATTAGTGTAAACTTAACTGTGGCCCCTTATAGACATAGCATACTCCCTGTTCGCTGACATGCTCAAATGATCCTACATCAACACACATGCGGCAGGGTTCATGTGCAGACCCACAGTGCATGACGGCCTGAGGCAGTGAGAGCATGCTATCCCCTCGGGGTTGAGGGGGGGTTGACCCCTTGGGTTGTGATTGGCAGGTAAATGGCTCAACCAGAATCTTCTTTCCAAGAAATGTGCTCTTGTCTGTCAGAGCAAAGAGCAGCTGGCAGGAGTAAAGACAGAAGATCAAGTCAGCTTTAAGTGTTCGAATAAGATCCTCACAGCTCTCTCTGCCATTTAACAGCACACCAGACTGTCTCACATTAGACGCTCATTAGCAAACGAAGGACTTGTTATTGCAGTGCAGAGGGAATGCCTGCTCACGAACAAGACACAATCTTTTCACTACAACCCAATGCTGTGATTACACCGATACACCTGCTGCTTACAGGAGCCTCTACTGACACACAAAGGGACACGAAACACATTTTTATAAACACAAGTAATTGCAACCTTGATTTTTCAACTCTGAACATGAGCTACCATTCACATAGTGAGGGACTGAAATGTTATTCTGATGGCTCCTTGCGCAGATTCAATGCCAATGTTCTGCTGAGCTGCAGAAAGACACACACACACACACTCACACATTCCCCCCGTCCCCGCCAATTGCAAGTGTTGAGGTGTTGAGTGTTGATGTATGCATATCCTCTCACATACAGCAGTTAAATTACCAGTGAAGAGGCCTGAAGAGCACTGCTCTCAGGCTCTCGCTGCCTCACTTACCCATCAGAATTAACACTCACGCCACCTCTGATTTAAAAAAAAATCATTTAAGGAAGGTTTAACGTCATTTCTTCATAGCGATTTGAAAAGGGCACCTCCCACATTAACACCTCTGCATAGCCGCCCACAGTATCATTCCCATCTTAACAAGAAATATGATAACTTCAGTGGACTCTGTGGTCTGTGACCTTTATCTGTCTGCTTATGGACACACAGCAAACACCAAGTCAAAATATCACGTTACTAATGACGAGCAAAGGAAATTTGTCTCGGTGATGAATACATAAACTCATTGCACTGAAAGATCCTGAATCTCGATTGCAGCCTCCTGGTCAGATGGTTGTTGGCTGCAGTGCCAGACTACCCCTGAATAAACCCTTTTGTCTTCAAATGCCCGAACTTTCCTTTAACCCTAATCTATCACCTCAGTTATCCTGCGTGATTAATCAGGGGCCTTAAATAACCAAGGCAGGCTTGATTAATCGAAAGGGGTGAGGTGTTGAGATCAGGCCCTACAGTGAATGTGCAGAGCCAGCACACGCCTCGTACTTCTGTGGCCGCTGCCATCTGTCTCCCAGTGGGACTTGTTCCTCCACAGCGCCCCTCACGACTGTGCTTCTACATTACTAACACATTTCTGACACATAACACAGATGTCCTTCTGCTAGGAAGTCCTGCATCCTAGAGACTTGGCAGACTGTTTGGAGCTGCAATTTGAAAGCTAAAATAACAACATAATGCTTCTCCGGAAGTTCATTGTCTTAGATCGTCAAAATGCTTGCGCAGCATTGCATCATGTAAGTGTATTTGCTGCTTCCTAATGAGTTTTAACCTTAAAGGAAAAGTACATGTAACATTACCTGAGCCAGCACATGTCATCTGTCCTGCCCAGTGGGAGCTGAGACAGTGTCAGAGAGGTCTGCTAATGGTTCCTCTTGGGCAGCAGCCCTGGTGGCAGACAGACAGGGCAGACAGGTGGCACACATTTGGCGGTGGTAAATCTCTGCTCTGCTGGCAGAGAGCACGCTTCTCTCCGAGCTGCGGTAAATGTGAGCTAATACTGTATGCCTTTCACTCTGAAGGTGAGACGAGAAATCGCTCCCCGGAGGAGCCGAGAGGGGTCACGTCTGTGGTGTGTGTCCATGTGTATGCGCCGATGTATTTTTGTGCACATCCGTGTGCACATGTCAGGGACTATGCAAATCCAAGTGAGTTCAGCAGTGATATAGGCAGATCCAGTGTGATCCTGTCAGAGATGTTTACGGTCTTCTGATGAGAAGTGTGAATGTTGGGTCTGTGGCGCTTTACTTAGCTGGCTTAAGTAGCTAACCCCTGTTGTTCTGCTCAGCAGTCAGGGATCTGGGTCTTAAGATGATTTATACATAAGCTGCGTTTAAACCAAACACTTTCAGTACAGTGCCCTGGAAATCCGTATCTACATGTGCCTAAACCCAAGATCTGTTTAGCATTTCCACCACAGACAGTACTCTTAAATGTAGGTGGCTTGTTACTGGATGATGATTCACTGATTCCTGTGTCGTGCAAGAAGTGACAATCCTGTTGACCAACCAATGAACTGCGCTGTTTCTAGCTCCACCTTTAAGTCCCGGATCAGTGTGCTTGGTACCTCAACGAAGGGATGGCAACAGTTTTGCTTACAACTTAAAATAAAAAAAAGATAAAGATAAAATAAAACACATGCAGGTGAACGGAGCCTGCTGGTGTACGGACACACGGCTGTTTGATCCTCAATGGTAAACCCATGACATCGAGTTGACTGCCACTTTAAAATTGATGATTCTGATCAATTCACAGACTCGTACCTGCCCTGGCATCTGCATGTAGTTCACATGCACTTGCATTAGTCAGGAAACAACATCCCAGTGTAATTAATATCGCAGACAAAACAACTAAGCACAGCTAATCACGTCTATAATGAAATTCATGTAATAATTATGGCTTGTTTCACACTAGACTTAAACCTCTCTGTATTATTGTAGTGCTACATTTTCCACCCATCTGATAATGACACCACATACTGGCCTAATGATATCACAAACACTGCAGTTTAACGCAGCTATTAATACGAGAGCAGCTTTTTTGGCCTGTCTTATTAATTACACACTAATGAAATCTGACAGAGATGCTCCTGGGCTGGACAGCAGCACATTATTACCACTGCCTTTCACATTTCAAGATGATAAACACAAGCTAATATGATGTAGTAAAACACCCCCCACACACACACACTTTGTATTTTCTGCACGAGTAGCCATGGAAGGTAGGCTGACGCAGATGTTTTGGGGTTTTTTCGTCTTCCTTACAGGCTGGGACAAAGTCTGTCTCATTTTCTGTCTGATCTTTGGTCCCTCCCTATGCCAATTATGAGAAGAGAGAGTCATAACTTGAGGCTCAAACCACAGAGATCCGCTCGAAAAGCAGATATGAACTGCTGATTTAAAGTAATTAATATGCTTTTCTCATTCACATACTGTTGATGCAAGGTGTGGATATGTTATAGAGTCTCTGATCTGTAATTTAAATTAGGACACAAGCGGAACAAGAACGCAGTGTTAATAACTTCCCACTTGTGATAGCAACAAAATGTCTATTTCAGGAAACAATTACACAATTATACACAATTATAATGCTATGCTCTTTCTTGCATAGATACAATAGCTAAATCTAAATATCCCCACTGCTGTTATCTTACAGTTATAGTGATGAAGAGCGCTGCTGCAGCTTAACACAGCTTCACCGGTCAGTGTCTTATTTTCCACTGCAGGGGGGGAGGAGAGCAAGTGAGAGGAACATTCTGTTAATTGGACATCGAGTGAGGCTAACAATAAGCTATGCATGGTGAGATTTGCCTTGGAGAGCCGGGGTAAGGATTTGGAAGAAGAGGAGTTATAATTGGCCGTAAGATGAGGAGCTCAAGCCAGCTGTACATGTTCAAACTGTGACATTGGACTCTTATTCCCCTCTTCTCCGTGAAAATGAGCTCAAGATTCGGAGCCTCAGGAGACATAATACATGTCACAGCCTACAATAATGGTTAATTTGAAATCATGTAGCACCCCTCTCTCTTGCCGTCTCCCTCGTCTCCCCTTTTCTATTTCACTTCCTCTCTCTCCTTCTCTTTCTCGCTCTCTCCCTCAAATAACCCATTCATCCTAAAAATGGTTTTCATCGTTTTTTTTGCCTCCACCCTCAGCCCACCCCCGAACGCCATTAGTCCCATCCCTCCATGCTCTAACGACCAAATGCATTTCCTAGATTTTCTCTATAGCAACCCTTATTATCCTGGAGCTAATGTTTTAAATTCAATTGCAACAATCCATATCCAGGCCAATTTACTGTCTCCTTTTAAAAAGCGGCCCTCCCAACACAAGCTTTAGAGAGCACGTCTGCGGAGCAAAGATAAAAGCGCCTGGCGCACCGTATATGTGAGCATCCCGTCCCAAAACAACGCTGCATTTGTTGGTAATATATTCACACGGAATGTCTCGACAATACACAACCACCTCCTCCACATTTAAAAAACACTAAAGCAAATGGGCTCCAAACAGGCATGCACATCCTGAAGCACATACATTCATAAATGTGCTCACACACACCCACCCACACACACACACACACATTCACATGACCTGCATTGCTCTCTTTCCAGCTGTAGGCAAACTGCAGCAGTGGCTATTAATGTTTCACAACATAGTGTATCTGTGTCTCTGTCTCCGCTTTTTTTTTTTTTTTCAAGGGCACACTGCCAGAGGGAAAGCGTGGGAGGGGTTTGGTGGAGGGTTGGGTGTTCAGACACAGACAATATTTCCCCCATCTCTCGTGCTTCAATGCTTCACTGCTCGCCAGACTCAATCACATGTGCGGTGTGCTTTCATGAATTAATAACGGGCACTTTGGAGGCCTGGCAGGAACATGGTGACCACACGCTGATGGAAGTTTAATGAGCAGCACGGGGACCGCGCCGCCATGGCATTGGCGGGTCTCTCAGCGCACTAGGCCATGTCCCTGGCCCTCCCCGCAGAGCCACAGTGTTTGGGCTCTCATTACCTAGATAAATATATCTGCCCTCTGGATCAGCCCACAGGCCCTGCTTCCTCCTCCCTCCCCCCAAGAGATGCTATCATGGCCCTGATTACAGTACCATGCCCTTGGGACAATGGCTGGGCTGGAATCAAAAGAACACAAACATCAGTCTCAATTCACTCCTCTGCTAAACATCAGGCTTTAGCACAGCAGCAGCGCGGCCACAGTGTGACATAGGTTCAGGGGCGTCCAGGCAGAGATCACTGAGAGCTGTGACTGGAGTAAGGTTCAACGGTGTTTCCAATAGGCAATTATCTCAATCGGATCACATTTGGATTCAGGCAGTAGCACAGGGTAATTATGGAGGTCAGTAGCTAAGAGGGTACCCCCTCCCTCCTCCTCTTTCCCAGTGTCTATCTCCCTCTCCTTCTTCCTTGCTATCCAGGCCCTCGGGGGACTGCCCGCTGATGAGTCTCTGAGATGCAACACGCTCATTGATTTGAGATCCGCCACAGGCATTGATTTGAAATGGCTGAGGTACCGAGGCACAGAGCACCCTGCCCGTCTTAATGACTAGATCAAATGCATCACACCTCCTCAACTGGCCTGGTCCAATACCGACTACGTTCCAGACCAACTGCAATCACACAATTAATTCCCTTTCAGACTCTCGAATTTATTCTTTGCTCCATCTTTAAACCATAGGAAGTGATTTGATCATTGACATTCAATGAATGAAATGTCAGGGAGACTGCTACCAGAAAAGAGCTCAAAGCCAGCGGTGGAATATAATTAAGTACAAGTATTGTACTTAAGCACAATTTTGAGCATTTACGTCTACACTTGAGCATTTCGTTTTTATGCTTTCTACTTATACACCACTACATTTCAGAGGCAAATATTGCACTTCACTTTGTACATCACTACATTTAGTTGAGAGCTACAGTTACTTAGAAAATTAAGATTTTACATAAAAAAAACATGTAGGCACTTTATAAATATGATACATCATTATTGATCAAACTACCAAACCCTGGAATAAGAAGTTAGCTCCACCTCGACCAGCTACAACATTAAAGGAGTACTCCACTGATTCATCATTACCAGTAATTCCAGTAACATTGTAAGAATCAGAGCTACCATGTTGAAGTCCACACATTCTTCCACCTTGTCAAAAACCATGCACCTATTTTACCCACAATGCAACTCTGACACTTCATTTGGAGATAAAGGTGTGTTATGCTAGTGGAGGCTCATGTAGCCTCGAGCTGCTAGCCTCAGAGATGAAGTGTGGGCTGCAGAGGTCTGGTAACCTTACGTCTTTCTAACTCCACCACCCCATTGTTTTTCATTTTGATCAGGTTTTGGAACCTCAGAAAATTTTATTATTTTTAACAAATCAATAATATATAATAACGAGAGCATTACTTTATAATGACTACTTTTACTTTTTATACTTTAAACACATTTTGCTGACAATACTTCCACACTATTTTGATCGCAAGACTTTTGCTGAGTATTTTTACACTGTGGTATTGCTACTTTTGCTTATGTAAAGTATCTGAGCACACCTTCCACCGCAGATCAAAAGACAACATGCACAATGCACATTAATATATCATAGTGGTCTGTTGGTGCAATTTGTATTCAAAGAGTAACTGATGGCTTTGGAGGCAGATGTAATATGCACTTGTAATGAAATGGAAAGGCCTCCTCGAATTCCCCCGGTGTGGAGGGGTCTCTCTTCGTTTTCTTGCCTCTTGCACCTCTTGCTCTCATGTTTATATAACAGTATAGTCTCAATCATTCTCTCCAGCTGGTTGAAGGTTACCAGGGGCAAGAGGGGTAACAAATGGGCTCTGCGCACCATCTGAGAGCTTGCAGGCTGAAGGCTGGATAATGGCCTGTCATAATGGACAATATAGGCAGAACCCTCCTGAGACCAGGAAACCAAAGAACAAGTAGGCTGAATTATTCATGGTTACCATGGCGGCCCGCGCAGCTGCATTACATTAGGCTCTTCATTAGCCGTGCCGTATTCTACAAAAAGCTTGAAACTAAAATATGACCAATATTTCCCATTGAGGGAAGACATTATCATAAGCTCTCAAGGGGGTTTATTCCTGCTTAAATGTGCCTGAGTGCTGACCTTCCTCACCAGAGCTATAATGTGGTGGGGATTAAAATGTGATTCCATCCACGACAAGAGCTTCTCATGCTTATTCTAATGATGGGTGCACTGTGACAGCTTGGGCTCGTCTGACACTGCAGTCATTTCCCACTAATAAGACACTTAACACAGGGCCGCTTCTCCTCTCCTCTCTCTGAATACTGCAGTGAGCTAGACACAGGCAGGAAGACATTGCACTCTGGGTTATATTTGCTTTCACCTGCATGAACAAATCCATCTGTCACTCAGATTACATTTAGAAGAAATTATGGAAGAAGATGCTTTCTTTATTACAAAAGGTTGCATGTTTTCTGTATTTGTGTACACAGAGGGAATGATTTTAGATTTTTTGCCATAATTTTCAGAGGGAACGAATTCAGAAATAAGCACTCCAAATTTGCAAGTGAGATTAGGCTGTGTACTTTCAATCCTACAGAAGTGTTTATGCCAACATTAAGTTTGTACGTCTAGTCGTTTCAGGGCTTCTCAGCCAAATTCTTGAACTCTGTTTAGTTTTTGTCACATTAAAACTGAAGACTCATCTCTGCCCTGACTTGTGCCTTAACAATGTACCTCATTCAAGAAAATACATGTTTTGATGAGTTTCATGCAAATACAACAGCACTGCCTCAGGACACAAACTCTCCTGCCGAACGATGAGGAAAACAGTTTGAGGAATTTCTGTAAGTTTTTAATTCCTCTTTAAGTAGATTGGAGATAGTAGCTTTCAATAAAAGGTTATACTAATATATTCATGAACTGTGGATCTAAGGGCAAAATCCACAGAAAATCACAAATTCTTTTTCAATGAACAAAAAATCCTCAAATCAAGTTTGTGTGCAAAATCTATTGATTGATATGGTTCAGATTGAAAACTGACAGATTTGAAAAGGCCAAACTCTAATCTATGCACTAAGAAACAAGACTAAGAGCGTAGAGTTAGCGGCTCTATCAGGCCATTCTTCGGCTCAAAAAAGCTAACATGCTCGCAATGATAATGTTAACATCATGCTGTTTAGCTGGTGTAATGATAACTAGGCTCACCCCTCTTGGTTCAGCATGTAGGTTCATGATGGTCACAAACCAAAGTATTGTACAAATCAAAGTGTTTGACTCGATGATGGCACAAAATGAGAAGTGAAGGGATCGCTGAAGTTTTTACAGTTCATTCTGAGGGAGAAATGAATGTGTGTAAAAAATAGGGTGACCACATGAGAAAGGGTGAAATTCAGGTCTGGGGAGTTTGGGGTGGGCATGGTCCCATGGCCACAGTGGGTGGGACATCCAGTGTATTACATTCAGTGTCAACAAACAGGAAAACATATGAATGTCAAACCTCATTGTAAATTAATTACTTGAGGTAAGCTGTCATCAGGAAAAAGAAATGCAATGCCAAACTCTTTCTTGCAGACTATTTGCTTCTTGGCCAGGTGTTCAACAGGAAGGTGGTTTAACTTCCCTCCGTAAATGCATTAACACAACAACACAGCTACAGCTACACAATGCTGTCATGGGAAGTTGTTCATGAATTTGTGGAACTACTGCACACAGCTAAAAAGAACTACAACCACCAGAATTCATGAAGACTACAGACCTTTGCATTTTCAAAGGCAATGCTGCAGTCCCTGCTGCAGCCAATGGAGACACCAAACATTATTCACAAAGATCAGTATTTAGTATATTATTAACCTGTAACTAATTGAAACTCAAAAAGTTTCTTGACAAAAAGGACAGAATTGAGGACAGTGGCTCATAATTCAAGACTTTCCTAAATTTCTGGGACATTGGTGCAGCCTGGTAATATATTTCATGGCAATCTATGATTGTCGAGACATTTCACTCAAAGCCACAAATGTCAACCTTAGAGTGGCACATGAGGAATTCAGGGGATCACCAAAGTCATTAAGATTGCTGCTCTGGGCACAAGAGATGCCTGTACAAAATGCTTTTGATAATCCAGCTAGTTGTTGTTGAGATATTTTGGTCTGAGCCAAAGTGGTGGAGAAACTGACCATCTGACTGACAGCACATTGCTATTCCTAGAGTGATGCTGCTAGGAATGACTAGAATTTCTGCAGGGAAAGAGGCCATGCTTTAAAAATAAGCATTTTTTGTTTTTGTTTTTTTCATTTCAAAACATACCCATAGTATGATTTGATTTGATAATATATGTAAGTCATACATCCTCCTGCTTACAGAAAGTGTTGCTGTATTGATTGTTATGTAAACTGATGAGCTTGTTTAAGTGAAATTGTGCAAGCAGCCTGCAACTCCCAGCTGTTGAAACGAGGGATGAAAGCAGCAGCACGTCAGCGGTGCTGCTATTTCAGTCGTCGGCCGTTGCACACACAGTCCATCACTTATTTATAGGGAGCAGTCTGTCAGAGCAGGCTGGCTCATGTTGGCCACTGTACCTCCAAACCTGCAGCTCAGGACCAGCGCAGCAGCCGGGCAGACGGTTTAAGGGTCATAATACCTGGACAGTCAAAGTGACCTGTCAGGTGGCTCTCTATTACCAGCAGCATCTCATTTTACTGCTGCTGCCCCCACCCCCGTTTTAATCTAAGCAGCTGGTGAGATAGTTGACAGCGAGACCCGGCCAATTAGTCCCCTCACGTTTGGCTTAATTCCATAAATGGGACCCAGACACATGTTGACACACATGTGCACACACACACTTATCCATTCAGGCTCACATGGATGCCACACATGCTACATGCAGCCACTTATGCATGCATGACCTTTCATACATAAACAAATGCACACGCACACAGACTCAGAAAACCATTCAACCGTTCAATCACACACATAAAACCGCAAACGCACAGTAAAGGATCCATTTTCGGGGGAAGCAAAAAAAGATTAGCGCTGCTGAAACATGAGCGGTTATTAAAAAGTCAATACATTGTCATTATAAGTGAAGACTGTTCCCTCGGAGTGAAGATATTGATCCATTCATGTGCTTACTGGTCATCGACCCGGCCAGTAATTTGCTCCCAAACAGATTTGAGAGATGAGGTTTCTATTCCGTGATGGCCTGTGTCTCTGTTACACTCACCTAGAGCTGAGGCTAGCATTCAAGGATTCAACATGATTTAAATATGTCCAAGGTCATGACACACATCTAATCATGCAGGCATGGGATATCATGTTTTTATTCTATGTAGTTATTTACTATCTTTCAATCATATCACTTAATCTTCCTCAGCGGAAGATTAAGTGATATGATTTAACCTCTTGCCATGGAATTGTTACAATCTACAGTTACAGTTTACCAGTTTATAAATGTACATCTTAAGCTATAACTGGGCTAAACTCTATTTGCTGATGAACCTCATAAGATATGACTGAAACCAATCACCAGAATAAATGTTATTGTACGTTTCTGCAAACTACGGATATGTTGGAACTTTATGTTTCTTTACGTTTTTAATGTTTAAACTTTATGTTTCAGTTTGGAAAAAAAGTTATGGAAAAGCTCTGGTTAAGGTCTGGTTAGGTTTAGGCGCAAAAACACTTGGTAAGGGTGAAGAAAAGACAATGTTTTGACCTAAAATACCCAGTTTTATTGGCACAAACACAGGTGGAAAATGTTGCGATGTCCTGTCAAAAACACAGAGTTAATATGATGTACAATTTCATCGTATTTCTGGTTTGCAGGAAAGTATAATGCCAACATTTTATTCTGGCGCCTGGGTGGACCCTCAGGTTTTACTCATCACTTGCACTTCCTTAGCTTTACTTTTCTTAGCTAGCACAACAATGTTGGCTGTAACACTGACAGGAGGCATAAACGCCTATTTGATGTGTTTGCCAGATTAACCTCCAGTACAGCAGGTGGCAGTATGTAGAACAATGGGTGTAACATCTATTGACAAGGAGTCATTCTGTCAAACTACATCCACTAATAAAAGAGGAAGAAGAAGATATTTTAAAACATTTGGTTGCCTTGTGGTGATTTTAGGCTTCACTGTGTTTGCTCTTGTCTAAATGTGAGGGGGTATGCAGACACTGTTAGGGATGGTGGCAGGCATGTTTACAGGCTACAACTAAGAACCTAATGGTGAGTGGTGTTATTGATTGATTGATTGATTGATTTTAAATAAATAAATAATAAAGTTATTAATTACACCTGTGCTGTATTGCAAAAGACACATTGTCAAATGAAAAATCATACATAATCATCAAAGCATATGTAGTACCAAATCATACATTTTAGTATACTGTTTTGTTCATAAGATGATGGTTACTTTACTACAATAGTGACATTGTAAAGTAAAATGTAGTTTTTGAGGAAACAAGGCTTTTGTTCAACAGTCATGCTGTCTTTCAAAGCTAAAAAAAAAAAAGAGTAGAAATCTCCTGAGCCCTTCGATCAAATGCAACCCTCTGCAAATCAAAGCAAGCCGATTATCTGTGGACTTCCACCTCCTGTGCTTTCACTCAGCCTCTGTGACAGGCCTGTTTGTCTTAGAAACAATGCATTATTTAATTGGATATTATTCAGGGGTAATTCAAATGCAGACCTAGTCATGAGAGAGACCTTGAAGATTTATGTTTGCTTAATCCTTTGAATTTGTGTATGCTGTGTGATTCAGCAATGCACTGGAGCAAAACCCAATCATTTGAAAAGAAAAAAAATACCCTCTTTAATATTCATAATCCCTTTTGAACTGTAAACTCCATCTGTAGTTTAAAGTGATGACTCATTCAAAGCGTAATCTTAATCCTTTTTTACGCAGCTTAGTTCTGAAACCAAAGGGAACTGGGGGAAATTGAAAGCTGCCATCAATGCAATAAACCAGAATCAAACACAAGCAGAAGGGCACCATCTAATCCTCATACAAGGGCACTAATGCTGTTCATCTGTGTCCCTCACTGCTAAGCAATGTATTGTTACACAAGATGAGAAAAAACACAGGATCTCTGCATTAGGAAACTAGATTCTGTAGATTTGTGAATAATGCGAGTCCAACAGACACAAACCATGAAAAGTTTCCAGCAGTAGATCATTATATTTTCCCTTAGTTTGGATTCCCTCATACTCTCCTGGCTTCAATGTTCCAGGCTGCATCTTTGTGCATGAAACATACACCACTGTGATATGTAGTTTGGCTCAACAGAGACATTCAGTTTGTTAACATCATGTAATCCAATTAATACGAGAGTATGGTCAGCACCTTAACCATGTTATCTTACTCGCATTAAGGTAATTGTAGGAGTAACCATGATTTGATTAAGATCGCTGGGTTACTTAAAGGACCAGTGTGTAGGATTTAGTGGCATCTAGTGGTGAATACCTGAACACCCCTCCCCTAACTCCTCCCTTTCCAAGTGTGGCCACAAAACTGTTTGATTTGTCCATTTTGGGCTGCTGTAGCAACATGGCTGTGCAACAGGGCGAACTCCATGGAAGAGGACCTGCTCCATCTTCAGATATAAAGATCTCATTCTAAGGTAAGGTATTTTTATTTTCAGGTGATTATACACCAATAAACACATGCTTATGAATATTATATTCCATTTCTGCCAATAGATTCCCCTAAATCTTGCATTCTGGTCTTTAACTGAATTAAATGTGGTGAGGCAAGAAGGCCTGTTCTGTAAAATCATTCAAAGAGAGAAAAACATGGCCGAGTCTCTTCAGTCAACCCAGTATTGGCTCAGGAATCACCTCATGATTTATAATGCAATATCAGTATGTACTTTATGAAGTAATATGCCCTACATGTAGAGGAGGGTGACGGGTGTGGTGGTTGCCTCCCATCACAGTTACCATAACCACAGACTTTCCAGTGGCTATGCTAAAACTGGCATTAAAAACAGTCACGAAAATGATTATTGTTGCTAACCTGCAGACAATAGAATATCAGCTGCTCCGGATCAGGAAACATGCAGGTTTGCACATTGAGACAGTTGCTATGCCTTTTGAAGGAGGGCTGCGAGTTGCACAGAGGTGGAAAAGTCTTCCAACAGCAGTGTCAGGTTTTACTAACTGGATTACGAGTGAAAGTCAGAGCCATCAGGCAGATTAGCCTGCATCAACACAAGGTCTGACCAGTCACTATGTCTCACAGTAGACACATGAAAAGTGATTTAATGTCCACATAGATGCAAATGCTTAGAGAAAGCTGTGGAAATAAACTGAAGGTGAAATATCAAATCTTTGGCCCTACACATGATGTAGCATCCTGTGTATCCAGATAGTGCAGCTAGATCTCATTACGACAGACTGCAGGTCACACAGCACATTAAGAATGTGTCTCGATTGACCCCTTAGTGAAAACTCTCCTGCTGAACATGCAAATAACTAGTTTTACCATTTCTTTTCCACAGACCAGAGCCAACACTGGACATCAGAAGGACCACTGTGCTGGATCTCAATGTATACAGGATACACCTACATCTAGGTGCTGTTGTTGCAGTTAATCTGTCTTATTCATTTACATCAGCAATGGTTGGCCCTAAAATAAAAAGAAATATGATGTTTAATAATTTGGGGAAATTAACTCCCTGCATTGGATCTGAAATTCTGGTGTTATCCTAGATTCAGATTTGAGCTTCAAGTCCCACATTAACAAGGTGACAGAAACACGGCTAAAGTATGACTATTTTTAAATCAAAAAGATGCTGAAAAACGGATTCATGCCTTTATTTCAAGCCGACTCGATCACTGTAATGCACCATTTACTGGCCTCCAGAAGAAAACCACTGAGAAACTTCCGCTCATTCAAAACTCTGCAGCTCAGCTATTTACCAGAACCAAGAGGAGAGAGCACATTAGTCCAGTTTTAGCTGCTCTGCACTGGCTTCCCGTAACATTCAGAATTGAGGTCATCCTCCTTGTATACAAAGCTGTTAATGGACTAGGACCAAGCTACATTGCTAACTCCCTCGTTTGTTATTTGCCTTCAAGAACACTGCGATCACCTGCTGCTGGTCTACTGGAGGTTTCCAGCAACAGTCAAACAGAAATTGGGGATGCCGCCTTTGTTAAATATGGCCCAAAGCTCTGGAACACACTACCAAAAGATATCAGGGAAGCCGCTCACCAAATATTTTCAAAAGAAAACTAAAAACTTATCTCTTCACTTTAGCCTTTAACTAGCTATGACTTCCTGATACAGGCCTGAAACTTTTGTGCATTGCCGGCTGCACTTCTTTTAAAATGTTGTATTTTACTCGTTTTTATGAATCCTGTTTAATTTATTTTTACCTATTTTTTATTATTTAATGCTGCGATTTGATGCTTTGTCATTATTTTTATTTTCATCCTTATTCTACTCCATTTTTACCTAGATTTTAATATTTTATTGTGTGGTTTTATGCATTGTCTTTATATACCGGTATATTTTCATCCTCATTGTCATTATCAAGTGGGTTTCATTCTCCATCTTATTTCACATTCATTTTTATCTGTTTTATGTCGGTTCTGTTTGTTTTTTTTCTTATAAAGCACTGCAATTCCTGTGTGAAAGGTGCTATACAAATATCGTTTAATATCATTATTATATGTGTATATTACTTTAATTGTGCAGCTGGTAAAGGTAATTTGAATGTCTTTAGACTCTACTGCTATATACTGCTGGGTAGTTTAGAGTAAAAGTACATTTGCCTCCAAAATGTAGGGGGTAGAAGTAGATGGAGATACTCAGGAATTATAAGAACAGTACTTGAGTAAATGTACTTAGTTACATTACACCACTGCCTGACAACTTCCAGATGAGATATGAGCAAATGTAAGCTGACGTGCCCCACATGTGTTTTGCATGCAGTTCGACAACGCCCATCAACATTTTTTTGAACGAGTATGAACAGACTTAAAAAAGTAATGACTCATCTTTTGCAAAACAATATAAACCATGTTTTCTCAGCTCGGTGTAACTGATTCGAAATGTGCTCAGAATCTCTGCAGAAACACTCAGTAGGTCTAAACACTTTGTTGTTCTCCTCATCTGCGTCTGTTTTCACTTAGCTTTGTGCGATGATGAATGGAGCACTGGGACTTACGGATGGGTTAATTAGCAGTGAGAGCTCATCTCATTAGACAGTGTATGGTATCAGTGCTGAGTCTAACATGTTGTCTGAGCTCTGATGACACATTCCTCCACAGACCTGCTTCAGCAGCTCTCCATGTATATCAGTCTGTTTATAGATGGTGGCCACCTCATCGCTGAGACACATCATTACATCGGCCATCTGCACGCCACACTACATTAGTCTACACCTATACTTACAAAATGGCTTGATGTGTAAATTTGTGACGATGAATATTCATACATACCTAAAGGAAAAGTTTTATAAATGCTGTTTTTGCTGAGTAACTGCCCTGGTAGGATTCTGGCTAATGTTTCTCTTCCTTTATTGCGAACATATCCCAGAGACTTTCAGGAAATAGTCATAATGCATGACTAACTCGTATTGAGTAAGAACAGAAAATAGAAAATGAAAACAGAAAAGAGCTGCAGACTCACAAACAGTGTTTAAGCCTTATTGGTCGAATTAAAATACCTGGTACTTGTAGTTTGGTTTGGCCAAATTTACCAAAAACAAACTACAAGTCATCGAATATTCTTTCTCTATTCTAAATTGAACTTGACAAAATATTTTTTTGTCATTAACTCAGAGTTAAACTTAATTAAATTCAGCCTGCAAAGCCATAATTAATGCAATTAAGAGGGAATACTTCATTGGGAGCCTCATTAGTCTATAAGCATCCCTGAAAAATAAAATAAAAACAAGTAGCCAGCCAACAAGCATGCAAGAAGACTTGATTCTGAATTGTTATCTATGTATGACTCTATCAATGCAAGTGCCACCATATTGCACATGTGCAGCAGAGTGATCCACCTTCTCACCAGCGAGAATAGCAGTCGGCCTGCACGAGGCAAGTTGTGGAATATCTGAAATCCTTTCAGATTTTGTAAACCACATTTTCTAAATAGAACAAATTAATCACCAGAAAGAATGTTTCCAGCAAAGCAAAGCTGAATTTGAGGTGCAGATGATTTTATTTCATATTTTGCATTAAAATGCATCATGTATCCCGACTGTATTGATTCAACCAGATTACATTTACACCTTAATGTGTATTTCCAGTGTCCACATTGAGAGCCAGTTGAGATTTGATTGCTCTGTCCAGCTTCTTGTCCTTGTTCTTTCTACCCTCCTCTCATTTGAATGTGCCCAAAACACCAACAATCAAAATAGACAGCAGCCATCCTTGAAGCTATTGTGTGGATTTTTGATTGCTTTCCAAATCAGGGGAACAAGCTGTCTTCGACAACTGGAATGCCGAAGACCAAAGCAGAGGAGGATGCTTTTTTATGCAGCTACTTTCATGGGACTGAAGACTGGGTGTCAAACCTACACATGCGGCATCAAACTTTTGGTTTCAGAAGATTGCAAACCGGTGCTATTCAGAACAGACATGCACTTGCACTCAGCCATGCAGTTGGAGACGAGGGTTGCAGCACCCATTTGGTACTTATCAACAGGTTTTAATTTCGCCCACGTCTGTGAACTGAAAATGCAATTTCACTTATACTTGTGTCCGTTGTGTTCACAATGCATCCTTGACCACAAGATGGTTTGACCAATTGGATCACAACCCTCAAAGTGTCTTGGGTGCATTTACACCTGTACTTTCACGTGGTCATGCATCCGATTGCAGTCCAATCACAAAAAAAAGCATTTTAATGCGAGGTGTAAAGGGGGTCTTTTTTTTTTTTTTACATAGCCTTACATTATACCTAAACAACAACACGCTCAAAGTAATGTTTAAAGTCACAAACAAAGCAGCACCAGAATAGTTCATTGTCTGTCTGCACTTCTGTGGGTTTTGTCCAATAAAGGCCCTTTCAGACACAATGTGGGTTCAGCATTTCGTCAGCGAGCTAGCGCCCAAACTTCAAGTTGAGCTCGCCTAGTGATACGCTGGGCTGCACACGCCACTTTGCTCGACACAGCGAAAAGCTGTCGTGGTGTGGCACAAGCCATTGGAAGTAATGGGCTTCAGAGTGCAGCAATGCATTGCGTCTGGAAGGGCCTTAACATTTCATAGCAAACACAAAGATTTCTTAATCACGTCTTCGCGTTCGCTATATTATGCACTGACAGTCAGTTTACTTTGTGAACATGTCCCCACATTTTGCAATATGCCTTTGCACTCAGTATCAGACTGTGACAATTCTTGACATTTTACAAAAAATATTTTGAAAAATAGGTCATTCACTTTTCACTTATTTGATATTTAAAAAGTTGTATTTTTTTTAAATTGCAAAGTTCAATTTTTCAGTTACTCAGTGACTCGAGCACTGACTCTAATGACCGCATGTATTTTCACCACAACCGTCTGTTCATTCTGACCATCTTTATTTCCACAGACCGATTCCTGCATAAATGGTCTGATATCAGATGCAAAGTGTCTCCAATTTAGAATCTAATTAAGTTTGATCTAACCGAGGCATGGAGCAGGTGTGAATCCCTCTCCTTCCACATTGTCTGCTTATCTTTGACACAGGAAGCAATCCAGCACTGAGCCACAGTCGCATTTCCACAGCACCTAGCCATTTACACATCTTAATAATTTAATGATTCTGGCAATTGGACATTAAATTTCTTATTTTCTAATCAGGAAAACCACAGGAGCTTTCTCCGTGTTGGTCAAATACAGATCATTTGACAAATCATCCCCCAAAGCGGGCTTAATGTCTCGTGCATATTCATAGCTTTTTCAGATTTCCAATCAAAGTGGCTGGCGGGTCTCTGGTGTGAGCTGTGCCTCTCGCTCCTCTATGAATCATTCATGCTGTTTAGCTCACAGTTGTTTGGGTGCATCTGGCTCGGGGAGGTATGGGGTTGGCCAAATGGAGAGGCCACATGGCGGCTCCAGATGTTTTGCTTTTGTATATGCACAGCTCATCAAAAACAACAAGCGCTGCCACCTTAGAGTCTCTGCCATCTGGGAGAAACCAGACAACAGCTTCTCATGTTCCCGGGTGAATTATTGGAGGGCTCTTTTGAAAAGACAGGAGTTGTTTTCAGGCAAACCCCTAATGCTACGTTCAGCAGCTATGACAGGAGCACCTAGTCTACTGTTTTTGGGATTTTGGGCAGCAGGCCGCTAATTTGAAGACAGTTCTTCAGCTGGAGGGCCCGGATTCAAAAAGCAACCGCTCAGCTGAAGAGTCCTTCAAATCGCTGACAGCTCGGGAAGGCGTTTTGTAGCTGCTACGTCTGACCTGCCTGTGTAAAACAGGGTGAAGCAAATTGACTTCGCTCCTCAGGGATCAATACAAAAAATGATTAACAATGCTGTTCCAACACTAACTTGTCTTTCAGTTTTTATTGCATCTCAGCATAAATCAATCAAAGTAATGAGAAAGCTGTTTGGGAGCTGAAGTTCACTTTTCACACAAAGTTTTTGAATATCTGTCAGGTCACATTATTCTGAGGGCTGTGTGCCGCGTTCCCTGCAGGCTCTTTGTGTCCAGCCCCCTGTGCACATCACACCCATCCCCAGATCCCTGCCACTCTCAGTAAAATCATTATTTAGTCCTTTTGTAAGCAAGCAGTGTCCCAGATCACAAATTAATCTTTCATATGTTTCCAAGATCTAGCCTTCTGTAATCCCATCTGTATGAGACACAACAAAGCACAGCCAGAGAGCGCCCATGAATTATTCATTCATTTCTCATGAAAGGCTTTCGTTATGTCTGTCATGTTTCACTCTTGCAAGGAAAATCCATTGATCCTTGCCTTTTCTCTGACAACAAGAACAAACAAGCGACATCACAAGGCTGTACATTTTCTCACACTCCGACAAATAGATCTGACAAAAATGCACTGGCAGTAAAGCATTGTATAATATGCATATGTGCATAATGTGTACACACATTACAAATGCTCACTCACACATACTGTGCGCACACCACATTAAACACATCTCCATGCTCTTAACTAATAGCTGCAAGTGCAACCTCAGGGAAAATGTTTGAACTGGAACACAGCGAGGCACAGTGGATTAAGTCACTTGTGCCTTGCCAGTAATCATTTATCTCCAGTAGTATTATAATATAATGGGCATGTCTTCTTTTTGACAAGTTGCCTTCATAATTCAGTGCAACAGAATAGAGAAAACAGCATTGTTAACAAGAAAAGGCTTTAAATCACAAGCACGGAGTACATTTCCTGTAAAATATTAATGTGGAAAGTGTGTTTGTGTACAAGGAACAAAGGGCAGAGTGTTGTACATCAATGGGCTGACAGTGCTGCAGGCTCCACAGACCGGGCTCTGCTTACTCCTGCTATGGCACACTGTGTATGTATAGGGGGTTGGTGCATGGGGGAAAGAGAGAGGGTCATTTATAATATATGGGCCTGCTGGAGCGTGAGGTGTTGGGTCTGCTTAGGTTAGTGTGCATAGCTCTGTGTGGCTGGTCTTCACCTCGCTCTGAGCACTTGCCTTATTTACTTTAAAAGCTTCCCTCTGGAGCCTTGTTTGGAAACTTGGAGGGCTGGATGGATAAGACAGATCCAATTCACTAATACCTCCATTTTTACCATGATGAGCCTATTGCCTTACAAGATTGGGAGCAGGCACAACTCTCCCTTTGAAAGTCACACAGCCTTGTAAGTCCACATTAGTGTCTTGTTACCTGCAATGTAATGAGGTTAGTCGGGCGCTTGTCTGCAGGGTGCTCCAGTAATACTCTCGGTTCTCAGGTTGGAGGCATCTGACTGGATCCTATTAAGAAAAACGCAGTGGCTTTATCTCTATTGACAGCAATGAAAAACTACACATCAGACACAATGAAAAAAACACTGTATATTAACTGTACAATTCCCATTAATCCTTCCACCTGAAGCTCGTTCTATTCTTGTCGCCCATGCTTATTTCATAGTACACTGCTGCTCTGATATGACAAGTTGCTCATGCTGATTGTGTGTACTTGACTATGTAGATTATACAGCAGCTTGCAGGATAAGAGTGCTGTTGTTGGCCCAGGCTGCCTCCTCCCTGCCTGTCAGCGCCAAGCGGAGATGAGCTTGTGGCCCGTTCTGTCTGCTGTTAATCCTGCCTGTTCTGCTTTGTCAAAGCTGCTGTTTGAACAATGGAGCTGTCTTCTTGTCTGCTAATTTAGGAACAAACATTTGCCTGCGTAGCAAACAAGCTCTCCCAGGAAGTGCTATTAATAGGATAATTAAGCAGACGGTAATGAGCAGGATTACTGCTAATTATGACAAGATTTGTTTTGGCATTTGCCTGAGAGGCAGCGGAGTGTTAAAGTCTGCACAGGAGTTCATCACTGCACCGAGCGAGCAGGCACCTGAGTAAACAGACTGGGACTCACTGGGGGTATGGGTGTGCTACATGCACATGTGCATGTGTGTGTTTGTAGGTGGATATGTGGGAGAGGGAGGGGGGGCACGGTAAACAGAGGGAAGATAATAGCAAAAGCACAACAATGCTAGAGGTGCTGCCAGACCAGGCTACCAGTCTGAACCAAGGTCAATCCAACCTGCCTCTATCCAGCTTTATGGCTGTGAGGGGCTGCTAGCTGACCCTGAAATATGCCTGTCACAGTTTCCCAGTCCAACGAAGCATCTTCAGATGTCTCGTTTTCACTGACCAACACTCCCAAATCCCAAGATATTCAGTGTGTTACATTATAAAACAGAGAAATTCTCACATTTGAGAAGCTATAACCGGCCAGAGTTGGACATTTTGCAGTCGTCAGTGACTCAAATAGCTAATCGATTATCTTTTTTTTTGTCAGTCAGCTGATTGATTAAACAACTAATCATTTGCTTTTGGTTAACAAAATACTGTTCAAATGCTTTTAATGGGTAGTCTGGCCCTTTTTCTAGGTTCACTGTGATCTTTCATGTACAGCCTTTCAGTGAAAACAGAAATATTCAGTGATTATGAAATTTGATAGATAAATAAATGCAAACTAATAGATTTACCAGATGAAGAAAGACAATAGTGACTCAGTAGACACACTTGTGGAACATCTGTTTAATGTTTCTTCATCTGTCAGGACATCTGATAATAAAGGATGCTGCTAATTTGAAAAAACAGCAATTTATAAAAAATAATCTTGACTGTGTACATTTAGGGATATTTCTCATATGGATTTCCATATTTCGACCTGCAAGTTTTCATCCAGGCCACATTATCACTGACATATGAAATCTTCAACATTAATGTAGAGGCTGTATACGTTCACTACTGGCTGTATAAGGATTTTCCTTTTTTTCTCCTCTGAATAAAATGTGTCACTTGGAGGTGAAAAAAACTGTGCAGTATTGTTTTTAAAGAGTTGTGTGAACTAGCCATTGTTTCTGTCATTAGATGCTAAAAGCAGTGGTGTTTTGTTTGAAATTAATTTCATGCACATAAAAGAAGTGATTCTTTTTTGTACTTATTTTGCATCTAAGAAAAAGGGCAAAAAGGCAAATCTTCAGCTTTACACCAGAAGTTTGATTATTTTTCAGCATATTAGTGTGTTATTAGTTGTAGTATTATTGTCATTCTCTCACATGATAAGAGATTAAATTAGACTGTTCCTTCCTGGGAACACAGCAGCGGGAAGAATTAAACCGTGGGGTGACTTAAAGCGAGATGAAACCTTAATTCACAAGATTCAATCAAAAACTGACAACAAACAAGCCTAGTTGAGGTGAAGGGGAATCTTAATGCGATTGTAGCTAAAGCTCAGACAGTGAGCCGCCTCCATTAAAGCATGCCACACGGCCCAGCAGCTCCAGATAAGACAGCTGAGTCTGGGATTTAGAGCTTTGGCTTATCGTCATCTTCACACCACTGTCTCACCAAGAGCAGAGAACATGGCCCCCAAATCCTCTCTGACTGGGAACCAGGTTTGTCTTTGGGCTGTAGGTGCAGTCCAAGTCGGGCGCAGGTACGTTAATGGGTTATAACTCTCAATTAGGACCGTGATCTCTTAGCCTCCTCAAAACACACAGCGGCTTTGGCACGCCAGTGAGACTTTTCATTCTGTAGCAGAAGCTGGGATGAGATTATAGAGAGGGAGAGCTGTGTGGAGCACTGTTTCAGAAATAAAATTGCTTTTATTCCACCCAACATGTGTTCAGTGAGATTAAGGCATAATCTTACAACGTTTAATAAGAGCCCGTTTGTGGCCTTCCGGCTGAGGCAGAAAAAGTGGAGCATGCCTGCTCTACTTGAAATCCTGTTTATTGAATTATAAAGAACCTTAAAGGATCAGGAATGTGACTCATAATATTTAAATATTTTATGGTATTTTCACGTCAAAGCACATCATCAAGCAAAGTGTGTGTGTGTTTTGAAAACTTTTTCTATCCAACACTGTGGTTTTTAAAATATAAATGCATTAACAAAAGGAGGACTATGTATAGAATATTCTGGGAGTATAGAATGATTTATTTGATATAAATTCATACAAAAGGTACCTTATCAATTACCAAAGGATACTGGGTCAGACATGAGTACTGATCTCGTTATTGAAGGTTGACCAGTAAAGAGGAAAAAAAGATAAAATGCAGCAGATTTGCCACCACAACCTACATCCAAATCCTGCTCTATTCTCAAACATAAGGCCATATTGGAAATCCCTAACCTCAATTTATGTAATCCAAAGCCCTTGCATGAACTTCAGCTTGAGCTCTGGCTTTCAAGAGGTATTTGGAAGTTAAAGTCTCAGATCAGATTTGCACAGATTAGAATTAAGAGTTGGAAGTCTGGGAGGGGTGGATATGAGGATTTGCACTGCTCCACGAGACGGCCTTGTCAGTGATAAGTTATACTGAGCCACGGGTAAGAGGATTGCCCAGACTAATCCGAATCAAAAGACATACCATGTGAATTACATCCCGAAACAGGTTCGCTTACAGAGATTAGGAACCTGCATGTAAATCCTGTCATACTCTACTTGGCGCTGGAAGATGAGCCTGAAAGAACAAACACAAACATGTGCTTTGTACCCTGCTGCAACTGCTGGCACCAGGTCGCCTACCAAAACCGTCGGCTTCCTTGATTACCGCTTTCTTTTTCCTTTTCTTTAGAAGATTAGATATTCATTGATGAGACTATCTAGGCCAGGCTCACTAATTATTCACACCACATCTAAGAAAGTGCTTATACTGAGGGTTGAGAATAACCCTCCGCTGGTGAACTGACACCCACAGACACACACATTGCTGCCTGCTCACCCCTCCCATTCCTCCCTCCCACCAACCACTAAGCTCTAGTTCAATGAAGCATTTATTTCTCTTCCTGTTTGACATGGGTGATTCTATCAAGGCATCCGGCAGCAAGTGCTGTAATACAAGGCTTTCTGTTGAGACGTCAAAGAATGTTACTCTCTGCGAGCGAAAGAGAGAGAGAAAAAAAATAGCTTACATTTTTCTCGCTCTCTTTTTTTCTCCAGAAGTACTGAACAAACAAGACTTGTATCCCTGGCCCAGAAATGCTTCAAAGAGCACATGTCTGCTGGGACTGGCTGTGAAATGTAGAGCAGTGTTGGCTGCTTAGCTTTGCATTTCAGCCAGAGCAAGCTCATAAGAGCACTGCAGAAATCTGGGCAGATCTGTAAACCAGGGAGAGTGGAGTATGAGCCACAACCTCTCTCACTGCAACATCCACACAAGGTGGAAACATGTTACTGCAATTTAAAAAAAAAAAAATACAACTGCAGTTCCATAACTTATGCACTACTCACATATTTCATACTGTCTGAACTGCACACTCATTGCTGTGGTAATAAGACACAGTGATCCCAGAAGGCTCAGAGTTGCACAGAACCATACGTATCGCCACTGATAAAAACTGATGAATAATACCACGTCTGAAAGAAGGATTGGATCTGTTGGGCCCTCATGTGTACAAGTGAGATATACCATGGTAATTACCCTACACATCAAGCCTTGTGAAAAATGCAGCAAAGCAAAGCTATTTTGTTGTAGACTGAATGGATGTAAATGCTTTAGGGCACAGTGTAAATGGAGAGCACTGAGACGAAAGCAGTAGGAGCCGGCATAAGAAAAACCATCAAGCGGTGGTGCAAAACTCTCTGCAGCGCTATGAAGCATGCCGAATAGAGGTCTCTCGCTGCAGTATAATGGCTCATAAAGCCGCAAATGGTATTTCCACTTCATTCAGTCTCAGGGCCAGGTTCCAAGCAGCTCCTCAACGATGGAATTGAACCCATTAGCAATCGATTAAAGAACCAGCAGGCAGTCACCACTCTGCCTGTGGGGAGGACGGGGTATGGCGGGGGTGGGGGCCTGTCGGCCAGCCAGCCGGGGCTCCTGGGGATTGAGGTCCAAATCTTTGTTTATGTAGAAATAGTGGTGAGCACTTTAACCTCGGAATCCACCCCTGCGGAGCAGATTAAGACCGTCAGATTGTGAGCGGGTAGTGCTCCAAAACGCAGAGCGTGGCAGCTTTTGATTGACGTGTCACGTCACCGATGCACAAGGTACAACACATCCCCGAGATAAGACGGCACCCGGCGGACACCTGTGTCTCCTCAAGAGATGGCTGGTTACCAATTTTAATGAGCATATTCATAAATCCTATCGAATGTTTGAGCCGTGGATGTTTACCCAGACCATGAGATATGAATGATGAACAATCTGACCTTTGGAAACAGATTAGAATTTCAATCAAGTGACCACAAACTAATCCATAAAACTATATGAAAATGTAAGTGGACTCATGAAATTGCCTCAGACTTAAAATGTCTCCTCTCGGTTTTTAAGTCATTTTGGCACATAGTGAACATATATGTTTATAAAAGTGCATGAGTCAGAAGTCTTTCTACTGTGATCCTCCTCTTCTCCATCCCTTTACTATATATGCGCCATACATAACAACCTGTCAGCTTTTGTTCTTGGGGCCGACCTTTGTCTCCACAGGCCTCATAACTGACATTTTCAATTACACTGCAAACAACTTATCAATATGCATGGATTTCCCAGCCAATATCAGAGCAAACAGAGTCGTTTGGAGAGCCGAGTATGTCAGGGGAGAGAAATAGGGCAGACATGTCAAGGTCAGGATTTTGTTAATGAGGGACGGGCCGCTGAATAATTGAATGGGCTGAGCAGTATCGACTGTTGAAGCAGAAGCGTTTAAAGCGTTGGCGATCGTTAAGGAAAATCCTCCCAGCACTTTATGTTCCATGGCAGTAATTTATGCACGGGCATCCAAGCGGGTGCCCTATGGTTCACAGCACTGAATGCACAAAGCAATGAGTGGATTAGCCAAGCACACTCTAGAAACAGCAGCCAAGCGTGCAAGTCATTCCTGTGGATGAAGTAATGACTCTGGCAGTGCAATTATTCAGCTGTGCATTTTAAATACACAGACAAATGGCAGCGAGAGAAGCGTGGAATATTTGCCGTGCGTACCTAGCAGAAACATGGAAAAATAACTAATCGTGAACAGAATGTCAAGGCTGAAAGTGATCAATCTGCAAATGATGTATCACACAAAGCGCACTCAAACGCAGAGCAGCTGCAGCAGAGACGCAGGGTGAGCCAGGGTGAGGGAAGCAGAACGTGGGATTTTTGTGCTCTGTGAACAGGTTCCTAGAGGTAAAAGAAAACGATCCGATGAATGGCTAAACTGACGACATCAGCTGGTACCGCCGGATTCCCTGGCAGACGCAACTGTGATATTTGGCCGCAAAAAAAAAAAAAAAAAATTCTGACAATTGCGGGATCAATAAACGCATGTAAACAAGCTAAGTAAAACTACAAAATGCCCCCTTTGTTTTGAGCACAATCTTGGCCATTTTTAATCTGCACCAGGAACTGCTCAAGCTGTTGTTGTTGCAGTAACATACTCGAGCAGTTCTCAGGCCTTTAAGCCTCCACCCCTCTCTCCTCTCTGTAGGTTGGGAGCTTTGGGGGGCTTCTAATCCCTCTATGTAATTACTGCTCCCTGCAATGGCCAGACCATCTCTGTGTAAATCAGATTAGCTGACCTAAATCGCTCTCGTTCCTCTCTACCCCATCAAACAATTCCTTATCTACACCCAGAGAGCTAAACAACACACAGACACCACTCCTCCAACCTCCCGCCCCCAAAGACATGGCCTGTTTATTTGATCAGCGCAGGAAAGCAAACAGTTTCTCCATGATACACAAACAGGCTGGGCTGGGCCGGGCCCTGCTGGGTGGCCAGAGAGCGAGGGCAGGGCTGAGTCGCTGGTGGGGCTGAAGGCACGCAGATAAACCGCCTCCGTCACGTCCACAACTTTCATACGGGGCAACGTGAAAAGCGAAGGCGACGAGGCAGGCGCATAACACAAACAATGTTGCTCAATGCGCGGTAAATAAAGGTCACCGAACATGATAGAGATGTATTACTCCTCTCCCTGCAGCCTCCTCGCCTCCTTCCCATCCAATTTATTCCTCGGGTCATACATTTACAACTTTGAGAGAGGGGGAGGAGGAGGAGGAGGGCGGTTATAGAGAGGAAATGCTGCTCTTCAGTGGGAATAGAGACAGGCTAAAGTAAAGAGGGGGAACAAATGAGGTCTGTGATCCTGCCTGTCCCCTCCTCTCCCCCCTCCCTCCCTCCCGAGCCCCAATCAGGCTGAACCAGTGCTCTCAGCGCGACAGCCAGGCCTTTGTTGCTGTCTGAATGGAGGTTAAATATCCCTCGAAATCAGAGCTCTTTGGCTTTCTGGACGCATAGTCAGAGACCCAGTGCCTTTCACATGCTAATGCCTGTGTTTTTTATTTCCTTTGTAACCATGGTTAGACAGCGGTATCATGCTAAAGGGCGATGAATAAAGCGGGTGAATTTGTTTTTTTTTTCCTCTCTCCCTCTCCTCTTTTTCTCCCCCCCCCCTTCCCTCTCTCCCTCTTTTATCACCATCTCTGCAAGCCAGCCCACATTCCATCCCCCTCCTGCAGGGGTTTAAAAAAGCACAGATGGTCTCTCCTGACCTGCTATTCATCATTGTGTCAAAAGCTTTGTCAGAATAATGCTCCACAACAACAAGCTGGAGGATTTTATTTGTTTCTATTGACGAGGCCCCGTTAATTTCACAGACGTCTCATTAGGCTTAAACCACCAATTAATTTCTTTTGTTCTCATTAAATGGCTAATTCTAAACATGAACCGCGCTGACAATGAGTGCTGCTCAGAGCCAAAGCCAGACAGCGTTGCTCCCGCCACGGAGCCGCTGGAGCGTGAAGCAGGCAGGTAGAGGGAGAAAATTGAAGAGCAGGGGGAGGGCGAGAAGGAGGGGGGGGGGGGGGGGGGGGGGGAGAAAGTGGTGGCAAGAGAAGGAAAGAGCAAGGGAGCGGCAGAGAGCCCTGACAAAAGCCTCTGTTAATTTGTGGACACCCTTAACACTAGGCATGGATGGCAACTCATTAACTGCTTGCAGATTTTTATGTTTTTTGGGTTTTTTTTTTCCCTGCCGGCAGATCAAGTGGCCCTCAGGAGTAAAGGTTGCAATCATCTGTTGGTGGCAGCAGCCAGCACTCGGCTCTGAATAAAAACGAAAATAAAAATGATAGCAGAATAAATCAAAATACAAATGGGAACAAAAGAAAAAATGAAAGCACAGACTGGGAACCAAGGTAGTAATTTTTCTATTGGAAGTGTTCTCACAAAAGCTATCTTGTGCCTGCACTCCATTATAGCAGTGCAAGCTGTCATTATGGCCAAGGATATATGGAAGCCTCATAATATCCAGAGATTGGTAGTTTGTTAGACAGCACTGTACAATTTGCTGCAGCCTTGAAGGATCCTTGAGCCTCTCTTGACAATTTACCGAGGGAATTGCCGGAGCGTTGCCTTTTGTCTGCTGGAGACACAGGGGCAATTATCCAGCCTCCTGTAATGTTTCCCTGACTTTAATCTCCTGGCTGAGAGCGTAAAGCAGAATGGGTAAGGTTTCAGAGTGCCTCTGGGTTCTATTAACACACAACTGCTGTTTCTGTTCAGGCCAGGCAGCCAAGAGAGGACTGCAATCTGACAGACAGGCCTCCCCTGGGCTTTTAGGGAGAAAACATGATTATGTCATAATATATTTTCGAAAAGAGATCCATTTGAGAGATTGCCCCTCTGTCTTTTCAATCTAACATGGCTCTGCTTTTGTCAGGCACAGTGGGAGCACTGGGAATGACAGATGCTTCAATGAACCAAACAGGAATAGAAATAAAGTGTTTACCAGGATAAAAAAAAGAAAAGAATCACCAGAGGCCGGAAGCAGGGGAAAGAAATCCAGTTTCACTAACAGTTTCATCAAACAAATCTCATTAGCCTGGTGTCAGAATTTCCCTGGGTTTACTTAAATGTATGTTTTAAATAAACACCCTGCAGAGCTGTATTATTTGTAAAAGCAGGACTATGATTTCAGTCATAACTCATATATGTGGCCACCATAAATAAGAAGAAAGTTGTATTTTATCCAAATATAAGAGCTGCAACAATAAGTCCATTAGGCAATTAAGTGATTAATGTATTGGCAGAAAAGTTAATTTGGACTATTTTGATAATCAATTCATCATTTTGGTCATTTTCAAGATGCCTAACATTCTCCAGACCCAGCTCCTCAAACGCTTATGTTATATATGATGCTGATTGCCTTTGGGTTTTGAACTGTTGGTTGAATAAAACAGTTGAATGAATCTCCTTGTCATTTTTCATTATTTTCTGACTACTTTCTAACAATTTATCCATTAATACAGGAGATAATTTGGCTGATTAATCAACAATGAAAATAATCGTTAGCTGCAGCCTAAAAATTTACTTGATTTTACATAATGATTGTCCAGTTTGAAACTTTGTCTGAAACCATGTCCCGTTCCTGAGGCCCAGTAGGTGTGTCAGTCCACTCCACTGAATGAAAGCACACACATCACTTTGTGGCTGAGAATAACACTTGAGCTTCAAAACAGAGCATTTGGACAGGACTGAGCTCTCCAGCGCAGAGATCATGCAACCACTTCACTTTTACTTATATGTGTAAGAGCTTTCCAAAAAGCCAAGAGACAAGGGTGGGCAATCTTGTGATCAAAGTATATGCCTTTTCGAGTGTAGGCTGCTCTCTGCACCTCTCCAGCGATGACTATAGTACACTACAGCAATGCTGAAATGAGAGCATTCGCTGGGAGGAAAGCAAGAGGTCCAGTGCTTCTTGATAGATGCATGCAATGTGTATACATGAGAGACAGTTGCATTGCTCAGATAACAAATCAATTTTGCTGTGCTTTTAGAACAGGACATGGCTGGAATTTAAACTCAGAAACTCCCGTGAAATTAGAATCAGGATGTATGTCCCGAAGAACCAATGGTTCATCAATTCAAATTGTTCAAAGCAGTCTACCAATACATGGATAACTAGCATCAGGATGGTGGATGTGACCTTACAATCAGCACTTTTATTCGCTTTTGTCACGTTTATCTGACAGCATAAAAATATTTTAGTTTCGTATTTGAACAAAATAATTAATTATATATGTGGTGTTTTATTATTTTACAGGTGAAAACAACAAAAAAATCAATGCCAAAATCATGATGAAATGTACCATCTACCAGTGGTGGAAAGTGAATAAGTGCATTTACCCAAGTACTGTGCTTAACTGCAATTTTGAGGTACTTCTACTTTATGGAAGTGTTTCCATTTTCTGCTACTTTATACTTCTCCTCGACTATATTGTACTTTTTACTCCACTACATGTATCTGCTAACTTTAGTTATTAGTTTCTTTTCAGATTCAGATAAATAATACTAAACATAATCAACAAATAAATGATGATGTGTTACTGTAGGTAAAAATAAAACTTTATTGATCCCCAGAGGGAAAGTCACCTTCAGCTGCTGCAACGTTAAAGTGGTGTTAACATTAATGCATCAATAATTGAATCTAATAATATAATATTATTCTAAAATGGGCCATTCTGCAGAATGAGTACTTGTGATGCTAATACTTTTATAATGTTTTTTATATACTAATACTTTTGATGTTAGTTGTAAAACCAAAAATTTAAAGTATATATTTAAAGTAAAGTTAGATTTCAGATAGCTTAAGTGTGCCAATATGTATTTGTGTATAAGTAGAAAAGATGGTTGCATGTTTTTGATAAATTGAGCCAAAAAGGTTGAACCATTAAATAGAATTTCATAACCGTATTCTGCATTGCTTGATCAAAACCATGTTGTTGTTAAGCATCACTGCAAGTACTTTAAATTCACTGAAGGAATAGATAAAACATGGGCATCTTCTTCAACAGTCCCAGAGAACAAATGACAGAAGGCTCCATGCAATCCATGTGAACTACTAATTCCTCTCTTTTAATTCAGTAAGTATGTGGATGAGCTGTTAAGCAGATGTATGTAAAAAACAAAAAGATATCTTACAGGTAAACACATGCAGAGGACGGGGCCACAGGGAAAGCCAGCTCCCACCACTTCAGCTCAATACCACCATTTCCTCTGTAATTAGTCATGTTGCTTATACACCTCCAGCTGTGCCTTAATCAAAGAATGTGTGTGGAAATATAATTAGCATGTTAGCATAGCGCACATAATAAAGAAGTACTTGTAGTTGTCTTGATCTCAACATCAAAGAGTATGTTGGTTCCTTCTAAGGGCATTAGTATCATACACATCTAATTACTCTGGGTATTGAATTACTGGATACTTGGAACAGGTACAAAGGAATGTCTCGACAGTGGTCTGGTCTTCTGGTGAAAAACGGCCGTTACGAAAAGGGCAGACGTGAGAAGACGGTCAAACAGCATACTGATAATGTGTGGTCACCTGCTCCTCGGGACACATCAGGAGGAATTTAGTTTTCCTGGCTTCACGGCCCTCCAGCTGCGATGACACAAACCTGCCCAGTGCAGACAGTCCCTTGACCTCAATATCTAAAATAGCATCCAGTCCATTACTGTGCCCGTGTCCTCTCGCTAAGCTCTAAGACTCCACGGGGTGAAGTGTAACATCAAGTTCTCATGTAGAAAGTCTTGTGAACATCAGTAGTCTGAACACAGCAGCAAAAGCGGCGGCGGCGGAGGCAGCAGCAATCCAGCCTAATCCAAATGAATCCGGGTCTCCCAGGTTTGTTCATCCTGGTTGGAGGGTGATGACTGCTCTGCTCTGCTGGGGTGCTTATCTGCTGTCAGTGGTCGGTGGCTGTACAGGCCTCGTGTTATCAGGGCTCAGCCTGCTCAGGGATTGGAGGGCCCATGGAAAGTAAACATAGAACCTGTCCTTTGCTTATCTATCCCAGGAGAGAGCGAGTGTGCATTATGTGTGTGTGCATGTGTGTCTGCGTGAGAGAGTGAGAGAGAGATGCAGAGAGAGAGAAGCTTGTTTCCATGGCAACCTCCTCCTTTAACCCCCCCAACTCCCCCCCAGCACCACCACACCCCTCCCCTCTAGAGGAGAACCCTGGTGGTCTTTGTGTAATGCGATTCCACTAGAATGCACTGTGGATTAAAGCTGCACTGCCTTCGGGCCCTAAGCAGGGCAACAGTGAAGACATTATTACCCAGATCAAATGCTGTAATCACTAGGCACTGGGGGCTTTCACATCCATTGCAGATAAAACCTAGGACTGGCAATACTCAGGTGATTAGGGGATTATTATTCTGCATTTCAGCACGGTGCCAGTCCCTCGCTGTTGGAAAAAAAAGAAAAATCCTGAATCTCTGTGTGATGGATGGGGGAGGGCGGAAAACAGAATGCCAGCCAAAAGAACCAGCCAGAATTCTGGTGGACTGTGATCAATGCCTGGCAACTAAAACTTAGAAGAAGGAAAAAAAAAACATTCACACAGTGGTTTGCATGTGCAAGCCCACATATTGGCATTGCAGACCCCCCTTGATTTTCTGTAGGGTCTTTGAGTCTTGGCTCTAACAATCCAAGCAGAAGCAGAGAATTGGACTATGTTCTTATGTTTAGAGCTGCTGTAAAACACTTAGGCCATTCTGCACTGTAGCCCTCCAAATAGAACAGAGCAGCATGGGCTTTTGCATGAGAACCTACTGAAAGCCCTCCATTGAGAGGTAGATCAGCGGAAGGCGAGACAATGACCCCCTCAGTGTCCAGCAATAGGCACTCAGGAGGTACAACCTTTCATCTGCAGATATTCCACTGTTTGATTAAGTGAGGAAGAAAATTCTACTTGAGCAAGGAGCTTAAGCTACAAATGCACACAGGAAGTACACACTTGAGCGATGTGGGAAAAGAAAGACTATAGCCTTTAACAAATGAGCCCGTGAGAGCAGAGCATGGCGGCTGGCTCCATGCTGAAAGCATCCGGCCCTGCTTTTATAATCTAACAATAACATCTCTGAAGAGGCAGCCATATGAAGGGCTCACAGCTTCACGCACAGAGTCCTAGAAGAGCCTTGCTCTGGAGTGGAAGGACTGGGCTATTCACCTCATCCTGCCCAAAAGTACTCAACTACCAAAAGACCACTCAAGAGAACTCAAGAGCAGTGTTTGCGTCATATTTCTGAAGTGGCACTGCATAAAAACTCTCCCTTATTGTATCACTGTGAGACGGCTGTGCGGTTTCAGTGCCGCCACTACACATGGATCCAACCCTAAAAAAGCTGCAGCTGACAGGGACCACAGTTGGTTACAGTACACTGTAACTTTCAAAGTTCAGCCCTCAAATATTAATGCAAGCTCAGTGATTTTCTGAGTTAAAGCCATTGCCAGAGGTCCCTTAGAAGCCTCCCTAACAGCACCCAGAATGCCTTCCTCTCATGTTTGTGGTTCTCCAGGGACAGTTGTCAGCTCCTATCTGGATGCATTTACAGCCATTTACTGATGTACTTCCATTTACAGTCAGGGAGAGCCTGTGAGTAAGTCTGTATGTACTGGAGATGCAGAATCAAGCATGGGACAGCCCTCACTAGCAATGCACAGGGCAATGAATGCTTTGCAGAGACATTACTGGTTTACAGTAGAGCCAAGAGGTGTTCATCATGTCAATACATGCAGTGTAATTCCCTCGGTTACTGGTGCAGCCGACAACGGTCGCTGCTTAGCAGGTTTACACTCCCTGTCCCACGGCTGGCTGCAGCACAAGGGCAAATATTAATCTGCATCTATAAATCTAAAACTGCCTTACTTAAAGGGATAGTTTGACATTGTGGGAAATAAGCTTGTTCGTTTTCTGGCTGGGAGTTAGATGAGAAGACTAGATGAGTAAATATGAAGTTATGGCCAGCAGACAGTTAGCTTAGCTTAGCATAGAGAGGTGAAACAAGAGGAAACAGCAAGTCTGCTGCAAAGTCTGCATACCAGCCCCTTGAAAGCAAACTAATTAACAGAGTAAACCTTATTTCTTAAATCCAAAAGACAAAACATAAAAATGACAGACTGTAATTTCAAGGTTGTGTGCTGGACTATTTATTGGCCAGGAGCGGTGACTTCCTGGAGTCTTGTCATCACTGTGAGCCTGCCAGGCAATCAGTGCACATTTCAGGAAATAACTAAACTGCAGACTTGCTGATTGGTAGATTTTGTTCCTTTCAGGTGGAGTGAGTCTAAATTTCCCTGTTCCCTATGCAAAGCTACGTGGCTGCTAGCTGTTGCTTAATATTTACCAGGCATGAGCCGTAGATTTAGTGTCGGTCTTCTCATCAAACTCTCTGCAAGAAAGCAAATAAGCATATTTCCCAAAGTATCAGATTATTCCCCGAAAACGTGGAACAGAAGCAAGGCACCCGCACTATAGAAATTCAGTCAAGATGATTTTTATATAAAAACAGTTTATTGATTTATCAACAACTGCCAACTGTACAATCCTTAGGGACGATGAAAGTGTATGCTACACAGTCTAACTTGTGTTTATGCAGAGACCATTCCTGTCTATGAGAAGATTGTAGTCGAATATTATGAAATACTGAAGAAAGCAAACAGAGCATACCCAAAATGTCAAATGTGGTAATGGCTTTGCCTGCCACCTTTATGAGTAACCACGTCTTGCATATCAGTCACAGAGAGTCAAACCAGAGGCAATAATTAACTTTTGACCGATCACTAAACTTCCCGAGTGGAGAAATTAAGATTCATACAATAGTCGAGTCCAGAGACTGAACTCAAGTCACAGCTGCTTGTCCATAAAATCCATCAGTCCTCCAGTTGATAGGTATCCATTCTAACGTCACTGAAAGCAGCCAATGTTCAGGGATAGGTCTTCATTTAAAAGTTTAATTTCTGCCGACCAAGGTAGAGGCAACTGGAAACCACAATTTTCTCCTTCCTCTGTCCGAGTCTGAAAAAAGGGCATTTCCAGAATCCTCCACTGCTAAAATCCAAGGGAATAACGTCTGTGTTACAGCAAATAGCAAAGAAAAAAAAAATGCCGTTGTCAGGGAGAAAAAAAATCCAAATTAGATTTCCGAAAAGGTCATTCTGGACAACGAACATGAAAAAAAAGCAGAGGAGGGAAAAAACTGAAATAGAATATCCTCTTACAAAGTCCTAATCTAATTTCCATCCCCAGAGGGGACAGAAAATCACGGAGAGAACAAGAAAGAACCATCACAAGCGTAACTGGACACCAAAATATAAATCTATAAAAGGCCTTTTATTACTCCATTATGTACACTTTTCACAGGACCTCCAAGGAGAAGCTCCAGAGCGAAGCGCCGCTTCTAGTTGTGTCATGGAACTTTATCTCCACATTAGAAAGGACGAATAAAAAAGAAATATCCAACAAACAGAAAAACAGCAAGACATTATTTTCTTCTTAGTGCCTTGGGGAACTGCACTTGCTGTACAAGTGTTATTTGTATGAGTGAGGAAGGGCAGAGCCGAAGGTCACAGCATCCAGGGCCACGACAGCGCCAACGTCCATTTCAGTCTGGCCCTGCCAAACTTCCTGCCCATCCACCCCGGGGCTGCAGGCAACATCCATGCTGTCTGTGTGAGGGAAGGTAGATGGAGGAAGAGTCTACTGTTCCTGAGCATGAGCATGCTCCCATCCAAAGCAGCCTGTTCTAGTAGATCACTTCATACACAGTGGCCTTCTTGTCACCAGAGCCTGTCACAATATACTTGTCGTCTGTCGAGATGTCACAGCTCAGGACAGATGAGGATTCCTTGGACTGAAGGAGATTAAAAAAAGAAACAAAAAAACATTTATGTCTTGGAGGCACATTGAATATTTTCAACTCGATTTGAAGTTAAGTGAAGAGGATTAGCTGACTACAGGGCAAGATTAGATTGCAATGACATCAAGTTCTGGCCTGATGCCCCTCAAAAAGACTTCTTTGTCAGGTCAATAATTCAGGTTCAGTTTTCACTGATAGGAGAGTCCTGTCAGACAGCGGTCGCTGTGCCCTTCCTCTCAGAGACAACTGTGCATAGTTTTGGACTGGCTGCAGACAGTGTGTATTGATCTGCATACCTGGAATATGCTGGCGCCATAAGGAGTCCTCCAAGCATTCAACAGATTGTCCTTCCCAGTGCTTACGAACCATTTACCTGCCAAGAAAACAACAGCGCAATCAGGCCTGCTTGAACAAAGAAGCCGTGGTAAAATACCTACAAATGAAGAGTTATCATGTCTGTAACCTTGAAAACACAACAGGCACACAGACGGTAAAGGAACTGTAGTTTTAGCACTAAATAAACTAGGACAGGCTAAGGCTGAGCAGTCAGCATTATCTCTCCATCATTTTATGTGTGTGTGTTCATACCACAGTAGGCGAACTTGAGGGAGAGGACACAGCTCTCGTGCAGGTGGAGCTGGTATTTGTCAGGCTTTGAGTGGTGGAGCACCTCCACGTTACTGCTCTCCATGCCCACAGCGAGCCACTCTCCAGTCGGACAGTAGCCCAAGGAGAAGATCTGGAAACAGGGCAGAACGGTAATTACCGACAGCTCTGCTGCTGAAGGGAAACTGTCCTCCACCATAAGTCTGTGAATGCGTGTTATCCATCTCTTTCATGTTACTGGGCTGTACCTGTGAAGTGAAGTCATGCTGCTGCAGCTGTCGACCCTCCCTCAGATCCCAGGAGCGAACAGTGTTGTCAAGACCGCCTGTCCAAAGCTTAGTGCCATCGTGGGAGATGTCAATACAGCTAGCACCATCCGTGTGACCCTGGAACTGCCTACAATCAAAGTCAGAAGGCATACAAACATTTATTGACATCCACTTTCAAAATGACTCACACAACAGCAATCCTGTGGCCGGGCCAAAGCCCACACAGTGTGAATAAGTGTTTTCTTCCAACCTAACGAGAGTCTGGTTGTGCAGGTCCCAAACGGCAATGTTTCCATCGCTGCAGCAGGAGAAGCAGACCTTGGCATCGGGGCTGATGGCCAATGCGTAGCATGCCGGGGCCGAGGAGGTGAGCTCAGCCTTGATGCGGGGCGTCTGAGAAGCCAGATCCCAGATGGTCAATGTGCTGGCCTCACCTCCGACAATCAATGTGCGGCCATCAGGCAGCAGCTTACAGGAGCGGATGTAGTTATCCCTGTTCTGTTGCACAGAGGACAAAGCGAATCAATACATGTTCAGGGCAGTGGAGCTAGAGAGAGATTTAGGAACAAGTCGGTTGGAAAGAGGATGAGAATCCTTCTGTCATAATAAAACAACCACAGGGTATTCTCAAACTAGTGGGCACATTTTTAGCTTTATTCAGTGATGCTCGCTTCTCCAGCCAACAACAATTTATCCAAAAATGGCAAATGAGCTTCATAATTTTCTACCTTGGTCTTTAGCAGATGTACGCTTGTCTAAAGCATCGGCTGCATTAGTGTACCAGTGCATTCGCTGAAAAACTGTTAGTGGGACGTGTGCGTGTTGTGGTCCTCTTGTATAACAAAGGATAATCCCATTGTTAAGGGAATGAGGTTGTGTGTAAACAGTTCATTACCTTTCAAAGCAACTGCACAGAAAGAATAAGGTGTAAAACCGTTGAGTGAAATGTGAATCAGCAGCGGTCCTCACCAGACAGTCCAGTTGGGACACGGGGCTCTTGCTGCCAGGTTGGCTGATGTCCCAGATTTTGACACAGCCTTTGCCACCAGTGTAGACATGACGTGTGGGGTTGCTAATGGTAACGGCGCACACCACCTCGCCGTGGCTCAGCGTGTTGATCTGACGGGCGTGGCGCGGAATACCCGGGCCGATCAGGGCGTCGGGCGGGAAGGGCACGGGCTGCATCTGACCGTCTGCGCTGACGTGGAAGGAGTAAGCCCTGACGGAAAAGACAGACAGGTCTGAGTGTTTTAAAACGCTGTTGCTTCTAAAAATGCTTCAAACTCATTTGGCGAGAAACTTACGGTTTGCCACCAGAAATGGATGTGAGGCTGGCTGGAAGGCCTGGAGCTCTCATGTGGGTGTGAGGATCAAATCCCTGAAAAATGACAAGATGGAAATCTCATAAGAGATCTGTGACTGACCAATGATCAAATCCACATGGTGCTATTGTAAAAGAAATAGTTCCACATTTTTGGAAATACACTTTGTAACAGGCACTCATAGAAAAACAGCTCCACAGCGTTACTAGAGGTCTAAAACTCCACAGGGAACCTTTAACAGACAGATATGAGAGAGGTATCGATCTTTTCATCCAGCTCTCGCCAAGAAAGTTAATGAGTGTATTTCCCAAAATGTTAAAACTGTTCTTTTAACTATGTGCAGTGCTTTTAGCTGATCTCAAATGCAGCTACATAACAGTACAGGAGAAGGAGTTACCATGGGGGAGCGTCCATAAGCTGCAGCTGCCGCAGCGCTCATCTGTGGGGAGATGTGCAGACCAGCATACACACCAGGACTAGTCAGGCCTCCATTCATTTCATGATGACCCATCATGGCAAAGGGGGTAGGGTAGGAGCCTGCAATGGACAGAGGGGTGCGCAAAGCTGGGGCTGCTACGGACAAAGACGGGAGAAGGATATTGGTATGTGACATAACAGTACACTGGGAGAGGATGGTAAAAGATTAACTCAGTTGCTAGAGAGGAAAGAGAGCGGTACCAACCGAGAGCCTCCATGCCTGGTGGTTTGCCCAGGATGGGTCTGAGCCCGGGAGTGGAGCTGGTGCCAGGGGTGGGGGCGTCGTTGCGGGGGGTGGGGGTGTTGGACTTGAGGCCAGGCGTGGAGGATTTGTCATTCTGTCGAGGGAACGAGAGAGCAAGCACGTTCACAATTCCGGAAACGAGGCACTGTGTAGACTGACAATTTGAGAGCAAACTGAACTTAATCCAATCTAATTCTGACAACCCTCATAGTCCTGCAGAGCCATAAACTGCTATTTATTCTAAAACCTATTATGGCCACAATGGAGATGGGGCCGTTTTTATCCCCTTACTGCTTTGGCTTTAATCTTTTAGTGAGGCAGAGGGGGAAAAATCCTGGAATAGTTAAATACATTGAGCTATTAACAGAGAAGACCTGACTGATCCTGATGCGGGACAATATTATCCCTGACGTTTAGTCATGCACTTAAAGCACCGACAGCCATTCCTAATCCACTACAGAAAACGTCCTAGATTTATTTGCACATATCCCTTTGCTCTCTCTGCAATTCTCATTTAAACCCTTTCTGTCCTAGTTTGTTCGTAACTCTTGGTGTCTTACATGACTGAGCTCCTTGGCCTTGGAGGATGGGGTGCTTCCAGAGGAAGCCACTGATGCAGGGCTGTTGGGTGTGTCCTTCTTTGGCGGGCGGGGCTTATCGATCCCATTTTCAGGTGGCGAGTGGGCTGGGCTCGCTCGCGGAGTGGCAGGGTCCTGCAAAACCACAGCAACAGATTTTGACGTTTATGCAATAGCTTCATCTCAGTACACGTCAATATACCACTCCCAATTACGAGCTGCACTGCTCACCTCATTAGACACATCTACCACCAGGTCATCACTTTTCTCTCCATCACTGTCCTGTGAAGATAATTGGCAAATTAGTCACCTTAACAAATTGCTTTTTCAGTGAAACCTTTGAAATGGGTCTCTGAACACAGGAGGGCCTAAGGAACACTTTGACATTTTGGGAAATGCGCTTATTCGCCTTCTTGCCAAGAGTTGGATTTCCTGGAGACTTGTTGTCACGGTCAAGGTTGCCAGGCAACCAATGGAGACTCCAGGAAGTCCCTGTTCCCAGCCAAAATTGTCCAGCACATCACCCGCTGTTTTTTTAAATCTTCAGACAGAGCCTGGCTAGCTGTTACCCTCTGTTCCCACTCTTTATGCTTAGCTAAGCTAACCAACTCCTGGTTCATATTTAATGGATAGACGTGAGTGGTATGAACCTTCTTATCTTACTCTTGGCAAGAAAGTGAATAAATTCCTTTAAATACTCACATATCTGCTCATGCTGTCCTTCTCCTCCACTTTGCGTTTCTTTGAGTCCAAACTGTAGTCAGAGGAGCTGCGGTGCTTCTCACTGGATGTGCGTAAGCTTTCTGATGGGGATATGGAGTTATTCTGCAAAAAGTAAACCAAACATACTTTATTACCATTTCATCTTCCATCGTAAAAGAGAGCAGTGAAGTCATTCATCAGTTACAAATTCACAGGGAACACGCTGTGCCAATCCTAACACTGAAAATGCCTCATTCATGCGACTATGGATGCTGCAGACTCTTAAAATGCAGCTGTAGGCCAGCTCCAAGCAGTACCCTGACACCAGCCAAGCCCAACCTCACACACAAGCCTGTCCCTGGCCAAACAACAGAATGGGCCGTTATCTGAACTGAAAGGAGGAGGGCTTGTTTTCTGAGCTGGGCTCCCTCCTCCTCATAACTGGACAACAAACAGCCTCACAGGGACATGAGCAGTGTGTTGTGGCTGAACAGAGGGCCTTTTCTCTGGAGGCAGTCAAGCTAAGAGAGAGAGGGAGAGAGAGACTGAGAGCGAGAGAGACTGTACGTTGTGGGCATTGGGCATTGATTGCCGCAGCGCGCTTGGGCACCATGTCAGCTCGGGCTTTGAGCTCTGATAAAGAAAGAGAATCTATATCCTGCCAGTGGGCACGGCAGCGTGGGACTGACTGGTGCTTCTTCATGGAGCCCGCCCGCCCGCCCACACAAGCTGGGACAGCTCACTCCAAACACCAACAGAATGGGAGGAACTCGGCAGGTGTCCAGCGGCTTTCACAGGAGTTTGCCATTTGCCCGTAAACTGCCAAGTTCTCCTGATTCCCTCTGTCCCTTCCTCTGAAGACCAAAGCAACAACATGGACTAAGTCAGTGGCAGCCCAGGGAAGTGAACAATGGCCGATGGACTAGCAGTCTGGGCAAAGGGCCACTGTCTGCATAATGGCTGACCTTTAAAGAGATGCTTAGCGTGACTCATTAACCAAAGTCACCACTCTGCTATCAGATGACCTGGGACAAGAGCACAGAAACAAAACAGGCCTGCTAATCGCCCCAGGAGTTCCATTTCTTCAGACATGACTGCACCCATTCAGCTGGCCCAGCCTGCAGAAACACAATCTCACAGGCCCATCACAAGCCATCAGAGATCGCAGCCATTCAAATAAAACGCTTTAGCAGGTCCAGCCAGACGGGGTGGAGAAAAAGAAAACAAAACAATTCTCCATTTGTGTTCATAAATATTCATCGCAAGCCAAGGAGGAGAAAGAGTGAGCTGGTAAACAAGGGAGACAGTAACAGTAGACGGGATCAAATAAATCCCTTAAGAAGGGGAAGTCCAAGTCTTCCTTTAATTGTGATGAAATTACAAGTCTTCTAATCTCTCCAGCATGATACCAGTCATTTCCCTTTTGGATTAAAAGCACAGGACTTATATTCCAAACCTCATTTCCAATTAATAATTTTATTGAAAGCTGATTACAACAGTGCATGAAATCAGCCGCAGCGTGCCATTAGCAGGAATTTTTACTTGTCATTCGCAGTGCAGATGAAAATGTGATGAATTATGAAATCAGCAAAAAAAAAAAAAAAACAGTCGCGGGTTTGGGCGCTCACCGTATTCTCTGTGTTGCGGGCGTCACAATGGCGGCCGAGGCGATGGCGAAACCAAGTAGAGCAAAGAGAAAAACAAGTCAGTTAGCATATCATAACAGATGCTTCTGGCTGAACGTGTGAGAATCAACTGCAGGGCACAAGGCCCCTCTTATCACCGTGTGTTGGAGCTGTTGAATAGCTTATGCAGTCATGGACTAGGAATGTACCAGCTCATTACCCAGACAGAATGTGAACAGACAGGATGTGCTCCTCACCTTAGGGCCTTACGATTTTGCTCTAGAGAGTGAGATACACTCCACACTAAATTGGTTTCTCCCCATTTAACATACATGCAATGACGTTAAATTGAATACGCACTTCAAGTCTTCTAAATAAACCGGTTAAGCAGCTAATGCCCGATTGGATGGCAATACGCCTCCTCACCTCTGTGTTCGAGATCATGGTGGTTCTTCTCATCCTTCACTGGGAGGTGGGCTTGGCTGCCCAGGGCGCCTAATGCCAGCAGGCCTGAACCAGAGCCTGTCACGGGGGGGATGCCGGGTGGCTGCAGGCCTGAGGGGTGAGGTGGCAGCTGGACCGGGGGCCCGTGAGTGGCATGGGAGAGATGCTGCGCCTGGAGCTGCTGCTGCTGTAAGTAGACAGTGAGATAGACAGACAGACACCAAGTGGGTCGGAGGGAAAAGGCAAGGAGAAGCCACACACTTAACATGAGGCTGATCAGTTAAACCCTGGATGATATTAGCGCATTCACACATCTATTACTGTCAGGATCAGACAGCAATCCCCCTCAGTGCTATTTCCATACCAGGCCAGGCTGGCATAAGCCCCCGATCTGTGCTGAGGTGAGTAGATGTTATGACTAACGATCAACTGCTCAACACGTCTAACGCATGAGACGCACGCTCAGGCGGCGTTAGTCAGCCATGATGAGGTGAAAAGAAAATAGAAGCGTTTTTCATTCCGTGTCAACGACAAACAGCGAAGCAAAGTTTGATTCAACCGCTGTTTAACACAGTGGAAACCGCTTCACGTCAGGTAAACTGGCGCATTTCATACTGCAGCACCACAGCACTCCTGTGCCATCCGTGAGCTGAGCAATCCTCTAAAGGAACATGAAGCTGTGTGGGAATCTGTCAGCCTGTGGGCTAAACAACTACCTGCTTTTTAAACACTTCGAAAAACACAACCAGCGTCTATTTACTCCTCTCATATTCATGTTCCTGGATTAACAGAACATGAATCATTTGCACACCCAAACTTTAAGAGACCGAGGGAACACTAAGTGCCAGAAGCTGGCACTCTTTCCCTCTCACTCGGAGCATTTGAGTGTGTGTGTATGTCTGGAAGGCTGCTCCGGGAGCCAGGACCAGGGGTCCCATGCTGGCACTCAGTCAACCCTCCAATATTCACCATCAATATTTGAAAGGCACAGGGAAATGGATGGGAGTTAAAAGGCACTCAGCATGGAAGTAAGCAGTTTAAAACAAGGTTAAATAATACTTAGCTGAGACACCAATAAAAACATCAGCAATTTATTACCCGTCTACGAGCCAGCTGAATAATTCAGCCGCTGTTACAGCGTGCACCTTCTCTTTTACAAGACAGACTTCAATCAGTGACCATTTATGGCCATTTCAGGAATATTAGGTAGTTTGTAACGACTGAGGAGTCGGTACAACACATACACACGCCTGCTTCACACACAGCTAAAATACATTAACTCAGAATGCGCTTGCTCTTGACTTCTTATCTCTTTTTAAAACAGAGATATTCAGTCATAGATCTTACAAAGGGCACGTCCTACTAAAATATGTCCTTTAAAAAAAAAGGATCATATCTGGAGGGTCTTTCTAATTGCTTATTGCCCTCTACTGTATCCGCCCTGAAGGTAGAGACCAAATTGGAAAATCGTAAGGTTTTTAACTTGCAACCTTGTCCTTTGCTCTACAGGGCAGATGTCAATCCAATTACAAAATGCACCCAGGACACAGAGGGAGAGAGAGAGAAAGAGAGCAAGAGAGACAGTGAGTGTGTTATAATATTGTGTCCATGAGGGAAATTAAGGAGCCAGTTCATTGGCAGGGGAGAGCCATCCTTGCTCATTGTGTTTAATGAGGCACTGATGGGTAATATGCATGGTTGATCAGCAAGAGCCCTCATTAGAGGGCCATAAATGAAGACAATAATAAATAAAGAAAGGAGTCTGGCCTATTTCCTCTAATTTAATATTCACAGATAAAGACCTACTCTTTGCCCTTTTTTTCTCACACTGAGTGTCGCCACAGAAACACACACACAGGCAAAACTGAGCAAATGCATTATAGTCTCCAGTGTCCTACCTATGCTAACTATTGGGAAACGCATAGCACTTGGACAGAAAAAGTGCCATGCAACATGCACAAGCCCTTCAAGCCCAGATGTGTGTACACACCAAGTGCATTAACAACAGCATGGCACATACAGAGATTTGTGGATGCCACTGACCATGAGAGAAGGGTAGGCAGCGTGCTGCTGCTGAAAAGGAGGACAGAAAACAGTCAGGGCAACAGCTGCTCGAGATGCCCATTCTCCATTATTATATACTGCAAATGATGGCGTTACAGACAAAAGAATTCTCTTTTAGTTCAACGCCCTATTAATACAAAGCCATTGAGAGGGGTTTATCCAGGTGGCCACTCGCTGGCTGAAAGGTGGACTTATCTGAACTACTCCTTGGCTGCTTTCAATATTTGGTGTGTTTTCTAATCAAACAGGAAGCACCACCTGTCAGGTTCTTCTCGACGCAAGCAGCTGCCCTAGTTGCATCCTATTAATGGCCCTCAGCCCCATCAATAAGGCATGCAGCTGGCTCCTGGATGCTGCCTGTCTGCCTGGCACGCTCTTTCACCCCACCTTGCTTTACAATATGCATGAGGATTTTGGCATGCCTACAGAGCTTCTCCTCAATGAATAACTAATGGAGAGGTATTCGTAAAACATACAGTAGCTACATTTCCACCTCCTCTGACATGAGAAACCAGCACGACTTGGGTGGAGGCCTGAGTGTTTCTGTAAACAGGCCGGGTGCCAAATAGGACCACACACTAAAATCGTGAATGGGCTCATCCAATATTTTAGAAAATGTAGATTTTTTTTAATGCTACTAATATTAAATTATAGCCAAAGACAAACAGAGAGCTACAGTGAAAGCATCGCAGCCACAAATTCTAAAGCACAGCAATATTCCAGCATTGTATCCGAATGTTAAAAATCGCACACACGGGAGGGAGCCGCAAATCAAGTCTGCTTTTCTTAGGAACAACTTCTGCTTGCAGCTGCTCTGCTTTGATGAAACTGTAATAACACATCTGCTTCAGTCTAAAAGACACCTACTCAGACAAATTCTGGGGAGCAATTATCCTGGAACAAAAGGTCACTAAGGGGGCATTAATTGAATTCCAATATGTGCCTCCAGTCATCAAGTCAGCCTTTTGGGCCAGCCTCTTATGCATGCTAAAGACTCTGCAAGATTCAACTGTTGTAATAAGATCAGTGATAGCCTGAGCTTTGTATCGAGGGTGACACCAATCACTTCTGCCTTAGGAGGGCAGGGTGAGTACGGCTGATCAATGAGGAGCAGATGGCGTTTTGAAGCAGTGATGAACGCCGTGCATTACCGCTCACTGCTGCGGTGAGCAAAGAGAGCCGTGCTGCGGAGCTGTGATGGCTGACTGCTGTCTGTACTGCCTCAGCTAGCTTGCAGCGCTGGCTGCGTTCTGCTCACCCTCAGCCTTTTAATTCCCACAGCTATCCAGGTCAGCAGTGAGGGATGAGGCTCCTCGTTAAAACCTTAGCCAATTAAAGCAATACAGGCTGCGAAGGGGATCTCAAGAGCTCTCAGGCTCGCATTTATAAACACACAACAAGGCAGTGAAGATGCCACAGAGACCAAAGCTGGAGCAACAGACGAGCTCTCGAGAGCTGCACTTGTGCATATAGGTTGAAAACACTGATGACGAATATAGCGCTAAATAGAAAAAAAATACATTAACACACTTGATTCAAGAAAAGACACATCAGCAATATATAACTTAAGTCAGTGGTGTATCACATCCTATCACTTAACAGAGACTACTTGCATAAAGAAGACATGGAAAAATACTATTCACAGTGATTATCTTATGTGCACGTTTGTCACTGACCAAGGTCAAATAAAGGAAAAAAAGGGGGTATACACACGGTGAGAGGCAGATTGGGAAGTCCACGTACCCCGATGATGGCATTCAGCTCAGTCATAGTCACCTGCTTAGCCCGCTCGACTGCCTGAGCAACCTGCTGCTGGTGCTGTGGGAAGACATTTACAGAAGATGAGTTGGGCATGCCAGCATCTATCACGCACCCACACTCACTTATCTGTGAATTTCACACTTAATTTTCATAGTGCTGCGGCAGTTTTCAAAGTGAGGGCACACTGTACAATGTACAATAAGTGACTTTATTTTAGTGCTAAACTGTGACACTGGTTCAGAGCCACATTCAGAACTCACCTCTTGTGACAGGAAAGGCATAATTTGAGCTAAAATTGCGTTGAGCCGCTTGGCAATCTCCGTCTGGAAAGACAAAAGAGGAGCAAAATGAGACGGTAAAGTATGAAACAGACAGTGACTTAATATAACCCCGCCTTTAATGTTTACACCGATTAAGTCAATTACTGCGGCAATCAGAACTGCTTGACTCAACATCCTCTAAACAGCGTGATATTGACATTTGAAATATTTAAAACATTAGGAGAGCCCAGGGGGATGGAGCACAGCTGTGCTGAGAGTGCACTCCATGCTAAACGGATATGAGCAGGCAGAGTGCTGCTGTGTTGAGAGGATCCTCTCTCACTCAGCCCTCCTTCCCCTCATCTGCAACTGCGGTGTCCTGCAGTTAACCTCAGAGTTAAACCACACAACCACACCCCAGCGAGAGAGAGGCCCACTGACCAGACTGCACTGTTTACTTACATGTGACAGTGCAGGCAATTTACATTAAGGGTCGCAACTGCAGTTTAAGCAAAGTTCACAAACCGTAATGACCTCCAGGGCAACGCACCTCAAATCTATGATCAATACCATTAAAAGACAACTACCAGCCTGTAAACATTAAGAGTGCAGTGTGCAAGAGCTCTGCCTTTCCAGGACTGAAGCCTGGGCCATTTCTCACTGCAATCAGCTGCCCAGCCCACCACCCTCCAAACCTCCCATCTATCCACAGAGCCCTGCCTCCATTCTTCTGCTTGTCTACCAACTGCCATGGCAACGGCTGCAGCCCTATCTTGCTGGGATCATTATGCAAATGGCACCTCTGCTTGACCGTAACAGGCTTTAAAAATCATATTACGTGCTTGGAGGCAGGTCATTAAATTGAATTTTCAGCCTGTCGATCACATGAACGCAGCAAATGAATGGTGGATAAAAAGAGCAATGGGAGGAGGCGTATAACAACCCCCCCCCCCCCTCCACACCTCCCCTGTAAAAACACTGCACAGCCGGCTTGTTCTGCCTCCTTCTTCTTCCAGGGATGGGAGATGAGACTCTCAGGTTCAAGCTCTGTGCTGGGAGCAGAAAAATAACAGTGCCAAAGCTACATCATCTATGGAATTTATGAGCTGCAGTTCAACCCAAGGCCACTGCGGAACACAAACACATCACAGGGATTTTCTCCGATTTTTCATTTGGAGCAGCACACACAATGTACTTTGCAGACCGCCAGCTTATTTATTACACATGGCAGAAATGCCAGGCAGTTTTGGCAGCCAGACATATTACCTCTGAGCAGAGCCAGAGAGATTGGAGAGTAATGTCCAACAGAACGAGACCTGCTGACCCAAGCCGCAACATGGATAGCCACTTAGCCAGGCAAGCCGGCAGCACAAACAACAAGCTGAAGATGAAATATCGGATGAAACAAAGTAAAGCTTGGGATCAGCGGCAATAATGTGAAACAAATATATGGTAGCATGTGCTACAGAGAGTACAATAGCCCATAAGATAACACCGATTACAACTTCATTACAGTCTCCAGACAAGAAAGAACACTGAGGATCTCTGACACGCAATAAATGTGACCTACAACCAATAAAGCAATGAAAGGGTTAGATAAAGGTTTTATGAGCATTAGTATTAATACAATGCAGTAAGTGCTCGAGCAAGAGCTCAAGAACGCCCTCAGAAATGGTTGAAAAGCTACAGAGCCTGTATAATCCATGTTTGTTGAGATAAGCCATGTCAATAGCAGTCGAACATTTGACAGGATTTGTGAAAAGGCCTTGAGCGCGCAGTCCATTCCTCTGTAGCTTAGTGTCATGGTGACAGCTGGCTGGGAGAGGTCAGGAGGTGGCTGATCTACTGTGCCCCGAACAACTGGCAGCCTCTGCACTCTTACAACACAACATGCAAATACATGGAAAAGGCATCAACTCAGCTCGCCATCGCTGTCAAAATAGATACAGTGCAGTGTCGGGAGGATTTTTTTTAAAATACTGCTGGCAGATAAAAATGGGGCTGTTGTCACTTTAAGTAGATGACAGCTTGGCCCTTGAGAGGCCAGCTTTGCGCTGCTGCTACACAATTACAGGTACTCGGACCTGTGTAGCACCACTTTAAGAGCACTCTCAGGCTGGCTTGTCAATGGCGTGCAGAAAGGTATTCGCCTGTTGCTATCAGCAGTGGGAAAATGGAGTCGAGACACTGATGAGTATTAAATACAGAGGGAAAAACCACCAGTGGCTGTGGTCCATCTATAAATAATACTTGACTAGTCAGATTTAGAGGGGCTCCAATTTGTCCAAGATGACAGCATCGCCCCTTTCCTGATTTTTCTAGTAGGAAGAAAACTAGACTAGTGCTTCACGAGCGGCTCATCTAAGCCAGAAAATGATGCATGTTTCCACTAAACTGAGATGTTGCACAAAGCCTCAGAGCCTTTGTTAATGTGAAGCCAGTCCAGAACACTTTTCTAATTGGCATCTGAAGTTATCTGTATTGATCTGGCTAAGGCCAAAAGCCTGCCTAAATGGATGCGTGAGTCATTACTATGACTGCAGCAGTGAGTCAGGTGATTATCATGGGTAAAGGATGGCTGCGATCTTAGAATAATACAATTTATTCGAACAAATGCAAAGCATAAAAACATTACCTTCTTTGAAGATGCCATACGTTAAAAAAACTGTCTGTTTATATAACAGGACCTGACAGCCAACAGGTCACACCCTGTAATTATTGCACTCCAGTCCAGTCCAGCATGACAGATTGAGGATTCGGGAGCATGATGGCTCGGAGAGCCACAGTTTCCCCAGCTACTTTTCACTGCATGCCTCTTTTGTATGAACACAGCAGACAGTCCGCTGGCTGACCGTATTTGTTTTGGCCCTGGGCATGGCGGATAGTTTGCTACTTAGCAAATGATTCCCGCAGCCACGGTCCTCGTGTCTGCCTTACGACTACAGGTAACAGCCAAATCTGATTGAGCCTCGCTAACACCCAAGCCCCAAACCCCGTGCAGCTCTTGGAAACAAGCACCAGATGATGGCAATTACTGGCTGACATCACGCAGCAGAAATTAGCCGTTTGTATCTACATACTGTCACGGCTGATAGAGAGGGATCAGATAACACTGCCACATCAGTCCATCTGAGCCGTGCCGGTGTGTGCATTCTGCAATCTGAATTATGTCTCTGCACTGTAATGAAAAAGGCACAGTTAGAGGAATGGATTTCCTCACTATGGAATAAATCTCCTGGCAGGAAAATAATATGCCTATGTGCATCCAATAATCCATCCCAACCCTGCCTGTTAACCACTCTTCATCTCCTCCTCCTCCCCTGCCTGAGCCGTAAGCTGGGGGAGCTGCATGGACGGGGCCCACACTGTTTGCTCACAAACACGCCGTTCAGCAGGTTAGGGCCCCACTGATGAATTATTCAAGCGCTTCCATCAGCTCTGTTGAGGTTCCTGATAAAAGTCAGGCGCTAAAATGGATCAGTCGATTAACCTGTTTACACAGAGCCGGGCTGTTGCCCCTCCCCCAGCACTATTCTCCAACATGTCTCCGGCTCCCATCCCCCTCCTCTTTCCTCCGGTTGGCGATAAGTGCCTGACAGAAGCTATCAGAGCGGCTCGAGCCCTGACAGACATGTGGCAGTGTGACACACGGCCCAGACACTGATGGATCACCCTACCACGCCAATCCACCATGCCCCCAACGCTGTCATTAGCCAGGCTAGGCTGTCGCAGGAGAGGGGAAAACCTCACTGGCTTAAGAGCAACATGTATGGGAATCTCAGGGTTACTCATTCATACAATTGTTATCTCTTCAAGCATCACTGTGATTGATCTGTGGAGTAATACAAGATAGGATCTTTTGATAAAGATAAGGGCACAATAACCGACTAAAGGACTTTTACCCCCCTCTTGTAATTCCCGTTCATCTTAAAAAGAAATACTGGCCCATCAGCAATCCTCTCTCCTTTAATCATTAAGTCAAAGGCCGAGCCTGCCAAAGTCTACCTTTAATCTTATCAAAAGGCTGAGACAAATCCCGACTTTACACAACTCAAATAGGACAATAGCAGTTGTACAAGTTTCCGATTGTATTGTCTTGTTTGTGTGCAGTAGATCCGTCTGTTTACAGCCCTATTACCAATGCTCTCTCAGTTCACAGCCTTCGAGCGGCTCCTCCTGGGTCTTACATCCCCTGACGCCGTGGAAAACCACTGAGCTGAAAAATATGATGGGCATGATGGCACCTACCTGTTTGTGCATCTCTATGTTCAGCCCGTAGGACATCTCGTAATACTGAAATGAAAGCAAAGATGTAATTGTGATTAATGAGGGAAAAAAGGTCACATTTGCAATCAAGTTGTGCTAACATTTACCGTATGTATGCAATCACTTTAAAATACAAACCCCAATTCCAAAAAAGTTTGGACGCTGTGTAAAATGTAAATAAAAACCGAACGCAATCATTTGCAAACGAGCTGCGTTCACCAACAAGTGTTCCTGAGATGTAGTAACATCCTTTATATAGTCATGTGTTTACAAAGTGGTGAACCTCACTCCATCCTTGCTTGTGAATGACTGAGGCTTTCCAGGATGCTCCTTTGATACCCAATCATGATACTATCACCTGTTACCAATCAACCTGTTTACCTGTGGAATGATCCAAACAGGTGTTTTTGGAGCGTTCCACATCTTTCTCAGTCTTTTGTCGCTCCTGGCCCAATTCGTTTGAAATGTTAAGAATTCAGGATAAGCAAAAATTGAGAATTGATTTTTACAAAAAAAACAATGAAGCTGATGAGGTAAAACATTAAATATATTGTCTCTGTATTGTTTTCAATGGAGTGTCAAAAAGGATTTGCAAGTTATCACGTTCTGTTTTATTATGTTTTACACAACTTCCCAGCTTTTTTGGAAAGCTTTTGCTTTTATTTCCATACTCAAAATCATAATAAATCATCATTTTAGTTTAACTAATATACTGTCTGTAGCCACAAATCAATATTTTGATTGATCACTACACTAATTACATCATCAAATGATTTTTTTAACATCATGACTGAGACCTGAAGACAATCCAGCTTCTGTGGAGCAACTGTGACAGACTAAGATCAGACAGAAACGGAGTTCTTTGAGCAGCTTACAGCCAATAAATCAATATTTTGTTGTTTATAGTGTGGGCACAGAGAAGAAAGGGGTTAGATTTATTGATCACTATCTTAAGTCCTCAGATCTCCAGGATGTCTATTTACTTAGCGTAACGCGATTGCTCAACACTCTTGATATTTCGAGCCAGGGCAGTCTGGCTGGCTGAAATGTAATCCGTGGAGCCCACAAGTGGCAGCCAGGGCAGAAATGGCTTTCCAGTCAGCGTCTATTTGATGAGGCCAATGCATTATTCAGTCCATTAGCTTCTTCGAAAATTACTCTCAAACAAGAGAGCCATTCTGTCTGAGATCAGAGCCCCACAGCCGTGGCGTAACCCGACACCCAGCGCTGGCTGTGGGATACTTCCCTACATGTTTACCTAACCTCCTCCCTGTCAGGCTGACATGTTGTTTTCCTGTGAAAAGAATGTTTAACTTAAGCCTGCATGTGTTGGTTTAAGTCATCCCGGGTGTGTTTACCTGGGACAACAGAGTGCACTGCCTCTGATTGCATCATGTCTGAACTAAATTCCTGCGTCATAAGCACACCTATGTTTTTTCTAAAGGGCCGCTCAAATAAAAGCTAATAATTTTGGTTTACACAGAAACTGAGGTCGGCCGAGTGCAAAATAAACTGCAGCGTGCTCCACGTCCTCCATTTTGTTTGCTGCGGTGCATTTTTCCCACACGCTGCTCTGGCCCTCCACCATCAGCTCACACCTAATTTATGGCCATGCATATGTCTGAGCGTGGAGTCTCCTAGGAGAATAATCAGATCAGCACACACAGAGGGCAGCACTGCAGTCGACCCTTGGAGATCAGGGGCGCGCTATAATGGAGCCTCAGCCCACTGCCGCCGGCATGTCAGGAGGAACTCCTCCGTAACAACCAGCTACATCAACCCCCCTGGGGGCTTTCACAGGCCTGTACCTGACACTCAACCCGCCCTAACCACCACATAGGTGATCACAATAGCTTGTCTCACTCCACCCCAACTAGATCTTCAACAAGCCTTGCAATTTGGAACCATAATTGCTCCCCATTGTAACGTAATCTTACCATGACATAGTGGCGCTGCATCTCTGTCTTCTCATTGGCCAGTTTGTCATACTCCACCTTAAGACTAAAATAGAAGGCAAGGTGTCAATTTCAGGCATCTCAATCACTTGAATAAGTCACTCACACTTAACCAATTGACAGCACTGTCTTTCTCCATTCGTGCAGACGTCAAGTACCAGACATAACTTTGACTATTCAACAGAGAGTAAATGTTGACACTGTCATACTTTGGTGATACACTGTGTAATCATTACCTGTGATACTGGGCTTGCAGGAACTGAAATTCATCTTTAATCCTGTCACAGGACTCGGCTACGGTGAATTTGAAGCCAGGCTGGCCGGGCTGATGTGGAGCCTGAAAGAAGGTTGTAAAAATCACATCAGTCCAGACACAGTAGAAAGTTTTATTCATCTTTTTTTTTTCCTGCTTTGTGCCCCGTGCTGCTCAGGGGAGCTGAATACTTCTCACATTAGGATACTTCCAAGATAATATCTCCTCTGCAGCAAGTAAGACATTACCACCACACCAAAGACGTGGGTCTGCTTCACACCTCCAGAAGCTAATAACACAACATGAAAAGGCTTTCACACTGAAAATGAAATCTAATTTCAAAAATGAATTAAAACCACCACCTGTCCTGGTGCTCAGCAGTCATATGTTCGTGTGTGGCTGAGTAAATATCTCCAGGCATGCAAACCATCTGCATCCATTTACCACTAAGTGCATATTCTGGTGTGGCTTAAATGCATTGTAATATGTCCATATAGGAATTTGATGAGCTGCATTAAGGATGGAAAACGCTTTGTGGGGCAGATTTGAGAGGGAATCAGCACAGTCAGGAACCATGTCAACATCAGTGTTGACAGATAAATATGCTGTAGTAAGTACAGAGGAAGCGCGTCTTACCGGATGTCGGCCTTGTGGATACATCTTGAAATGTACCCTTTGTTTATCTCTCCAGTGTTCAGGTCCTTTGGCAAAATGGTTGAAATGTGCTCACAGCCACACCAGTCTCAGCAGACAGGGGTGGGGGGCAGGGGAGGTCGTGAAAGCCCTGTGTTGAAAAACGACGCGGTTTAATCTACAGACGAAAAAAAAAAACCCAACAACAACAGCACAATACAGCGCACGTTGTTCACTAATAAGTAGTCAGAACAGTAAAGTAGGTCCAAATTGTTGCAGGCGGTTAGAGTACATGTCAAAAAGCAGCAGCAGTCATGCGCTTCTGTCTTCTTGATGACCTTATTCGGTCAGTGGTCAGCGACAGACGCGATATACAAACAAAATCTCAATTTGCAATTTAAACTGCTGCAAACACAACAGAGACCGAATACAGGGGCCACTTCCACGGTGCGAAATTCAAAATGCTCGCACCGAATCCGTTTGTTTGGGACTCTAATCCTGACTGATGTTGGTCAAATGACCAAAAACCCCGCTCCCGGACGTCTACAGGCAGGCCACAGCCGACACCGCTGGCTTCCACCTCCTGTTTGACTCCGCGGAACGCGATGGAAGCGGCGCGCCGCCGCGCGTACGCCCCGCAAACACTGAGAAAGAAATCAGCGGCTCTGGGAAATACGTACCCGTGCGTGCGTCCTAGCCGTCCGTCCGACTTTCGCTCCCGAAGAAAAGACAGAGAAGGCTACAATTCATGCGTTTAATCCCTCCTAATGTGAGCGTGGTGGACGCGGATCTCGACAAGCATCCTCTCGCTCTCTCCGGAGCGCACCCAGCCAGACCGGGGGAGCAGTTAGGAGAAAATTTGGTGCGGTCGGGCTAGATTAAACTACTTTATTCTCAGCCGCGAAGCTCCGAGGAATGTGCGCCCTTTGTGGCTGGTTAATCCCAAAAATGAAAAAATGAAAAATAAAAAACCCCAATAAAAAACAAATACGCTTCCAAAATCTGTCTTCCGACTCGAAGAGGCTGGAGATTCTTTAAAAGCGTAACATGGTACTCTCCACAATCTCGCATTTCCCCCAGTTGTCCAGCTTACCCCGGTTGCCACACACAGGCAGCAGGGCTGAACTGCCGTGAAAGCGCCTATCTGTCCAATCGGATTACTGGGAAGGAATACGGCCACATCTGCCTATCGGAGAGCGACGGCCCCCACGTGGGGTGCAACGATACATGACATCATCCCGCGGATCCACAAGGCATCATCCGTCCGTCCCACCATGTACAACAACAACAGCAGCAGGCATTGATGTGCCGACGATGATATCCAAATTTGACAGAGACAGCACAAATTCCACATCCGCGCTTCATTAGGGCGTTTGCTTTTCTTCTTCTTCTTCATTTTTTGCAGCCCAAATAAAGTTGATGAATATTTTGGGTGAGACCACCACCGGCGGGGACGGGAAGGGAGGGAGGTGTGAGGTGCAACAAGCATTCTTGAATTTTTACCCCCGTACAAAGAAGAAGGGGGGAGCTGCGAGCTTGTTAGTGTGATACTGTTCAAAATTGTGGAGCAGCGTTACAGAAAAACATCCAAAGTAACGACCACAATCAGAAATGTGCGGGTTAAACTCCCCCCAACACACACACACACACACACACACACACACACACATGCACGCACGCACGCACACCGTGAAGGACACAATAATGACCAATCGATCGACGATGTCCACCGAACTGAAGCTCGATGCATTTTTAACCTTAAATATCTCGTGATTCCTGCGCGGGCCTACCTATCAGCATTTGTGTAATAGTTGCACTGCGGGGAGAGAAGAGATGATTGCCTTTGTCTGATATGAACATCAGCCATGTCTGAGCGCAGCCTCTACGCCTTGTTTTGAAGGTTCAACTCAGCCCCACGTGGGACTGCTCTGCGGCTTTAAGGCCTCTCGTCCAATAGCAGCGCGGCGCACTTACTCGCCGGCTTCCCATTGGCCCAGCGGCGTCGAGCCTGTCATTCACGGCGCAGCGTTGTCAATCAATACCACGCGGGGTCAAGCGCTGACAAATGCCTGTGCTCCTCGGTCCTCTGCCTGTGAATAGAGCCTGGAATGGCTGCTTAATTAGCTTCGAATGGCTTTTCTCTCCAGTTCAAACAATCTGTTACCACCACGTGGTAATGAGAGCCTACATTAAACAAAGGAAGAAAGGAAGCATGCAAACAGTTGTAACATTACAACCTGTAGTTTTCCTTTACATATGGGCCTATGTAACCAGCAGTCAAAGGGGTCTTGTTTACCTTCATCACCAAGGCCAATCGACCTGGTCCAACATTAAACATGAGCAACAACCTAATATTAATGTTATTCTGTACAGATGGATGTAGTGCCTCCACAATCAAAAGACCAGAACTGAGACACTTGTTTTTATGATGGATACAAAGGAAGCTACTTAAATCAGTTGTACGTTATTTCTCGGCTGTGATAACAAGCCTGTGAAATGAAGAAAAACAACACCAGATGCATTAAAATAGCAGACTAATTATGTTATCTCCAGTCTTTTAATGTATAACACAATATACTCAAAGCTGCTAAATTAGCAAGAGACAAAACATTAGGACTCTTCACACGTGCAAAAGATGTAATCTTAGACAATACTGAATGAAATTATGGTCGTTCCAATGAAGCAAATGTAAATAAATGAATCTGGTCTGCGTAAAGCCTGGATAAAGCGACAAAATTGCAAAACAACTGGCCGTGTTTCACACTGAGTATAGCAAAAGCTTTTTGGGAACACTAGGGTCATTTTGTCATGTTAAGGTCTGAGCTCGCCCAGCAGTCGTCTTACTTGTCATTCTTGTCAGCCACCTTGAGGATGTGGGATAACTGTGTTATTTCCAAAAGTATGGAGGCAGTCTGTGAGAAACTCAAGCACACACAAGAGCTGGCGGGCTAATCTCAGCCAGGCACCCCCTCATGCTTTTCAATAGAGAGTGCTTGGATTAAAGGCAACAAAAGGCCGGGCCAAACCCCAGGGAGAGGGGGCCCTCCGCCCACTGAGACCCCCACACTGTTTATTTACACGGAAACCCCAGCCTCGGTGAAGCTCCCACCCTCAGGCATTACACACTGGCCTATTTGCAGAGGTGGCTCTAATTCTTGACAGAGCAGGGATTGTCCTCACTCCTGCCACTTTGAACTGAGTATAGCAAGTCACTCTCCACATAGCTCAGATATAGCTGCTGAGGAATGATTGTGTTCCCTCCACAGAACAACTACTCTGGGTTTTATTGTCAAAAGGTAGCCATACAGTAGCTGCCACGCTCTGCATGCATTTCTGTGGAAAAACCGGTATCACTCCACTGAGCTGCTGTTTTGAAATCGTGGCGTTGCAGCTGCCAAACAAGGTAAAGATCAACGACATGGTGGAACCATTTATCATGAACCTATATTGGATGTATTTGGAGATTACACAGCATTGGCTCATTAATGTGACTTGCAGTTAATAAATGACTTGGCCATTTTTCTCTCTCACGCAGGCTTACTTTCCTGTTCATGAAGCAGAAAATGAGGGTCCTGTTACTGCAAAGGCTCGGGTTTGTATTGCAGTGACTTACACTTCAGGATACTGGCATGCTGTCTATATGGAGATGCACACAGATGTACCGCACATTCACAAATAAAAACACACACACACGCTGCGTGTCGCAGCCGCGCCATTCACAGGCAGGAGGCAGAAATTCAAAAACACACACACACACACACACACACACACACACACACACACACACAAACACGCATTCCACGCAACAAAGGGCCTTCAGTGTTTGGTGGAAACTAAGATGAATTGCCTGTACTGTGTAATCAGGATGACTCATCAGACAGTAATCAATGAAAACAGGATGAAAGTCCTTATCAAAGGAGAAAAATGCAGACATGAGGAGTGTCTCCAAATAAAAAGTCAAGATTTTTGGCAGGAATCTGGAGCTGTACGTAGCCCTCAGCTGAGGGGGACACAGAGCCAATAGCTTCTCTAAAATTAATATTCTGTGCTATCAACAGTCCCACGCTGATGAATAAGTTCAGACATTAATAAGAATACACAACTGAGCACGGTAGAGTTTGCTCCATGCCTGTGTGATTTCCCTTGAGGAGCAAGCTGAGGTAAAGCTCAGGTGAATATTGGTTAAGAACTATCTTTTTTTGATACATCATTGTGGTTTCAATTCTCGAAACAACAGCAGCTAAGTTACTTGTTTGGCATCTTGTTTCATGTAAATGATCCACTTTTCCCGGTTTCTGTCAGAAATACTTCCTGTGACTGTTAACAGACTCTTCAAATACCTTTCCTGCACAACATCGAGCCATTGCTCTTTTCCTGGAGGATCAGCTTTACATCAGTTTCTTACTACGGCCGAAAACAGCCCTGCGTCTCAAGAATGTGCCGAAGTCTGAGGAGGTTTCCCCTTCAACGACATATCCCATGTTCCACTGTCACAGTTCAAAGTTAACTGTTGGTTAGACTGTAACGCACTAAAATTAGATATTTTGTAGAGAGCCTTGTAAATTATTACTAAAAGATGTATGTACTCTCCGCTCATCTATCTTCCGAGGTTATTATGGGTTAGTATTTCCCAACACATGAAGCCTTGAGTTCTAGAGTGAATTCTGTCACGTTCAGGTTCATTCAAAGAAAACATCATTTGGTTTGTTGACAGACACTCAGCCGGTGTGTTCACATGCTAACAAACAAGTCAAACAAAGCGAAAAAGCGAAAGCAAACCACAGTTTTGTGTTTTCATCTGACACAACAGTCAGAAAACATCCAGCATTAACATCCAAACAGTTGACATGACAATCTTTAAAAAAAAAAGGGTGACAATAAAACTGTCGTCACCATTTATTGGCTGCGTTTGCTAATCAATCCATGATACAAGCAGCCATGATGATCCTCGAGTTCAGCGTAGCAGTCGTTGGCAATGAAAATCAATCAAAGCTTAGCCACATAAATCACAGTTTTGATTCAGCACATTGCTCATAATATTCATTTCCGCTAATACGCAGCGCAGATAAGACACAGAAATGCCTCAGAAGTACAATATGGAGCATGTCTCAGCGCTGAACCAGCAGGACTCGCACAGCGGATACATGAACACCTCCTCCCTCATACTGCCTCATCCTTGTACACAAAGCTGTTGTCCTGCCACGTTGTTGTTCTGTGTATCCACCACACACGGCAGAGCTGGCGGGCCGCCAGTTATATTCTTATCCACTTAAATTCAGCAGCCTACTTTCGGAGAGGTCATGGTGGTGCGGCGGCAGCCCTTCTAAACTTAATTCTCGCTCACACCCTTCACAATGCAAATCGAGAATCAGAACTGCCGTTATAGTGAGAGCTTGTTCAACAGACCCTCAGCTCAGGAAAAAGCACAACGAACTGCAGATTACGGCTAGTAACTCAGGACACAATTACTGAGGAAAGATTCAACATTAAAGTGATCAGAGGATCAAGCGGTACCAGTTGATTGAGAAGACCTTGAGCGGCTCAACAACTATTCGGTTCCTCTAATCCAGTTTGCTAAATGGCTAATGTGATTAAAAAGATTCTTTAGGCCTAAATTCAGTTATGGTTCATGATTACATTCACATGGCATGGGAATGACTTCACATGACTGTCTCGAAAGAAAATATGTTGTCAAGGTAACAGCCCATGCAAGAAAAGTGCAATGTCTGCAGAGGTCAGAGTCTGTGAATTGTTCAGCTAAGTGTCTCATGAGGGTTAGCATTATATTCAGAGACGTAGCAGTGCACGGCAAGGGAAAACCTCAACGGTGAGAAATGTGATGAAGCAACTTTGCAGAGCTGAGATGAATTTATCGCTGAGTGTAATGAATGGTAAGCAGAGCCCTTTAACCAGCTCCACAATGATAATGTGAGCTGTGCAGTATCTCAGAAATCTCCTCATGAGGCCGCAAGCTTCTGTCCTCATATACCGCTTTTCACCACTTCTGCCTCACTGAGGAGCATTTCATATTCCCTGGCACACAGTAATATAGCTCCACTCCTCCATGCCAAATTGACTCCACAAGTGCTCCTATACCTGCTGACTGACACATGCTCGCTGAAAATGATTCCTTCACCAGCAGCCAGCATTGCTGCTTGCTCTGGAGGGGTACTTGATTCCATTATTAAGTTGAAAAAGAGAGACAGAGTGAGGGTGTGGGGAGGAAAAAAAAAAAAGCTTGACTGGGTAGAGAAGAATAATAGAGAGCTGAGGAAGTTATCAGGGCAGGGGAGAGTGAGCCTGCCGTCTGACAGCAGATCAGAGAGCTCCTCCAGCTGGAACTCCTGCTCATGAGCCCGGCAGAGCAGAGCCCAGCAGTCGGCCGGGATGATGAGCGGCTGCACCTTTAAACTGCGCCGTACATCAGCTCCACATCTACACCACAACACTTCATCGCCAGTGGTGGAGGAAGCATTCAAATCCTTTACTTAAGCAGTGGTGAGAAGTAACTAAAGACATGTACTGAAGTACTCTAAGCACAAGTTTGAGCTACTTGTTTTGAGTTTGTGTTTTTTATGCTGCTTTATTCTTCTACTCTGCAGCATTTCTGAGGGAAATGTTGGAGGAGTTTATACAGTGTTTTGTTAAAAAGAGCAGAGTGTAATGTGGTCTCTCGTCATGTTTCAGATGCCGGTGACTTGTTTACAGACAAACCACAGAGTCATTTCCCCTCTAAACGTCTCAGAGGGTTTTATCTGAATAACTCTGAGGCCCAAAGAAGTAAAATTATCTAATAATTCACAAAATAAGCAACTATTCCATACAAACACACAAAAAAATGGATACACAGTTGTGCAGCATAGCCTTTTTTATTCATCTCATGGCCCCTTAGACTTACCTCATGGCCGGTTGGAGGGGCGCAGCCCCTGGGTTGGTAACCACTGGACTAAACTATCTAACTAGATATATAGTAGTTAAAATCAACTCCACATTTGAAGAGCTACAACAGTAAAATGCTTCTTATGCTCTGAAGTATCAATATTAACAATCTAATAATGTCATATATGAAAATATATCACAGCAGTCACAGCAGCCATTTTTATGTACTTTTATGCTCATAATTTACAGTGTAATACTGAAGCATACTTTTTTTGACTTACTTAAGAAGGATTTGGATGCACAACTTTACATCTAATGGAGTACTTTCACTTCAGAAGGGGATCTGAATACTTCTTCTACCACTGAAAGTAAACATATTAACACTACACTGTAAAATACATTCAAATTAAAAATCCATTACTATTTCCAGAGTATGTAAGCATCTTCGGCAAAATGTAAAGTATCAAAAGTAAAATATTAATTGCAAAAAAATGGCCCTCTGATATCATATATAATATTATTGGTTTATTAAGGGTGATGTATTAAAGTTTTAGCAGCATTTTACTGCAGCAGCTGGTCTATTTTAAATAATGTTGGGTAGTTCATAATTTAATGCATCACATCTTAAAAACTGATCATATGGTTTGTATGCAAAATATTTAATGCACTTAGGGAGGTAAAAAGTACACAGTAGCAGAAAATGGAATGACTCAAATAAAGTACAAGTACCTCAAAATTGTAAGTGCAGTCCTTGAGTAAATGTACTGAGTTCTGTTCCAGCACTGTTCACCACTCAGCATCCCTCACATCAGAAAGTAGTGTGGGAATCAGCAGCTTATTCACATATCATTGGAGTGATTGATTTTATAGGTGTGTGGTCCCCAGAATACTGCAGTGAGTGTATTTTTGTTCCCCAAACAAGGACACAAAAGGGTTAAAGAATTATGGAGGCAGAGGCCCTGTGAGAGAAAGCGAGACCAAATCAACAAATTAATGCCTGTCCTATGAGAGACTAAGCCTCTTATTTTTATTTCAAATGAGAATAGAAATTGACTTCCTTATTAAATCTAATTATTAGCCGGTGCCCTCCAAAAGTCTTCTGAAATCGCCTGGAGCGTCCAGGCTATTAGCATAAACACCACCACTGGCAAGCTTAAAACAAATGGTATATTTAGTCAGTGTTAATGGGATTAAAGTGTGCTGGATTCAGGAGCAGCTCTACTAACAGTGAGCATCACATCTTCATTATGGATGCCCTGACTTCTCCATTTCCACTCTCTTTGTTTGCATTTCATTCCACTCTGCTGCCTCCTGCTCCTCTCAGTTATTCAACAGATTGTGTTCAATCTTGATCCAAAAATCCCAGACAATCATAAATAATAAAGGATTACACCAATCTCTGAAAAGCTGGTGGCTCGCCAGCGGCAATGCACACACAGAGAAATAATTGTTGGCCATCTGTGCACCAGATTGGTAAGAGAAGGGTAAACAAAGAGCACAGTATACCTGCTAAAGCGTCCTCCTCTTCCCTCTCTCTCCCCTTTCAGCGAGAGAACATGAAAGCTTTGATGACGCTCACCCCTGCAGAATCCACTGGCTCGCTCCGAGAGATTTTTTGATTAGGGAGGTTTCAGAACCACAGACTGACAAGCTGCGCCTGTCAGGAATCTAACAAGGCTTGGGGTTATCTCTCTATCAGCAGCCAAACTGTGCCGAAACACTGCGCAATGCCAGCCAAATAGAGTAAGGATGGAGGATAATTGACCAGGCAAATGATCGCATTTACATGTCATATAACACAGCTCTCCAGAAAAGAAAGTGAAGTCATGAAAGCTTAGCCTCTGCAGTCTCATAAATCACTCGTCTGTGGGCTAAGATTGGATTTGCTGGCATAGTGTTACTAACACACTGCCAGAACCACTGTTAGGGATGCATAAACCTGCACCGAACATCACAGACCCTTATTAGGGAAAATTGATCTTGTTGCTAAAGATTGTGCAGGGGTCAATCAATGCATTTTGATGTGAGCTGTAAACTTAATAGTGATATGCTTTAGATTTATGAGTTGGAGAATAAATCAATATTAAATGGATTTCACATGGATTCCACGTGTATGCAATAGCCTCATTGACTCCAATTTACTGTCTCGTGATTAGGACTCATTTGATATGAACCATCACATTTACCGTTTGGATAATAACCACAGAATGCTGGATTTTCCGCAGGGAGCGTACACCACACCACAGCTGTTTCCACCTTTTAATGGGAAACTAAAACAAAAGCTGGGGGTTTTGCATGCTTTTGCTGATTCACAGTCTGCAAAGGGAGTGAAAAATGACCTTCCAGCTTCCCATCCATCCTAACTGGAGGACCCTCATTATGGTGTGAGATTTATACATGTATATATAAAGAGAGATAGATAGAGATAAATAGTGTGGGATTCTGGAGCAGGGAGGAGACAAAAGACGGGGCAGAGTCATAATGAGCTGTGTTTATGTTTAGCGTTGCTTGGCCTGTTGACAGCGGTTAATGAAGTTACAGTGAGTGGGGGGACCTGCTGGCACTAATTAAACTTACTGTCATTAGCAGTGTTGGAAAGAGGAGGCGCTGCAGCAGGAAGGGGAGGAGAGAACACAGGCAGATCCATCAGAGCAGCAGCAGCAAAGCACACAAACATTAACACACACGGGAACAAGATGTGATGAGGGGGATCAGATATAACCTTACTTAAACAGGGAACTCCTGACTTTGCATTTAAGTTTTATGCAATGACAAAAAACCTCCTAAAAGCAAACTTACTCACAAACAGAGGCTGGTTCCTTTTAAAGCAATAGATTTGCAACACATAATCTACCCCTATGGGAAAAAAAACAGTAATATGAGATGTAGGATTTAAACATATATACAAATATACCAAGTACCTAAAGAAATATAACCAACAGAGTTTATATTAAACAGCAGAAGCAGGAAATATTCTACACCTAACTGAGCCTACAGTGTGGATTGGCTCCTGTTGAAGCCACAGCTCTGACATCTGGAAATGCTGCAGTCACCACTGAGCTGTTAGAAAGTGGGAGAGAGCTCGATTGACTGTCACAGAGTCTGAGTGGAGCTCAGTGTGTGCCATCTTAACCACAGCTCCATCGTAGCCTGTAATCCAGCTCACCACCAAAGCCACTGCTGTTGGCTGCCTGCGCAGACCAAGCCTCACTGTTTGTTTATGCGGCACGTAGACCCGGCCATTAAAAGTGGGAAGCCTGTCAAAAATAAAAAGAGACTTTTCATGTTTGAGGGCTGCAATTGTGGCTCTTGTGTGATGTTTTTCCTCCACACTGACCCCTTGCTTTGAGGTCGGGAAGCCGCTTAACCCTGGGATGTGGAGCCAGCGGATTGGCTGGGACAAATGCAGTATTTTTGAATGTGGTGGCGTAGTGGGTGCCTACGGCAGAGGTACTGCGGTTGCGTGCAAAGACTACGGCTGTGTAACCGAGGCAGCCTACACATCATTATTATGGCTCCTCAGGCAAAGAAGCCAAAGACCCTTCATAAATGTGCACATCATTTCCCTCATTATGTCCTAGTTACCTTTCCTCATGCTTGTTACCTTTCCTTATGTTCTCCAAACCATGCAACAAGCTGCGCAAAGGCTTGAGATCATACCGATGAAGAAGTAAAGGTACAGCAGCATTCTTGTGCTGAAATACTTAATCTCTATAAATACCTCTGCACAACATGCATCCTTCCTCATACACAGAAGCTGCTTACAAATGATACAAGCTGTTTAAAATAGCTATACCCAACTCACAGCCATTCAAATACTAAAGCAGCGCAGGGAGAATGTGGAAATTTGCTATGTAGTTAACTTGCGACAGCCACCAATTAGGTTTACGATTCGGGCGCCTTTGGGCCACTGTCGCCAGGCCTCAGTCTCCCTCTGATGTCATTACACAAATCTGCTGCAGTCTGACAGAGCAACAAAGCTGTAGGACACAGGGGGAGAAGGAGAAGGAAAGTTGGCCCGGCTCCTCTCCTCTGATAGCAGCAGATAAGGCGGCCTTGGGGCCTCTTATCTCATCTGCGGATCCTGTGTAAATGTAAGTTTTAGTCTGGCAGATTACATCAGTGGAGCCTGTTGGGGACAGCAGCCGGCCGCCGGGGGACCATGATGACTCCCTTCATGCGACAAATGCATCCCCTCCACCCTCCGTGGACTAACAAAGCAGGACTGGAGTGTACTGTGGGACACGGCTCCTCTCAGCCAGTTAAAGTGAGTCCCCAAAGGAACCGGAATTAAAACTGTCAACTTCCATTTAGTCCAAAACGTTCACCCCATAGCATTTGTTTTCACTGTCAGCAGCACACTGTGTACAGTGATAGTGATATTAGTGGACAGCACACCTCACTTTGGATAAACGTCTGTGTTACAGCTGTGTGACGGTGTGTCCAGGCAGGGGAAGGACCGACCAGCTGATGTGGGACAGCATACTCTGCGGTCCAGGGGCCACAAAGGTGCCATGTGACTGCAAGAGGTTCATTTTAGGATACATAAACACAACCTCCCTGTTTGCCTAAAAGTCTCTCTATCCGTCTACTGTATGTACTGCACATTCCAGCCAGACAGACAGACAGGCCACATCTGGGGAGCAACCAGTGGAAGGCCATCCCCCTTTTCCTTCTTCTCTCCCTGCTCCCTGCGCCTGTCATCCCACCCAGCGAGGGGAAGTGGTGAGGTTGGAGTGGTTGGCCAGACGGGGCCAGCTGTGTGACCACAGACCTCTGAGTGTGTGTATGTGGGAGGGAGGGAGGGATCCACAGGCCTTATTACAGACCCGACTACACACTGGGCCTCACAAACAGCTACTTCACAGCCAGCGGCAGCCACTGACTAGCAGCAGAAACACTGCAGGATTTGTACTGTGACAGCATGAGAATGTATGCCTGTGTGTTACTATCAATCACAAACCAGCATATCTAGTATCCAGTGTTTTTAATGCATACTTAAATGTAGCCTTGGTTCATTTCTACATGGAAAAAGGAAAATAAGCTTTAACTTTGCTGTTTCGTAGTCAAAATAAACAGATTAAGTCACTGAAACGACAAACTTACTAAAGTGAGACAGATGTTAAATAACCCTGGCAGTTTGGGGAGGCATGTGTTGTACCGGAGTCTGCTGCCAGCTCATATCAGCTGAACGAGACTGTTGCTGGACTGCACCGTCAGCCGGATCACAGGACCAAAGGTCTCAGAGTGATGATGTCACTGTTTTGCCTCGGTCCCCAGGGCTGTGATTTATGAGCTAATCTGGGTCTGTCTCTCCAGATTCCAGGTCTTTCTCTCCCTGGGGAGCTGCTAATGGTACAGTGGGATGGAGCCACCATGCAGCAGAAGTCCTCTCGGCTCACAGGCCCTGACATCCATCTCCATGATCACACACCAAAAGGGGGGGAGAAGAAGAAAAAATAGAACAATGTTAACTTCATTTTGCTGCACATGTAGATGTACACCCACACATATAAGCATACATGCACACTCATACAGACCAACACACACACACACACTTGCACAGAAGCAAATACAGAATAAATTAAGTATTGCATATATAACCTTGGCTATTTGCAATTTGTCATGCAGCCCAAGAAAGATAATTGAGGCAACCTCCCAGTATGCAAATAGAATGATAATCAGCCTGCGCCACTCTTCCAAACACATATGCACAGGAAAAAAAACAGTTACATTGTTAGCAATTTCTAATAGAGGACACCTATTGACCCATTTTCTCTTGGAAAGCAATTTGTCCCTCCAAAATAAAACTAATAGGTGGCAAGATGAATGGATTAGAGTGGGCTAGACTGGGTGCACCGTGCCACGAGGCACTAAATCACCAGATTATTAGTTTTATGAGCCAAGCCCATGAGAGAATAATTGCTAATGTTCCCAGAGTAACCAAGGGAAATAAAGGTAATGGAGCAATTTATAAATCCTGATTGGTATACATAGAGAACTTCCAGCCCATCTCCTTTGTTATTTTACTGGTCTCGATAAAATACGCCCCAAGCCACACAAACACTAGGGCCAGCTATCAAAATCAATACAATCACAGAAGCGCGAGTGCTGCTTCTGCTCCTTTGTTATTTTTAGTGCAATGCAGCCTGACTTGCTGTTATAAATCAAACTAATGTGGAAAGGAAAAAAAAAAGAGGACCAACATCAGCTTCCATTTCTAAACTTCATTTAGCCCGTCTGAGATGATGATTCACCCCCCAACGCACTCAGCACACTGTAGGTGGCGTACTATTGATGACAAAGACAAATTCCAGCTAAAAATTGCGAGAGCTGTTAGGACTGTTGTACAGCGACACAGGCAGAAGAAAGACAGGCAGGAGGAACACAGGATGCCGAGGCAGGCAGGTGTCCCGTTTAATCCGCCCAGCTCAGATGAATAACCGTTCTTCACTCATCCTGTTTTTGTAACCACACAACTTTCCATCATACAGACCCAAATCCCTAATTTCCACTTCTTCACAGCTCTCTGATGTTTAAATTGTAAGTTGCACTGAGTCCAAACATCGTCTGAAATGTTCTGCAGATGTACGGCCTTCTCATGTGGTTCATGAAAGCGGAGATTTATCTGGTTAGAGAGGGCTCGTTGCTTTGCGGCCGCAGTCTGCCTCCCTCATATTCAAGTCGAGGTGGGTGGTCCTAGCGTCTACTCATCTCCATTTCCCAGGAGGATAAACAGCATGTATCCTGCAACAATCAACTCCTGGTGTTATGTTTTAAACAAACCGCCCAGTTATAATTGCATTAAAATTGAAACAAGCCAGCGTGCCGTTTAAACTAGGCATGTGCAGCTATAGTCTCTAATGTCATTTGATCCACTGCTGTATTGAATTGCACGTTCAAGTCAGGGTGAGAGACGGTAAAACCGATTACATGTAGAAAACAATATGGAGGCAGGGTTAGAGTGTCATCTCCCAGCCCTGAGCCGTTTGTCTGCGAGTGGATCTGCGATAGATTTGCTGTGCTGGAGTGTTTGCAGCTGAGCAGAGCTGATGTCTTACCATATGCAGACACGGTCTACACACATATGCACGCACGCACGCACACATGCACGCACGCACACATGCACGCACGCGCACACACACACTACTTGACCTTTCAACAGCGGCGATGACAGCTGAGTAACTGAAAATCTCCTCATATACTTTCCACCCACTTCTTGTTTTTCTGTGGTGCAACTGCATTGCTCACTTGTGTTTTCACTTCCTTGTCTTACAGGTATGAAGTAACACAGTGAACTGTGACAGCATTATCTGTTCAGACTTGTTGGGTTAAGGTAAGTATCCTTTTTGTGTATTTAACATTCACTCCTAAGAGTGATTCAGATGAGACAATTCAGCCGTCCTCGGGCCAGAATGTATAAATTTTTCAAATCCGGACTCCCACGTACTGTATCTGCACTTTTTCTTCCCATCTGTACTCCTGTAGTCCCACAGAGAGGGTGTTTTTGGGTCAGATCGTTGGTTCATCACCTCACATTTCCTGTTATGAAATAGCATGACACCCGGCGCAGTGTACAACAGATCTTAACAAACCATGAGAGCGGAAATCACGTAGGATGGAAGTTTATCTCACACAGTAAAGACTCAACTCTCTATTGTTTTTCGGATTCTGTATGCTGACGCTAAAGCATTTTATTCCAGCTTTACAGTGTCGTTTAAACTGAAGCAGGTTTTAAAGCAATTCACTATCAGCCTTAGATGTGAATTTAATTCCAAACACGGCTTTCGAGAACCACTGACAGCAGGACGCAAGCTCAGACATGGAAATTGATTTTCCAGTGGATTGATTCCACGCCGGATCTTGCACCGATCTACAGAGAAAGAAGCAGTAATGACACATTCTGTGATCCCACAGTTTCTATACGATGTGGTTAGGTTTTATCCAAATGCGACAAGGCCTGTAATAAATCTTGTCTTCCTTCCATCAGCTTGCCAGCAGCTGGGAGCCGTCAAGGGAAGCCACCCCAAGCAAAATGTTATTCCAGCTTGTTAGTGTTTGAAGTCACAGCAAGCTGGGCTGCAGAAGCTGCTGCCTGTGGTTTATGGCTTGTGGGGTTGCTCAAGATATGGAGTCTCACTTTCCAAGTCAGGATGTCTCACCGCCATTGAAGCCACAACTGTAGCTGTGAGATAACGCAGGCACGTTGAGAAGAAAGGACTTCAGAGCAGACATGTGGTCTTGACTCAGTGAGTGACAACACTACACTGTGCGTGTGTGTGGGTGTGTGTGTGTGCGTGCATATGTGCCTCAGTTCACGTTGTTTTTCCACATCTGCCTACGGATGCAGTGCTGCAACCACTTTCTGAAACACTATTGCTTCCTCTTCTACTTTCAGACACTTTGCTTTTATCCAAAAACATGTCATTTTCTACGAGTTTGTTCACTTGCCAGGTTGTTGTATGGCAGAACCTTTTTATGTTCCTTTTCATTATGGAAATAAATTAATTAGACAGTCCTGACAAAATGGCAAAATTAATTTATTTGTACTCAGACAAAGAAAATGAATGATGGATATAAAAATGGATGTGCAATTGCATTTCTGTGCAACATATGGGGACATTTTCATATTCCACTACAAAGCCACTAAGCCACATATACAGCTCCTTTGATTTCTGAAATTCAATAATATCTCGAAAATCTTGGCTCAGATCACTGTTTCAGTGATTAGACTGGTTGCATTTCAACCACAGTGGGTCAAAGGTCGTCAGACACCCAGTGTATCCACTGCTGCAGTCTCTGATATTTTTCTGTAATCCTTCAATGTTGCACTGTGGGACTAATCCCTCAGACTCCCTCACAGTCACAAGACCCTCAGAGACTATCTGCAATCAAACAAACAACTGCTGCTTAACAGCTCACAACCCAAAGCACTGTTACAGGACAGTATTAGTTCAAAGAAAGTTTAAAGGAAATCAGTGGTGGAAGGTTTTACCTTAAAAAGCAGCAAAGTCCTTTTTTTCAAATAATATGGAGGTGTAGAAGTATTGTGACTAAAATAAACTGAAATATCAAAAGTAAACAAACTTATTGTGCATAAAGTCCACTTTCAGCATGCTAGATAATCATATATATATAATATTAATGATGCACATCTCGTTACAATTTAGCAGGGGAACCACCGGTATGATCAATGTAACATTAGCTACAAATCTTTTAAATATGGACCTAGCTGATATAATTAACCTCAGGCTTCAGTCTGGTTATGCTTTAAACGCTTTTTTTCTGTTGATGGGTAGACTTTATTATTGCTCTGTCTCAGGACAAGTCTATGGTCCAAGCAGTCAGCAGCCACTCGCTGGAGAGCAGCTCGAGTGCTACAGAGATGCTGCACGGATGGAACCTGGGAAATGCAGTCCATTAGCAAGCCAAGGTATCAGGGTGAAGTAAAGCATTTTCCCAAAAACCCACTTAGTTTGGTTTGTGCAGCGGTTCAGAAACTTTCAAGAGTGTTGTGTTCATGTGTGAATTGTTTCCAAAGTGGAAGCAGCTTCTATTAAGTTTAAATTTTCAATTATGTCATTTAGAAATCATTTATTGTGGAGAGCACCTTCTTGATTCTCAGCAGTTGGATGGGACCCATCACCCCCAGCCCCTGAAATCTGCACGTGGAGCTAATTTTAATTACTTTACACATTGCTGGGCTGTTAAATAAGGTACCTCGGAATCGTATTTGAGCAGAATACATAAGCACTTACTTTCCATTACTGTAGAAAACTGCATGTAGCGATGATAACACAGCAGTGTTATCCACAGCTCACCTTAACATTGTCATCTGCGCCTCCACATGTCATTGTTTTCTGTCCCAGTTAGGGATGCAACTCATTTTCATTTTCAATTAAGCGTTTGGTTTATAATATCTTTCTAAATTCCAATTTTATTTTCCCAGAATACAAAGAGCATCTTCAAATTTGTTGTTTTATCCAGAACCCAAATACATTTAATTTACCATTCATCACCAAACACAGAGAAAAACAGCAAAACCTCACATTTGAGAGGCTGAAACCTGAGAATATTTGCCAATGTTAAAAATAAAAGACTAAAATAATGAATCGATTACTGAAATAGTTGCTCATTTTGTGTCTACTGATCGCCTGATCAGATGACCTCCAGTTCTAATGGGTATGAGTAACAATCACCAATCCGTACACCCTCACTGGGATAAATACTCCAAAGGGAATAGGAGTGCAGGACAGAGACAGCTGGAAGAAAGTACTTTCAGTGAGAATGACAGGGGAGGATGTGAAAATGTCTCCTATGTACTACTATGAATAAACCATTAAAGCTTAAGTGAAGGACACGCAGATACTAATTGGATATGCTTGGTTGATTCTATTACGCTGTGAAGATAAGGTTAGGCAGAAGGGTCAAAAGGGCAATGTGATGCTCCATCTGATTCAGTGATAGTTTTCTCCCAAACCTCCCTCCCCCACGCACACAGTCACACGACCTGGGGGTCAGCTGTCGTGGCTGCTGCTCCCGCTCGTCCCTTAGGGACAGCGGGCGGACAGGCTATTGATCAGCCGGACTATTATCAGAGCTGAAGCTGTTTATCATGCTGTCTGCTCTCAGCAGGGAGCCTCCGTCTCTAATGGACCATGGTACGGCGCTCCCCTGCACCTGTCCTTGTCACCCCCACACCTTAAGCACCATCGATCCCCGCGTCACCCGTCCTTGCTCCCTGGTGCCACACTCTCTGGGGGAGGGTGGCTCCTCCTGTACTGTCAGCACTGAAATATGTTTCTCACTGGTGTCGCCATGCTGATGAGTCCCTCCTCTGTCCTTTCAGGAACCACCGTCACTCTGGTAGCTGCCGTTTGGAAACAATGATGATGATGCATATCATCATACTCTGACCTCTGACATACTGATGCTTAGCATACTCGAGTAAGTCAGAGGGACGGAGTCGTGATTTCCCTCTCTATGTCTCAAAGGCTACTCATCATGTTGAGGGGCTACTGCTGCAATTTCACTTCCATAAAGCTGGAGCCACAGACAGATAAAAAAATAAATAGTCAAAATTGAAGTATCCAAAAAAAAAAGCAACTTTGAAACACAGGCTTACTGTTATAAATTTGTCTCCAAGCCCCAACAGACATAACCCTGATGACACCACTATGACATCCCCAGGGTTATTTTCTCATAATGGAGCGCACCCTCCAGATTCTCAGAAGGCATAAGACCACAACCTGCACACTCATCTTGATGCATGAAATCAGTGGACTGCCCCTTTAAAATTACTCAAACTTTTAAAAAAATATTTCTAACACTTGCCTCGTTGACACATAAACACATTAAAAGACACCGTGTGCTGACAAAGCTTGAGTGTATTTTCCGTTGACGGCAGATGACCTACTATATGTGCTCACTTGATGGGATAAAACCATGTCCAGTCACACACTCTGAGGCAGTGGTCAATATCAGCTCTGTGTACAGCAGAGCTGTTACACTGGCCTATTAAAAAAGAGGCAGTAAATGTCACACACCAGGAGCCGGGGCCATAAACAAGCCAGTGGACAGTGGTTATTCAGAGGTCACGCAGAGTGCTCAGTCGTCTGTGGCGGCTGGCCGGGGGAAACAAAGTGATGAGGATTTAATGATATCCAGCTTTGTGGCTATTGATAGCAGAGTCAATGGGCTGCACTGTGGGTGTCTCTCTGATACACAGCAGATTAGCAGCTCTGTGCCAGATGAAAACGTCAGAGATCAATAGGACACAGGGGAGAATCAATAATCGTCCCACTACTCTGTGGCTTTCATTTGGTGGATTGCTCTGGTCCTTTATGGCCTGCCGTGCTGTCAGCGTGCCATTAACTGCATTCATAAAACATGCATCAGAGATCTGTCACGGGCATCATATGTTAATGCCTGCTGCTAATGAATATGAATGCTCTGTTCATAAGCCAAGTCTCTCTCTCATTACATTGCTTTACACCTCGCTGAGCCCGGAGAGCGCGCCTTGGATGAAATGTAAATCACTGCTTTATTGGAGTAAAATGCATGACTATCATACTAAAACGCCATGCAGATGAGAACAAAATATACTCACTTTGCAGTAGATCGAATGCTTTGAAGCCAATGGTCTTGTGGAAGTGGGAGAATTGAGTGGGCTAATTGCAGCATCATCACCGAGCCTGGGATGGGGAAATAACACAGAATATTCAGTCATGTCCTAAATACTATAATCAGCATTACCTGGCTTGTCGCGCTTCATTATAGTCCAGAAATCTTAGATTAATTAGCATTATTTTGCACAGTGAGTGAGAGAATTGGACAGTAATTACATTAACCTTCGGGATCACACCTTGTCTTCTTACAAGATGTGTCTGAGCAATAAAAGATTGCTACTGCACAGATGATTACTCTTATCCTTGACAGTGTCTGCCTTCCAAATTGATCCAATTAGCCATTCAGGGCTAATTTAATTACTTGGGGCTGCTATAGCCTCTCTATCTTTCTGTCCTTGCCACCAGGATAATCATAACTCTGAGCACTGGAACAGATTATCTTTAGCACATGCATGAAGAAAGCAAATTTAATCTGATATGGGAAAACATGAATTAACAGTCCCTCTTACAGCAATTGGTAGAAGGACAAAAATACCTCTCTTTGTCCTGATTTGTCATGTATTAATGCGCTCTATAGCCAGCTTATTCTTCAACACTGACAGACCTGTGAAGGAGAAGCTAGCGAGTCTAGCTTTGTCACTGTTATCAGTCTCTTACTTGCTAAACTTCTCTGGAATATCAATCACGTAAAGCAAAAAAAAAAAAGAAGAAGAAGAAGAAGAAGAAGAAGAAACTATGTTCCATTTTAGACACTAATGAAGGTGAGAGCTAGTGCGTATGAGAGAACATCCATATGATTAGTATGCATGGGGCAGACTCATAGTTGATATTAGGTGAAACCATCTTCATGCACACAGAGTAATCTCATCTGCTTCATTTTGAGCACAGCAGTGGGAGGCCGGGCACGTACCAATCTTCTCTGCTCCGGGGACAATATGGGTTTGAGAAATGAGAGGTGGAAGCCACTGCGTTGCCAGCCACATCCATAATTGGCAAACCGAACAAGATGAGAATGAACTCCGGGCTTGGCTCGTCTTTGGTGTAATTAAGATGAAATTCACCAATCATTTAAACTCACAAATGGAGGTTTGACAGGAGGCCAAGAGCCCATTGAAATACCATTGGCTTGCAGTTTAGGTATTTATCTGTCTCTGCAGAACAGAGGAGCCAGTATTTAAGTTTCTTCAATCAGCACTGAGGATTGGGATTCCAGTAAACCCTTAAGTAAAGGTCAAACTGTAATATAACAGAGAAAGCTGAAAACATGTACACTATAATTGAATTTGAAATTAGGTGCAGGAGGAGATATGACAAATTAACCTAGTTTGTGCAGTTGCAAATGTATGTAAGATTAGAGTGTGTCTTCCTGCACTGTACATGTGACAGAGAAGCCAATTTACACACTACATCTTGCAGCATCTGTTGAGCGGTTGCGAAAAAGACATAAAAGATCCACAGGAAGCAGATCTGTTGAACCCCGAAAAATGTTTCTTTCAGTTTTTCTTTCTGTTGTGTCCCCTCATCTCTCTGCGGGTTCGATTCATAAGCATGACATGTTAGATTCAGGCCAAGTTTCGGAGCTAATGAGTTGAAACGGATCCAGAGACTTGGTGTTCACAATAGCCAGTGGGAGCCACATTAAAGACTGTGTGTTCGCAGCTCTGCTCGTCCTACAGGGGCTTTTTTCAATGCCTGTGTGTGAATCTCACTTGGTCGTGAGCGGAGCGTATAAACAGAGCTTTAATCAGGGAATTGTTTGGGGAGAGTTCTTTTAATCTGTGATTATAACACCAGATCAATGAGGATTCCTGCTCTGAGCCATGTCAGTGATAAAAAGGCGGATTTACATCAAATATTCATAGCCAGCTTTCCCAGAGGATTCACCACCACAGACAACCACTGACTTTTCTATACCGAGCAGATGGAAAACAAAACCACCAAGTGAATTCCCTGTAAAGACCGAGCTGCTCCAAATTGGGTCTTATGTAAGGAAAGTTGAAAACTGCAGTAATTATCTACAAAGTGCTGCTTTATGTTTAAAGAAAACAGAACTTTAAACAGGAAAAAAAACGGCGTTTTCTTATCCTCCCCCCCGCCACCAGCATCAGGATAGCGAGCCAACAACATGTTAAACATGGTTACACAACGGTATTATACAGTCAATGAAAGCAGTCTCCTGAGACAGACCCCGCCTTGTCGTCAGACAGTGTTTGGTCTTCGCTTTGTGATTCCCTCTGAAGAACTGAGACATAATTCAAGACTGGACACAGTCTTTCAAGTGCAACAGCACAATGAATAATAAATGATCACTGTATTACCAAAGTGAAACAATGAAAAGTTTTCAGGGTACGAGCGGTTGCTGTCTCTTCTTCAAGTGCTATCAGTAACTACAGAGGCACTTTAGGCTAAACCCTAAGTGTTTTTGGTGGCTCAGATTTTTTACATAGAAAACTACGCAATACCTGCTTCATTTACTGGCTATTTCACTCATTTCTTCATTACATACTTTTGATTACTGCATTAAACTGTACCTGTATCCTGGGTGGTGGAATATACTTCAGACAACGCAGTGTTACTTTAGAGAAACAAATTTGTTGCTGACAAATCACAGCTTTGACGTGGCCATAGAGAACCACCGCAGGCTCGTTGCAATGTGAGAGAGTTTAATCTTTCTCAATGTTTGATGGTATTTGCTTGAAAGCAAAAGCAACAAGTACATAATTATCTGTCTAATTAAGCTGCCAAAACACAAGCACAGTGCTGGAGCACCTCTGAAACAGTGAGTGCACCATTCATTAGCATGTGCTATAAGCTTATTAATCATCTAACAGCCAATTAGCACACTGTTACCATTTGCAGTGGGTGTGTAAATAAATTCCTGGGTTAATTTCTTCCTCTGATAATAAAGGGAACATTATGAAAATTAGCTCTGTGACTATGTAAATGATCTATGTCGTTAATTGCATTGCAGCGATAGATGTTTGCCATGAACCGGGCTGGTGATGCAACAAATATTTCCCGGGCTGTTAGAGAAATTAATCGGGTAGCTGCTGATTCCCTGGAGGAATCCACAAGCTACAATAATGACATTTACCCAGCCCTCTGGCACACTGATAATGACAATGTCGCTGCTTGGCAGCGGGCCAGTGGGAGGTGAGGGCGATGGTGTGGGGGCTGGCAATCATCTCTGAGAAAGACAGCGCGGACACACACACGCGCACACGCACACGCACGCACGCACACGCACGCACGCACGCACGCACGCACACACACACACACACACAGGCCACACTGGCAGAAAAACCGCGGCTTTAAGGACTAAATCAGCTCTTGTATCACCCACTGGTAATTAATAATAATTGCTTTCTAATAAGGGCCATGCCATTAGCAAATTACCTCTCTACTGAAATGCAGCCGCAGCTAAACATGCTGTTATTGGAAATGGAATCTAATGGGATTCACTTGACCAAAACAAAACCAAAAAAAAAAAAAAAAAAAGCAACCCACTCACGCACACACATACGCACTGAATTCATTGAAAACAACTGATGACCACTCACTCACTGCTAATGGAATTAGATGCATAATGCATTATGGCTGTCAAAATAATGCCATCAGATGGTGCTGATCCTGAATCATTGTGCAGCACTGACGAGATAACTGAGGGGGGAGTTCACTGTTGATGTTTCACTGACAAGTCAGAGAAGTGAGAGATGTTAGAAAAACAAAAAAGCAAGGTGGGCTCGGTTTCCTTTCTCGCTTGAACTCCAGCACTCCACCACCTGCCCCCCCTGTGTTCTGGCCTTGTGATAAATGCTTCAAGCTGGTCTTAATCATGCGTGTGACAGAGGAGGAAATGGAAGCCAGTGCAGACAGACAGGATGAATGGAGCATTTACTTCGGGTTGCTCCCATAAAAAACAGCCCTCCATGCAATACTGCCCTCATACTGCTGACAATGTCTGGCTACTGACTGTGCAGCTCAGACACTTTAGCAAATATGCTCTGCAGGGCCAAGCAGATAACGTTAGGCTTCACTAATGCCAACAAAATTCAGAGTATGAATGGATCCACGCTAATAACTGAACTAGGAAGCTTTCAGACTTGCATTGTTTACGTATTATTATACTTATATTAAACTACACACACTCATGCTTGTTGTCGTCTTTCGCTTTAATAATTATCAGGCATCCTGCTAGTATGGAAGGACAACATTTAGCAGCTTGGACTGCAATTATCACACAAATGTTTGGTCATATTATGTAAGTGAATATTTTGAGTTAGTGTTTATTTATCAGCTGCTTAGCCTTCAATTCTCAGTGTGGCCAATTCCACCCTCCCTCTGCAGTCCAATCAATTAACACACGGGTAATACCAGGCCTATTAGAGCCAGCCAAAACCTTCCCAGCCCTGTCATCTGCTGTTGGAACAATTGCTTAATATAACACCAGACTCAAAGGAGCACTTACCGGGGCCCAATCTTCTGGAATCAATAACAACAGGCAGCCTATATTGTTTCAAACAAGGAAACAGTGGGGGATGAGAGGGAGAGAGAGGGGAGAGAGATGGGAGGTGGGTCAATACAAGTGCTTGGGTTTAAGAGACGCTGGCTCAGCCATAAAAAAAAAACACGTGCCCTAAAGTGCTGCTGTTCTCTGACATGGATATAAGCACCATTTCCTGGGCAGAGGGTCTTTGAGGTCTGGGAAAGGACGTGGCCTATCACCAGGCCTCTCCACAACTATGAGAAAAGTCACAAGGTTAACCTCTGAGCTGCAACACAACAGCTAAAGGGCAGTCGCCCGGAGGGAGACGCCGCGCGACCGTCTGCGGCCTTTGTCACCAGCACTACGGGACGGCGTCAGGGAGCGGCGGCAGCCGTGGCATTTCGGGTCAGGGAAGATTTCATTTTCTTGATGATAATTCTTCAGGAGCTGTCCATCAAAGTTGATGAAAATTCAAATTGTGCTGCGAGTGAATGATTAGAGAGGCATTTGCCATCCACATAACACAAATGTCACAGCCTCGCTAGCATAACAATGACAGGGCAGAGCCACCCAGCCGCACTAATGGAGAGCATTTTTCTAGTAAGTGAAGCTGTCGCCTCTCTGGGGCCTGTCAATGTCAGAGCCGCATGGATCGCATCATTTCCTGTGCCAGCAGGGTGAGCTGGCTGGGGACACCGCAAGGTATCGATCTGTCTGTAATCACACGAGCAGTTTGGGCTTCAGAAAAACTTCACCCTGAAGTGCTTAGCTTTAAGGACAGGATCCAATTTCTTTGCACGGTGCAGGAGAGGACTGAAGGAAGGAGGGAGAGAGATACAGTGTCAGTGATCTTTACTACAGGCCTGAAACAGAAGAGCAGACAGATATCGACAGCACGCTGTCTATCATCAGCACCGGAGGCCTGACTTTGCCCCTGTGTGACCCAGTGGAAACACTTGTGTGAGACCTCATAGCACACAGCCCAATAAACAATCCTTACAGTTTTCTGCTGCCAAATTGGTTTGGTTCGATCAGTTAAGTGCAGGAACAGTACCTGATGCCAAAACATGCCCGAGTATTTTCAAAAGGAACATCAGAGAGGGCGGAAATCACTGACAAATAAAAACCGACCGTAAGAACGAAACATCACATTCCCGAAGTTCTGGATCTCCTGTTTTCAAAGAGCGAGAATGTGCTCTGAATGCGCACTCGTACGTTCTATTAAAAAATGATCAGTGCAGTTGAGCGGCTTTGACAAATCGTGAATTTCTGTGGAGAGTGAAGAAAAAATGACAGTCTTTTCTGATGATGGAAATTTGAATAATTGTCTATTTTGAGAGTAGAAGAGGTGGTTTTGACTAACAACGAACGGGTGAATGATCGCACCTGCATCTTTGGATGAAGACACCGAACCTCGACGGACAGAAAAAGGAGAGTGTGAGTGCGAGAGAGAGAGAGAGCGAGGAAACAGGTGAAGAGGAGGTGTGAACTATAGCATTCTCCCCGGAGGAGTGTGATCATTTCTGCCTCTCATCTCACTTCTCTTTGATGTATTCACATGAAAGTATCGCCAAAGCAGACTCACAATCTCCAAATGAAGGTTTAAATTCTGAAAACTGATTGGGGAACTTTCAGTTTTACATCACTTTGCTCTTAATATGATGCCAATGAATAAATACTCAACAAGAAATCTGTTCACAAAGAGTTTTTCCGATAAAAAAAATCGCACAAAATAAAGAAGAATGGGAACATTTTAGGGGATGGACAGAGAAAAAAAATACGATTTTTACCAGACTGGGTTTGCCATGAGCTTAAATCCAGCAATATCTAATGTTTGTTATTCAATTGGGTGTGTATTGCAACACAGGAAAACAAAATAAGCCTCTAAATCTTTGTAAAGAAACACTTAAATTACGAATCTGAGTGAATATTTACTCCGCTGCCTCAACATATTGGTGGAGAAGCAGATATGAAGAGGACCATCCGCCTGCAGATGCACTGACAGAGAGAGCCGTCTGCTGCTGTATGGCTGCTATCACACAGCACACCATGACTTCTCCCGGCTTACAGCCCGCTACCTGCATACGTCCCCCCAGTTGCCATGGTAATAGAGACTGGCGTAAGTAGTGACGGGCCAACCACAGACAACAGAGCAGCTCTTAAGCAGAAACATCAGAGGACTGCTGGTGGAGGTGATTTATTAAGCCTGTGTTCAAAGTCCATCTGAACCATAACAAGCCTATAAGCATGCAACGGATCGAATACATTAAACTGGTCGAGAAAGCCTTCTCCCTCTTCATTACAGCATTCATATTACATTCTACCATGCATGAAAGGCTGAATGAAAGGACAAATAATAAACCTGAATAAAAGAGACTGGAGTGTGCTGAAAAACAAGCTCACAATCTTATTTGGATTATATCATGTTTATGCGCAGAGTGAGCCATAATTTGCTGCTAAATAATTGACTTCTCCAGTGTTAAGATCTCAGGGGACTCTTTGAGTTTATTCATTGAATGGCCTTTGCAGCATGCGCAGCATATTAGCCTTTCAGAAATGTCTTGTCAGGCCTGCCACCAGGCTGTACGTGGAGTCTCTCCTCCTCCACGCCTTTCCCTGAATAATAACCTTCAACTAACCTTTAAACCACAGTGAATAATTTCAATCCCATTCTCATATCAATGGCTGAGTCAAGCCAGGCAATTATCTTTTATCCGTATACTTTGCTGTCAGTGGAGAGAATAATAAAGTTTTCCCTTGTGAGGTTGGAGAAGGAAGAAAAAGAGAGGGAGCCAAAAAAAAAGCGGAGCAAGATGCTGGAGATGCTATCTAAAGACATGAATGCGGAGATGAATTATTCAGTAATGACTACAAGATCTGTCATAAAAAAAAGCTCTGCTAACATCTGCACTGTGTTCTGAGGGGGCTGAGCAGAGCAGGGCATTGACGCCAGAACGCCTCTGAAGATAAACATGACAAATTGGCAGATCATCTGTTCAATTAGGATAGAAGAGCAGGTGTGCCGGTAAGGCGCCTGTGCCACAGGATGACACAGTTACCAAGCCAAACCAGAGGCATGATGGGAAATACCTTGTTTGTGTGACAGTGATTTAGAGCGATGCACCAGAAGGATACCCCAAGAAAAAAAAATAGGATATTCCCCTTGGTACTCATTAAAATTCGACTGCAGACGGCACCCTGCCCCTCTCCCCCTCCGTTTCATTGCTTCATCCTTCTGCTTTTGGCTCCTCAACTGCCTGACTGGACCTTCCAGGATCATTTCTTATTAATCCATAAAACATACCGCACTGGTGATTGGATTGAAGGGTGCACTGGAGCAGCAAAACTTGAGATATGGAAAAACATCACACATTTCGGCAGTGAAAGGCAGGCAGGCAGGTTTGGGGGGTGGGTGGGGGTGGGGGTTGGATGGAGGGGGGAGAGTAAGTGGTGAACAGGGAATGGGCTGCATGTGTGTGTGTGTGAGAGAGATGGTGTTGAGGTGGGGGGAGGAGAACCATTGGGGGCAAAGGAGGGAGGGGAGGTATAGCGAGAGGAGGGGAGAGGGAGAGGGGATGCAAGCACAAAACATGTTTTGAAATATTAATCCGCGGTTCTGGCCGTGGGCTGGAGCACAGAGATGAAAAAAAGCAGGGGAACCTTTGAAGCGAGGGAATGTTCCCTGCGTTCGTGAAGCAGGCGCTGCGCAGACGGCCATATTGGTGGAGAGCAACTGGGGCAGGTGCAACGTTTCTCCCTCACATCTGAGAGCCCTCGTCTCCACTCTACCACATACGGCTTATTGGTGCAGGGTGTATTTAGAGTGCTCCCTTTTCCCCAGCTCTGACACAAATGAGATGAGTGTGGTACAGTCTCTTAATCCCCAGTGCCTTGTAAAACCTTTGAACGGAATACCTACTGCGGCATAAACTGTCGTTGGCAGTCTTAAAGCAAGCGCGTGAGGCTCCGAGGGAAAGACAATTTCCTGCAAGGAGCATCAGAATCAGAATCAGATTTGAGTGAAGAGGAAAAGTGTACAGGATATCACAGGATCTTATTGAACCTTAATGACCTGCTGAAACCCTGCTGAGGCACTAATGGATTCAGCACTCTGTTGTGACCGTGTGCCCGCTACAACCACGGCCCACTTACTTACGGCTCTGTGTGGCTGAGCGGCCAGCCAGCCAGTCAGTCGGCCGCATCGCCTCTCAGCCATCCCTCAGTGGCATTACACACGATCTGGCTCCACGCACAGCCCTCCCCGCTCCCCACGCGCAGCCGTGCAAGAGCCGCAACCACAGAGCACGCGGAGCGGCACGTCTGCAAAAAGTGGCAAAAAGTGAAGGCTCATTAAACATGAAGGAAAAAAACTCATTTAGGTGGATGACTTAATATGCAGTCCTACGGCTTTACCACGGCAAACACATCCGCTATGAAGACAATACATTAAAACACTTTGAAAAATCACATTGGGAAAAGTCATCATCATTAAAGCGTACTCAGGCTAAGTATCTTAGATGAATTATGCTCCCTGCATCAAAAGACAGCAGGAATAACATTGAGAGTGTGTCCTTTCTCTTCTATTCTCTGGCAGCACCCTGCTGGGAAACTTGAAATTACCCTCTGTCTGGCTATTCTCCACTAATAATAATGATAAAGTTTTTTCTCTCTAATTATGCAAAGAACTCTCAATTAGCATAACTCGTCCTCTGTGTCAGTACAAACAGCAGAACACCCTGCGGGCCCATGATGGTTTCATTCTCAGCCTGTTGTGTTTTTTTTTTTTTTTTTTTAACATTTCTGTTTTTTTCCTGACTTCCTCTAGTGAGTTAATGAAGATGTATGTTAATAAAGATAGCTGTGGTGGTGCAGGTGTAAAAGGAGCTGCTGCTGTAGGAGGTGAGTGACGCTGTGTTTAGTATGCTGCCCTCTGCAGGCCTCCCACAGGGGCTGCAGCGCCGGGAAAGCCAGACCTGAAGCCTCAGTGGGGAGGCAGTGACACACTCCCTCTCACACAGCCTGCAGCAGAGATTAAAGATGTATGTTTAGGGCACATCAAATAGAATGCAGAATCCACAGGCCCACAGAGAGAAAACAACACATTAAAAACGATTTTAAATAAAACCATACATACTGTATGCTCGAGGCTTTGTCTGAGCCTGGAGTCGTGGCGGCTGATAACGTCCATCAAGCTTGCTATCATCAAAAGAAACAGACATCCGGAGAACCAGAGGTACTGGTTGTGATTTGTGCATTTTAAGGACAATGCCGTCCTGAGGGGAAACCATGAAAGAAGCTGAGAACAAATGACGGCTGGTGTAGGATGCTCTTCATGAAAATGAGTGTATGACGGGAGTGCGCTGCCACTAGGAGATGCCAATCAGTCCTTACAGACACAAATAAGTGACGCCTGGGACTCAGAGGTGTCATTTATAGATTCCTTTTTTAAAATGCAGAAGGGTGAGAGGAAAATAAGACATTAAAGGCTGAGGAACACAGGCGGGGAAGTGTGTACTATGTACTACTTAGTGCTGATGAAAGTGCCTGAAGTCCTCAAGGGTTTGGCAGTAAACACTACAAACAGACAATCCCCAGAGGGGCCCATCACCACCCTCCTCCACCTCCTCCTCTACCTCCCCGTGTCTCAGAGGAAGTGCTCTTTGAGGGGGAACACCATTAAGACCACGCTGAGCAGCATTTCTTTAAAAAAAAAAAAAAAAAAAAAAAAAAAAGTCTAACCAGATGCCAGTAACCCTCGAATAGATCCACCGGTTCTGCTGACTTGTGCTCTATCAAGTGTCCTCAACACTGGAAAAAGTCACAGCTGAAGGTGTGAAGTGGACACCCAGCCACCACATGACACAGCGATATCCAATCAGTGAACAACGTTTTGACACATCAGCAGCACCCCAGAGGGCCTGTGTCGACTCAAGTGTCCACATTCCTGCTCAGTGGGCACTCAGCCCGGCCAGGCGAAGGCACACACACACACATACACACGCACAGGCATGTACACTGTGCAGGGTGGAGCAATGTTTCCTGTGAGAAGTGGAGATGAAAGGTCACATTATGGTGTCAGATTAGGCAAGGCTCTCTGTCCGGCCCTCTCAGAGCTCGGTCAGACACATTAGAGGGACATGTTTTCCCATTGCCTCATTTGAGGTGCGCTTGTGAGCCTCGTGAAATCCTCTCCCCTCCTTACATCCCACTTCCTCCGCCTCAGGCACTCACGGAGAAGGAGAGGCGAGAGTGAGAAAGAGAAAGAGAGAAAGCGTGTGTGTGTGCGTGAAAGAGAGAGAGGATTTCACGAATGCCTTCATCATTTAAACGGCTGTGCTGTCGCTGGAGCGCAGCATGAATAATTCAGTGAGACTGCTCCTTCTTCAAACAGACAAATAGAACAGGATTACGCCTCCACAAAGCAAACGGTAAACACCACAATCAAAACAACAGAATTAATTAGGTAATTAGGGAGACAAAATAAATGTGAAATAATGATAAACTCTTCTGAGACCACAGCTGCAACTCTGTTACAGTATGCAAATATGCAGATTCAAGAGTTCGGAATACATTACAGGCTCGGAGGATTGTTTGGAATGAATGGCATTGGCAAGCATTTTTAAAATGATGAGATTCAACGCATAATCCACAACCAAGCATGCTGCTGAGGAGGAATTTCAAAAGTGTATTTGCAAGACAGCCTTGCACAAATCTATATGAAGCCAATCAATCAATGGTGATGAATATTCAGAGCCTTTCTCGGGAGATCATCAACACACAGCGTATTGTTTACTTAATGCTTGTGTTGCTTTAAAACCCGGGCTAAAATGGACTCATGCCCTTGTTAATGCTTGTATTTCAAAGTTGAAAGAGATTATAAATCTTCTCCAGCAAGAATATATGTGTATATACACACTGACACTGTTGAGTCAGGGAAAAAAAAAAACAGATGGGGCTTACATAATTGAAGAATGAACAGCAATCCAGCTCAAGGATTTGTAGTTCATTTGCAGTCTAGAGTTAAGGCATTTATCTCCTTCTCATTCCAGCTGGAGTATTTCACTGCTCTATAGCCGATTAAAAGTGTAAGCAAAGAGAATCCTTCTCATCTCTGAGAAATCCAACCATGAAGAACAAGTGACAAAAGCGCGCCGAGTAGCAGGCCTACAGAGAATTTTGTTTGCCTTGTGATCTGGAAAGGTCAGGGCTAAACCTTCTGCTAGCAGCAATTAATGTCTCCGACTCATGGTGCAGGAAGTGCAGTGATCATCAGCCGACATCCTCGGCTTTCATCGCATGACAGAGTCTGGCACAGGGGGCTTAGGTGAATATGAACTATCCATTTCAAGCAATATTTAAATCACATTTCCAATTTGCAGCCCTTGAACAGCAGTTTAGAGCAGGATGAGGAGGTTGAGGCATAATGACAGCTTCTCCGGGGTTTATTGAAAGTGATGAATGCTCAGAAGAGGGGCTTGCTCAATGTGAATTCATGAATTTGAGAGAGATTATTTAAGCAGAGATCAATTTGAAAGTCCTACAGCTCAACATTGATGCAATGTTTCAAGGGCACAAAAAATACTGAGCACGGCCAAGTGAAAAAAAAAAAAAAAAAAAAAGAGATCCCTTTAACAGCCTGAAAAGCCTTTTGCTGCTGGAACAAATTAGCTCTCTAAATCTGATAATGCCTCTATCCAAACCAGTTTCATCAGCAGCACCAGGGCAAGGGGGACACTACATGACACACTAGAGCTGAGAGACACTGTGCAGATACCATGCAGCCTAATCTACCCACTGTATATGCAGCAGCAGCATGTAATGATGGATGAGTAAGAGGATGAAAAACAAGCCTTGATGTCCACCAAAGCAGCAGGGGTCACAAAAATAAGAAACAATCAGTAGCCGTTATGCCTTAGAGTGAGTACAAACTTACAGCCGAACTGCCTCTAAACTGCGGGGACTAACTATATTAGCCACTGCTGGATACAAACCCCTGAAGACAGCATTAAAAGCTCACCAAGACAGACTGGAATACAGTGTAGCTATCAAAGGACCACAGAAACAGATCCCCTGTGTCGGAGGAAAGAAAAGAAAATACATCACTAATAAATGAACATGAGATACAAAGAAAACGGAAAATCTGGGACAAAAAGAATGAGGCGCACACAGTGCGTGTGAATCTGGGAGTGAAAGGGAATGGCGAATGAGGGGCTGCTGCTGCTGCTGTCCTGCAGGGGCAGGGCGGCTGTTTTTCTACAGCAGCACATCCCCGTCTCTGCCAGCACTCATTTACTGATCTCATTAATATCCCTACTCTGAGGAGGAGAGAGACAGCAGCCGTGAAACAGCCTCCCCCATCTCCTCCTCCTCCTCCTCCCTCCCTCCATCCTCCATGTGCCTGTTCCACTGGGTCCCCCTCCCTTTCCTCTCATCTCCGCCTCTCTGTAGTTCAGTAATTGGGCTCAGCTCATTGTTATTCAAAACCCTGTAGAACCAATTAGCTGCAGACCTCCTGACCCTGGGTTGCTATGTAATGGTGCAAGCTAAAGACTCTAAGTGAGGAAGCCAAGAGCAAAGGTTTTAAATTCCTTTAGTTCCTGATTAATAATCCTGTCAGGGCGATCAGAGACATTAAAGAGAGACTCTGGTTCGGCTCCTGCTTTTATGGCTTCTCCCTCATTTCTAGGCTGTCCATTAAAGCTTAATGATGCCGGGGGTCGCTCCCTCTCCTCTGTCTTGTCAGATAAATGTACAGTTAGTAGGATGATGAGGAATCCTGATCCTCCAGCAATCTGGGACAAAGCAGGCCTGTGACCCCGCTGGGAAGAAGTAGGGCAGCAGGGGGAGCTGAACGGACAGCAGAGGGGACAGCGGGGGCAGTGGTGGCGTGGATGGTGGGCCGAGATGTCCGGCCCCCCTGGAGGCCAGAGATGAAAGAGACGGGGCGGATAAATCCTGGGGTGGAAGGCAGAGATGAGAGGGATGCAGATAACACTTCATGCAACATTGATGAGGAGACCAAAGGTAAAGTAAGAGTAGTGGCTGAGGCTTCATAGACAGCCTGCTACAAGTGATTTGTTTAGCAGGAATGCAAGCGTGCAGATGTTACCTTCAGCGTTAGATTCCCACTGAGGAAATAATAACTAATCAGCTACACGGAAGATCGTTTGTTTACACCTGTTTATGTAAGCTGCTACTATAGGAGCATATGTCCATAAGTAGATGAACTTTGCAGAACAGATTAACATGTCACATGCTGTGGCAGTATTTACAGTAAATACTAAACAGCTCTCCAAGGCTATAATGTACATTTTTCCATACCAAAAATGGATCACATTTCTAGTTGTATGTGAATGGTGTGGCTCACACTGATGAAGCCACTCTGCAGTTCCCCTCAGCACTGAGTGGCTGTTCAGCGTCTTTCAGCTTCTTTGGTTTCACAGGCCACAGCTCTCATCGGCTCGCCAAAAAGCTCCAAAAAACTCATTGTGTGCCACAAAGGTAGCAACAAGCTTGTGAACATAGCGGAGACTTTAGCAGCCAGATATTTCCCTCAGGAGTTGGTGGAGACCAAAAGCAGAGCACAAAGGAGAGCGAATACTGGATGCTAATGAGGCACCTGTTATTGCATGTTTAAAGCAATTTTTCAGCATTTAAGGAATGACAGTCATTTGCTTTAATATAATCTCATATCTGACCAACAAATATGAAGCTACAGTCTGCAGTCAGTTAGCTTAGCTCAAAATAAAAACAGGAAACAGGGGAAACAACTGGCCTGGTTCTGTCCAAAGGTATAAACACAAAAAACACCTACCTGCACCTCTAAAACTCACTGGGAAGATTTCTTTTACCTTTGCACAGAGCCAAGCTAGCTGTTTCCCTGTTTCCAGTCTTTATGCTAAGATAAGCTAAATTACAGCTGGCTGTAACTTAATAATACAAAAGCAAGCATAAGAGTGGTATCAGCCTTCTCATTTAACTTTAAGCAAGAAAGTGAACAAGCTTATTTTCCCTAAAATGTCAAACTAATCCTTTAATGTACACCACTGAACTATCTTTCTCAGGAATTTAGTTTAAGCCAAATCTATTAGTAACCCCAAATATATCTATTACAAGCATGTTGACTGTCTTTCTAGCTGTTAGTTTCAGTTTTATAGAGCGAATAATTGCATCAAAACGTCACGAGGCACAGAACCACCATTTCCAAATCGGCCCATATAAGGCCACTGACTTGTCTTGTTTGTGAATCATCTCTGCAAGCGATTACGATTTTTGAACTACGAGGACGCTGAGCTCACACCTGTTTTCTGAAACCTGTTTGGAAAACCCGTGGTGTTTGCATTCCTAGAGCTGAAGTGCTTATTTGGTTCAGTTCTCCAGGCTTGGCCGAGAGTTGTGGGAGGATTCACATGCGATGCTGTAAACATTGGCTGCTTCAAGCCCTCTGACACTGATGCATTGCCTCCCAGGCTGCTATAAATCCTTTTACAACAAACTCCATAAAGCTCTTTGGTGCCTAAATATTTATGGTTGCCTGAGTTTCCCTTGAGGGTTGTTTTCTGCCAAAGTACCAACAGCACTAAGTCATGTGGAGTGACTCCAGACATCTTATCTGGGAGTCAGGGTAAAGGGCCTGGTGGTCTGGTCATCTCCACCAGAAGAAGAACACACAGGGAGGAAAGGCCGCTAATGAGTGCTTCTCTGCCCATCACTTGTCCTCGCTGGCCTCCTCTGTTAGTGGACTCAATTGACCCGGCAAACAAACATACTGCTGCGTGACCTCTGCTGACCAGACAGACAAACAAACAAACTTTTCCGTGTCAAAACTACCAAGCCTGCCTCTGTCAGGGACCACAAGGCAGTCAACGTAGGACAAACATTCTGGAAACATCAATGGACAGAAGACAATAAGGGACATGACAGGCTGTGACCCGACCTGGCTGCTGGGTGATTCACGGATCAGGAGGTCAAATGCTGTTATCGTCGCAGGGCACGCCATCAGTGTGTGGACATGAGATGGTTGGAGAGTAAATACAGGTGTGCCGACGGTGAGTCTCATAGGTGGGTGCCTTCCAGAAACGTGTCATTTTGCCCAATGGCAGTGTTGCTGTCAGCTGCCAAACAAGGTGGCTCCTTGAAACAAGTGTCTCTAAAAAAGCAGCATCGAGCCTGATGAGTCCTCAAGCATCCTCCCAGTGCTGTGATTACTGACGTTTACCCTCTTTAATATGTGTAATTCCCATTTTCTCTGATTCATGAGTAAGAGCCCTCAGGGGGACCGCACTAAGTGGCAGTCTGCCAAAGCTCTCCTGTAGGAAAGGCTCTAAGTCACTTCTCCCTCAGCAGTTAGATAGCAGCGTGACAGTTACAGGTTGTCTCGCTTTGCCTTTATTATTGTTATTTGCATCTAGGAGCGCTGATGATAGCTTGATTATACAATGCCTAATGTTATGTGTTTCACATGCAGGTGTGACACAATTATGACTGCATGCCTATAAAAAGGCACTGAAAAATAGAAACGTGACGTTTCACAAACATTGGCTCGACATGTGTTGCAAATTGCTACTAATGGCTGAAATAATGACCACTGCTTAGCATGAGAGACCACAGAGGACACTGAGACGTGTATTTTCCTAATCCATTTTCCAATATGCTCATATATAGAGACTTTAAGCCATAAACACATGAGCAGTCTAATGCAATGTCCCTACACACATATTTTTTTCTTGGATTAAAATGTAAAAGAAGAAGAAAAAACATTCACACCAGTTCCTGTTTGGGCTCATTTACCCAGATGTTGCCGCAGGTTGTCATTTTCCTATAAATGCCAGCATTATACATCAGGTGTTCATGTTATTTTGTCCACAGCCCTCCTGTATTTTAACTTTTGATCATGTGCAACTATGACCTGACCTGTTTTCTCACATAGTAGCGCAAAGACAAGACAACCCGCCTGTTGTCAAAAATAACAGGAATTCAGTCAATATTGGATTTCTCCTACGTCCTGGTGGGAGGCACTCTTCATCCTCACCAGCAGAGGGTAGAGGTCATGGTTTCATTTAATGTCTGGTTAGAGTATTCTTTTCATCTCTGGGTTACAGAGTGCGCTACAGGCCAAACACAGAAGGCCCACTGTTGGAGAACAGCTACATGATGACAGACCCACCAAGAATGTTGCCCTGACCGCCATATGTAATACAGCACCCGAGTTCCCTTATTAAGGAGTGATATAATTTCCACCAAAGTGGTTGGTGGTGCTGACAGCTCAGATTAATGCTCTCTGTAAAACAGCCAGAATAACAACTGCTCCTGCACGCATCGTGAAAACCAGTACGTTTGGCTGAGGGAAGCCTGCCAGCTCTACAAATTCATGCATATTTGGGTCTGTGAACATCTGCCAGTGCAAATAATTTATGCTGTTCTCTCAGTTAAGGGGCAATGAATCCCCTCTGAAAAGTTTTCTCAAACTTCGACAGTAAGCCTGCGCGTCCCCCTCCTCCCCCTCCCTCCTCTCCCTGGTGTGAAGTGGTGCAGACACACGCTCCAACCACAGACCGGGCTGAATGAGGAGGATCCTGAGGCGTGTGGGAAAGTCCCAGGCACCACTTCAGTCGACCAAGAGCCAACTGTTTCCTGTCCCACTCCAGGCCTCTGGGTTTGCGCGAGCTGTCAGGGCCATATCCATAACATCCTCCATGCTGCAGCATGAATGGAGCATTGCCTTGGGTGGGATCACCGCAGCAGCCCCAGACACAGAGCAGATATCTGCGTGCACGCCTCACTGTTGAGGCCCTGTGGACATGTTTCTCCACTGGAGCGGTGAATATCTTATGAGCATCGTGGAGGTGGATCAAAACATCTGAGCTCGCTGACACTACAGCACTTCCAAAAGCTGTGTTGTTCTGCTCCAGCACAATGGTATCAGGTGATTAAACATCCAAGGGGAGTTGTATTGATATTCAAAACGCCACCACCAACAGATGGCATATTAATCATTAATTGATTCTCTGCCATTTCTGTTTGATCTACAGCACAAAATTCTGGGCTAATTTTGCATCCACTTTGTGCCGCGCGGTGATGATAGCTAGACTATTTATGAGCATAGAGGGAACCTATCATTTTCCTCCAAAATTATAATAATACACTGCTCCCTGTTCCTGTAGTCAACACACCCCGCTGGACATGAAGCCAGCTCATATTCCATTATATCAGCTTGCAAATTAAATAACAACTGTCAAAATATTTTTGTCATTATACACCTGACAACTAATTATAATGTATAAAAAGTACCTGGAAGTAGAAAGAAAGTAGTAATTTAATAAATGAACACTTTGCCCTTTGACTCACACAGGGGAAGTGTGTGGGAGGAAAGCCTATAAAGGCCTCAGATTAACTCTGCCAAATGTGTGTGTGTGCATGTGTGTATTAGGCGAGGCAAAAAGCTGTCAAGAAACTCTCCTCCCCTCCTCGTTACGCCTCTCGTCCTCACCCTCTCCTTCCAGTCCAAACCGCTCTCCTCCTCTCCTCCAGCAGACTGGCAGGAGGTCAGCATCAGGCCAATCCCCGGCAGCCCCAGAAGGGAGCTGCTGTCAACAAGCAACATGGATAGTTTGAACACTGAGGGCAACGCTGTGGCACGCCGAGGTCAGGAGGAATCACTCAACCAAGAACTGACCAACAGCACAGTTGGAGGAGATGTAACTGCCATGGTTCAGGCCTCCTAATGAGATATCACCATTACAGTCCTACACATCTTAAGCATGCTGCTGCCTGTCCTATTGAGAACTTCATTTAAAAAAAGCACATTTTTATAAAACAGCTATTATCCTGTGTTTTTTACTCTATTGGCATTTCATTCAAGTCTTTTATTTGAATCCATATCAGTAAACAGTATTTTGTTACTTTGTTGGCAACTGCAAGTGCATCATACACTCAGTTGCCAGTTTATTAAGCACACCAAGCCAAAGCGAACAGCCCTGCAATAAATCCTCGCTTCATGAAGATTATGACTCTCAGTTTTCGTGGTGATTCAAGTTTAAGGACATTTTAGAGGTTTTTTCGTGTGATCTTGTACTGAGATGTGTTTCTAATATTTCTCCCCTCACATAAAAATGGATTAACACGAAACTGAACATTAGTATTTCCATGGAAGTAGGATTTATTGCAGCTGTTGTATTAGAGTGAATCAGTTTCAAGTTGGTGTACCTAATAAACTGAGTGTGGCTTCTGCTCCTCTGCTCTCAGCTCAACTGCTTATTCCTCAGCTAAGTCTGCCCTCTGCAGGTTAAACAGGACAATTGTGTGCTTTGGTTTTTAATCTAGTTTAAAAATAGATTTATTTGTATGATGACATTGCATTTCAATAAACTGCTAATTGAAAAAGGAGGGGAAAAAAGCCATGGTCAAGCAGAGACAAAAAGGAAAGTGAGCAGCGTGTAACAACGGTCAAAGTCCACTTATTCCAGTACATGTAGCTGAACTTAGAAAGATAAAAACATGTGTTTTACCAGAAGCAACAGCTGTTCACATTGTACCATCCATAAATGATTAGCTCCACACCCTCAAGCTATGATCACACTATGAGAGATTCTCCACTTCAGTGTTCCCGTGTAGCACTGCTTTGAGACATCTTTGTTTAAACAAATCCTCCTCAAACTTTCCTATTAATCTCACTAACCATAGCTCTGTGATAAGACAACATTACAACACTGGAAAGACGGGACTAAATTACACATGAATCACTACAGATCATTCAGAGTTCTGCACTTGCATATGTGACCCCCCCGTCTGTGTTACATACGGTAACTTGCATTGTAAAATGACAAGTTTAAAAAACTAAATTAAATGAAACTAAATTATTAATGAGTTTGTGTGTGTGCATGACGCTTCCTTGTGTTTAACCGTGAGGCTGCGAAATGGATGCATCCGACTGGAGAGGTGTCAAAGGTGAATTGACACCTCTGCCCTGCATTTATTCTGTGAAGGGGGAGTTTTCAGAAATGGCTTATCAGAAATCTAAATTAACACAGAGACAAATCTACAGCACGGAGGCGCAATCATACCCAGACACTCAGGCGTGGATCAAAGCTGTGAGGAGACACGGGGGAATAGCAGATGAAAGAGGTACACATTAAGCTGTTTACTAAGGTGACATGAAAAGGTGTTTTAGCTCAGTATTCAGCCTAATGAGGGAGAGAGGGTTATCTTATTAGATATTCAGAGCTGCCAGTTCACAGCCTTTTACATCCCTGCTCGACATCAAAAGAAAACTCAATTTTCTGGCAAGGTGATGTCTAATAATAGTGAGGTCCCCGCAGATTAAATTAACATTCAACTATTTCACTGACAGGTTCACTAGCACTAGCAAGGTGAGGTAAGGTCTCAACATTTTCACACTTATTGGTGTGTATTGTGAGTATTGTGAGGACCTCCACAAGGGACCATAAGATAGAATTGTGAGGTTTAATTAACAGTAAATGAAAGCGGGGGGGAGGCGTCTGCAACACAAACTTTCCTCTCATCTCTTTGTGGTTTTTAGCCATTTTAGCAGTGTGGCTTTAGATATGCTGATGTCGGTCCACCACTGTGGTCCACACTGAAATATCTCAACAGCCACTGGATGGATTTTCATGAAATTATGTGCAGACATTCATGGTCACTGGATGAGTTTGGTGTCCTCTTATTTTTCCTCTAGTGCCTTCATAAGGTTGAAATGTGATTTTCAGTGATGCATCTCAATAAATATTGGAAGGACTGCGGTGCAGTGTACAAACATTTGTGTTCTCCTCAGGATGAATTGTAATAACTTTGATGACACCCTGACTTTTCAACTAGCGCCACCATCAGGTCAAGGTTTTGGTTCACTTAATACTACTCCAGCTGTAGTCTGTGTCTAATACTAATTACCAAATGCTAGCATAATGACATGCTAAACTAAAATGATCATTTTACCTGCTAAATATCAGCATGTTAGCATATTAATATTAGCATTTAGCTCAGAGCGTCTGTGTGATTAAGCACTCACAGAACTGCTACATTGGCTGCAGACTTGTTAGTCTTTTAAATTACTGGCTGATTTTACTTATTCAAGACCCTGGAAGAAATATTCAAACAAAGCAAGGCCAAAGTCGAGTCTGGTTTAACAACCAGACTACAGATTAAGAGTAAAAGTAGACATGTCTTCATTTTAACAGGTCACAAGCTAAAATGGGGTGGGATGCAGCTCTCTAGGAAATGACTTCAAATTCCACTGAAGCTCAGTCCAGACTCTCCTCAACTACACTCTGATCAGAATAAAGTGACCACGCTGCAGTGATGGATGCACTATTCAGATCCTTTATTTAAGGAAATGTAGTAATGCCACAGTGGAATAAGACTGTTATGAGACTCAGTCACACTCTGATCAGAATAAAACGATCACCAGCAATATCACACAGTAAAAATACTACAGCTGTCAAATTAATGGGATGAAGAGTAAAATATTTGCCCCTTAAAATGTAGTGAAGTAGAATTAGAAAGATGTAAATACTCATATAGAGTGCAAGAACATCAAACTGTATTTAAGCACGGTAGCTGAGTAAATGTACTGAGTTACTTTCTCCCACATCTCTGTGTGGGTTCCTGTTTCAGCTGAGAGAAGACACATGATAAACCCAGAGTGTAAATTTAGCAAAGGCCCCAACATGCTCTGAAGCCTCCACAATTCCTTAGTTTCCCACTGAGTCCAGATCATGTGCACAAAACCGCTACTACGCCGCATTGCACACAGATGGATCAAACAGTCCTCCCCTTTATTTGGACTGCTCTCTGTTATTGGAAAGAATTTCAGCAAGAATTACCAAATCTGGCTGCCTTTCAGGAAAACAAATGGACACAGATGTAGTTTTCCATTTTACAGGCTGTTTATGTCTTGCAAATTCCTTCTCCAGAAGAGCGGGGTATGTTCTTTCATGTTTTAATGGCTCAAAGTGACCGCAGCCCTTTGTGGCAAATGCACTTTTCCAATACTAATGACATACAGTCACACAAGGCTCTGGCAGCAGTGTGCTACTGAGGCTGCGTGCCCACTGTGTAATTAGTCTACCACTAACTCCTAGTCTGGGGAAACATTCACAACCACATTAAACACTGACGGTTTTTCACCTCAGAGAGCCCAGAGCAGATGGATACGCTCTGGAGGAGTCATATAGAGCACAAATGGCTTTCATCAGTCAGTTAAACTGACAACATTCGTTGTCTAATAGGAGGGGGGTTCTAAGCGGTCTCTGCACACGCTGGAGAACAGAAGGATTGGATGACTATCCATTTATTGGAGGAACTGTCTCTGATGTGCTCCCCTTACAAGACACATTTATCTGGAAAAAGATATATCAAAGGTCAGTGACAACACTCCCATCAACTGACGGAAATACCACTGCACACTGAGAACCACAGTACTCAAATATGTAACAGAGGTGCAGAACAGTGTGGTTTTACAGTTGTTTAGTGCGATCCTGCCATCTAGTGGCTCTCACGCAGCATTACATCAAAGCAAACATTTGTCGGTGCTATTTTCATGATATCAATGCAGCAAATGTGATAGTGTGACAGTGAGAGAGGGCTCCCTCATAGTGAGGAACCTACAAAGCCTCTGCTTTATGGAGCTCCGTAATAAGTTTCAGCTCCTTGTTTAGCCATATGGCCTATAACTGCTTTGGTTCACTTTCACTGCTGTCGCAGTGTTGCATTAGGCCACAGCAGGCAGCTGTTTTCAGACAAAAACCTCTAAAAACCCAACATACACTACCTGCTGAGTACCAGGTGGCAGACAGACAGTTAGCAACTAGCTGGTGAACATAGTGGAGCATTTAGCAGCTAAAGAGACCAATATTTCCCCCAGGAGCTGGTGGAGACCAAAACAGAGCTAGAGCTTTGTCATATCAACTAAAATTTTGTGTTCACCACTTTTTTCTGCTGCCCCCACATGGTCAAAGAGTCAAGATTACTAGTTCAGCAAACAACATGTAATATGGCGATTTGTCAGTTTTTATACTGATTCATAAAACAAGATGATCCATGTTAATTAGTGAGCTCTAGAGGCGCTGGTAGGTGGATTCTGTTTCCTTTGGACAGAGCTAGTCTAGCTGTTTCCCCCTGTTTACAATGTCTGTGCTAAGCTCAGTTAGAAAGCTGCTGGCTGTAGATTCGTATCCACACCAGAGTGGCATCAATCTTCTTATCAGCTGTAAAAAAAAAAAACTCCTTGAAGTAAAAGTGACAATTTAACACTATGAAACTACTCCATTTGAAGTAAAAGCCCAGAATTGATCATTCTACATGGGCAGTACAAAGATAGCAGGCAGTAAAATGTACTTTAATTCTCAGAAGTACACATGAGGCAGCAAAATGGCCCCTGAGTGTATCAATGCATTAGATTTTAAACTGATCATATATTTTGTATGTAAAATCTCAATCTGTAACTATAGAGGTCAAAAATGTAGCAGAGAAATTTAGTGGAGTAGAAGTAAACTGAACTCAAGTGCAGTACCTGAGTAAATGTACTTTCGACCTTTCCTTTTTAAACTAATACATAAAAAAGCAAACGCTGATTTGCTCTAATATATAAAACAGAACCACACATAGACGCTAAAATATTCTGCTAAATCCTGTCTACGATCATCCCCACAGGGCAATGAACTCAGGACTCTGATCCGCGATCCAAGAGGTTCCTGCGGACCTGTCTGAAGTGTGTCTTTTGGTTGGCAGACCAGGACAGACACATGTGGAGGAAAACCTGCTGAAACCATCACTCAGACTTGAAGCAGCTCATTAGCCGCCGCTGTATCATGCATATGTCTCTCTCATCTGAGGGGTAATGACAGCGCAGAGGCTCCGTGTCACCAGGGTCACATGAAAGCCCTCAGACCGGAGGGAGGCCTCGTGGTGACTCTGCAGCTAACGGGAAGTGTTAATCGCAGCGGCCAACGGAGCCAAGAAAGGAGCAGGCGCTGAGGTGTCTCCCTGAACGGATCTGCAGAGGAGCCCTGCATGCATGTCAGCCTTTCTGATGGGCTGTTAAAAGCCATCAGGGCGCTGTGATCCAAGAGCACACGCCAGTGAAAGCGCATCTGCTCCTGGTTAAGGCCGGGGGAAATTGGATTAAAGAAATTCTTTGTGAAACAGCCTGAATTGTTCTTGCCATAACAACTGTGAGCAGCTGACACCAGTGAGACCGCAAATCAGACTGAGACTAATATTTAGCTTCTCTTTTTCATGTCAAGCAAGTCACAACAGTGGAAAAGAAGCCGACTGGAGGGGATCCTGCTTGAACACATTTCTGTGCAGTGAGGTGAGAGGAGGGAGGGCTCTGGCCTGGTTTCAACAGACTATTACATTTCTGTGCTCAAGAAAATGCACTGACTGCACCTCATGCTTTGCATCAGTGGGACAGCCTCGGCTTGGGGATCAGAGCAGGAAAACCATCTCAGCCAGTGTCAGAGGGAAAAGCTCACAGGTGTCTAAGCACACAGAGCTTGATCACAGTCACCACTTTGCTTGAAATAATTTTTAAGTGGAATAATGAAAGAGTCAGAACGGCTCAAGAACGTTTCTTTTAAGTGTTTAAATTAAGACCACATGTCCAACTCTAAGTAAGTCATACATTACATGTCATTTTTTGACAGGGTAGATTCTTGGCTGCAGTCGCTAAGCCACAATTAGCTGAAGTAAAGCAGACGGCACTCCGTGTGTGATGCTGCTCAAACAGCCGTGGTTAGCTAAATAAACCAGACTGACATGAGCAGACAACTTGAGAGACTAATCAAGCACCTGTTAGTCCCAGCAGAGCTGTGATAGAGCCAACAGGCCAACGGCAGGGTACTCAGAAGAAAGCGGTTCGACCACGACCACTGAAACACTGATTTGAAATGAGATGTGAGAGCATAAGCCAGCCTCAATCCACCTGCGCAGCTGTTTCCACCTAAGCTGCCTGATTAGACCTCTTCTTATACCGTGTGCAGGGTTTTGTGCAGCACTTCATAGCGGTGGTGTCTCAGTTAACGTCAAAGGTTTAGTTTCACTAAGCTGCCCTTACAAAGTGCATACTGTTTCACGCAGTATGCATGCAATTGGGACATACTTTGTCATAAGATTGCGCTTTGAACTTCAACCCTTTTGTGCATTTACCCGTCACAGTCCATAGCACGAAATGTGAAGTAAATAGAAAAAGTATGGATCCCTAAAAAGTCATGGACAGATATCTGCCTGTTACTGAGGCAATTAAACTGAAATTGGATTGCTGGTTAGCCAGGACTCTATATATGGCAGAGTTTTGTTAAGCAAAGCAGAAGGGATGTCAAGACTCTGTTGTTAGATATCTCTAAATCTATATGTTCCTGGATAAAATCAAATTTATTTGGAAAAACCCTAACCCCCCCTCTGGAAAACTCCCTGTAAAACCAGTTAACTTTCATCAGCAACTTGTTGCTCTTCTTTTGCATTCTTCTGCATATTTACTCTTGTCATAGTTGCATCCTGTGGAACGACAATTACATCTGATACAGAAACACTGTACTTAAATAATTGGTTTGTGAACAACAAACACACTGTAAACCAAGTTCTGAATGGTAAATGATGAATTACATAAGGAGGTTTTCTTGGACAAATGGCAACCTAATAGTATAATGTCTGTAGCACCAAGCATGGCTGATCGCTGAGCAACCACATCGGACCTCTGAGCTCTGTGCACTCCAACAGAAAACATTTGTCTTCTGGAAGAATTCAACCGTTAAAAGGACATTTTATTGGGACAATTCAGCAAAGAGTGTCAAGAGTGGCGCTAAATGTCAGTGCACTGCAGACCTGGAGATGTCCTGGCTTCTTAATGTGGCAGGACTCAGTATTTATGCTAACACGCCAGTCAGGCTCAGGATAGTTTCCCTTTGACAATGTTAGAAAAACTTTGTGAACTGTGTTCACTCCACAGCATTGTTAGCAAACTACAAATTACGAGCCATGTTTTCCTCTTTTTTTTTTTCCATTTGGTACCACTGGTCATTGGGTATCACCGACTGTTACCATGGAAACAGTACTAGTCAGCAAGTATCACTGATTGTTACCATGGAAACAGTACTGGTCAGTAGGTATCAAACACTGTTTGTTACAATGGGAATATGGGTCATAGTTCTTGTTTTGGCTTAAAACACGTTATTTTTGTGAAACTGCCTAGTTTGCATTAGACTAATATAAAACCAAAATCAAGACTGGCCTAAAACCAGACCAGCGCCAAATGTCTTTGTGAAGCCCAGAAAGCCCAGAAAAAAAAATGGAGAAACATAGGAGAGAACGAACAGCCGTGTATTTAATGAGTAAGCAGCTGCACAAACAATCATCCAGTGACTATAAAACGAGATTGTCTGATTTGAGGTCCACCTGAGCAGAGCTGTAATTAAGCAGACTGAGTGACAGCACCTGTGTGGGTGTGCAGGTCCTTAAACATGCACACCCTCTGCTGATCTGATGTCCTGCTAACACACTGTAATGAAAACGGAAATGTGCATCACTGACGGTCAGTTTGTGTGAGTATTAGAACGAGTGTGAAGAGTTAGTCTGAGCCAAAATCTGACTCCAGCACAGCAGCAGAGAGAGAAAACAAAGCGATATTCTGGCGCGCCGACATTCCCCCACACAGGTGCTCTCACTTTGCCTGATTAGACCGCCCCTCTGGACTGTGCTCGGCCCATCGCTCCCCGGTTAGATTAATGACCTCATGTAACTCACATCTGCTCAATTTCAGTGTGAGCAGATAAAATACCTGTGTGGCTGCGCAGGTGCTTTGCATATGCGAGTGTAATAAATACACACTGATTGCAGGATAATCAAATCATTACTTTTGACCTGTCTGATTTAATCATTGAGCAACAGTCACTGGTCAAAACTTTGGGTAAGGGATGCATTTTTTATTAATATTGGATTCTAGCAATTTATGTACTTATATTGAGCTATTATTGTTGTACACCTCTGCCCTTTTAGAATTACTTTTAAATTATTTAATTGGCATTTACTAAATCTTTCATTGTATCCAATATTAAAAAGGTTCAAAGACTGAATTTTTAATGTTTATTCAACCCTCATTATTTTGAGCATTCAAATGGATTTTAGTGATATTGAATGAGCATTTTTATTTAAATACCGCATTTTAAGATTTGACAATTTAACTTTATTTGCTCCACTGTTAGTTTATCATTGCCCATTTAGAGTGACTTAAAAAGCAACAACAAGCAGTAAACATTTGACTGATGGTTCAAAGTGACATCAGTTCCTCTTTGAGTGATATGAAGTTATCGCTGCATATTTGCAGCCTCACTGTGGACAGTTTTCAGAGTGATGATTTCAATCATTCAGTTGAACTTCTTGAAGGTGCTAACCAGACACGGCTCCTCTCTGATACATCTACTGACAGAAAACAGATTAGAACATTAAAGACAATAAAACTCTGATGCGTTCTGTTAGGACAACCTACTGCTGTCAGTACCAACAGCAACAAGCACTTTTCCCCCTGCAGATGAACTGAAGAACAACATATTCTCCCTTGACCTAATTATCTTGAATTAGCTCTAAAATAAAGGCGGACCAACGATTTGAGAATGAAAGACTTTTATTAGAAAATGATGACAGCCTACAAGACAAATTTAGCCAGCATCTGAACCAAAACAGGAACAAAAAAAATAATCATGATGAAATTCCTTTTCAAAAGATCTTGGTAAACATCGGACAAAACAAGTATCATAGAAACTAAAAAGTGGTACTCAAAAACATACCAATACAGGAAGAGCGTACTCAGCAGCTTTCCACATGAAAGAAAATGAATTTGTCCAGGGATTAGTGTGACATCTTGTTCTGATTCTTCTTCAATAATCGACAGATCTCGCACAATCCATTCTCCAAAAGGCCTTTTGTGAAATCACATCCTCCCGACAGGTAAGAACGTCGTCTCCGAAATTCAACGCACAAAGGCTTCAGATCCTAAAATAAAAAACCTTAAACTGCCTTGCGGTGGTACTCTGGAGGAGCAACTTCATAGTCACTTGCATTGAAGAGCGATGCAGAGTTCTTTACAAGGTACCTGGAATGGAGCAACATTTTACTCATTTCTGTGCAGGTGAATCAATACCACCCTCATTACCTCTGCCAGGGAGGTTATGTTTACGGCATGTAGCATGGACCAAGGACCATGAGATCCATTTTCCATTTTTTTAAAGGGGGGCCGCAGCACCTCCTGAAGCCAGAAATTATAAAAACCATCCATTGAAGTTGAAACTCTGTTACTACGGTGTAAGTATTTATGTTGGGAAAGAGAATTTTCTCTCGATTATTGCTTTATTGTTTGTTTTTTCCTTGTGATTGTGACACAAAGGTGTTTTAGAGGAAGTTTCTCAATCGCCCCACTGATTCCAATTAACAGACATCAGGGTGAGACAGACCCCTGGAGAGTTCATAAGGTAACTGCTATTACTCTATGAATTACAGAGGAACAAACGTGTTGCACAGCAACAACAACCGTGTGTAGTCTGTTCATGAAGTGGATGAGATGATTGAAAGAAGATTATTTTGTTTTCTTTCGTGACTGTTATTCCTTTTCCTGGCTGTAGCAGCAAGCTATGGAAACACGTCCCCCGTGTGTCATGATAATTGATGATGCGTTTAGAAAAGGAAAAAAATGAAATAAAATAAACGAGGGGCATATTTGCAAATCGCACTGGTGCTCTTTGTTATAAAGGTTAGCAGCACCAGAATTCCTGGTTTTCACAAATGTAAAATGTAAGTTAGTGAAGTATTTCCTATTATAAATACGCAGCTGAGATGAGGAGGCTTCAGCTCGGCACAACCCTATTTTGACACAATTCAATTCTTTTTTGAAAATACATCCATACATGTATAGTGGCTGTGCTTGTAAATTTGGATTCAACAGAAGAGAGGACTATTGGCCTTGGCAGAGGTCTTCTAGTCAACAGTCCTGTGAATACTTACTTGAGGAAGTCTTGTAGATAACTGAGCAGCAGTGCAAGGCTCTTCTCATCCAGGGGAGTGTACGCGAGCATGGCTCCGATTCTCACTTTGAAAGCCAAAGAAAGACAGAATACTGTATTACACTACACACAACCTCTAACCTTGTCTTCAATTATATGAAATCAAACAATTCAATACTTCCACTTCACCGATCCCCACAAGGAGATAATTCAGTGTTTGAAACAGCACAGGGCACAGGTCACAGTGACAGACACGAGTCATACAGATCTATTCAAAAGGTAGTTAAAAGAAAGAGTCTGCACTCGTATTTCCAATATCTTATGTGTAGTTCTACTTGATGCAGCTTAGAATATTTCATTTTACAAGCACAAGAGGGGAATATAATGAAAGTTTAGGAAGCTTAAATTGTGCAGCAACGCACAGATTTCCTATTTTAAATGGTCAGACAAAAATTATGAGTTCTTCTGTCAAAAGTCAAAATTTCCAAAGATTTTCCAAAGATTTTTTTAAAGATTTTATAAGACAGAACTCAAAAACATGATAGAAAAAACAGACATTTGGCCTGTCAATAACATGAGAGCTACAGTTCATTGTTAACTTAATGTTTTCAAAAGCTCAGAAACACATTTGTAACACGGCCAACAACTTAAAGTTCAGCTTGGACCAGAGCTTTTCTGAACAGTACGTTAAGTGGTTCACATCATATGTGTAGATGAGGATGGTAGTTTTGTTTGTTTGATTTTAAAATGAAATATTGTTGTTAATTTCATTTTTCTGGGTTTTGGTGGACATCAAGAAGCACTAATTCCCCTAAGCCTCAGATCTCTGTGGGATAAACATCACGGCTCAAAAAAAGAGTCGAGTTTGTGGGCGAGTCGAGGGGCCGCAGTTAGCTCAAACATGTCTGTAACAACAACAGGACAGAGAGTGATGCGTTTTTACCAAAGAGTCTGAGTAGGTGAGGAGCGCCGTAGATCTGAGACATAGACGTATCTGGGTGGTTGGCCAGAATGTCCGCATACTGCGGCCTCTCGAATTTGTAGAGAAGTTGCGTCCCCAGCATGACGTTGAAATATTCCCGGACACCAGCGACCACCTCGTTCACGGCAAACTCCCTGAGCAGAAGAAAAAAATCAAGATATATCTCTATGACACACACAGCAAGATGGATAAACGAGCAAGTCGTGTTTTTGCATTGACTGCGTGAGCAACAACAGCTTAGCAAGTGTGAGAAAAAGAGAAAATGACAAGTAACAATGTGTATTTTACTTGCTGTCAGAGTTTCCTCTTGATTTCTTGTAGTTTGCATAATCTTCAAGAACTGCATCAACGTTCTTTTTGGCGGGTAAGTGGAAAAGCTGAAGGCACAGAACACGGACAAAAAGAAACACTTATTAATAATTTTGGCAATGTTATAGTATAAATACATGTGCATATACACATATTAATGAATAAAATGCTGTGAAAAATGCTGAATTAAAAATCACTGCTTAGGAACCTGTTTTTGCCTTGTTATCAGGTCCCAGTCATCTACAAGCCACGGTTTCAGCTCCTCAGGGATTTTTACTTTAACCTCCACTCGATTTATGAAGGTCTCCTCCTGAGCAGACAGCAACAGATTTAAGAAATAAGCCACAAGAAGAAGCTTTTAAGCACACACAGTTGACCTAATGTCAAAAACATTTCTGGAATCTATACAGATGCAACTACAGCGAATTACTCAGTGCAGCTCAGCATTATTTGACATCAGAAAACACCGACCAGACAAATCATTACTTAAAACAACATAGTAGAGTCATGAAACTCACACTTTCAACTGTTGGGTCAACACGTGCCCTCTTCTTTCGGGGAGGATGGGTTGGGTCTCCTCCTGAACTAGTTCCTTCTCCTGCACCAGGAGCTACATGAACAGAAACATACTTAATAAACATAATAAAGTTTGGTGACACCCTGCTATGACTGTAATTATGCTGCACGTAATTTACAGCTTCAATTATAATGCTGGAAATTTGTGCAAAAACCTGCGGAATAATAATTTGGAAGGTTCATGCATTTAAACTGTGTCAATTATGTGCAATCAAAGAATAATACTTACTTTTTTGTTTGTTCTTTTTGGTTTTCCTATAAAAAAGAAGAAAAAAACAAGTGTTAAAATTTTTAAAAAAATTATGAACAGGTATAACACCTGTAAAACAGTTTGGCAGGAGATATCACAGCAGGTGACAGAACAACTAATGACTTGGACTCACACATCATTTTTCTGCGGTGCAGCAGGTATCTTCTTATTCGGCGCAGCACCCCTCATTCTTCCTTCTACATAATGGTCTCTGGATTAAGAAAACAGAAAAAGTTTAACTATTTAAGGACATATCATTCATATTAAAAGTCAGTCAGTCAGTTTTTGGGTGTTCTCAGGACACAGTGGGTTTATTAGGCTGCATAATTTTGCAAACATCTCTCTTTTTTGGTTTCAGTAGAGCTGGAAATGTATTTAGACAGTGCACTGTTCTGTGTGTCCCAGTATGTTGTAAAAATTAAAATAAGCCTTTTCTGAGAAAGAGAATATTATATACCATGTTCATCACCATATAGAAGAGTATGTTCTTACAAAATGAGGTGAGGTGGTGACCATATTTTGTCTTAACTGTTCTCTCCAAGGACCTTGTTTACAAACTCATTATAGTGGCATTCGTGAACAGTGAAGTTAGTAAAAACGTGAAGTTAGTAGTGAAGTTAGTAAAAACGACTTAAAAGAGAGAGGATGGACTTACTGATTGGCCCTCTGAAGCTCTTTCTGTTTCTGCAGATTACTGTCCACATACTTAAGCACTCTGCTTTCAGGAACCCATTCGTCCCAGCTGCAAGATAAAACACCAGGAAAGAAGTCAGGCACTTGGGAAATCGTCACTGTACAAATGGTTAATGTTGTTGTTAATGTTGAACCAACAACTTACTTCTTATTCCACCCACTGTAATGAATAAAGTATTTGATTTGTTTGTCCTTGATGTTTATCTTAACACACTGCAAAGAGAGACATTCACTGTCAGTCACCGTCAAAAAGCTTTCTAAAGCTTTCGAGAGACACATATGGGGATCACATGAGCAGAGAAACGGGCTAACTAAGGCAGCCTACCTTAGCTTCGTAGAGCAATGGCCCATGAAAACACAGCACTCTTTCACCTGAACAGAGTGTCGATCAATTAAAATCAGCATGAGAGCGATCCAAGTAAAACAAAATGTAGACAAAATAAAGGCGACGAAGCGACTTTCTCACACATGGTGGTACTATTTCAAATTACTTAACTTTTACAACTAACTCACCACTAAATATATGATATACATTACAAATTAATTCCTGAAATAATGTACACAATTTTTCCTAATGCACTTGGTATATCTTAGAGAGAGCTGCAGAAAAAATAAGTAAAATATGACAGCAGCAGTTAGCCTGACAGCAGGCCGGGTAGAGCTCAGCTAACTGAGAGCACAGAGGTGGTCGGTTAAGTCAAGGAGCTAAATTGCTGAAAATTCAAACCCTAGACGTTGCCGGTATGCTGCTGCTGACGTTACGCTATGCTGTGAAGAAAGGTCTTCATATGCAACGAACATGGCGAATAAAAACGATCGAGACCTATTTTGTGCAACAACAATGAAGGCTAACAACGCTAGCTGTTCGACGGCGGCAGTGTTCCCATCATAAGGCTATTGTGGACTTTTCCGACGGCTCTATCAATGACCGACACCTTATATTCATCGGAAATTAAAACAGAACACTTGTTACCTTCTTGAAATTTAGGTTTCGGGTCCTGTTTCGGCGCCATTCACGGATTAAACTATCAAAATATGGGAAAAATCGCTAGCTCCCATTCCAGTCTGAAACGGCGCCGCTCTCTATGAACGTCATAATCAACGTGGTGACGCAGTAATACCGCGACCACAGACGCTCCTCAAGTAGAAATGCCGTACGTCAAATGGAGGTGACGTGAAAATAATCATATCTTTTTCATGTTTCTGATTATTTGTGATCCGTTTTTTGTAGTTTGTATAAGAAAAAAGTAAATAAATAGATACGTAAATAAATAAATAAAATGCACACACATACACACACAGAAATACTTTCTGAATAGACTTAGACTTTTCAGACCCTCTTAAATTTATTTCTAAAAAGTGAGTCACATAGTCGGGGCAAAGAGATAAATACAAACCTGTAAAACTGTAATTTATTCCCACGCATACTGCTCAGAGTAATGGCAGTCTGCGACTCCTCAGGCTGTAGCAAAGCGGCTCTCTTCTGTCAGGCCATGCACATGCAGGCAGCAGTGAGAGTGAATACCAATGGTTCATTTTCTAGTCATGTAAAGAAACATGGCAAGAAAACGAACCAGTGTCTGCTGAATGCAATTCTTTGCTAACAAGTTTGATACTACACACAAAGGCATTTATATATGTATATATATATATATATATATATATAGAGAGAGAGAGAGAGAGTGACAGAGAGAGAGAGAGAGAGAGATGTGTTTGTGTATGTCTGTGTGGCTGTGAATGAAATGATGTGTTATGTAAGATAGAAATATATACTTTTAATCACATAAGGTTGAGGAAATGGTTGTATGACAGGTACACCAGTGGACAGCCCTCTTGTGAACCACTGAATTATGAATGGCCCTCAGCAGCATCGTGGATCGCTGTGAGTTATTTCATCCTGCTTGTGCCAAAAGGCAGCTTAAGACCTCTTTATCAGAGCCATTCAAGCAAAGCGTCAATAAAACATTGCAATTAGACTCGCTCTTCTAAAATCTGAGATGGTCTAATTGACTGTGTGTATTCAAGCAGAACATCAGAACTCCCTCCAGCAAGTTTAATAACGTTGATAAGCATAATCACAAGCTCGTCGCCCTGAAACACGGAATGATGTATTCTTACCATACAGTTGGATGAATGGTGTTGACTTGGTCTAAGTGCGTTTTCATTTGTTTTCCTCAAGTGTCTTTTTGAATGTGGTAATGTTGATCAGGAGTTCAACAGCAGTTTCATAATAACATCTTTATCAGGCTCACGCCACTTGGTTGTGGAGGGCTTGCAGTGAGGAGCTGGGGATAATAGTGCGGTATCAAACAGGCTCTGGTCAAAACAGCAAAGCACTCGATATCTCATAGGAGAGAATTTAATGGCCACTGGTTGCACTTGGCTCTTGACCCTCTCCAAGAGGCTCCATGGTTGTCACTCTCCAGTGCTTTCCAATTGAAACTCAGCCAGACTGGTGGTAGATGAGATTTCACATGTCTACTCAAAGCCTAGATGACTGTACCACTAGCTTTAGCTGGTCATTAGACTGGCAATGCTCAGCTGATAACAGACAGTGAAACTGGACACTGACATGTGCTATGCACTGTACTGTCAAGTTTTTATTACATTCTCCTGTGTATATAAACACAACAACCTGGCACTGCAAAGGAATTTAATCCTGATTGTACAGAAGCAGATGTTATATATAAAAAGAGAAATTCAGATTCCACTTGAAGCTCAGTATAATTCACCTATCAACAGACAGAAACAGTGCAGAGTGGACAAAAAGCATTATTCTGGCAGCTTCACACAGCTCATGTGCCAAAAAACAGATGTGACTAATCATTACACACAAATATACAAATAGACTTTTTTCAGAAGCAGAGCCATAGTAGCTAAATATGTGCCACCATCCTTGACTGAATCACATAACATTTGTTATATATTGGTTCAAATACAGCATGTAAAATATAATATAAGCATGGTAAATCTTTAAAAATTAGCCCTAGAGCTAAATATAATAAACGTTCAGACTACTCCACAACAGCCAGGTGAGGAAAGAGGGGAGTGATCACTGGAGCAGCTTTTAGGGTTTCCCGCACCTGTTAAATGGAGCAGAGCTAATCAAATACTGTGTTCTGCAGAGGAAATGCTATTCTCACATGTGATCTATAAAAGATGACCGTTTACTTGGTGATCCCATAATGCTCACAGCCAGGGCCCATGCTTGAACCAGCCCTCATCTCCACACCCACCGAGCACTGCAAACAAAAAACAACCTGGGTTCCAGATCTACTCTGAAGTGTCTTCAAATGTACATTAATCTGAATGATATGATCAACAGAGGGATGTGTTAGGAACAACACAATCAAGACACTAACACTTCAAACACAGCAATGATTGTATAATGTTAAGAGTGTTACTTGGAGTGATGAGACAAATTATGCACAGGAAAACAGAAATAACTCCACACATAAACTTGAAATATCCCTGCAAGATTTAACTCTACGCTAATTTTTGGGTCTGTAGTTAGGAGGTGTTGTTTTATATTTTGAGCTGAAATGAATTAAATGAAATGCAACTATTTTGATAATTGACTGGATTTTCTGCTTCTCTTTATCATATGTGATTTATTATTGTAATTTGAATATCTTTTGTCTGACCAACAATCCAAAACAATTCGATGAAATCTCATTTCATAGACCAAACTGTTCATTAATGGAGAAAATTGTCACACCGTGGTAAGGTTTGTCTTGTCATGGGTTTTTTGTCTTGTCATTTCCTGTTTTATTTTGATAGTCTAACTCTCCTCTCATTTCAGAGCACTTGCCCTTCCTCATGTGTCACCGGTGTGTCCACCCTGATGACCTGTCGTCTCCACCTGTTCCCCATTACCCTCCACGTGTTTAAATAGTCGGCATCCCCCTTGTCTTGTGCCAGTGTGTCTTTGTCCTTCGGTCGATTCACCCGTGCCTGCCTTTGATCATTGTCATAGTCACAGTGTTCTTGTCTACGAAATCCTTAGTTCCTCTTCGTGAGTGTTTTTTGTTGTAAGTTCTATAGGCTAGTTTTTGCTGTCTTGTTTTTTGTTTGATCATAGTCGTATCATAGTCCTCTTTAAGAGTGTTCTTTTGTTTATTTGTACTATAGAGTTAGTGATTGTCTTCCTCCGTGTTTTAGGAGTGAATTTTTGTTTCAATAGTTTTGCAAGTGAGCTTCTTAGTCCTTTTCATAGCAGTTTGTATTCTTCCTCCCTCGGGGGCGCTTTTTGTTCAGTAAGTTTATAGCCATCGTTGTTCTTTTCTTATCCTCCTTACAGAGCGTTTTTTGTTACTTTGCGTTTCCCATTTGATTTATATTGCTAGTCTTTTCTTAGTGTAATTTCATAGCCATTCTGTTACACTCTGCGAAGAGGTCTCTGGGATGTGTTCCATAAACCTGTGTGATTTGCCATCTCTGCACCTGAGTTCTACTTTGAGTCTATATATGAAGTTACACAGAGAACACATAGAAAGTTCATTACATGATGCATCTGCTGAGATGCAGATGCAATGATAGTTTATTAGACACTAATCAATATCATCATCTTACCCTCGTCTCAACATCAGTCCAAGCTTCATCTGTCTGATCTCCATTGGAAGGTTTGCCTTCTGAAGATTTTCTTTTGCGGCTGCAGACACAAAAATAAAGGGAAAAAAAGAAAAAAACATCATTATAAACATCCAGCTAATCTGCAGCTAATAACTGGATGCAGGCTGCTACCTTGGGACTGTGGTGAGCTCCTGTTTCAGTGTCTCAATGTCGGTGAACTGGACAGCCTGTCCTCCTCCTCTGGTTTTAATCACCTCACCCTGAAAAATGAAGAGCAAGTAGAAGGAAGAAGCCAACTTCAACTTGTCGTTCATCCAAAGTGAAAATTCTGTAATCATCTGGTGTTACTCATGTCAACTGAAATACAGATGTTGAATAGTTCTTCAAAATACATAAAACACAATGAGTTAGCAAGTGCACTACATGATAATATTGCCTAAAACAGAAGTGACATGATCTAAACCAAACTGTGGATCCAGTTCAGGAAAATTGTTGGGTTCCAACTAAGGTTGTACGACTGGACGAATACACTATATTGACTACCGGCGACTGGCTGAGTCCATCCCCAACTGTTCTTTGGGAGATGTTTTGTCATTTTATTGTGCTAGTTTAATGGTCTCCCTCTAAAGAACATGTGAGAGCATTGCTCAGCAACAGACTCTCATTCAGTGATCAAATCCAGAAGCACAAAGAGGCCAGCAATGGCAGAATACAGCAGCGGGGAAAACACCGTGTAGAGCCAGAATATTTTCTCATCTAGCGAGGAATTAAGGGTTTATTTTGACCTCACTCACCACTGATTAGTTCAACTTCTGATTAGTTAAAAAATCTGACAAATATCCTGTTGCAGCGTACTCACCTTAATAAGTTTGGTCTGTATCTCGCCATCAGAGGCAACCTCCTGGTGCGTTAACACGTATCTGTCACACTTCAACAGGGACTTCTCACTGGGTGCAGACACCTGAATGGCATTGGGGATGACGGGCTGCAAAACTGTACCCAAGTCCATGCTGGAGGAGGGCTTGTGGTCCACCCACTTCTCCCTGCCAGCAGAGCAGGATCGACGGTGCAGCGGCCGCACCGGCGTCACCGTCTACAGAACGGTGTGGCAGTTAAATAAGAAGAAAAAATAAATACATACATAAAACAAGGGCAAAAGATTAAGACTTTATGACTTAATTAATCTCACAGTGGAGAAATTTACTAATAGTCAGATCCTGATGATCTGTCATGAAACTGGTAAATGGCTGAGATATTTTCAATATTGCCCCAAATAGCGGAAGGACAACAAATCTAAAAGCCGAATCAGAGGCACCAGTTTTCTCTACAGCATCATGCTGCAGCCTGTCACTAACTTACTGACCCTGTAGCTTCTCTCAGTTAGATCTACATCAAATGTAAGGGAGCTGGCCTCCTCTTCCTCTCTCCTCCAACACACAGCTCTCCTCCTGGCCTTGCTGGCTGAGGCGTCTGCCCTGGGGTGGGTTCTCATGGGCGTACTAGCGGAATGGTAACCCTGCCTGATGTCCTGGGCTGCCCACTGCTCCGATGCAGTGATGCAACTAGTCACAGACAAAGAGCTACTGGTGCTGGGGATGGGGCAAGTGGACCTTGGGTTCATTTCAACCCCCTCAATTCTGATGGGAATGACTGGTCCTCGTCTGACACGGGGAGACTCAACAGGGCACTGGGGAGCAAAATGGAAAAACTGCAGTTACATACATGGACTGCCAGATACAGTTAGTACAAATACATTTCATAAGAACTACATGTTACAGTAGCTAGTGGAACAGTATCAGCAGCACACACCTGCACAGGAATGTAATCTAATACAATACACTCTAACTAATTTGTGAGAATTTTTGTTGAAACTGTGAAAGTTATTTTTAAAGCTGAAACAATTAGCTAGAGTGGAAAGCAATATACATGCAAGCAGAAAAGCATATAAAGCAGCTACCCTCTATGCAATGTCATCAACATGCCCACTCCCTCGCTGTGTAGCAGGGCAGCAGTGCATACACTGAGAATGAATGTGTGTAAATACAGCTCAAGGGATAATTCCTGCAATGGAAAATGTATTGCCAAATCTTAACTACTGGACACATTTCTACTGTTGCACAGTATGTACTGTCACACCACCCAACCTACAAGATAATGAACTGGAGTTTATGTTAATGCACTCCTGCCATCACGTTGGCATTAGCGATGTCAGTCCAGTCCAGTGTTTTAGTTTTACAGAGAAATTTGCACTAGCTGCTACATTTGCAGGAGAATGACTCTGTTTAACTGTTACTGTCATGTCATCTACCAAAATTAAGCAATAACTAAATTAATCAGGAGTAAGGCAGGTGCTCTGGAAGTGCATTGTAAACACAACTTACAGGGAGGGGTGAGTGTGAAGCCGATCTCTTTGCAGGGAGGTGTTCCTCCCTGGATGGCTGCTTAGGCTGTATCTGACACGGTGGAGAATCAGAATGACCTGGAGTCTTGCTCTCTGTCACAATGGCCTTGAGCTGCTTCAGCTTCTCGTCTTTCACCCAGAGTTTGTTTTGCATCTCCAGCTGCTTCGCACGTCTGTTCTGCACAGCAAGAACCGTAATGTTTGAGCACAACACCACTGGTTGTACAAATGATCATTGGGAAAGTTGAGGCATGACAAACAAATAATCCACAGCAGTAAACAAACTGTGCTACTTTAACAGGGTATAATACACACAAGGCTCATCAATTTACCAACTTCTGTTATAAGAGGAGTCACTCACACATTCTTTCTCCCATTTGAGCTGGGTGTCTGTGACCACGCCATGCATGCGCTGCTCCATGCATCTCATGTCAGACAGCTCCCTCTGCAGCCTCTGCTCTCTCGTCTCCAGCTCCTGCTGCAGTAAACGCTTGTCGCCCTCATAGATTTTAGCTGTTTTCTGCAGGATATCAATCTGGAACAGAACCATTTGGGACATTTCAAAAACTGAGCAACACATTACAAAATCAGCAATCTCAGCAAGGTGTGAATGAATTTGTCCCTCACTTTGTGTTCTTGCATCTTGGTTTTCTTCTCCAAGCGTTCGATCTCTGCCTTGTTGTTCTGGATGATTTTGTCCTTCTCTACCAGTTTGCCATTTTGTTCATCAATACAATTGTCATCGGAAATGAGGTTACAATCCAGTTCCTGAAGCCTGAACTTCATGGTGTTGGCTATAACAACATCACAGAAGACAATATGTGAGCCAAGGTAAGAAATCCAACTTGTCAAGTAAGTGTCAAAGGCAAGATGCGAGGGTTGAAAATGTTAGCATCCACCTGCTTTGCTGTACTCATCAATCATCATTTGCCTGATCCTTTGTCTGTTCTGCAGAGCTTCGATCAGCCTGGGCAGGGTGATGTCATCATGAGGGTCAGTCAGCTCAGAGGAGGGCAGAGGTGGGAGACTGAGCACCCAGTGACTTATAACAGGGCACATCTAAGGAAACACAGAGAATTAACTCAGACATGAAACATATACAAATACAGGATTGAATCACATCTAAAGATAATTTGTGCAAACACCAGCACAGAGGGTTCCTGTATTTATGGATTAAGTAAATCCGAAACATGATAAACTTACTCTCTTGTCTGTTCTTTTTAGTTTTCCTACAAAACAAAAGAAAATATGGCATTAAAAGAAAAAGAAAGAAAAAAAGAAAATCATTAACAGGTACATCATCTCTAACACAGTTTGGCAAGAGAAATCACAGCAGGTGACAGGTAGAATAACTCACACATCATTTATCTGCGGTGCAGCAGGTATCTTACTTGGTGCAGCACCCCTCATTCTTCCTTCTGCATAATGGTCTCAGAATTAAGACATCAAAACACGTTGAATTACTTATTCAGTTTACATTCAGTCAGTCGGTTTTTAGGACACAGACTGCAGTGGGTTTATTAGGCTGCATATTACTATATTCAAAGATCTTTATTTTTTGTTTCAGTAGAGCTGGGAATGCATTTAAATATAATGCATTGTTTTCTGTGTCCAGTGTGTTGTAAAACATTAGGTCTTCTTTTCTAAATATTAAAACTTTACATACAATGTTCACCATGCAGAACACCATGTTCCATTAAAATTAGAGGATGACCATATTTAGTAATTGCTCTTTTGTGGACTTTGGTCATGAGAAAACTCATTATAGTGATATTTGTAAACACAGTACAGTCCATTTGTCAATTGCCACAGTTCTGAGGGAAGGGCTGCCATATTGGGACAGGGAATCCATGCCTCCTTATTCTACTGAGGCTGGAGTTCTACTGACAATTAAAATAGCTGAATTACCAATTTTTAAGGGGTTTGGTTTGTTATAAATGCCTGACATACATTAATTGTAATGAACTGCACTGGTTGTTTTTAGAAATGGTAAGAGACGTGTTTGAAGCACCAGAGCTTTGTGCAAAAATGTGTTCAATTTTATTAACTCAGTCGTCATTATTCTTCAAAATTATGAACAAAATTACGTCATGGCAGCCAAGACAAAAATATTACACTTAAAATATACCTAACAGAGAGGTGGGCGGTTAAATCAATAAGGAGCTAATGTAGTTACCACATGAAGGAAGCTTATGCTTTTGGTTAACATTAGCCAGTGATAATGTCCATGAAAATTCAAATCATGGATGAATTTGAATGGCATGAAAATTTAAATCATGGGTATTGCAGGTATGCTATTGCTGACTTTACACTATACCCTAAAGAAAAACAGTTAATATGTCACTGACGCTGCGAAAAGAAAAAAGAAAAAAAAACGTTTTTTGTGCATCAACTATGAAGGCTGGCACTGCAGCAGTGCTGTTGCTATCATGAAGCTAAGTTAGCTAACATTTTGTACCTTAAGACGCTTTGGCACTGAACGACACCACAAATCTATCACATACGAAAACAGACAACATGCTACCTTCTTGATATTTAGGTTTCTTGTTCTGTTTCGGCTCCTTTCGCAGATTAAACTTTCAAAATATGGAAAAAAAAAAAATCGCTAGCTTCCAGTTAAACGGTGCCGCTCTCTGGAAGTCCTAATCAACTGGGTGAAGACCGAGACAAAAGAAGCTCCTCAAAGTGAAGCGCCTAGCGCGACATGTAATTTAGCTGCTGTGAAAATTACCGTCTAAAATGTGTCTCTTAATAATCTTGTGTGTTGAAAGTCTGGATTTTGAATAACTGATATTTCAGTTAACCAGTCGCCTTATGGCCACAGTGAACGTTCCCTGATGGTTACTCAAAAAACGGTTCCCGCCTGCGAGGAACGTTCACGGAACCTTGTTTTTCTGAACTTCTAACGATTTCGTACTCAGAAACAAAACAGAGGACATGACCTCCTCAGCGCCCTGCACCACCTGCAGCCTTTTTCATCACACAGAGATTAACCTGTGGTGATCAGTTAATGTACAGAGACTTTATATGACAAAACTGTGTGCCTTCAGATGCATCATCATCATCATCAGAGCAATCATTACACATTACAGCAACAACCATCTGCCCCCACACTACAAACCTAGCCGTGTTTTACATAAAGCTTAAACAGCATAAGTTGAAGGCATCATTTGGTTTCTTTCAATCACACACCTGCCTGTATGTGTGGCACACTCCAGACTCCATATTCCAGATCTGTAAAGCCACTTCATCACTCTCATGAAGTACAGGCCCTGTGGGAAAAAAGAGCAAGTGTCTCAACAAAGAGACACTCCTGATATTGTCCTGAGTGGTATTCACTCCTGTGACCTAGCCAGGGTTTAGCTGAAATACCTTTTCTGAAATCATTGATTAAGGACAATACCTCCATGCCAGAAACTTCACATCAAGGTCCCTGTAAGGACACACACATCAATCTCAAGACTGAATCTAACACCTCTTGAGGCGCCATCTCAGCATCTGATGTTCACATGTGGGCTATGGCCTAAACATTAAGCAGATTAAAATGGGTCAAAAAGTTATACATATGTGGGATTTTGATTTAAGGACAGGGACCAATCCAACTTTTTTGATACTAATTCTGATACCTAAACTCAGTACGTTTCATCGCAAATGTAAAAATTGTAGACAGCAGGTCAAAGTTTGCACTTATCCAGTAAATGATCTCAACATCTACTGAATGAAAGCAGACATTTACAAAAATCAATGAAGTTGATAAGATAAAACATTTTTGTATTGTTTTCAATTGAGTATATGTCAAAAAGGTTTAGCAAATTGTCACATTCGGTTTTATTTGTTTTACACAGCGGCCCAACTTTTTTTGGAATCAGGGTTGTATCTGCAAAAATCTAATAATGGCAAATATATCAGCCTCTATTATACACACAGGCTGTATAAAAATGTTAAAACAAATGACTAAGCTTAGAATTTTTGCCAAACAACAAACTGAATTCAAAGACATCTTATGCATACTATAACAGAACACATGTAAGTCAATCAGGACTGTACTTCAAGCAACTACAAGTATGCACTTTCTTATATCTGTTTAATTCTTACAAATATCAAACAGCACAGTAGACCTTGTAGCGGTTCAAAATGATCAAAGCCTCTATTGAGTTATTGACATCATCTGATAGTAAAACGGACAGAGAACAGAAAATGTTACAATGCATGTCAAGCAACAATGACTTCTTTAAATAGCATTAATTATATAATTACAAAAGAAATATCACGTACAATGACAGCAATGCATATCCACAAATCAAACAAATGCTGAAAATATATATGATAATAAATAATCCTAATTGTAAGCACAAGTCAAGAAAAATAAAGGGGGGGGGGGCTTCAATGGTTTGAAGTTCTGGGCCAAAATGCATTCTGTGATACACTCAAGGGTTAAGCTATCACAGATATCTTATAGTCTGTTGCAAAGACACTAAACAAAGAAAGGCTATGCATCCTGTGGCCTTGCTAAGAAACACTCTTAGCACTCAAACATGAACTTTCAGGTAATTCGCAGAGACATGCAATGCTGAAAACTACTTGAGAAGTGTTTACTGCAACTGTGAACGTTTCACTGCTCCACACAGCCTTTATGTAAAAAAAAAAAAAAAAAAACAAGCGCTAACATCAAACAAAAAGACACCATGAACGTGAAATGTTATTAGCCCACTTGCATCCACTTCATTTATCAGTTTTTCAGCCTTTCAATTAAAGAATTACTTCAAGTGGACCAGAAACTAGCCTTGTCTTGAAAGTGGAACAGAAATGTGTCTATGACGACTGGCCATGTCACTGTGGTTTTCTGTGTGTATTTTTACGTGTAATATGCGAAATAAAACAGATAAAAGAAAAACAAAATACACAACATCTTGTGTATAAAGGTCCAATTATGTCATGTGACAACAGACAAGACTGCTTGCTGGACTAGTGCCGTTCATTCACACACTGAAAAAGCATGGTCTTATAATACTGACATACTCCCAATTTCTATGTATTTTAGGTACAGTCTGATCTTTACAATATTGTTCATATTTGATTTGACTGAAACAAGTGAAAAGACTGCAGTTATGACAACAGAAGGATCTAGCGTTTGCTTTTGCAATTCTAGTGGCAACAGTTCCTAGAGGCATAGGGAATGCTTTAAAAAACAGCATACATCCAACATAACTTACATCATAAATAATTAATTAAAAATAATGACCACAGCATGAATGTCTTACAGAAAAATCTACAGTGATAGCAAAAATGGCCAGATCTTTCTGCTGTCAAAACATTTTTGACAGAAATGATGCCATTTAGAAAATAAAGAAAGTGTTACACATTTTCCTGTTTCGATGTGACTTGCCTTTTGTACATCTATAACAATGCCCATTTTCTTTATATTCTAAATATCATGTTCCATAAGGTGTCACCTCATTGGGTTTTGTGCACATAACATTATACTGAAATAATGCCATTGACATGGAATATCGAAACAAAACGGTAAAAACCAGGTACAAAAGGTACAATATAATCAAAAGGACCACATGAAGAGGTGTGAAAAAGTCTTCAGTATTCACAGAAAAATATCAACTGAAGTAACTCACCGGACAAGAAGCGTCCTAAGTTTATATACATATGATAAGTAAAATTGAAAATAGATTTTCCTCTCTGTACATAGCACTGTATTCTTTCATCTTCCTCTTCCTTATTTACAAAGAACTCCCATTCTCGAGGTCTCCCTTGTCTTCCAGTTCTGTGTGGATCTAGTCAAGAGAGATAACGTCAGATATGGAGCCATAAATGGCTGCCGCCGCTGCAGCTTCCACCGAGGACCTCGACAATCCTGAGATGCTGTGGCTGTCCCTGTCTCTGTCTCGCTCTCTGTCTTTGTCGCGGTCCCGCAGACTGCTGGAAGACACCAAACTACTGGTGCTGCCACTGTTGCTGCCTCCATTGGTGGTTGCCAGTGTGCTGCTCCCGGGGGTGCCCGGCTGCTCCCGTAACATCTGAGAAGAGCTGTAGGGCAGGAAACGGTTGAGTAGCAGGTCATGGTCCTCTGAGGCTGAGGCCGACGCAGCTGCTGCGGCAGCCATCACCATGTTGTAATGCTAACAGGAGAGAAAAGCGTGACCATTACCACAACAACCAAACATAAACATACTGATGTACGGTGCTGCCAAAGTTCAGGTGTTTCAGTAAATATACCTGATTGTCGCCTTGGAGGAAGGAGAAGAAACTTAGATCTGTAGGAAAAGGAAGAAGACTCAGTCCATGTACTTAATTCTGGATGTACACTGCTAATATGTATAATTACAAATTTATTAAACAAGCAGCAAACACCTGTATTCAAAGATAGGTTTGTTTGAATTTTGTCAAATCTGTCTTAATATAAAACTTGACACCGAGGTTTTCCAACTATGAGAAGAGGATGCTGCATGAGGTTAAAGGGAAAGGCGCATGCTGATATACTAAAAACAACAGGCAGTTAGTTACTGGCCCCATTACCAACATTACCATTATCTCTGATGTTCATTGCAAATCTCCTCAGAACATGCCTAAGAATCCTTCAGTATAAATGTAATCCAGAGATAATTGTCATACACCATGGGTACACTGCAAACAAGAAGAGACTGTAATTTTGAAAGATACCAAATTGATTGAGCTAACTGAGACTGTTAAGGCATCATATGAGCTTCATCTGAACTTTAGAATGTATTTCTGAACAAATGAGCACTGAAGATTTTGTCGCTCATTTCTTTCAGTGCAACTGCACTAGAGACATATGGCTTCACAGCCGGTATGGGCAGAATGTATGATTACTGTGAACAATAATGTTTTGAACACACATATGGGCATGTGATTATTGTATTGAAATCAACAAAATCAAAAATCTAACCCCATCCTTTAAGGCAAGTGACAAGTGTACCTGGCAGGTCACTGGTTGTGTGATAATAGTGGCGATAGTCCTGGATAAGAGGTGGAGGGGGAGGAATGTAACTGGTCTCCACAGGGGGCATGCTGGGAGCTCTGGTCACAGGTGAGGCCTGGCTATGTAGGTTCAGTACTCTGAGGGGAAACAATGCCACATCACGTTAGTGACAAAAGAAGTAACCTGACAGAGCTGAGCAAAAAGATCCCAAAAATTCATTCGTTTATGGTGACCTAACACCCTGTTTGTGGTTTGGAGACTCACCCTTTGTTTGGAGGTGGAGAGACAGGTGACAGGGAAGGACAGGCCCTTTTAGGAGGTGGCTCGTCATCCAGCTCATCCTCTGAGGAGCTATCCAGTGTCAGGTCAATTACATCAACTTTCTTGCTGTTGTCATTAGATGATCCCCGTTTCTGCTCATGCGTTTCTGTCCGAGACGAATCTACAAAGAAACAGCAAACTCAGACTGTGCTCGCAGGTCACAATGAAGAACACACTAAAAGAATTGGAACTGTGCGAGTTACATACCGCTGTCTACGCCATTGTAAGAAGCAGACACCTCCTGCACCTCTCTCTTTGACCTCATGGGGGCCCAGTTTCCATCTTCTTTGAACTGGATTTCATCACAGTCAGAACAGCTATTCAAGATTTCCATGAACAACCTGTAAAAACAGCATGAGATTTCAATACGGTTTGGCAACTTTGCAACCAAAGGTACATATGTTTTCGTACTTCATCACTCCTAAAACTGATAATTTGGAAACACAGTATTACTGGCACATTCCAAAGCTGCAATTCCTATCAGGGCATTCAGACCAAACACCACTTCTATACAAAAAATACTAGGTGCTACTTTGGTAGGGGCTTCAGGTACAAATGAGCCAATGAAGCATGCTGCAGGAAGATCAATCTAAGGAATAGATCCATGAGTCTGAAGGTTTATGAGACACCAAAACACAGACAGAGTGCTTTATAAAAACCACAAAGTAGGATTCTTTCTCAAATGTTTTCACAGCAGCAATTATTTTATCCTCCTCCTCAAAATCACCAGGTAAATTACATAACTATCCTGATAGAAAGCAATCCACCAGGAATGTGTGATGTCACATTGTGTCAACGCAGGTTAAACTTTTTTGGCAGGCAACCCTGTGTAATATTGCCGGAGCACTCATTTCAAAGCAAACATTTCAGCTTCCAGGTAAATATTATAACTATCAGCAGTTTGTTTTGTACCTTGCTGCTAAAAACAAAACCATCATAGAGGAATGTTAATATACTACCTAGCATGACATGTTGTGCTCACCCGTCAATAATGAGGTGCTCATACGGCGCCTTCTTGTCACAGACAGGACACACCCAGGTGGGCTTCTTCTCATTCATTTGGATATAAAGTGTAGCATCAAAGCACTGAAGGTGGGAGCATGTGATCGCTCTGCATGGGATTGTCAGCCTCATCTTGCCCAGCTTTAAAACAAAACAGAAAATGCACAAATGTCACCTATCACTGCATTAAATGCTGCACTACTTATCACCTACAAAATAATGTAGGATAAAGCACCTGTGTTCTAATGGTACACAGTATATGGATAAGTATGTTTTGTCTCTCTGCACAATTAAATTGAGTTCCTGATAACTGTGTAATTGGAATTGTCAATTAATTTATTATTGATCTGCTGATAAGCAAACTGATAGGGGTGTAAATCACAAGTTTTCATTACATATTATATCGATTCTTTGGACAACGATACTATATTTCCTGCTATCACAAAGTCTGCCACAGTACACTTTCGATTTGATTCAGTTCCGGGGCCTGGGACTGATATGAGACAATATCATATGCCTTTTTAACACAGTCAGTTACATTATGACTGGGACAGCTAAGTGCAACAGCTATGACAGTCACAAATATGAGCAGTCAGTAACGGGTTTTGAATGGCAATAGTCAGGGACAGGAGGGAGGAGAGTTAAAGGAGTCATGCAAACAGTTCCCGGCAGTCCAACAGGTGTGAAATGTCCCTAACGCTCTCATTGCCTGGTTGATCGTGATCTCCCTTCACACAAGGCAAACAATTAAGTTATTATGTTTTTTCTGACTCACAGTTAATCCCTGCTGTGAGATTTTATCAACAGCAGTTTTGTTGCTGTGGTCAAGGTTAACTTGACTCTCTCAGTCCCAGCGGCAGTACAGCCATACCAGAAGTTGTAAGTTATGCCTCTGTAACTCTTAACTTACTTTTGGAATGACAAAATAGGGCTTAAAATACAATACAGCGATATAAGCATGGATAAAACTATTTACTGTTGGGGGATACTCACTCAAAAGTCACAGGTACTTTTTTAGCTAGCAGCTACACACTGTCAACCTGATCTCATGTTGGAAATGCAGCTAAAGACGAGGTGGAAAAAAAAACTTCCTGCAGTAACACAGTTGTTTCTGCAAATAAAATCAGTTCCATTAAAACGTTGGACGCGTTGTTACAGCTTCATAAAAATGTGAATGTTTGAAAGTGACACAAAGGTGCCATGGGAATTTCAAAATAAATGTGTATCATAGAGGTGATGACATGAATCAATGTTTTCGTTTTGCATCGACTGACATGACTCACGAAAATAACACAGGCTTTAAATTAAGCAGAATAGTGGAGTATTTACAGGACACAGGAGAGAGACTCGTAGACTGGTGGTGGCGATCTCACTCTCTGGATCAGCTGTTAATTTCTCCTTGACTGTGAGAAAGAAAAAGCAAAATACAAAGATTAAATACAACAATTACAACTGTGAAATGTGAAAATCCAAGCGTGAGGTGTGTTGATTTGTTTAACAAGACCACAAACTTCCTCAAAAACAATCCTTCATTACTCAACACAGAATATAACAATGTAAAGAGACCAATGTAAAAGAGCTCCACATACTACTGTATAGCCAATACGACAATATGATGGAGGAAAATGTAAGCTCTGCAAAAAAAAAAAACAGTCAGACAAAAATTGTCCTTTTCAAAGGAGTAATGGAAATTATCCAGGAATTTTGAAGGAACTAAGAAACTTTGGAGGACTTAATGACTTAATTCCTTTCTTAGGTCTCAGGAGCTCCAAGTTGCTGTGACTAGATGGTCAAACGGGCTACAAAAATGGAAAGGGGGTTACTATATGAAAGAAGTTAATTCATATGGTAGTTTTTTTTCATTTCTTGCTCTCTTACAAATGTTCACATGTTCCATGTTTTTACAACAAAATCAGGCGGCAACTTACTCAGAGCTCTTGAGTGGTCGGGGTTTCTAATTCCTTTGGCCCGTAGTCTTTGCAACAACACTGCAGATGACTGCTGTCTTACCAAATAAACGGCCATGGAAAAACTCTGACAAAACAAAGATTAAAATAATGAGCAAAACAACTCACACCAAGTGACTAATGTTCTTTTTAAAGCATCAGTATGACTGGGCTATGACACTTTATTCATAAAGCTTTGCCTGGATCTTCTCACCCTCCCAATTTCTGAAGTCCATGACACCACAATTGCGTTGGGGACTGTGGTGGACAGTCGGACAAGAGAGGTTATGTTGATGGGGCGACTGGGCCTTTTTGGTTCCACTCCATTTTTGGTAGGAGGAAGATATCCCTGAAGACAAAACATCAAACATCAGTGACTTTGACACTCAATAACTGTTGATATGACAGGAAATATGACAGAATAGACAGTAAACAGTAAACTCTCTGGACTCACCGGGAGATTACAGGGTTTGCTGTTGACCTTCACACACAGATTAGGGGGGAAATGATCCTCCTGGGGACAACTTGTCTCTGATAAACAGAATCTGAAAATGAAGAAAATAAATTACAGTGTTTAGGGACAAATGTCAAAAGCAATTTCTTTCTGTTAAGTTGCCACTTTCACAAAAAGGTTGGCTTGCTTGCTTATTTTACCATTTCAGTTGTGTCAAGTACAGCCATCTCCATCTATGATATAGGAGAGCACTTCTTAAAGGATGGCATTCATCCATACAGTGAATATTTAATTATGCAACTAAGAAAAACAGTTTTTATGTGAAGTATTCTTTAAGTAAAACAATGCCAACAAAGTGTGCCTTTTTGGTTTGACTGTCTTATGTAAGGTTTTACATGAGGTAAAGGATGCACTTATACTTGAGCTGCAAAAATATTTTTAAACATATTGGTGAAAATGCCAACACTGATTTGAATCAGTGTTTTACCAATACTGCACTTTGCCTGTATTTTCCAGTAAAACGTCCACATTTCCTTAATGTTTATTTTTAACAGTGGCTCAAGTTCGTTGGAAATAAAAACTTGAAGCATGTGCATCAAAGAGACAAGTGTCCCATGCTGCATCCTTCCACAATTCAAGACCTGTTCACATGGTAATTCACCTTGAGTCCTATCTTTATCATTTATAACTGTAAGGAAATAAATGGTTTGGTGATGGTTTTGAGTCTGAATCTGAAATCCAGACTAAACCACAGAAGAAGTTCTACAACATGTAGATATGTTTCAAGACTAAGGACAAAAATAGATGACAAGACCTATCCAAAAGATGGCTATTTCTACTTCCTGCATAACTGAGAGAAGCTAAACACAGACCAACTACTCACTCAATGCAAATATACTTCTTGATCAAAAGAGAAGAGTTTTTTATGCTCTGAAGAAAAGTATGTTAGACGTACCTTAACTGGACTTGAACAGCAAAGTCACATTTGGTCCCAGATATGTCCCTAAAACAATAAAAGAGTTGTCAGATCAGGCTGGTCAAAACGCACAGTCTAAATCATGTCAACAGTTCATTGAAAAATGGTCTGGTAGTTACATTAGTGCTTTCACAGTCTTATTTCTTCCCCCCTCTCATCTCTTCAGCAGCTGAAGACTGAGTGCACTAGACATCTTTCAAACTTACATGGAGCTGCTGATCTGTTGAACTTGCTGTGGTGTTAATGCAAAGGCATAACATGCTTCCTGGAACCGCTGACTGTTGTCTGAGGCTTTGAAAAAGAAAACAAAAACAGTAGATGAAAGTCAGAGGGGAACCTACAGAAATCACTGGGCACAAGTGTCGACTCTTATTGACCTTTAACTGAACATGGTTCTAACAAGTCATGGCACAGATATCTGTGGTCACAATGCTCCACCAGTATGTGCACCAGGGAGAAGTGTTATCACTACACACACAGCCGAGGAGAAAGGGATGGACTTACCCAGGCTGGTTGGCTTAATGAGCTCATCCAGCACGTCATAGAATGGCAATCTCTGGAGCTTGACATCAGGGTGTACAGGGTGCAGGGCGGAGGGGAGGTGAGGCAGACTCAGCTCATGCTTAGGCCCGAGTAAGGAAACAGGCAGCAGAGGCGACGGGGAACCATGGCTGTCAAATCCTAGCTGGGCTAGGCCAGCAGGCAGACTGGAGGCAGAATGAACACCAGGCAAAGCCAGATCCACAGGGGAAACCATTTTGATTGGGAAGCGACGTCTATAGAGCTCTTTGATCTTCATCTGCACTGCAGGACTGCAACCAGCCTTGAGTAGGTGGAGAGCTTTGGTCAAAAGTTCGTGTTTACGCCCGTGCTTATTCCGTCCTGCATATCCCAACAACACTTGGAGCTCCGAAACTCGAAGGCTCATTACCATTTGCTGGTGAAAAATGAGGAGTGGGAAAAATGGTTGATTACACCCTGGAAAACACGTTTTCCTATTCAGACATAAATGTTTTCTTTTCTCATATTGACTTCAGAGCTGATCATTTAGGCCACAAACATTATTATTAAAGCATGTCTGATTAATTTCTTTAAATCATCATAATCCTCCAGGGACACTGTGGAAGCCCAGATGAAAGAAGACTAACTTGTAATTACTTGTAATATTCTAAAATGTGTATCCCCACACCCTCACCATTCATGTAACCATCCTGCATATGGTGAAATTTGTTTTACTGAAATGAGATCATTGATGATATTTATTATAATCCATTGTACAATGCAATGCAAACTCACTACATTACTATTGGATCAACACCTTTTTGACACAGAGGAAATAGAGCTGAACACGTAATTGAAATATTACTAAAATCGCTGTATGGCCAACTAAATACAAATTGCAGACGCTGCAGTTTTGGTGACGCATCTGCATTAGAATGAATATTGTATTGCTGTGGAGATGCACTGGCCAATAAATCTTGCTCTTCAGATGGAAGAAAATATTTTTGTCTGGCACAGACCCTATTGATGTCAATAATTTTTTCAATGAAAATAAAAACTGTGATGCAAAAAACAGAATTCCAACAAATCACAAAGAAGAATAGCAATGTCTTGCAGCTCCACAAAGGTCGTGTTTCTTCTACCACTGCATTAGGTTGCATTATACTATACAGATAATCATGTCCATAGGTTCACCCTACACAAAGCAATCTCTTGTGAATAACTGTTTAAAGGTGCAATGTGGCATCACACGCAAATGAAACACTCAATGTCTGGATTAAAAAGACAACCTACAATTATGAAGGCATATGAAAATGTAACTGGCAACCCACTTCGATTTTCAATCAAGGTCATCTGTGTGTTAATTGACAATTAGCACTCTGTGAAATAGCAAATGGTAAATATTAAATAAACTGTCCTGACGTTCCTGATGACACTTGAAATCTGCCCTGAAAAATTAAAGCGCCAGATATAAATGGTACATTGAGCTAACCTGTGGTGAGTATGTGTTAAATGCCTTTTATACTGTGCAACACTCAAATGTGTGGACTGTCGAGAAATAATACGGCTCATATGATTAGGCAAAGAAGGTGTGCCAGCAGAGCAGAGATTGGTTTAGGAAGGGGCCGGATAAAAACGACAACATTTCACAATTATATCCATTGTTTTCTGCCGATTAAAAAGTAGTTATCAATAGAGTAAAAGAACACAGTGTAGATTTAGCATAAGGTAGCTAACAGCGCCTGTACTATAGTGTAGTAAGACTGAAACAAAAGTTCATGTTACAGTAACCATACTTTATTTCGTGTGTTTGAACAATAATCGCCAAGATAAGTTACATTACAGCCAACTAGACTGTGAATATTGAATATATTTCGTGGACTACCGTCTCATCTTATCAGAAATAACGCTAATGGAAGCTAAACTGCGCTTGTCTTCCAGGGAATAGACAGACCCCATTTTTAAACATACATTCCTGTCCACCCGGTGAACTGCTGATGATGTCAGGTGTCTAACGCTACAGTGCGTTGGGTTCAAAGCGTTGACACGAATGTCGTTTCCTTCTTTTATAAAAAGCAATATCTGGCCTTATCTGCAGGTGACTCGCACAGCAGAGGCACCCTAACGGAACGTCGGCAACAATAACAAAGCTAATGCTAGCGAGCTAGCCAGCCAGCTAACAGTTAGTCTGGTCCCCGCTGCTCTGCTTTTTTAAAATCTTAAATACTTTAATAGCAACACTTCTTGGGTCTCTACTGTCAAGTAACAAGGGTGCTATGATTTGAAATTCAAATCTCGCTGTGTGAAACGTCAATTTGTCAAGCTAATGCAGGGGCTCGCTTTACCTTCAGTTCCGCACTCTCCGCCATCTTGTTATATTGGGTGCGCATGCGCAACGGCCATCCTCAAGGGACCGAGTCAATTCAAAATTGTCAGAGGCTTCCTCATAGAGGACAGCAGGGGGCGCTGTCGCAACACAGAAAACTACCGGACGTGGAGCGTGTAGTACAATGCTTCATTCGAAGGCTACCACTTAAATCCTATTTCATTTGTTTTAGGTATTTTGTTGTAATCGAAAGAAACATCTGAAAATAAAACGGACTGGTTACATGGCTCCAGATTTAGTGTTTCTTCCTTTTTTTATATTTTAGGGCAGTGACAATTAATTGATTGTTTGATTTGTTCATGACAGAAAATTAATGACCAATTATTTTGGTAATCAATTAATCGTTTAAGACATTTACCAAGCACAAATAGCAAATTGTTGCTGTTTCTTTAAATGTGAGGATTTGATGATTTTCTCTGTTTTATATCAATGAATATTAAATATAGGGCATTTGTGTCATGGACTTTTGCCCGACAAATACGTACAATTTCAAGATGCCATCTTGGGCTCTGGGAACTTGTGTTAAACTGCTTCCCAACATTTTTGACAGACTAAAAAAAAATCGATTAATTAAACAAATGTTAGACATATAAAATAATCATTGGTTGCATTTTTTTCACCCTAGGAGAGTTAATTTACGGTGATTTCTCATGGATATCCGCTTCTTTTTTGGTTCTAATCCAAAGAGCAAATGCCCACAGTAACCAAACACACAAAGGGGAAAGTTGCACTCTCATAAATTAAAAGGCACAGCAAATTCTCTACTTCTCCTATAAATGTGTAAAATTAAGAGTTCTGTGAATATAATTCATAAGAAAGGAATTATAGGCCTATTTGCTGACAACACTGAGGGCAAGAATCCACATTTCTTTTGATAAAATGATTTATTCATTTGCAATGAAAACAAATATTACATGAACAAATAGGCTACTCTTAATAGAATATGTCGCTACTTACAAGGTCGCAGGTGTACTAATTTAGCCTACTAACTTCTGCGTTTGTTTGTTTTTTTTTTTCAAGTCTTCAGAAACAAATAGGCATGGTTTGACCGCCACAAGTAATTATATTGTAGGCCTATTTCAATGCACAAGCTGTTTATGGTAATTCCCATCACTCGTTTAAAGTGCAAAACATCCAAAATAAGCTATTGGCCTGCAAAGACGAACCCAGCAAAAGTAGTAGGCTAATTCACAATACTGAGAGGATAAGGAGCAATGAATTGGCCAGTCAGTGCTGCCATTATTGATAACAAAAAAGAAAAAACGAAAATAACAACCTAAAACTATTACAAGATACATACGTTGTCATTGCACTTTGCCACAAATAATAAATATCATCAATGGTATCATTTCAGTAAAACAAATTTCACCGTAGGATGGTTACATGAATGGTGAGGGTGTGGGGATACACATTTTAGAATATTACAAGTAATTACAAGTTAGTCTTCTTTCATCTGGGCTTCCACAGCGTCCCTGGAGGTTTTCCCACGGTTTGACAGAAGCTGTAGACGCGTCCATTGTCTCTCTGTCACAGAAATGTGCAGTCATTACGGCTCAGGGTGGCAGCAGAGGAGATTTGAAGGAGCAGGATCCGGTGCAGTGGCGAGGGGTCAACATCTTACACGAGAAATGGTGTAAAGCGTCGTGAGCTTCTATGAAGAAGGAGGCAAATCGATCAATAATGCTCGTGAGCGCAAATCGGGCTGTTTGAAAATGACACAGCGTGCAATGCAAATAGTCTACACGGTACATCACGAGATAGATTTATGTGCATCAGGCATGTTTGAGATAGGATCAACAGATTCAGGCCACGCTCACAAAATGTGACACAAGTTTGGATGCACGTTGTGTCGTCTATCGCCTGGATGTATGACAGCGAACTGTGTGTCTATGAGCCTCTGACTGCAGAAATATCACCTGCACATGGTCCTGGATGCTGTTTCACACCTTACAACAATGACTTGTGCTGATGACGAGTTTCTCTTGGTTCAGACTGAGCACTGATAATCCAAATCGTTGAAAGATAGCCTATTAGTAATTTCCACTGGGTTACAGGCATATGCCTGCTTTTTATTAATATATTAACATTAATACATTGATCACAAGTAAATGGCGGGAAAGTCTGGTCCAATTAGAAGCGTTTCCCAAAAAGGTAGAAGTGGTTCACGTGGATTTAACAGGCTTCCTTACAGACAACCCAGACAAATCCCTGATACCCAGTGCGCACGGACCATTTTGGGCATCATCGATCACGTCGGCAGATTATGCGACAGTAAGCGTGTAAATCCACGGCAGAGTGTGAAGGCACGCCGCGGCGCTCTGTGTCCGCTCCCTCTGCTTTATTGGTCTCACCTCTGACGATGTGCAGCTGCTGAACCATCTCCTCTCTGTAGGAAAGTTCCCTCTTCATCTGATCCTGAAAATTATCTGAGGAACAAACGGCAGGCAAAGATTTGAGTCAGTAATGTGGTAAGTGAGCCTTTGTTAAAAAAAAAAAAAGAAAAGCAGTTTCAATAAACACGTCATTTCACAATCAATAAGCGTTGAAATGGTCCGTTTGACCCCCCCAAAATACTTTGTGATTCACATTAGCTTCTTGTTCTAATATTTGTCATGAATAGTAATTTAAAGGTACAAAATAAAAAAAAAGAATAAGAGAATAAGAATGAGTTTAGATGAAGTCCTGCCCAGAGCGTCTACGCGTCCGGAGATTGATAACACACATGCATTAAACTCGTCAGGTCAGAGGATTCGGCGGCCTCTAGAGGTCGCTGTTCTCAAGGTAAAGCAACAAAACAGGTGCACAAACTCATGCACAGACTCCAAGGCTCCCAGTTCCAGCAAACAGCCACTCTGCAGCGAGGAAATACTTAAATTCATGTTTTAGAGTGAAGATTAGAGATTAGATTCTGTTTTTAAATTCTGTGTAAATCATCTATATCTCTTAAAAAAACGTAATCGCATTGCTGGTTTTCAGAGGATTTGGATGAGTGAGAGTTTCAATTAAAAAGTGTGAATGAAAAAATAGTTTACAAAAGTAGCCCAATTCCTTTTTATTTAAACTAAACCACCTGAGGAAAATTAAGTTATTTTGTTTGTCAGGACTTGTTGGCAACTATTAAATGGTTTTGTTTTTTTTGTTTTTGTTTTTGTTTTTGTTTTTCAATCCCCAGGCTTTCCACCCTATTTTCATTGTGTCTTGTTTGTAGGCAAAGATTAGTCTCCATCCTTTAACGGCCTGCCTTACTGGTAATTAACAGTGTATCAAGTAGAATAAAAATGTGGAATAATTGAAGAATGAAGGCAATTGTACCAAGTGTCCAATGCTACAGATAACCCAGTTGTGCTGTCTTGTCCTGCTTTGTGTTCATCAGTCTCCTGACAGCCGGATCCAAATACCACCAATGAATGCGTAAAGAAAAACATGTGTTGGTGGATTCAAGTTAAGTCCATCACACAGCTTTAAACTAAGCTTATGTAAGAGGAGTCACTGGGAACTGACATCAGATTTGTTAGAGAGTGATGGGACAATAATATCCAGAACCCCAAAATAATCTGAAGCAGTGAAATGTTAAATCATTTTATCCTAATGTGCGTTTCAAGAGAACCCAATGATGTGACACTTTACACTGATTTTATAGATCTGAATTAATTTCTTCGACATCCTTCTTGACATATGTGACACAGAATAAATGCTACTTAAGCTATTTTAGCCTGTAAAATATATCTGTAAAATCAGTATCCGTAGTCTATTATCCACCCACAGTACTGGAAGGGCATGAGGTTTATTTACACCCTAAACTGATCTGGACCATATGGTGCAGTATTGTAACCATTTTCATGAAGATTTCTTGATTACCTTTATACTGCCTGACAGAGTCTCTTGTTTTTCCCTTTCTGGAGATCTGAGATTTTGCACAATTAAATGAAAGTTTTAAAACTAGACGTCTTTGGGATATACTGCTGTGTTTTTTTTTTTATTGCCGTTGAACAGTTCTGTGCAGGGCAGACATTCGTCATTTTAATATGAGATTCTAAAATAGCTTCTCTAGCAAAACAGAGTGTGAAAAGGTGGGTCAGACATTGTGAAGTGTTTTAGAGAGAACATGGAAGGTGTTTAGGAGCTGCTGCCAGCTGAAAATACTGCAGCCGTGAGAATGTGACTGATGTTTTGTCCTGCAGTTCGCCCAAGATGAGCCAGTTGCTTCTTCTAGACATGGATGCAGTTTCATATAAAGAAGTATGATCTTTACTGTACCGGTCTGGGGTTTTTACTAAGGGTCACATCCTGTGTATTAAAACAGATGTTCTGAATGTGTGCACAGCAGATGGAAATTTCTGCAATATTTTTCATTGTGTTGCCATTCAAACAGCTTCAGTTCAGACATCTACATTTAGTAAGCATTCTCCTCAGCTATTACACTGAGTTTTAAACACTCATATTTTTTCACTTTAACCATCCTAATATTGCTGTGTGCCCATATGTATTTAAAACATGTTTGTAAACCAAAGTGAGCTCCAAAATATCTGCAATTCCACTTTCCCTGCAGCAGAGATCTACTTTCTGAGGATGCACAGGTGTTTTTGGACCGAAGGTTAAAATCATAACCCTCTCACATCAGTGTTAAAAGAGGTTTCGAAAACAGCTCTTCCCAGGGGAGCGTGTCCCTGAACCACTTCGCATTTTTTGGAAGAAAGGTGCTCCTTTTACAGATTCTTTGGTCTGCAGAGAGAGGACATGCACGCTGCTGCCGAGGTGGATTTGGTCATGGCATGGCCAGGGGTCATGTTTTGGTCCGCCTCACAAACACGACAGAGGAGGAACACTTAACATGCAGCAGAAAGACTTCTGAGTCTCTATCTTTGAATTCAGTGATAAAAGCTGAAATAGTGGGGGGGGGGGGGGGAGCACTGCTTCAGAATTTAGCTTACCTTTCAAGTTTTGAAATTCACGTTCCAGCTTTTTCCTCAGCTCAACTTGCTCTAACAGCTGCTTCTGTAGTTCCTCTAAAAAGCAGACAGAAATAGGTGATTTTTGAGGAGGAAAGGTAGAAGCTTTCGCATCAGCTTCCATCTAGGGCACTTTTCTATTTTAACGACAGTGAATAGGACATCATCATAATGTACACTGACACACTGACAATTCAGAGCAGGTCTTCATGGGCCTATGGTCCAAAAAAAAAAAAAAAAAAAAAAAATTCCCTTTTGTTTTTGGGACAAATCCCAAAGAACCAAAAGAATGTGAAAAAACAGTAAAGGTAACGATAGTTGAAGGCTAATTTTGTACAAAATGCATTTTCTTTAATCATAATGATAAAGTTTGTGTTTTTGAAGTCTTGTTTTCTGTTTAGCCACAGTCTTACCTTTTGCCAGACTTTCTATGTTTCTTTGTGCTGGCAGAGCTCTGGCTGGCGCGTCCTCGCCTGAATGCACAAAAAATAAATGATATTTCTCTATATGTATGTATGTATATCTAGAAATCTACCAAAAAAAAAAAAGAAAAAAAACTAGATCCGCATCTCTGAAAGCGGAGCTTATATCTCTGAGAGGATCCTGACCTCGGTGTGACTTACCCTCGTCGGGCTCCCGCTGGATCTCGTCACTGCTTTGTTCATTATAAGCTTTCGTTTCGATCTCCTCCACAGTGGAAGACGGCTCTTCTTTACTTGAACTCTCATCTTAAGAGAAAATAAATCGATGTGATTTCTCCCCTTTTCTGTTTCCCCCCCCCCCACAACCTACATGTTTTAAAAGCAGAAAAAAGTCTAACCATTCGTTGTAAGTACTCCAGTCTGGTAATTCGCAGGTCTGAACTGATACGGACTGCTCCTTTGTTGCAGCTCACCCCTCTCCGGTGTGTACACCTAAAGAAGAAAGAACCACCACTTCTTTGAGCTCTTTAAATTACAAGAGAGTTTGTAGAATAATTATAATGAATTCAAATAAAATTTTAAATTAATAATCGAAAATATACTGTAAGTTGAAGTGGATATATTTTTATTTAAAGGCAATTATTTATGTTTTTTCTCTCTAAATGTTGTGGACATGCTGTCTGCTGTTACACTGCTTTAACAAAAAAAAAAAAGAAAAAAAAAAAGGACAAACTCCCCCCACAAGAGCACAGAGATTTATCTGTTTAAAAGCACACACAAGCCAAGGAAAGAAACCCATGTGCAGAAAACTTCAGGGAAATATTACAACTTGAATCATCACCAGTGTTTCTCAGTTAGAAGTCACTCACTTCGGTAAAAGACGCGGCTATGTGGGTCTCTGATAACTGCTTGTTCTGCAGGTCCCTGTCAGAGCACTGGCCCACGTGTAGGCTCATTTTCTGGGAATCCACCAGGCTGCTCTCCTGCATGGCCTTGGAGTCTGAGTCGTTTGGCGAAACACTGTGAGCCAAGACGGGAGGAGTCCGAGGACACACCGAGGACAGAGGCCGGGAGTCCTCCTCCTCCTCCTCCGGCGTTTTATTCGTCTCCACGTCCACGTCCGGCTCGCCCTCGCTGTCCACGCAGGGTGACATGGAGCGGTAGCTCGAGCTCTCGCTTAAAAAATCGGGCGACAGATAGCCGGTGCGACACCCGTTGTAGGCGCCCCTGTTGCCGTACAGCTTGGCGATGCAGTCGGCGTCTTTGATGACGGGCCTGAACGCGGAGACGTAGCTGATTTTCCGGGGCGCCAGGGTCATCCCCTCCAGCGGCCTCGCCTCGTCCCCTGACTTGTCGTCTTCGTTACGCGTGGACTGCGTGCTGGAGCACCGCTCGTTTTCAACCATGCTGTCTTTGGACGTGTTGGTGCTCCGGTCGCTGTGCTCGGATATGTCCACGTCGGCCTGCCGAGGAGGACACAGCAGCTCCGTTGGGGGTTTGTGCTGGGTCTGCGGGTACGGAGGCATGGGCAGCGCGCCAGCCGCGGGCCAGAACATGGGGAAGGAGTGGTAGGCGCTGTCCTTGGTGCCGGGCCACAGGACGCCCGGGAGGCCCGCTTTGCTCTGCTCTCCCATCATGCCGTCTTCTTTCTTCTGGCACAGGCCGAAAGCCGGGAAGCCGTACGGATGGGGGAAGAGCGGCGGCGGGATCTTTTGCAGCATCCCAAAGCCTTTACTGGGCACGGGGATGACCGGGTAGCTGCGCGTGCTCGCCATGCCGACCCGGTTGTCCTCGCAGCTGAGGATCTTCGCAGGTATTTCGGGTGAGTCCCGGGGACAGTTGGGTCCTTGCGGTTTCAACGGAGAGCTGGACCCTGACCCACCGCATGGCAGCGTCCTCTTGCGACTGCCACCATTGAACATGGCCTTCACATCTTCCCATGCGTGCAATATATCTGTCTGGCTATTTTTATCTGTTAGTTTGAGATGCCGCCTCCAAGAATTAAAATTAGCCGCATCTGGCTGCGTGTACTTGGACTCCGGCGTGCGATGCGAGTGAAATATGAATTTGTTTGGAGAAAAATACATGTTGCAATAGGAGCACTTGATGCACTTGGCCCTGGAGCTGTTGTATCTGGCCGGGATGAAGTTGCCTCGACACCCCCAGGCGCATTCGTGGGACACATCAAAGGCAAAATTTTCTGGAAGTTTGGGAGGCGAATGAGCTCCTAGGAACGACTTACAAAGTCTCTCGGCCTCGCGTTTAGTGATCATCCCGCAGCGCCTGGAGGAGATTGGCATCGCCCCGGCTCTCCGCAGGATCTCCAGCTGGACTGGAGTGCACTGGACGCAGGTGATCCCCAGCGCCACACGCCGGTTGTGTATCTCGTTGTAGCTGTAATTCTTCAACAAGGTGTTAGATATCTGTGCCAGGCAAAGTCTCTCCTGGCCATCTATCACCAAAGACACGATCGGTATTCCGTACAGCACCGTCTCCCCGACCTGGTTGGGCTTCAGGTTCTTGGTGCCCGGGTAGGAAAGTTCTTGTTTGGAGCTTGGCGAGGAGCTGGAGTCTCGCCCCGCAGGTATGGAGTCCATCCTTGGAGGCCTGGAGGCTGCAGAGACGACGTTTGACGTTACATGTGAGTTTTCGACACAGAAATTGCAGCTTCAAGTAGAGCTTTCTAATAAGCATTTAAGGCCATTTTTTCATAGCTGATGGTTAAACCTGCTTCAGGTGAAAAGAGAGGGGGCAGACATTTACAGGACCCCATAATAAAGTTGCATAAACGCGCTTTTTATTTTTTAGAGCAACCCTTCAGAATAAAAGCAGACCCGCATTAATAAATATATTTGTGTTTAATGCATTTGTGTAAATGATTTATTCTTTGTATTTAAAGCTCCACTTAAATTACTCTTTTTTTCTTCACTATTAACACGCAACTGCCTGTAGCAATACATTCTGACTAATTCCTTGTTGTAATGTCCAACCAGCTGAGCGTTAAAAAAAATAAAATAAAGCGTCATAATGGACGAACAGAGTCCACAACACAAACACAGACTGCATCATATCATACTGTCGTTCACCAGACCAGTTCCCCAGAAACTCACCTTTAGTGTCCGCGCAGCTCCCCTCCGTCGTGAATGAGAAAGCTGTGATCAAGTGAAAGTCGGAGCGATAAGAAGGCGGCTCAGTGCTGGAGGACGCAAAGATGTTTGCGGCTTGGAGTGGGACGAGGTTGTCAGTGCTGCACCGCCTCCCTGCTCCTCTCTCTCTGTCTCTCTGTCTCTCTCTGTCTCTCTCTCTCTCTCTCTCTCTCTCTCAGTGTCCACATGGCAGGCAGACTGTAGCACAGCCCCCTC